>NC_092152.1:60960451-61574201 GCF_045791955.1 Oncorhynchus clarkii lewisi
TAGAGGTTTAAAGACCACCTGAAATTTTAGCCTGTTTTGGTGGGTTAATTTGTTAATAGACCAATAAGAAAGAGAATTCCGAACCTCTCTGCCAATAATAAGTACTTTTCAGTTATCCCCTCCCCACTCAGACCACTCCGACAGTCCTAGCAAAAGTCTTGCTTGAGAAATTGCTCTACTAAGAAGCTATTTTTGTTATTTTATGCCATTTTATTACGTACAGGGTATTAAACCTGGGATTACTTTAACAATATATCAACCTCGATGTGGTTAAGCCTTCTAAAAAGCATTGTGAATGAACAGTAGGCTTCTCTTTTCAATAGTTTTATTACAATGTGAAATGTAATCAGTGGAATGATATGGTGCGAAGAATAGATTAAATTTGGCATCGTGCATTTTAATTACAAGGTTTAAAATCAACATTAAACAGGAAAAACCTACTGATTCTTACAAATCATTACATGTCAATATTTGAAATAGATAAAATAGCTACATGCTAAAATAACTAAATGTAACATCCCTATAATGCATAGCATGTATGACGCAATCTTAATTAATGATAATATTGTAATTGTGAGTATTGTGTGTGTCACAAAATATGACAGATACTATAACTGAAACGCAACAAATGTCTCATAAATGCTGTAGATGAGCAATGCCAAAAGTCTACAACTTGGGTGGTTCTTGAATTGCGGTGGCATTTAAAACCATCAAAAACACTTTCAAATGACGAATAGTTACATTTCAAACATGTTTTTGTCTATGATAAAATATAATACAAGCCATTTATACTGCCTTTATATTTCTGCATTTTTGAAAATATTTAGGGTTAGCAAATTGCCTTGTCCCAGTTGTGACCCAGTAGAGTTGTAGTCGGTGTCATATATTGAGAGTTCAGCCAGGTTTTTAGTCGTATGTTAGTCGTATGTACGGGATACGCATGTTATACATAATATACATTGTCCAACAAAATACTTGTTGGCACCTTTATTCACAACATTTTGGTGATATTTTGGTTACGAGAGCGTCTCCGACAATTCCCTATGAAATGACCCACCCCTCATGACAAAGTACTACTGAATTACTACACAAAACCTATTTGTGCAGTAGTGACTATGTAGAGTCTTGTAGGGAGTGTGTAGTGAATATGTAGATTATGCATTACTCAAGATACACAAGTAGAGTTTTGTAGTATTCAGTTGGAAAACAGTAGTGTTTCCAGTAGTAATCAGGTATACATTTTTACTACTTGATGTTGATAAATAAGTCGTCTAAACATTACAGCTTTACTACACAGGCGTGTCTATAGCAATCAAGTGGAGTTTTTACTACTTGATGTTGGTAGTGAATAAGTATCACAACACTACAGCCAGACCAACACGTTTTTTTGTGACCGCAAAAGAAGACAAAACAGGAAGTCATAGCTACTGTTTTTGACAATCCCGAATGTAATCATCTTCCATCCTTCGTAATCCAGACTTTCATAGCTGTTATGCTGGCACCATCTTTTATATTTTATGAAAACTTTCATGTCGTTGTTTAGCCATTTATATTGCTTTTTACTACATCAACAAGATTGCTAGCCAAAACGGTATTAGCCGTTAGCCATTGTCATAGAGATGTATTGAGTTTAGCCTAGTTGTTTGCTAGCCACATTGAAATGTAGATATGTAGCCTCTGTTTTTGTCATGCTAGTTAATTAGTATGTGTGTTTGTATGCAAATGTTGGGTATGTTCATATTGGTATACTTAGCCATTCTACTTACCTCTTTTGACATAAGAAGACTAGAGACCACTGTTGGTAAGATTAACATTGTTTATCAAATGTTTTTCTGTGTTGTTTTATGTGACCTCTGTTAGCTGATGATTGGTAATGGCTTATAATTGGTTGTCTCTTCTGCTTGTCTGTATTTTCTAAAAGGTTACGTGGTAGAGAAATGTTGCTGCAACAGAAAACAGGATCTAAAGATAGTTAAGTCAAAGCTGAATGAAGACAAGGCCTGAAATGGATTAACATAAAAGTGGAAATGTGTCATTTAATATGTCATTAATTTAATACAAATACAAAATGTATATATAATTGTTTGATGATATAACTACATTTAGAAACGGTTATGTAGTTACACAGTAGTCATTAAGGGAGAATTATGTAGTGATTTGAGTAGGAAATATGTTGTGTTCACCAGTCATAAAATGTCCCAATTTATCACTCATTACTACTTAAATTATTACATAAATCACTACTGGTTTACTACATATCTCAATAGCAATCAAGTAGTAAAATCAGTAGGTTTTGTGTAGTAATTCTGTAGTACTTTTTCATGAGGGGTCTGTAAACAAGCAAAACAGAGCAGCAATTTTCACAGACGTTTTTTTAATTATCAGCATTCTGAATAATGTGTATCCAAGTCTCTAATGTGTTGTGGTGTCAACAAATTGCATTTTTCCACTTTCGCGGGACATCTTCATAGGTTTTTAAAAACGACCAGAAATAAACATTACAGCGTGGAAGCGTTGATTATCACTTAGCAATGGCTATGGAGCAAAAAGTGTCTCTTTCAGCGCGTTCAGACAGAAATTACATTGGCCAAACTCTCGCTATATACAGTATACTCTATGGCTCTGGTTGTTGTGACATGTTTTGGGGGATTTAGAGATATCTATCTATTATTTTGAATGCTAGAAAGTAAACAAAAGTATTAAACAGATTGTAAAGATCTATAAAAACAGCTATTAACGGCTATTAAAAAAAAGTATGTTTTACTAATATAATGTTTCCCTCAGTTTTATATCATTGGTGTTACCGCCTCGAAAATAATTCATTACGTAAGGGATAATCAACGAGAGGCATGCGTTCTATGCAAAATAATGAGCAACTTGGAAGGTGTGTTCCACAACACGCAAGTGTATTTCCCTCTAGTGAGCATTCCCTCCAGTGGCAAACTGTTAATGGGGGAATGGTCTATTAAATACAATTACAAGCTAATCATACCCTTTTAGTATATCATACATTTAAGGATTCCATTGATCATTTGATGTGTCTAAATCCAAAGTCTTGCATGGTGTTGCTCTATTTAAATGAAGGAAAATGACATTGTGAGCAGAATTATTACTCATATCACTTTAGTAAGTGATCTTTAAAGGGTTAATGACCTTAGATTTTAGTATACTTGGCCTCCATTTCAGAAAATCCTAATTTACCTAAAATGTACTCCTACTGGTGGTACAATGTTATCATAATGGTAAAAATTATTTAAAGTCATTAAGCTGCCATTAGTTGATTTATACTGGGAAGATGTACCCAAATACATTTACTATAAATAAAAAAAATCTAGAAATATTAAGTGCATTTTTTCCCAAATGCACTGCCCAAATACCACCGCAATATAAGAACTACCCACTAGGTAAATACTATGCACAGTACTGAATAAACATTCTCACTATGTCATTGCTCTACTATCATGGCCCTGTCCATATGGGCAAAGTCGGAGACATATGCAGGCAGTACCCTCACAGTGAGATCCTCAGGGGTTCTCTCTCCTGGTTGGTTTTGCTCGGAGGTTTGGGGTTCTGGTAGGACAGCCTCACAAACACAACGATTAGAATGATTCCTGGGATAAATAAGAAAGATAAAATTAGGCCCAACATACTAAAATATCCCATGACTAACTCAAATGTAAGATCCTGAAAAAGATCCTAAGTGAACTCAGATCATCATGACACAAAATTACACAAAGGTCCATTTTGCTTATACTTCAGGCTCGGTTTCTGAAGTAAAACACGCTTTAGAAATACATTTGATTGATTGATTGACGTGGCTATTTTAACTTGGTAGCTTAATTAAAGGTGTTCAGTCTACAATCAAACAGCAGCTACCCTTACCTATGACCCCCAAGGTTCCCAGTAGGATGCCGACGGTGGACTGGACGGTTGGCATTCCTTGCAGCTGCTTAGCGGCGGTCCTGCAGTTTCCTCTCACATTGCATGGGCACACCGTCACTGTGATTTAAGACACAGTCAACGCAACTCACAAAGGGGACATATTCAGCACTCGTAAACACATTACAGATACCCCGAGCAGACCACGATGACAGGGAGAGAACATCTCCATGCCCCTGAGGCCTCAGGGTTTTACTAAATCAGTTCGGTGTGCTGTAGAGGGGGATCACTAGGCAGAGACCAGGCTGTGACAGGGGGAGAAGATGCACCTGCGGTACATCCTGTCATGAGACCGCGTCAGTCTGAACACAATGTCTCAGGATGACCAGTACTCTATTCCAACATGCTGCCATTCATCAGGGAAACAAATCTACAGGGATTATTTTATTTAACTAGGCAAGTCAGTTAAGAACAAATTCTTATTTTCAATGATGGCCTAGGAACAGTGGGTTAACTGCCTTGTTCAGGGGCAGAACGACAGATTTTTACCTTGTCAGCTCGGGATTCGATCTTGCAAACTTTCAGTTACTAGTCCAACACTCTAACCACTAGTCTACCCTGCCACCCCAGAGCAGATGCTGTCAACCAGATTGAGTTGTGGAGATATTCTGAGGGGTGGGAGGGCCAGGAGAAAACACATGAACACAGACCCAGCATACTGTATGCCCAATCCACTCCTATTTGTTTTCAGAGAAAGGACATTAATTACAGAGTAATTACAGCTGCAACATCCCAGCGTGAAAGGAAAGGACAGAAGGGACATTGATTGTAAACACTGCATGTTTCTTTTGATAGTTCAATTGTCCATCGACATGACTGTAATAACAGCTCAGCTACCAGAGAGAACAATGGTGGTGCTGACAGAAATGTATATTCTACTGAAAAGAATGGATGACAAATAATGGCCATCTATTATTGTGACAAAATCAAAGTTACAACACATGAGAAATGATACGTGTCACATTTTGTAAACATGTCCTCGTAGAGCAATATATTCTGCTTCAACACATACTGTTGAAGTCAGAAGTTTACATACAATTAGGTCGAAGTCATTAAAACTTATTTTTCAACCAATCCTATAGAACATTTGTGGGCAGAACTGAAAAAGCGTGTGCGAGCAAGGAGGCCTACAAACCTGACTCAGTTACACCAGCTCTGTCAGGAGGAATGGGCCAAGGAAGCTTGTAGAAGACTACCCGAAACGTTTGACCGAAGTTTAACAACTTAAAGGCAATGCTACCAAATACTAATTGAGTGTATGTAAACTTCTGACCCACTGGGAAAGTGATGAAAGAAATAAAAGCTGAAATAAATAATTCTCTACTATTATTCTGACATTTCACATTCTTAACTGACCTAAAACAGGGAATTTTTACTAGGATTAAATGTCAGGAATTGTGAAAAACTGAGTTTAAATATATTTGGCTAAGGTGTATGTAAACTTCCGACTTCAACTGTATCAATATGTGTCACCTGGCAGGTTGATGAAGGTGCTCCTGGGAGGAGAGCTGCTGTCAGAGATGGTGAAGGGGACCGTGTAGACCTCAGGAGACAGGTATGGGATGTTCAGGGACAGGTTGGTATGGGTGTCTGAGGAAAGACAGATATTACATTGGTAGCCTATGGTAAACCTTTATGACAAAGGTTTATTGGGCTCCATAACTTTGACATTTTCTGTACGTATTCTTGGTCAAATTAAAAAATTGTTCACATAACCTTTCCAAGAATCATACACTATATTACCAAAAGTATGTGGACACCCCTTCAAATTAGTGGATTCTGCAATTTCAACCACACCTGTTGCTGACTGGTGTAAAGCATTGAGCACACAGCCATGCAATCTCCATACACAAACGTTAGCAGTAGAATGGCCTTCCTGAAGAGCTCAGTGACTTTCAATGTGGCACTGTCATAGGATGCAACCTTTCCAACAAGACAGTTCATAAAATTTCTTCCCTGCTAGATCTCTCCAGGTCAAATGTAAGTGCTGTTATTGTGAAGTGGAAACGTCTAGGAGCAACAACAGCTCAGCCACGATGTGGTAGGCCACAGAAGCTCACAGAATGGGACCGCCGAGTACTGTAGCGCATAACGCGTACAAATTGTCTGTCCTCTGTAGAGGGGGTATCACCAGGCAGACTGGGCTGAGACCAGGCTGCGACAGGGGGAAAGGGTGCACCTGCGGCCCATCCTACCCTGAGACTGAGTCAGTCTGAACACAATGTCTCAGGATGACCAGTACTCTGTTCCAACATGCTGCCAAACATCAGGGAACATGCTGCCAAACATCAAGGAAACAAATCTACAGGGATCTATGAGATGTCCTTTTCTATTTACAGAGCAGATGCTGTCAACCAGATTGAGTTGTGGGGATATTCTGAGGGGTGGGAGGGCAAGGAGAAAACACATGAACACAGACTCAGCATATGCCCAATCCACTCCTATTTGTTTTCAGAGAAAGGACATTAATTACAGAGTAATAACAGCTGCAACATCCCAGTGTGAAAGGAAAGGACAGAAGGGACATTGATTGTAAACACTGCATGTTTCTTTTGATAGTTCAATTGTCCATCGACATGACTGTAATAACAGCTCAGCTACCAGAGCGAACAATGGTGGTGCTGACAGAAATGTATATTCTACTGAAAAGAATGGATGACAAATAATGGCCATCTATTATTGTGTCCTCGGTTGCAATACTCACTCCTGTGTTCCAAATTGCCACTGGAAGCAACGTCAGCACAAGAACTGTTCGTCTGGAGCTTCATGAAATGGGTTTCCATCGTTCTCTGGAGTGATGAATCACGCTTCACCATCTGGCAGTACGACGGAAGAATCTGGGTTTGGCGGATGCCAGGAAAACACTACCTACCCCAATGCATAGTGCCAACTGTACAGTTTGGTGGAGGAGGAATAATGGTCTGGGGCTGTTTTTCATGGTTCGGGCTAGGCCCCTTAGTACCAGTGCTACAGCATACAATGACAATCTAGGCAATTCTGTGCTTCCAACTTTGTGGCAACAGTTTGGGGAAGGCCCTTTCCTGTTTCAACATGACAATGCACAAAGCGAGGTCCATACAGAAATGGTTTGTCGAGATTGGCGTGGAAGAGCTTGACTGGCCTGCACAGAGCCCTGATCTCAACCCCATCAAACACCTTTGGGATGAATTGGAACACCGACTGCGAGCCAGGCCTAATCGCCCAACATCAGTGCTCACTTATGCTCACTAATGCTCTTGTGGCAGAATGGAAGCTAGTCCTCGCAGAAATGTTCCAACATCTAGTGGAAAGCCTCCCAATAAAACTGGAGGCTGTTATAGCAGCAAAGGGGGGACCAACTCCATATTAATGCCCATGATTTTGGAATGAAATGTTTGATGAGCAGGTGTCCACATACTTTTGGTCATGCAGTGTACTTTTAAGACCAATTTAACTGACGGTACACAGAAACTTTTGTCCATTTTGGCTAGCGTCTAAAAGCAAAGTAAACATCAGAGGGAAATTCCAAAATCTCCAAAGCCTGTGCAAGAATGAAAAACATTACCTCAAATATATTTTTAAACATCTGCTTGTTCTCAGTAAAGAGTCTGCGATACAGGCCAATTCATAATTATAATGCCATTCACAGCTAAATATACAGTAAATACTCATGGCTGAATGATTAACTAGGTTTTGGTGAACATGTGTAAAATATTGGCATGATCAACAGCCCACATCAACATTATTCTGATAGAGGAAAGACCTAGGTCGGTTTATCATACACATGCTGTATGTGTGAGGGACCCTGTCACTTGTGTCTGGTAGACCCTCTGTGACGCAAAACAAACACAGTGGCCAAGGGGTGACGAAGGTTGGTTCTAGTGCAAATGCACTGATACTTGATCTAATCTATGAATTAATCCAAAATACAGCGATGTATAACAGAGGGTCTACTATCAGACTGTTAGCTGTTATCCGGGGGTCCAAAAGCCCCTGGCTGGCCTCTGACACTGCTCCCCTTCATGTGCCTCTGTTCTGAAAGAGATGGAGAGACTGTGACGCACCTCTGGACCAACACAAAGGACATTCTTATCTTCTTCTATCTTCTACTATTATCACTACAGTTGCTGTACCAGGCGGTGATACAGCCCGACAGGATGCTCTCGATTGTGCATCTGTAAAAGTTTGTATTTTTGTGACAAGTCAAATTTCTTCAGCCTCCTGAGGTTGAAGAGGCGCCTTCTTCACCACGCTGTCTGTGTGGGTGGACCACTTCAGTTTGTCCGTGATGTGTACGCCGAGGAACTTAAAACTTTCCACCTTCTCCACTACTGTCCCACAGATGTGGATAGGGGGGTGCTCCCTCTGCTGTTTCCTGAAGTCCCCGATCATCTCCTTTGTTTTGTTGATGTTGAGTGTGAGGTTGTTTTCCTGTCACCACACTCCAAGGGCCCTCACCTCCTCCCTGTAGGCCGTCTCGTCATTGTTGGTAATCAAGCCTACCACTGTAGTGTCGTCTGCAAACTTGATCAATTGAGTTGGAGGCGTGGCCACACAGTCATGGGTGAACAGGGAGTACAGGAGAGGGCTGAGAATGCACCGTTGTGGGGCCCCGGGGTTGAGGATCAGCGGGGTGGAGATGTTGTTTCCTACCCTCACCACCTGGGGGCGGCCTGTCAGAAAGTCCAGGACCCAGTTGCACAGGGCAGGGTCGAGACCCAGGGTCTCAGGCTTAATGACGAGTTTGGAGGGTACTATGGTGTTAAATGCTGAGCTGTAGTCGATGAACAGAATTCTTACATAGGTATTCCTCTTGTCCAGATGGGTTAGGGCAGTGTGATTGTGATTGCGTCGTCTGTGGACCCATTGGGGTGGTAAGCAAATTGGAGTGGGTCTAGGGTGCCAGGTAGGGTGGAGGTGATATGATCCTTGATTAGTCTCTTAAAGCACTTCATGATGACGGAAGTGAGTGCTACGGGGCGATAGTCATTTAGCTCAGTTAAATTAGCTTTCTTGGGAACAGGAACAATGGTGGCCCTCTTGAAGCATGTGGAAACAGCAGACTTGGATAGGGATTGATTGAATATGTTCGTAAACACACCAGCCAACTGGTCTGCACATGCTCTGAAGACGCGGCTAGGGATGCCGTCTGGGCCAGCAGCCTTGCGAGGGTTAACACGTTTAAATGTTTTACTCACGTTGGCTGCGGTGAAGGAGAGTCCACAGGTTTTGGTAGTGGGTCGTGTCGGTAGCACTGTATTGTCCTCAAAGCAAGCGAAGAAGTTGTTTAGTTTGTCTGGGAGCAACGAAGCTGGTTTTCTTTTTGTGGTCTGTGATTGACTGTAGACCCTGCCACATTCCTCTCGTGTCTGAGCCGTTGAATTGCGACTACTTTGTCTCTATACTGACGCTTAGCTTGTTTGATTGCCTTGGGGAGGGAATTGCTACAATGTTTGTATTCTGTCATGTTTACGGTCTCCTTGCCCTGGTTAAAAGCAATGGTTCGCCAAAAGTGTGCAAAGCTGTTGTCAAGGCAAAGGGTGGCTACTTTGAAGAATCTCAAATATAAAATATATTTTGATTTGTTTGACACCTTTTTGGTTGCTACATGATTCCATATGTGTTATTTCAAAGTGTTTGATGTCCACTATTATTCTGCCATGTAGAAAATAGTAAAAATAAAGAAAAACCCTTGAATGAGTAGGTGTGTCCAAACTTTTGACTGGTACTGTATGTAAATGTGATATAAACTTCTTTTTTATATATACATTAGCAAATATTTCTAAAAACCTGTTTTTGCTTTGTCATTATGGGGTATTTTGTGTAGATTGATGAGGGGGAGAAAACGATTGAATACATTTTAGAATAAGGCTGTAAAGTAACAAAATGTGGAAAAAGTCAAGGGGTCTGAATACTTTCCGAATGCACTGTATATCATCTTGTTAGGTAAGGCTGCGACCGACCGGCGTCAGTGACATAAACAGTAGAGGAGCCCTTGGTCTGCCGCATCCTCAATGGTTCTTATTGTGACTTTTCTTTGATGTCATTGACAGGAATAGTGTATGTGAGAGTTCAAAAAAAATATAGACCTGCTTTTATCACAGCCCACAGGAATAATGGAAAATATAAAGGTAAATCATTGCTGTGTCTATTTATGACTAATTAGAATTGACTGACTGTCTGTTCTGTGGTGGACAGGAACAGTGGAATCTACTGGTACCCTCTCAGGACAAGCACAGCACAGCCGACTATGTGAGCTTCTCAAAGACAGAGGCTGCGTCACACCTCCGTCACTCTCTCCAGCCTCTCCAGTTGTCAGGGAGGAGGGCTAAGAGCCACAAAGGTGAGGTAAATAGGTGCGCCACGGCACGTCTGCAGGAGGTGTTATTAGGGACAAGTCTTGCAGCTGCTGGGTGCTGCTGGGAAAAATACACTTTTAGCCTCTTAGCCTTTCAGCCTGGCGGGCCCCAGCTGTGACATCACACAAATTAAAAGGGAAATATAATTATAGCCAGCCTTCTGCAGCTTCCAATAATAACGCGTCAGAGAGAAATGGCGAGAGAGAAAAACTAAAGAGAAAAGGTTGTCACGGTGATACAATAGAGAGACTATGACAGCACAGCCGAGTCGACACGTCTGATTAATGTATGTCAGCCTGACACATTACAGACAGGCACAGCGACAGGAAGAGGGCCATTAGGTGATTTAGAGACATTGTCTAGTCAGAGCGCCTCAGAAGAAAGGATGGGGGCAATTTACTTCCACTGTCAGTCAGTGTCTCAGTGCCACTCACTCTAATCCTCTACACGTGTCTGTGGATCAACAGGTGGTCTGAATGGATCCCTGAATTACATCCTATTCACCGTTCATCACACTGTAGCAAAACACCCCGGATTGTTCTCTTTCCAATGTTATTGCATGTACATGCTTTCTATTTTGAAAACCATTTTATCGTCAATGACGTTACCCTATACACGGGTAACCACAGTGAGAGTGTCAGGTCTAACGTCACCGTGACGACTCAAATAGAATAAGTGGCCTAATTTGGTACTTTCATTTAGCTGTCTGGTAGTGGTTCTTACACAGACATGACTCAACCAATCCCATACCTCGATCTGGATTGATCCTGCAGAGAGGTTAATGTTTCCTGGGTCCTGCATCCTACAGCATGGTGCGAGCCTACAATGTCATAGCGTTGGGTCACCATGTCGCTACTACAGTGACCACACCTACAGTATTGTCATGGTAATATACACAACAATTTCCACTGCTGGACTGGTTACTGAAATATCTGATGTTCTAAGAGGCTGGTTTGAGTGTGTGTTGATCTTTCTGTTTGTCAAGATAAAACACAAATGTGTTAGTGAAAAAACAGAAGATAGTTTATCTGGATGATGAGGCAGACCATTGATGGGGGTGAGTTTCCAGTTGCCGCGCACAGTGGCGTCACTGCGGAGGGAGAAGTTGAGCCTGCCACCGTGCTGGGGACCATCACTGTCCCGGGATGCCAGCACCAAGGCCTGGTCCTCCCAGCGTGGGGTACATAGGTACTTCCAGGAGTAGTCTCCCACCAACACCGGACTGTTGTCATTCACATCCAGGATATGGACTGTGACCAGTGTTGAAGCTGACAGAGAAGAGTTCCCTGGGAGGCAAATAGTACAGTTTTAATAAACATTAGTACCCACTGAATCATTGGTAACAACAGTCCTCGTGTTGTACCGTATTGGGTGCTGCTGGCCTTGCTTTGACAAGCACAGAGGGACATTAAAAGCATATTTTAAAATGTTTCTGATACCTGTACACTTCGATCCAACTAACATAATACATGATCTCCTCCACCAATTAACGCCACTGCCCTCTCTAACCTCTATAGGTGTGGATTCAAGATGTGAGTCAGAGCCCCCATTCTGTGGGTTATGGACCAGTCTGAATAGATTTTTCACTAGATGTGATAAGTGCATGCGAGGGATAAGGGCAGCGGGTAATTAGAGAGGTGCCGTGTGCAGCTCTCAGACCCTGCAAGTCTGTCTTCTGTTCTGAGTCGTGCTTAACTATTGTGGGGGAGGATTGGATTGGAGTTTTCTATACAACATACACCCCCTCCTCACTTCCCACTCTACACCCACCAGCTAGCTAGCTACACACTGGCTGTCACTTCGCATGACTCACTCCCTGCTTATTACACTGACAGTGAATACTGTGTGGTCTTGAATTCTCAATGTAAGTATTGTTTTAGCCTTGCATTATTACATTTGAAACCCTCTGGGGCAAACACAAGGTTGAGGTCTAAGTTGCCCTGGACCCTCTGTCTGGAAAGATATAGAAGTAGACATTATTGTCAGAAAACCATCTTACGTCCATCTTCAGCCATGACCTCCATGGTGTAGGTGCTGTTTTCTTCTCTGTCCAAGGCCTGGACAGTCTTCAGCTCACCTGAGTACTTCCCAATGGAGAAATACCTCTTTGTGTCTCCTCTGAGCGAGTATCTGGACCAAAACAAAACGGGGTGGGATAACACAATGATCCATGCCTTTAAACTGTGAATTAATGTTTATTTTTATATTATTTCCGATGAACGATGTTTCACCTGATTGGGTGTGAGTCTGGGTCATATCCACGAATAGTGGCAATAACCCGTCCTGGCTCCTCCCCCTCTCTGACGGTGACCTCGTAGTGGCTCTGGGACAGGATGGGGCCCTCGTTGATATCATCCACATAGATGGAGACGGTTGCCGTGGACGCTGGGCCATACCTCCCTCGTACCAGGGCCACTGGGTTTTGAGCACTAAGGACCAGGATGTACTCGCTCTCCCGCTCAAAGTCCAGCACCTGCATGCATACAGGTTGCCGTAGAAATGCTGCTCATATGGAAGGGCATGCACTTACATACATGTAGTGTTCGAATAGTTGTGAAACATGGGAACATAGTGTTCTACAGTGCAAGAATGAACACCAGGAAAATAATCATGGGAGGGATTTACTAACATTTCCCAGAAAATAGCAGACATAATCTAAAGAGCATCAAAGCAGTCAGTGAATGTGTTGTGAATGTGCCATTTCAGCACTCCATGAGACGCACAGGCTGCTCATTTAGACTGAGCAACATATCGAACCGCCCCCTCCAACAGAGGCATGGGATTGTATTACGCTCATGGAGCAAACACAGGAGGTCAGAAAGAGCCTGTATATATCTGCTGGGAATCGACGTGTTCCACAGATTTACAGGCTGATCCTACTGGAAAGGAGAGGGTTGTGGAACACTGCACAGTGACTCTAAACAAGTCCTCTATAATACCGTCACCTGCATAATACCGTCAGACAAGCTGATTTACCGGCAGAGAGGAGTTTTATTTCCACTGTAAAACAAACTGGAATGACAGGGACGGCCATTTGATTCACGTGTCACTTGACATGAATCCTGCCTGTGACAGAGAATCCCGTTAGTGGACAGCCGTTGCTATGCTTACTCTGTGAGTTCACAGCCCGTCATTGTATCCCCTGTGTTGTCTACGTTCGGGTGAAATTAAGTGATTGCTGTTGCTAATAACATGTCGCCTGGCCCAAATAGCTACCTCTGTTGCTAGAGAGAAAACACAGATGTTGTTCAGTGTTGGAGTGACTAATGGTGTTGACTGGAAGTGAAGTGCAGGTTTGTATCAGGCAACAACCAGAAGAATCCAACCACCCCTCAGCTGCTGTTGCTGGCCTTAAGTTGCTGTGTGGAGGGCGGCCCACTAGGTTAAATGGGGATACTTGGACGCATGAGAGTCTCCAGCTCACTGGGTTTAAAATGAAGGAGACGATTACTTGTGATCCCCTCTTTCATAGCAAGATCATAATAAGATCAAAGCATTAGTCCAGTGTGTGGGTGTGTGTGTGCGTGTGTGTGTGTATGGTATGTGTGTGTGTGTTAATTTGTAATCTCTATTCTTCCCCCTGAAAATGATTGAATCAGCTATGTGCACCATCCACCCAGCTCAAGGCGACTGACCACACACTTTTATACGCCATCCTCTCTCATTCACTATTCATGACGGCAGGTACTGCATATATGCGCGTAGGAGACATTGCAACAGAACACATGCTTAACATGGGTCTGGTAAAAGGCCTGGAGTTTTCCCTGATCCGGTCACATGGATTAGCACGATATACCCAACCTCAGACACATCCGCCTACAGCACAGCAGGAGCTGAATATTCTCCTTGCTATTATCCTCACGCTCTCACAACAACTGTTGCACAGCACCAGAGAGACAGATTAGCTAGTGTTCAGTTAGCGGTGCCTTGCCTATGTGGTTTATAGTGAGTAAACTGTAATTGCTTTCTACAGACTAATGGAACTGTGTAATTATTCCATTAGACTTTGTGCAAGCTGCTGTTATTGAGACAACGGGACTACCCTCTGGGTTGTCTCAGTCCCGCCACAAGATCACATATTAGTGAGCATGCTCTGATGTACTAACAAGCTATTTTACCAGACGGACGGTCGTTGGCTGGCTTTAAGCCTGTAACTACTGCACTAAGGATACACTGTATGTGGTGCTTCAAAATGAGCTACAGTAGGCCTATGTCAGAGCCTTATACAGCATATCATTACTGTATGGCAGGGTTCATCAGAGACAATGCAAAGGGGATGTGCTCCAGTCCTGTATTAGTTTAGACAATACCGGAGGCAACACCTGTTTTACCTCTGCGGAATATAGGTAACATTCCTCTACTCCCACAGAGAGGTAGAAGGTCCCGCTTCCAGAGAATGGGGACACAAACAATGACAAACACTCCCTCTTTGTCTCCAAACCCCTCCTGTCCAGGCCAGGGGAGATAGCTGACGCAGGGCGGTGCTGGGGCAGGGCTGGGAGGGTGGAGGGGATTACAGGAGACCAGGGACGAGCCAGAGACAACCCAGGGATGGGCTCAGATTATTTTGGGATAAACTATTGTTTTTGTCATGGCTTATTTTTGGGACACGTGTCATTGAAATACCCATGTGTGTGTGTGTGTGTATGAAGAGACATAGAAAGTGATATGCAAAGCAAGATTCAATATGCATGTATCTTTTCCTTATGGTTTACTATTGCAATGTCGAAATGCATAATTATTATCGCTACAACTCCCGTCAATATTGCATAATTCTATGAAGATATTATTACCATGTTAAAAAGCATCCTATTCATCGACATCTAGGGCTCTTTGGGTTGTGTCTTATTTGTGAATGAACCAGAGAGAAAAGAGACTGTTGAATGAAGGAGATTGCCGTACCTTGGAGAGGATGAGTGAAACTTCATTGGTCTGCTTGTCTGTGACCAGCATGAACACCTCCTCCTCGTTGCCAGACTCCAGCCTGTAATTCACCTGCCAGCTGTCTCCTCCCCTCTCATCAGCATCCCACGCTGACACCGCCGTTACCGTGGCTCCCAAAGGAGCATCCTCTGCCAGGTGGAAGGGGCCGTACTAAGAGAGAAGGGGAGAAGGGAGAGAGAAAGGTGAGAGGAGAAAGGGAGCGAGGAGGGGGGATGAGGACAGGGAGAAGGAAAAGATAATGAAGCATGGGCTACTACATCTGCATAGCTTTCTTTTGGGCTCCCGAGTGGCGCAATGGTCTAAGGCACTGCATCTCAGTGCTAGAGGCGTCACTACAGATGCTGGTTCGATTCTAGGCTGTATCACAACCGGCCGTGATTGGGAGTCCCATAGGGCGGCGCACAATTGGCCCAGTGTAGGCTGTCATTGTAAATAAGAATTTGTTCTTAACTGACTTGCCTAGTTAAATAAAGGTAAAATAAAAAATAAAACAATTATCTCTGGGGTTTTAGGCTGGGTATATGTAAAGCACTGTGTGACAACTATTGAAAAGGACTTTATAAAATAAATGGGATTGATTTTTAAAAATGTATTATTTAGTATTATATTGTTTTAGCTTGGAATTTGCACTTTTAGGACGACTCCATTGGTTCCGTTGTTCCAGGCTAACTAGCTAAATATATCAAGTGCATTTCAAATATTTGAACATATTTGACATAATCTAGGTTATGTATTTGACCCAGGTCTGGTGTGTGTATGCAGGCATGTCCCCTGTGGCCCTGTGTTGTTGACCTTCATTCACACACCTCCTATCTCTCTGCTTGGGAGTCCTTTAATCAGCCACTCACTGTGGTCCTCCACTGAAATGGCTGTGTCTCTGATCTGCCTGCCCGGGCTAGAGGGTCGCTGATACCATGGGTCTCACCACTCACCTGCCAGCTCCCTACAAACCCGATCACATGTTGCTGGAAAAAGCAGGGGCACTCTGGCGTGACCCACTCAAGAGCTTTTTCCACCTCTCTGTGTGTGTGTGTGTGTGTGTGTGTGTGTGTGTGTGTGTGTGTGTGTGTGTGTGTGTGTGTGTGTGTGTGTGTGTGTGTGTGTGTGTGTGTGTGTGTGTGTGTGTGTGTGTGTGTGTGTGTGTGTGTGTGTGTGTGTGTGTGTGTGTGTGTGTGTGTGTGTGTGCCAGAGTGAGAGAATATGAGCCTGGGGCTGGCATCGACTCAAAAAATGATCGCCAGCATTGTTGAGGTGCATAGAGAATCCATAATGAGAATGGCTGTAAATCTTTTGGCATGGATTGAACCCAATGAGGAACAAACTGGATGACACTGGAATAACTCTAGAATATGAATATGTCTCCTGTATCTTAACAGTACCTTCTCTCCCTCCGAGAGCATCTAAACATAACAAGCACAGTTAGGGTTTACATTGACTTAGTCTAGCACCAGTGAGGACAACAACAGCTTTGTGCTTCATTGTCACATGTCCCCATTTTAAGATGGTGATTTGCTCCCACATCTTTCACAACTACTACTACTGTCTCCTGCATTATTCAGGAGGTGTGGGTGTAGACTGTTTTCCATTCTGGAACAGTATGTGAGAAAATGGTCTATCTTTGGCCCGTATACTGCATACCTTGAGGCCAGCGCTAATCCAATGTTGTCTCATTGTGACCTCAGCGGTGACTTCATTATTAATGAGGATCGACTATGAAAAAGACCGCTGGAAACACTGACTGTCCCCAAAGATGCTCTCATAGATCAAAAATAGTGTTTATGTTAAGACTAAGGTCCCTTTCAGGGACACTCCCCCCGTACCAGAGGAGATGACGACACTGTGCGGCTAATGAGATTTCTTATGAGTCACTTCTAAGGGCTTTTTATTGACAAATTCCAGAACAACGCAGCTCATTTCTGTACTAGAAGGGATGCATTTTTTCACTTTTAACCAAGTATTTCATATTTCATCTAGAACTGCTTTTTTGGACCAGTGAGCTCAGACATAGTAGTAATTATTGCTCAGTGCGATGATTTTTCTATAAAGATGTGAAATGTTCCGACTGCTGTATGTGTGAGGGATATCATTTAGAGCTGTCTTATGGCGACGCTGTGGATTTGCCTATTCTATAAATAAAGGATTCTCACAGGCCTCATCTGAGGCTTATTCAGATTAACTCAGAGAACATTGTCCATTTGGAGCACAATGAGAAATAAACCCTACAATAATATGTTTCCATCTTTAAAGTTGTAGGATACTCATTTGATCACCCTGTTGTAGGAGAACTTTCCAGCCATGCAGGAAATGTAAAACGTGTAGTGTATTTGAGGTTTGAAAATGCTTCTGAAGTTTGTCATTTCCTCTTTGAAATTTTAGACTTGATTCTCCCTTACGAAAAATTGTCCATTAATTATAATCCACATAATAATTCACATTTTCTGTTGCTGAAGGATTACTTTCCTGCTGTAGCAAACTGGCTCAAATGAAGGTCCTACATTTGTATAAGCCTGAGATTAAAGCTTGGATCCCCCTCAAAGCACTCCATCTCGCTCCCCTCTGGGAAATCAAATCAGTGACCTGGAGGGAGAGTTCACACAGCAGCCATCCAACAGAAGAGAAACATCTAATATACTGTATAAGAGAGAGATTTTCAATGAGTGCCCTGAATCACGTCTATCCCCCAAACCCAAAATCACACTGTCAGTCCCCTTTTCAGCCTGTGTAAAGGTACCTCGTGTGGAGTGAAGACGGGTGGGTTGTTGTTTTCGTCCTGCACTGTCACAACCACAGTACATGAGCTGTTTAAGCCTGCAAATGAAATCATAATCAGAGAGAGATAGGCTCCATTAGTGAGTCACTTAGTTTGGCATGCCTCTTTCATACTGAAGCCCTCAGTCTTAATCATGATCATCAGTCACTGTAGTGTCATATTTAAACAATATTCTCCTCAAAGGAAGCAGAGGGAAAACCTCCAACGTTACATCTGCTAGTCTAAAACTAATTTACACTACCACTGCACCCGTGTCTACATATCACAATAGGTTACTACTATAGAGTATCTCTGGATTATCTTTACATTGTACTATGTATACATTATCTTTGTGGAAGTAATCCCTCACCCCTCTCCCTAACACCACAGAACCACATTGCCATGCAGTACTGTTGGTCACCTTTAGCGTCCTCGGCAGTGATGGTCAGTGTGTACTGTGGGGCGGCTCCCTCCAGGTTGTCTGCCTGCACTGAGATGACCCCAGAGTCACGGTCCACCCGGAACAAAGCACGAGGGCTCTCTGGGATCTGGCCAACCAGCCGGTAGAAGATCCTCACGTTATCTGTTTTCGGATCATCGTTGTCGGCTGCTTGAACTGTGAGGATTTCCGTCCCTGGGAAAAGAGCAAAGTCCTCACAGATTAGTGTTTGGGCAAAAACAAATTTTCTTTGAGTGAGAAACACAGAATCCTATTTTGAGCGTACTGATGAATTTCTCCATGTTTTTTGATTTCGGAGTATTTAGTTTCAAGCGTAAACAAAAGGCCTTTGCGATCCAGTATGTTCCAGAGTTGTCTGTAGGTGTGTGTTAAAAGTGTGTTCTGAGGGTTGTGCCTCACCCCGTGGGGCGAGCTCCTTGACCACGGTGTGGTACTGTGTGGTAGGGAACGTGGGCCTGTTGTCGTTGGCATCGCCCACCATCACCCTCAGCTCCACAGGCTTGGCGATCTCCCTGCCATCCGGACGCTCCACCACGATGCTGATCTGGAACTAACAGACAGAGGCACATGGGGTCATGTGCTTTTACAAAGTGTCTAGATCAAATCTCCCTGCCTGGACACACAGTGAGACCACAGACAGACACACTGGAATTACACAAAGTGCCAGCTCTCAGCCAGGAAAGATCTTCATGTTCTGTATTGAACGTGGCACAATTACACACTTGAACCACAGTCTGAGATGAAGCCACAACAATTTTGTATTCATTATATATTGAGCTTTCTTAGAATAGATGGCGGGTTGGAGGTATGTGGGGGTGTATGTGTGTGAATGAAGTAAGTTGTTGCTTTTTTAGAGTGCAGATTGCTCACCCCCCCTTGCCCCTTTCACTCCGACCTGTCTTTAGAAGATGAAGCCATTAGGTTAACGATAGGCAGTGACAGTGCCAACACTCAGCGTGTCCATTGATTCCTTGACTGCTACTCAGCTCACAGAACTGAGGCATTTTGCTTGTATAGCGCCTTCTTTGACACATCCAGAGATGATTCATCATCTCTGCGCCCTATACGGGCACGCAACTCTGTCGACACCAAGCGAGAGGTACTGTACATGTGCATGCATCCCCTTCCTCCTCTCCTCCCGCTTCCCTCCATCAGCTGTAAGAGTCACATGTCGCTGACATATGAGTCTCAGTCAGTCAGCGGGGAACCATCTCAATCAGGGAACCTGGACTGCCTCACTCGTGTTGTGTGAGGAGGTGGATCGATAGGCTGTGACTCAGTGTGATGCATGATGGAACATGACAACTCCATCATGATAGGTGACAGTCACTGCCAGGTAGGGAGAGAGGAGAAGGAGGGAAGAGGGTGTGTGTCTATCTTTATAATTACTGTACTATAGGTATAGTTCAGACAGAATAGACTCTCTGAGGGCTTTCTGTAGAAACAGCACATCCAATACAGTGATGTATTTTTCCTTGTGTCAGACCAGTGAGCAGTAAGGTCTCTGGCCAGACACGTTGCTTGCTACTCTGCAGAATGAACCCAAAGTCAACCTGTGCCAAAAAGTGATGTTTATCTAATCCTGTACAGCTTTGGAGCTTAGCTTCTTGGCAAACTGCAGAGGAGGAAAAAAGACACGTTGGGATTTGAATCATGACGCTCCTTTTCTTGTTTACCCAGATTTTCCTCCGTCCTTTCAGTGTAATGTTGTACATCACATGACATGACTATGCGTTCGCAGCCCTAACAAGTCCTTACTATATGATAAAGACAGGAGGTACGATACAATATGAATGAAAAATGTGTGGTCACTCACCTGGTCCTGAGTCTCTCTGTCTAGTGGGGCGTTGAGAGAGATGACTCCCTCTCTGCTGACAGTGAACAGCATCTCTGGGAATTCCCCCTCCAGGCTATACTCTACCAGACCTCCACTCCACTTCACCTAGACACAGCATAGGGAAGCAGGGAAAGCACAGAACAGCTCATAAACTGAACATGGTCAATTCAACGTTCTCTCTGAACTGCGGGATTGTAGGATTGATCCCCCTCTTCCGCTGTTCCCACTCTCTGTCTCTCTCATGTACCTAGGCTTTACTAGAAAGGGAAACCCTGACCTTTAGTAAAAACCTGTGAGGTGTTTAACCTGTTATGATAAAGTGCTGTGTCAATGTACAGGAAGTGATGAGGACCAGAGACCTCTTCCAAAACAAAAGCTCATACATGTTGGATGGGGAGCTTCCACTGATTTAAACCACAGGGCCGGACAGGGTATGATTGGCTCAGAGGACCCCATGAAACAGCACCCAAGAAGGAGAGGTCGCCGGCAGAGACACAGGGGGCATGTGCATCTCCTCAACACACTGTCACACTCCACTCCATTGTTTTGGAGCTGGCTCCCCAAACACTGAGGCTGTGTATACACAAGCCCCTCTTCTCACGACTTCTGTCTTCCCAGTGTCATGGTATTTCAGGGCCTCAGTGCTTTGAAGAGATGTAGTATATAACAATGTTATTAATGACTTGGTTGTTCTAAAAATGGATATGAGTAGAGTACACTGTAGCTGATGTAATGTTTTGCTTTCTGTGCTTTTTTTTAACAGCTTGCAGTGCACGCTCTGACTTCTCTGTCACCTTGTGAATAAGCAGTCTTAAAGGGCAATTCTGACACTTTTCAACCTCATATTCATCATCTCCAGCATCATACCGGTGTCTACATATGTGAAAACGGCGTGTTTCTATGATCTGTGGTTAAAAAGATAAGAAGAAAAGTCCGAAAAATGTATCTGTGACATCAGTGATTTTCAAAACCTGCAACGAGTTTCTAGCCTGAGGGAAGGTCTTTTCTTTCTCCTCACGTCACCAAGAAATTCTCACAGTGTTTGAAAATCACCATTTTTTTTAAATGTTTTCACTTTTGATGATGTCATCGGGTAGAACTTTGTAACTTTGTATATTTTTCTTCAAAACGTTGAAATGTGCCGTTTTCACATTTGTAGACACTGCTATTGTGCTGGAGATAATGACAATGAGGTTGAAAAGTGGGGTAATTGCCCGTTAAGTGCATAACTACTGTATTTCTAATAGACAAATCTGACTTCCATGTATACGAAGTATGCACAATGTGGAATTCTCCTACCTTGATTTAGCCTAATCGTTATTTTGGAAAAAGACCGAAAATGACCAAAGAGGAGCAATGCTTCTTGAGATCAACAACCAAAGTTCAGCTGTATCAATATCAATGACTGAAGGAAAATATTTTGAAAGACAAATGCACGATAGAAGAGAAACCCATCAGCATAACGCTTTATGTGTCTCACAACGTTTTACTGAGTAGAAACACGACTTTCCATGCTGCTGATAGTAAAGGGCTCCCAGCCATACTCAGTCTTTCAACATGACCCCCCCAATCTGCTTGGTAACAGCACAGCTATGAGTCCTACCGCCTACATACACATGGTGGTAAATGCAGAGTGGGTGGAGAGAGGCTTTTCCCATCATGTAGGCATCATCACCAGTGGTGGATTGTACACTGTTAACCCTTTACATGGACATGCAGATGTGGTGTTATGTGCTGCCCCGACAACTATAATTATAATATAGTAATAGCATGTTGACAAACAGATTACTACTAAGTAAATGCACTGTAAAAAAAACACAAGTAATAGCCGATATAATATTTACATCGCAGTATAAAATAGTATACATCATGATAAAATAGTATACATCATGATGATTTGTGGACCTTTGTAGCTCTTGGCTCAGTTGGTAGAGCATGACGCTTGTAACACCAAGGTAGTGGGTTTGATTCCCGGGACCACCCATCCATAAAATTATGCACGCATGACTGTGGATAAAAGCGTCTGCTAAATGGCGTATATTATTATTATTTTGCAATCAGATTTAAAAGAAGCTTCTAGTTTTGTGAGGGTTTGAGAATCTCAAGAACAGAGTCATCTTGTACTTTAAACCTGAGCCATGCTTTTCTGTCAGCAGCCTACCTCCCCGACCCTGCCTCTGAGCTGTGAAGAGCTCTAGAGTACAACCTCTAGCACATTCTCTCTCTATCTCTCTCACAAACACACATAGACACACACATTTATGTTTTCCAGCAGAGATTAGGAGGATTTGCTTGATATTTTGCCTGTCCACATTTGGATGGATTTTATTTTATGTTGGTAAATTGGCATGGAAAATGTGAAAAAGATCAAATCTGCCCATGTTTTGAGTCCACACGTTTTCAGTGGGCGGATGGCACTGGCGTGAGTGAGAGGAGGAGGAGAGGGAGAAGAGGAGGAGGAGGGGAGTTGCTGTGGCGACACCCACAGACCACACTGAAATGTAGAAATACACATATTTGCAGCAAATCATGACTTTATGTTCTCAAGTTTGCATTACTGTCTTAAGGTGTCGAGTTTGCATTTCTGACCATGTTCCAATGTTGTAAGCACCTATATATAGAACACAGACTATTGTTCCATTGTTATAAGCACCTATATATAGAACAGAATATTGTTCCAATGTTGTAAGCACCTATATAAAGAACACAGACTATTGTTCCATTGTTATAAGCACCTATATATAGAACAGAATATTGTTCCAATGTTGTAAGCACCTATATATAGAACACAGACTATTGTTCCATTGTTATAAGCACCTATATATAGAACAGAATATTGTTGTAAGCACCTATATGTTGTATTGTTATAAGCACCTATATATAGAACAGAATATTGTTCAATGTTGTAAGCACCTATTGTTTGTTCCATTGTTATAAGCACCTATATATAGAACAGACTATTGTTCCAATGTTGTAAGCACCTATATATAGAACACAGACTATTGTTTTCCAGACTAATAAATGTTGATAGAGATGCAGAGAAGATCCATACTACTGAGTAGTTACAGAACGTCCTGTTTTCCTCTTTCTGATAATGTCAGATGTTTCCAGTTATTTACACAGCTTTAGTGATTTGGTGCTGATGCAAGCACTGGGCCGTGGCTGATATTATAAATGTTGAATAACAAGCTAAAGGTCAGACTGTAAAGAAGACCAGGTGCAGATACAGAGACACTGGCCCCGGACAGAGCACAGAGACTATTCAATCACAACCGCTAAGTCAGAAACAAAGTGTGAGGTTTGATTGAACAATCTTTGACATTATAGACACACACACACACAGACACACACACACACACACCAACAGCGGGAACGGAACCTCAGGCTGCAGTGACTCAGGCAGGGGAAAGCCTAGGGGTATGAATGACATTAATAATGCACACCTTGGTCTCTTAGGGGGGGGGGGGTTAAAAAGACAACAACACAACTGCAGTATTCTGATGGTTCACCCATTCCATTCCATTATTACATTTTACAATGAACAGTCAAATAAAATATTGGATGAAAGTTCACAGTGTTTGATATTTGTCAGATGATCCCTTTCCATGATTCTATACTAGAGGCAAAGGTTACCTGAGCATGTAATGTATGCAGGAATATCCCTGAAAGCATCACTGTGTGTCACCTGTGAGATGGGGATGGAGAAGGAGCATGATACTAGTCACCTGTAAGATGGGGTAGGGGCCAGGGAGGTTCTACCTGTGAGATGGGAATGGGGTAGGGTCTAGGGAGGTTCTACCTGTGAGATGTGGATGGAGTAGGGGCCAGGGTGATTCTACCTGTGAGATGAGGATGAGGTAGGGGCCAGGGAGGTTCTACCTGTGAGATGGGAATGGGGTAGGGTCCAGGGAGGTTCTACCTGTGAGATGGGGATGGGGTAGGGGCCAGGAATGTTATCCATGTGAGATGTGGATGGGGTAGAGGCCAGGAAGGTTATACCTGTGAGATGGGGTAGGGGCCAGGAAGGTTATACCTGTGAGATGTGGATGGGGTAGGGACCAGGAAGGTTCTACCTGTGAGATGGGATGGGGTAGGGGCCAGGGAGGTACCTGTGAAATGGGGATGGGGTAGGGGCCAGGGAGGTACCTGTGAGATGGGGTAGGGGCCAGTGAGGTACCTGAGAGATGGGGATAGGGTAGGGGCCAGGGAGGTACCTGTGAGATGGGGATGGGATAGGGGCCAGGGAGGTACCTGTGAGATGGAGATGGGATAGGGTCCAGGGAGGTTCTACCTGTGAGATGGGGATGGGATAGGGTCCAGGGAGGTTCTACCTGTGAGATGGGGATGGGATAGGGTCCAGGGAGGTTCTACCTGTGAGATGGGGATGGGGTAGGGGCCAGGGAGGTTCTCCTGGAGGCGAACAGGGTCCGGTGACGCCCAGGTGTTCCCCGTCACCTCCACTGTCACGATGCCCGTGGAGAAGAAAGCGTTGGGTTTCCCCCCCATGTCCTTCACCATCACTGACAGCTTGTAGCGACCACACATCTCTGGGTCCAGGGTGGAAGCCCCTGGAACACACACACACACATATCAATATATTACAATCAGAGAGCTGCATTACGTTGTTCACAGACAGCACGTTGAAAAAAGAGGGAAAACATTGTTAATAACCCACTAACAAGTACATCATAAAGACGTAATTAGCTAATTTCACAGTTAAATGGCCCCTATAGCGGCAGCCAATGGGGTGAATTGGGGTTGTTAGTGTTGTCTAGCTTCAGTCAAGCTGTAACATAAGGGCACCAGCACTGTGCAGAAATAGTCAATAAATCCAGAAATAACACCAGCACTGTCCAAATTGGGACTTTTTAAAATCAGATTTAACTGGTGTACGTGTGTATGTGTGTACGTATGTGTGTGTGTGTACGGGGATGTGCGTGTGTGTATGTGGATTGTGCCCGTGTGTGTATGTGGATTGAGAAGGGGTGTACTAAGTAATTCATTTAACAGTGAACAGAGAAAAGTAAGACAATACCATGTAGAATAAAACAGGGCAGCTGAGTGAGGGGCCTGTAACTCACCGTCCTCAGTGAGAGACACCTCGCCGGTCACAGAGTCTATGAAGAACATGTGACTGGAGGGGATCCTGGGGGTCTGATCCATCAGGCTGAAGCGCAGGTCAGCATGGGCTGTGTTACGGTCGTCACGGTCAGATGCCCCCACCTGCATGAATGAGATCCCTAGCCAAGAGACAGAGAGACAAGCTTCTGTACCGCTGTGTACATTCACACCGTGATTTGACTAGCATGACAATGCCTCGTTCTTATAGTGAAACATCCTTACACAGTCGAAATGCTAGTATTCCTCCTGGGCAATCTTGGTTTAATTATGATAACCTTCTGACTTTATTCTAACATCATTTGTCATGGCTTTGCATTTGGTAAAAATATTACTTGTTAACATATTTGTATCTACTGTAGTTCATTTGAATAGAGGATCACTTTATGGGGTTATGGGATAATATCCTCTCAATGTAAAGTCTGCTCTTCAATTTCTTCAATTTCCTGAAGGTCATGTAATCAATGGTAACCCACTATTATCTGGTGGTGTGATGCTCACACACACACACAGCTCCCTCCACTCAAACGCGAGTCTCCTCAGTGACATAAATCCAGACGCTTGAGTCATCTCTGACGCAAGAACTCAAAGAACTACCCCACAATAGCCCAAGATCAGACTGTAGTAAGACTTCAATTAAAAAAAGATGAAGCACATCACCTCTACTTCTAATACACATACCGTACATGTCCTTCACTAGAGCCATGTGGATAGTTCAGGTGATACTATTCATGTATAAGTCATAAAGATTCAGACAATGCAAACATCACTCATCAGTGTGTATTAAGAAATAAACTCATAAATGTGTCACAAATTAAAATCCCTTCTGTGAACTCCGGTATTTGTTTTCTCCTGAATGGTGGATGGGCTCTATGTTCTGGCTAGTACAACCAACCTTTCAGAAGTCCCAGCTGCACACTGCCTCTCATGCTCTCCTCGATAAACACAGGCACGTTGTCGTTTTTGTCAATGACGCATACCTCCACCATAAAGCTCTGAGACTGCACGGATGCTGAGAAGGACACCTGCGAAAAGCACAAAGTAAATGCAAACTGTAAGTATGAAGGGCAAATATAAGTTCATATAGACACATACGGAAGGTAGCCTGAAGATCTACTTTGATTGTAATTAACTAAGGAGCCTATGTCTCATTTGGTGTTGCTAGACAGTACATTGTTTGAGGACATTGTTTCTCTCAAGCCAGAGATAATACACCCCAATTAAAACAAATCATTGCAATATTTCGCATTCAATTTTATGGTATTTTTGATGAGGATGATTATAATTTCGTTCATTGAATTCTCACAGGTCATAATCACATGTATTGTAAACATATCACTACATGCTTAGATAATGCCATAAATGTGTGACTGTCAACCTGCAGAGAGTAAGATGGCTGCTTCTCTCTGTCCAGAGGCTTCAAGGCGTAAAGAAATCCTGCCTCAACTCCAAAGATCCCCTCATCGTCCCCTGTCACCACCACGTCAGTGGAGGTAGCTGGGAGGTTAGGGAGCTGTGTTGGACAAGTACAAAAATATTAGTTACATTTACAAGTCCCTCTTCTGTCACGCCCTGATCTGTTTTACCTGTTCAAAAGTGATCGTATCCACCCCCTCCAGGTGTTGTTTATTTTCCCCAGTGTATTTATCCCTGTGTTTCCTGTCTCTCAGTGCCAGATCATCTTGTATGTTTTGTCAAGTCAATCATCGTGTTTTTCCTGTACTCCTTTTCTGTTCTCTTTTTATAGTCCTCCCAGTTCTGACTCCTGCCTGACTCTGGACTATTTTCCTGCCTGCCTGATCATCCTGCCTGCCCTGACCTTGATTCTGCCTTCCCTTCGGTATCTATTAGACTCTGATCTGGTTTTGACCTTTTTGCCTGTCCACGACCATTCTCTTGCCTACCCCTTTGGATGAATAAACATTGTAAGACTCCAACCATCTGCCTCCTGTGTCTGCATCTGCGTCTCGCCTTGTGCCTTGATATCTTCAATACAATTAGACTTTAACTTTAGTATTCTCGGCAAGAGTCACATGTGCAGCTAAAATAAAACTTCTGCTTACTGTGTGTGGGCAAATGTTGACCTTTTACGTCAAAGTTGAAAAGATAACTATGTCACTGCAAGCACAGGAGATCTCTGGGCCTTGTGTAATGTGTTTTTGCTCTGTTCATAAAAAGTCAATTGAACATTCACCCATTCTATGATGTGTAAATGGTTGAGTATGTGTATGTATAGCTCCATCTGGCAATCCTTTCGACTCTTTTGAGTGAGCGGTTATGTGTCATAATGACCGTTGATATTTTCCCCCTTTTGGAAAACTTGTTCACCGCTGACAGTTTGTTCTCAAGGGTGTCACAAGCTGCTGGCAGAGGGGCTGTCACGAAACAGACGCCCTCTGGTCCAGACCCACAATCCCCGTGTCTGGCCCGGCCATGGTCAGGTATGAATGGGTATCCTAGTCATGGTGCTGTGTGACTGTCTGTCGTAGAGGACTGTCATGCAGCCTGGCCTGGTATGGTGTTATTGTTGCATGGCTAGAGCAGCCTATAAAACAGCAGCATGCTGGTGATCTCGTGTTTCCAATCAGCACTGCACGTTTTACGGCTTCACATACCACATAGCAACTGGCTCTCAGCCGCCACAGCCGTGCCAATGATCTCAGCATGCGTTTAATTCCCGAGAACCCAACATTTTGATTTAGTCTGGGAAACGTATTTTTTGACTGCCCCATAACCTAATTTTAGACCAACAGGCTGAAAAGTGTATATTTAAGACTATGCAGTGGTTGACAAAGTAGCTAATCGTTCAAAATCAAACATTCTTCTCTTTTTATGCCTCTAATGTGTTGACATGAAATGCAAATGTTTTCATGACAGAAATGTACCTTTTTCATTCTTGTATTCATGTTGTGATAAAACAAAACAGCTATCATGTGCCAGAGCAGAATATCTGAGAAGATCAGAGCCGTTCAAACAGTAAAACAGGTGAGAAAACAACTCTGTCAGTGCCTTTTCTGCTCAAGAACACACATTTTTAAGTAATAATGTTGTCCTTTCCACCCTAACACTAAATTTATGCCAATTATCTGATCTCCACCATGTCCACCATTAAAGTGAATCTGAGATGTGTTTTGATCATACATCATGCAAAAGGGAAAAACATTGACTGGTCTCAAAAAGGCGTCCAATTACAGTGTCAAACACATGCACAGCCGGGACAAACTTGATGATTTATAAGTGCCATTTTGAAAAGAATCCTCCTGCCATGAATGCAGGGCTGATGGTCTAGCATTGAACAGACAGCCAGAGGCGTTCCAATTTTTGTTTCGGGATGAGGGGGCTATGCGGGAGTAGCTCCGTCATAATTATATCTTGAGCACTGAGTGTAGTGCAAGAGCGAAACATTGTATGTCCCTTTTCTCTCTTTAACTTAATCTCAGCAGGCCCAGGGATGCATCACACAGACTGGCAGCAATATGGAGAGAATTATTCCTTAATTATTATTCCCCTATAAGCAAGCTGCTTTGTTGTAAATGTTTTTTTGTTTTTTTGCATAAATGGTCAATCTAACTGAAATGTCTTACCTTAGCCAGGTACCATGGGAAAATACCATCATAGTTTTCAGGGACGCCAATTTTAAGATTGGCCCCTGAGCACTGTGCAGGAGTCTGAAGTACCACCAACTACACAATTCCAAGGAGACAAAGGACAGCATGAATTTCAATAATTTAGTTGAAGTTTGTTTTCACAAAAACAGTATAAAAAAAAAGTATAATAATCTGAGATTGCTATAATAACTTGTGAAGGCCACATTCAAAGGAAGCATACTTACAGTCAGTGTAATGATAAAGATGGACATAACTTATCTTCTAGTCATGTGTTTCTGTAACTGTATATCTGTAAAGTCAGGATGCACAACATTTCCAATCAAACAGTGGTTATCTTTTACGTTTGGGAACACATGGTTTCTATCATTTCTGTCTTGTTACTGATTGATTCTCACTGTTATAAAGCAGAGAAAGAAAGATGGAGAAAGAGACCGACAGAGAAAAAAACAGTGTGAAGGCTGCATGTGCAACTATTCTATTTTACTAATCTTTTAAATTATTATTTTTTAAACTAGACCTACCAATCTGCGGAATCAACCATCTTAAAAAAAAAAAAAAGTAAATAAATACAACTTCAATAGGCCTACACCTGTGCAAGAAAATGTTTCATTTAAATGCCTGTTAGGTTAAACATATACTCAGTAGCCACAGGCAGTAGGCCTACATGGTACATTAATGTCTCATCACATTCACAGACCTAAAAGCTGAACTAACCCTGCAACCTGGACTCAAGGGTAGACGTAACATAGTAAATTAAAATCTGGGTCATTCAAATTAGTTTATGTTTCAAATTACTATTTCTATATGTTGCGAATTCCAATTTGTGTGATATTTCATGAATTACAATTTGTTCAATATGTTACAAATTTGAATGATATGTTACGAATTACAATTTGTTTTGGCTAACGTTAGCTAGGTGGCTAACACTAACGTTCGCTAGGTGGCTAACACTAACGTTAGCTAGGTGGCTAACATTAGCTAGGTTAGGGGTTAATGTTTAGGGGAAGGGTTAGCTAACATGCTAAGTAGTTGCAAAGTCACAAAAAAGTAGTAAGTAGTTTCAAAGTCATGCACCCGACCAACAACCCTCCTTTAGTTTTTGCCTTAAGTAGCCTTCTGTCTTGTGTAACCATACCGAAGCCATACTATTTTGAGTGTACTATGTCACGTATAGTTTATGAGACCGGGCTGCACTCTCTGTTTCCAGCACACGATTACACCTGCGACACAAAACAGCCTAGCAATTAATTGTTCTCTCAATAAAAATAATAAATAAATATGACTTTATAGTATGTGTTATATGGTCACAAAGGAGAAGGCAATTGGCACAAGAAAGAGTTAAGGATGAGATTTTGCATTCCAATAAATTACCCCAAAATAAAATTATGCTGGGCACAAGTCAGACAGCAATTCACAACACCCATAGGCCATTCGCTTGGAACAATATTTAGATGTCTTATTGTGATTTACAAAGACCGGCGAATGAAAACAAACGCACTCTCTCAATCTCAACCTGTAGGCCAGAATAAGAGCCTGTACCTCACAAAATCTGAATAAATGACTGGCAAACATCACTTATTTACCTAACACTCCACGATCATTTTTATAACTCAATTTTCATTCGAAAACGTTATATTTATTTTGTCTTACCTTCTCTCAATCTTGTGCGTGTTCCCTATGAAGGTGGGAGAACGGTTTGAATAGTGTGGAAAAATGAAGTGCGTTTGCAGGACTCTCCAGTTTAATGTTTTACTACCTTGTTTCCTTCCAGTAATTCTGTTGGTCAACAAGACTCCAGTCCACTGAACAATCTAATGAATGAATATTTATGAGGACATAAATCAAATAACAAGGAGGTGTGTTTTAAATATATATACACACCTTTCGTTTTTGGTGTAGCCTAATTGTTTTGTTTTATGATCTGGGTAAGAAAAAATATGGAATAGTTGTATTTCATTTTTTTTATTAAAAAAATTAAAATGTAAACATAAGGAAATTATTAAATATTAAAAGGAAGTGCAAATCAACTGTATTTAAAGCAAAACATTAAATTCACATGACAAATATAACTTATTGCTTTCTTCATTCACATCTGGACTGAAGGTTAGGACAATAGAATAATATATTTTTCCAAAACCTGGCCTAATTCCCATTACACATTATTCATGTGCTCAGTATCATGGCCAAAGTACGAACCTGCGTACCCAGTTTCAAGTAAAAATGACTCCAGGTGACAGAATGCAGTGAAATCACTCATAGTGCTTACATTTCCATTGCTTTTCAGGACAGTGTACCATAATCTAATATTTCATGAGGGCTATATACAACACTACCAACACTAAATGGAGTAGAACCAAACACACTGTCCCCCGTTATCAAGGCAATCTTACAACTCATGGTTTAAAATAACAAGCCTTGGTGGATTTAATATACATACACATAAGGCAGACAAAAACAATGAAACCTCATGCAGATCATTAACATGAACATGTCTGTTGTGTTTAATTAATATAATAAAATATATAATATCTGTACAGCTCTATCAGTCCTTGGGGTTAGTGATAAAAACACACAGCGTCTGGTCTTGAAGGCCTAAGAGAAAAAAGCAGTCCAGATACTGTACTCTCAGAGGACCGAGAGGTCATGGCAGGACTTGGACTTCTGTCTGAAGGCCATCTTCTTGTTCTTCCGGGCCACCATACGGCCCAGGAAACGCTTGGCCTTCTTGCCAATGCTCTCGCGTCGCTTGCAGTTGGCCATACGACGAGCATTCTCCTCCTTGCTGTCTTTGCGCAGTCGGATCTGCCGGACGATGCCATCGAACAGGTCCCTGACGTTGTGGTGGAGATTGGCTGAGGTCTCGATGAACTTGCAGTCAAACACCACAGCGCAAGCACTGCCCTCTGCAACAGCAACAAAAAAAAGAGGGGAGGCGCAGGTGAGAATCTATCGTGTTCCCTGGGGACAGTGACTTCACCCTCACCATTATGCCTTTGCATAACACCTTGATACTAGCTTTAACATTCTAAAATAAGTAGCACTGTGCAAATACAGAGATGCCTTGGACAGAAGAGATCACCGTCACTTACCATCCACAGAGACTTCTCTGGACCGCACCAGGTCGCTCTTATTGCCCACAAGGATGATGGGAATGTTTTCAGACTGGCGAGCTCTGCGTAGCTGGATGCGTAGCTCTGACGCCTTCTCAAAGCTGGACTTGTCTGTCACTGAGTAGACGATGATGTAGGCGTCACCTATCCTCATGCACTGTTCCTTCAGCCACTGACTGTTATCCTGCAGGCGAAAGAGAAATAGAATTAGATTAGCTACATTGCTTATCTAATCAAAAGCTACAGGTGCTCAAATAAAAATGATTAGTGATATATGATATTATACACCAGCATTAGAGCACTACACATTACGTCAAATGATATGCTAAGACTAAGACCAATTTTACTGAGGGTCAGACTGAAATTGCATAATTTGCATTATATGCCTCACCTGCTCCCAAATGTCGTACAACAAGATGGACGCCTCCTCCTCGTCCACCTCGATCGATCTGTCATATGTGTTTCCTGAAACAAAAGCAAGCAGACAGATAAATACTCCTGTCCCAAATTCTACAAACCCACTAACTTGGTCGAGTGTGAAGTCTCACTCACTATTGCCCATGTCATGATGCCTTTAGTACAGCTTATTAACTCTCAATTAACCTGTATCTATCTGTGATGGGTACTACTGTGCATTACTGTCTCCTTCCCTCAGTCATTGATTTTCATATCTCCCATCCACTATCTCTGTGGCTGTATATGTCAACAGCAGTACTTTGATATATGTGGCGCCTTACTGACTGGATGGAAATAGCAATAATCAATGTACTTCAACTTGTGTGCCAAGATGATATGGAAACCAATCCTATATTTACTTAGTTTGGTACATTAGCTCTAATGGGGTGCTGAGAACAGCCACAGTCAAACAGTTATTTTCTTTGTTTAAAAAAGTATTGCCTTTGGGTGTATTCTCAATGCTATATAAACTTCAACACCATCATCTTCGGTAACCGTCATCAGACACACACCTGTCTCGTCGCAGTCGTGACCATCCTCGACTCCACCGAAAATACGTGCCAGGCTAGACTTGCCGACACCCTGCTCGCCGAGGAGAACCACCTTGTACACATGTCCCTCCGAGTCGCTGCCGGAGGAGATAACGGAATCGGACGAGTCCGATACACAGCTGTCTCGGTGAGGCTCACCGGGGGTGTAGGACGTGCAGCGCATGAGGTTGGACAGCTCTCCAGTTTGCACCTTGCGCATCTCGCGGTCGTCCACTGGCATGCTTCTTCTGTGCAGGTTCTGCAGGTGCATGGGAAACGGCATGCTCCCTCTCCTTTTGTCCATGTTCCGCAATTTGTCACCTTTGTTCAAAGTCATAATTTTTGTCTGTGAAATAGATGCGCTCTTTAGTAAGATTCCGCTGTTAACATGAAAAGCAACCAACTCTGACAAAGAATTAATTTCTCATCACTACGCCTATATGTTGATTTAAAAAAAAAATCCTTTATTTGGCCACAGCTTATATGAACTTTTGTGTCATATTTATTTGAACAACTGAATTTAAGACAATCGTGTGCTTGTGTCCTATGATATTAATTACGGTTTGATGGAGCATTGACAATGTTAAAATTAAAGTTGAACTCAAATTATTTGAAACAGAAATAGCCTAATTCATGTATTATCACGACTGCAAAATAATTCAATTCCATAGGCAAACTTACATTTGATGTGCGTCTGTGGTATTCCAAAATCCTGAATCAGACAATCCACTTGTGATCTATCCTTTCGTTAGCGTGTTCACTCAGTGAAGGGAAGTTTCGGTTTGATACAGTGAACCGTACGGATCCCCATATTTATCTAGTTGCCGAGCGAGTGACGTCACCATGAGGTTTGCCTCTGAGAGTCACGTCTCTTCTCATTATAGTGCTACGTAACATCATGCCAGGGTGGGAGGAGAGGAAGTGAGGACCGCTCCACAAAAACGTGATTGGAAATGATGCGCGGGCGGGCAAAGGGATTCTCCCCTCCTGCAATGCAATGCCATCGTGCCAGTGATGTAATTATTTTTGCAGAGTAATTCGGCCATTTACTCTCAAGGGGTAAGCTAACTAGCATAGTTTTAACACCAGTTGGCCCAGAGCCATGGAGAGTTGACCTGACACGGCCTCCGTGCTTTGTGATGGCGCGCGCCACAATGTATATGGACAGGTCAGGTGTTCCCAGCCATTCGCAAGGTTTACCATGTTCAATCAATTATTTTAAATAACACGATTTGTTTGTAATTGATAAATGATCTGCTACAAATTGTCAGTGGATTAGCCAAGAGCATCTGAGACGTCAAGCATTTCCAATAGATGCTTCTCAGCATTTCGGCCCATAGGTCGCGTAGCCTTGGTGACACGAGTTGTGATGTGAATGAGGTTAATGTGGAAAAAAAGCGACGATTCACCACAGAAATAGGACACATTATCACTTAAAACGACGCCTAGACATATCACTGGGGGCACATGTATCCCATAGGACTCAGCAAGCGACAGGAAAGAAAGACCATGAAAGAAAACCATTGCGATCCAAAATAATGATGATTTCACCTGCATCAGTCTGATTGAGGTTAGTTAATCTAGTCTGTAGTCGCCATCTGCTGGTGGTTATGTGAAATGCACAATGTTATTGTAGGCTGCTGGGACTGCAAGGTCTGTCTTTTACCATTCTGCTTCATGAGAAGGAGAGAAGACCAGTGACAAAGGAATAATTACTAGCTTACTTCATTATTATCTCTGGCAAGTTGGCAAGCCTCATTCCTCATGATTGGAGACAATGCTCAATACATAAAGTCATTGGGTGGTGTATTGCTGGACAGACTAATGTTAAACGCATTCTCAAGTGACATTAACTGTCACACAGTTACTAAAGGTTTTCAGTTGAATAGCACAATGTTGCCAAAAACATGTATTGGTCAAATATTTTCATTGATTGATGTTTTTCTTTGTTGTCAGGGCTTCTTTTGGTGGTCTATGAAACGTGTTTGACTCACTGGGTTGCTCTGACTCAGTGGTAGCTTGATCTTTTTATCTTCTGTCTCCATCACTCACATACACATGCAGAACAGTGTGGAGATGGAGATGTTTTTCTCCATTCTTATAAACAAAGTCCACATTAAGATACCAGCTGTTTTGTCCTCAGTGACTCACTAGTTATATTGGGTTGCTCCTGTAGTTTCATTAGCATAACATTTTTAACATTGAATAATAGATCAGTCAGTGTTTACGTAGCCTACTGAAGCCTGCTGAGTGGTCTTCACTGATTGTGGGCTATATAGGTATGAACACCTCAGTGAGAGAACCCAGGGTGTAGGCTGTTGTTATTTACAGAAAAACATTTGCATATTTCCGTTAGGAAACGCCTACTCTGTGAAGTGTGCGTGTTCAATATCACAATTCGCCTTTGCACTCCTAAACCACGCACTCCTAAATAACACATTAGTCCACTCTGCTCGAAACAGATTCTAGTGTTGGGAACAGAATTCTGTATTGAGATCAAATGTTTCATCGATGAGAAAATTGTCGGCCAAAATCCATCTCGTTTCATCTTCTCCCACGGCCGGCACTGGGTTTACCCTCACTACCATATTTGGTAGTGTGTAGAAACGCCAAGCGGATTCTTCACATTTATACATCCGGTGAAATATTTGTCTCATTGTTCAATCTGCGCTACAATGGTGGATATTGCTCGTCTGCCTGCCGCTAACTCTAGCAGTATTGTAACTGCGCGTGCATGTCGCACGTGGCTGGCTAGTCCAACACTGAACTCTTCCTTGAAACAATGCTGAAACTTCAAACCATGGGCAAATCAGTGGTACATTTTAATTTGTGCCGAAATCGAAATTAAAATAAAGTTATCTTGCAAATTCAGCAGGCTATCAGGTGAAAGACGTTTAGAAGTGTCATCTTTATTTAATTACTTTGGTGTGGTTATCAATGCACTAGCACCTTTTTCCCCTCTCCTATGATAATACAATTTTTTAAAGTTGTACAAAAGTTTTACTGTGTGTGAAGTTTCAAATGCATTTGTCATTACTAAATGTGTAATGTCATCAGTATTTTAACATTACAATGTTTTAACACACAAAAACAACACACTCTTTGTGAGAGTGGGGGAATCTGATTTAATTGGTCCTCAACTTGCGGCTCAGACACTTCATTCATGATACATGTAGTTAGCCTGCCCTGGAGCAGGTTAGTTCTGAAGATTTCAGTGACATTTACATTTTCCTGGCTAAAAGGAGAGCCACTTCATTGGTAGCAGTTATCCCAAGTTGAACTCAGAGTTGACCAAAGTTACCTCGCTAACTCCTCAAACTACATTCGTAGTATAAGGCTCTCCAGCCTGGCTTTTGAATTTTCGGGTTTTTACTTAAAAAATAAATGGTAAAATGGTAATGACACAATAATAACCTGTCACAAGGAAAAGTCTTATGTACTTAACTGTTCCATAGGGAATGAAGAGGAGTAAGTAAGTAGTCGTGCAAGGAATAGTCAGCTCCACTGAGACATGAGCTGTGTTCGAATACCCAGACTAAAATACTGTATGCTACACACTTAATGACTATATACTACATACTATTAGTTCATTTTAGTATACTATAAACGAACAGTATGCTTTCAGTTGAGCGTACTAGCTCTTCGCCTGTCTACTGGAAGTTGATGCTGTTGCTATGCAACCTCTTGCTAGCTAATTAGCTTAACAAATTACTAGTTAGACATTGTACGACTTGGGGTGTGTTTTTAAATTCAATGTGGAGTACCAGAGTGCGCTCCTAAATTCAGAGCATTGTCAGATTGTCTGTTTGTAAAGTCAGAGCGTTTCGCTCTCGGCGTGCACACTGGGTGCTCAGGCCGAAGAGTAAGGTTGATTTGAGCATTCTGACCTTACAACGGCAGTCAAGCACCTAAGCTAATGTTGGTTAGCTTGCTTACTACTTCCAGATACAAATGAGACCATTGACCATTTTACTCACCATAGCAGAGCTGGTTAGGCCGTTTTCATGTTATCCAGTGTGTTGGTGACAGTAACTGTGCTGCTGGCAACAATTTAATTACACTTTCTTGCAGACATTTACTGTCACCGGCCATATTCAACGGGTGTTGAGCGCTGGTATATTCATTATTCTGCGCTCTGGTACACTCAGACAGAGTGCTCTGAAATTGGAGTAGATAGCCAGAGCGAATTTACAAAAGCACCCGAATGTTCATTTCTTGAAGAATTGCATTATGGGCCCTACAGTACCAAAATAGTGTCCTCTGCGTGTATACTTCATATTTTGGCAAATTTAATACGACATCCGGGAACCTTTGACATACTATGACCAATAAGCATCTATATACTCAATTCACATCACAAATAGTACGGTTAGTGCGGTTAGTATGAGAATTCGAACACAGCTATGCTGTATATAAGAAATCTTCATGTTACTTTTGTACAATGCTACTCAACCAATGCTGCTTGGATAGGCTACTACAGTCATCTCCAATGCAACGAGGAGACTACTTCAGATCAGGCAGATTGTATCTACAGGAATCTGAAACAATTCTTCTCTGGTCCCCAATCTGAGACACCACATGTTAGCTGACAATGCATTGGCAATGGTAACCTTTAAATTCAACACCTTAGCCCACCCACCACACTGACCCCCTCCTGACCTCTGATGACCCTTCACACAAACAGCCTTTCAGGTGAACACAAACTAGTATGGGTAAATGACTTCAGACAAATAGCTTGGTTGTGTGTATCGGTAACAGCATAGATTTGGTGCTATATTGGTGGAAGGCACTGACAACCCTCAGGGAATTGCAGATGGTCTTTAAATGGGCAAAATGGAACAGCATTGGAAAAGTGTTCTGTTACAGTTAGAAGAAACCGTATCACTCATCCATTTTTAATGCACAGCAATGGCAGCAGATTCGAGTGGTAACTGAGAGAAGTCTCCGGGGATAATAACTCCAGAACATTTCTACAACTTCATTTAATTTAGCTTTGTTTCAAACAAATTATATCACACATTTTATTAATCATAGTAGGCTAGTTCTAAATTAACTATGGCATGTATCTCTAAATAATGTAGCATGCAATGTTAAAAGGTATGGTATACTTTATCATCAGTGTAACATCTTAAAAGAAGAATACTTTATTGCCCATGTTTACAGAAAACAGAAATGTGTCTTGTTTTACATTTCAATTGTCAGGAAATGGCGTCTAGGATCGCTTCCCACCCAGATTTTAACTTTGGGCCTGGGATTCAAACCTGCAACCCTTGAGGTTGCTGCCGCCTGAAAAATGCTACCTGCCAAAACCGAACCAGAGACCATCAGATCTTCAGTCTAACGCCCTACTGCGCCAAGGATATCGCTCATTAGACAAGGTTTTCCACCAGGAATTAACAAGTGTTGCGAATTCGGGGGGTATTTTCTACCAAGAATGGACATACTTGCCGATGCCGACCCTGTATCGAATCCCGACACTGCTGCTGTATTTAGACTTGAATCTTTCTTTTTTTATGCTTTCTTTTCCTACTGTGAAAATCTGACAGTAGTTTCAAAGCATTGGGCTTCTTCTGACAATTCTCGTGACTCTTACCCTGTAAATCTGTCATCATCCATAACTTAATATGAAAACCTGTTTATTTTCGTCAAACTGCTCTCCCTCGTCATGATTCAAACTTGTTAAAGGATTAATGTGTTAAGCCTAAACACCACAGGAGTTCAATCTTGTTTATCTCAAGAGAAAGGGCTTAATCTATACATTTAAGATAATTTTTACACCGAAAACTTAATGTTAGCAAAATTGTTTTGAATGTAAATCAAGGAAGTAATTGAAGCCGTGACAATGACAAATACTCAAATTGCTTGAAATCGGTGCACATAGCACACAAAAATATGAACGCAACATGTCAAATGTTGGTCCCATGTTTCACGAGCTGAAATAAAACCCAGAATGTCCATATGCACAAGTGTATTTCTCTCAAATTCTGTGCACAAATTTGTTTACATACCTGTTAGTGAGCATTTCTCATTTGCCAAGATAATCCATCCACTTGACAAGTGTGGCATATCAAGAAACTGATTAAACAGCATGATCATTACACCTTGTCCAGTGCACCTTGTGCTGGGGACAATAAAAAAGCCACTCTAAAATGTGCAGTTTTGTCACACAACACAATACCACAGATGTCTCAAGTTTAGGGAGCATGCTATTGGCATGCTGACCGCAGGAATGTCCACCAGAGCTGTCGATAATTAAATGTTAATTTCTCTACCATAAGCCACCTCCAACGTTGTTTTAGAGAATTTGGCAGTATGTCCAACCGGCCTCACAACTGCAGACCGTGTGTAACCATGACAGCCCAAGACCTCCACATCTGGGTTCTTCACCTGCGGGATCGTCTGAGACCAGCCACCCGTACAGCTTACGAAAACGTGGGTTTCCACAACCGAAGAAATTCCGCACAAACAAGATCCTGAGGCCCATTTTCATGCCAATCATCTGCCGCTATCACCTCATGTTTCAATATGATAATTCAGGGTCCCATGTTGTAAGAATCTGTACACCATTCCTGGAAGCTGAAAATGGCCCAGGTCTTCCATGGCCTGCATACTCACCAGACATGTCACCATTTAGCATGTATGGGATGCTCTGGATCAACATGTACGACAACGTGTTACAGTTCCCGCCAATATCCAGTAACTTCACACAGCCATTAAAGAGGAGTGGGACAACATTCCACAGGCCACAGCCTGATCAACTCTACGCAAAGGAGATGTCGCGCTGCATGAGGCAAACGGCGGTCACCCCAGATACTGACTGGTTTTCAGATCCATGCTCCTACCTTTTTTTTTTTTTAAAGGTATCTGTGACCAGATGCATATCTGTATTCTTAGTCATGTGAAATCCATGGATTAGGGCCTAATGAATTTATTTAAATTGACTGATTTCCTTATATGAACTGTAACTCAGTAAAATCTTTGAAATTGTTGCATTTATATTATTAGTCAGTGTAGTTTATACAATGGAGCATTCAAAGACTGACATTTTTTTGTTTGTTTGTTTTTGTTGAATTTTTACCCCCTTTTTCTCCCCAATTTCATGGTATCCAATTGTTGTAGTAGCTACTATCTTGTCTCATCGCTACAACTCCCTCGGGAGAGACGAAGGTTGAAAGTCATGCGTCCACCGATACACAACCCAACCAGCCGCACTGCTTCTTAACACAGCACCATCCAACCCGGAAGCCATCCGCACCAATGGTTAGCGCGCACTGCGCCCGGCCCGCCACAGGAGGCGCTGGTGCGCAATGAGACAAGGACATCCCTACCGACCAATCCCTCCCTAACCCGGACGACGCTAGGCCAATTGTGCGTCGCCCCACGGACCTCCCGGTCGCAGCCGGTTACGACAGAGCCTGGGCGCAAACCCAGGGACTCTGATGGCACAGCTGGCGCTGCAGTACAGCGCCCTTAACCACTGCGCCACCCGGGAGGCCAAAAATGACATTAATAGTGATTAGAGCATTCAGATAATGTCACGAACGTCATCAGGGAAATGACCGGACCAAGGTGCAGCGTGGTGAGCGTACATTTTTTATTTTGAATGTCGCAAACAAAAACCAGAACCAACACCACACCGCTTACCAGCGCTATACAGGCCACTAACAAAGTCAACTACCCACAACTAAGGTGGCAAAACAGGCTGCCTAAGAATGATTCCCAATCAGAGACAACAATAGACAGCTGTCCCTGATTGAGAACCATACCCGGCAAAAACATACAAACAGAAAACAGAATGCCCACCACACATCACACCCTGACCTAACCACATAGAGAAATAAAACGGCTCTCTAAGGTCAGGGCGTGACAGATAAGGGCTTTTGTGAGTGAATTAAGGAGAGAATACTGTTGAGTAATAAATACATGAAAAATGCTGTAGAAGCTTCAAAAATAGTAATACAATTAAATAAACACCACAAAGGGACAAACAAATTGAACACAAATATTTACAATGATATATAATTAACTGAAAATGGGGAAGTACTGATCGCTGGCTCCATCAGATTGCCCAGCCCATAAGGAGGACTGGGGGCTGACTGAGGGACAGCCGAGCATAGTCATAGAGGATGGACAGAAGCCCAATCGGGCACACATGTGGAGATCACAGACAGCAACATGGTCTCAGAGCATTTCATATTATTCTGTACGTAAATCTGATAGATCTATTTGGTATTGTTTTTTGGATGCATGTCATCCATTTCAAATGATATGTTACGAATCCCTTTTGGCCCAACAGTCTAGGGGGGGGATGGTAATGAGACCCGTAACATAACTCATGCAAATTATAATAGTGACTAAGTAAAAGTGTGAACGAAATAACCACGACAACTGAAATCTACCGTCAAACTCAGGGTTTATTGTAACACACACGGTAATGGGGGGAGCAGGAAAAGGGGCTGAGCTGGACCCGAGGAAAGAAACAATAAGTATTCAAAAACAACCCTAAGCTAGACTAGCCTACTTTAACAGCTAACTAACCAAAAATACAGTGGGTGGTCCGCCCAGTTCTAACTAGTGTATTTAACAAAGTCTACCTACCTACCTACCTACTAGTGTATGCCCATGGGCGACTTGTCTTGGTTCCCCCTTTTCCCACAAGCAATCAAACCCAAACACCATAACCAAAAACAATACTCACAGGTGATGACGAAGTGCTATGGAGGTGCTCAAACAAAAGAGAGGTTAAGACACAAAGAGAGAGTGAACCACAGAGACCTACAGACATGGCATTTACAGAGAGATTGAGCTCTAGAGCAAACAACTGATGGGGTTTTTAAACCAAGGGAAAGGAACTGTGATTGGGTAGGAAACAGGAGGAGGTGTGTCTTCTGATTGATGATTGGATTGGGGACTGATTGGGGAGTGATGATTTTCACCTGTGAGGGGAGAAGGAGAGAAAACACAGGATACATACACACACACACAGGATACCTGTATCCGTAACAGTTACGAATTAAAATCATACAAAAGTTACAAATGTTAGCTAGCTGGCTAACATTAGCTAGGGGTTAGGAATAAAGGTTAGGAGTTAGGTTGAAGGTTTATGGTAAGGGTTAGATTAAAGGGCTAGCTTAGGTTTAGGGTAAGTAGCTAAAAAGTAGTAAGAAGTTACGTGATGAGTAGTTAGAAGTTACGTCCGTGATGAGATTCAAACACGCAACCTTTGGGTTGGTAGAAGTTCTTAACCTTATGTCTATGTAACCATACTAAATATAACATACTAATTTGAGTGTCCCTGAGTTATGGTTACCATGTTACGTCTGGTCTATGAGACCAGTCTGCAGACAGACGCCCAGCCGGACACAGGCCTCGAGGGCTCGGACAGAGGCCCAGCAGGGCACAGTTGTTGAGGGCACATACAACGGATAAAGGCTGGTGTCTTTCAGGACAAGGCTCCCGCTTCATTTCTGCTATTTGTAATTATGACTATAACATGTAACATTTAATCACAGTGAGCAGATCGGATGTTTAGTTGGAACATTAAATTAATAGTGTTTAACCTTTAGCTAACATCTAAATTTGCTCAGCACATTAGAACACACAACACACAAGCATAAGTAAGTGCATGTGTATTCAATATCAACAGCTAGCTAGCTGTAGCGTTGGTGAAGTAATTTCAAAGTATCTAATTTTAGCTAGCTGGGTGTGACAAAACAAAGGCCTAATATAAAATCACACAATGATTTCAGCTTAGTATGGAAATATTGGGGCTGACAGATTATTTTGATGATAATGTGACAAACTATTCCGATCATCTGTCAAGGAGAGCAGGAAATGTGGAAACAAATGTGCTTGAAGGAAATGAGACTCCTTCACTGAAGCATCATTATGCAAATTACATTTAGGCTACAAGGGATTAATCACAAATTAAATGTGTAAAGTAGTACAAATACATGTACAGTAGCTAGTTGTGCTAGACATTTTATCGATAAAAGGATATGTAGCATATTGTTTTTAAATATTTGCATGCTTTTCTCCTCCCAGTAAAAAACAGCTGATTCAAAGGGGGTGTAGCGGATCTCAAAACTCTTCTACGAAGGACTCAGGTAGGAGGATACTCTTGTGCTTCCTCTCTGGGAGAAGGCTATCGAGTCGGGAAGGCCACTCCTCTGTTGGCCTTTTCTCAATTAGATTTGCTCAAGTCCTGCGTCCTCTCTTCTGTGTCCTCTCTCGCCTTCTTTTGAAAAAGTTAAAATTACGTTTACAGTGTTGGATCCCAAAATAAATGTGTAATGTCATTAAAACAAATTGAGTCAGACGTGAAAGACAAATTGGAATTCGTAGCATATCATACGTTTAGCAAAATCTTAACATATTGTACATGTTGCTAATTTGTAATGTATTGTACGTTTTGGAAATTCTTAACATCATACAAATTGTAATTCATATCATATGAAATGGATGATGGACATTCCTAAATAATACATACAATAATGAAATGTAACATATCATATTAAATGGAGTATCTTTGATATACATACAGAACAATATGAAATCCTCTGAGTATAGGTTGGGTCATGGAGAAAGGGTGGAGGAGTTGAGGAGAGTTCAGGGTTTTGTCCAACCCATAATCTCCCAACTAAATGTACCCTTTGAACCTGTGTTTCAGGCCAAATTTAGAAGTCTCGCAAAATGAACACTTGCCGAAACCCGGGATCGAACCAGGGACCTTTAGATCTTCAGTCTAACGCTCTCCCAACTGAGCTATTTCGGCCACCCTGCAAAAATATTATTTCTCATTATTTTCTAAGGTGTCTTGTTTGAAAATAACAATACTCCTTCCACTGCCATAGTAAAATAAGTATAGACAAATCTAATGACAAAAAAAGCAACTCCAAATGCTAATTCACATATTTTACTGTATTTTTGAAAAACATGCAATAAAGTATCTGATGGAAATCCAGATGGTGCAAGTATTATACTATCTAAGGCCTTTCTCATTCAGTGTCAGGGCCCCTTCCCCAGTCTTTTGGCGTGTACTTTTAGATCACTTCATTTATTAGAGAAGTATGCATTTTCTTGGTTCTCTTTGCAAATGCCATTAATATCAGATATATTTTCAATGGCAGAATAAGTCTATTTTATTGCTTTACTTGTATAATAAAGGATATAATGCTTGTCTATAATAGTGTAAAACTGAATATGTCAGGAATCTAGTGAATATATAACTATAGTGTGTGTTTAGTATTTCTGCCTACAGCATGGACTCAAACATTCTACAAGGGATTTCTGTTAGATGAAAATAATACAATGGCCATCCTTCCCCCGTAGGTACATGTGATTGCCTAACACCCTGATCTGTTTCACCTGTCTGTCCTTGTGATTGTCTCCACCCCCAGTGTATTTATTCCTGTGTTTATTGTCTCACGGTTCCAGTTTGTCTTGTATGTTCAAGTCAACCAATGTGTTTTTCCCATGCACCTGCTTTTTCTATTCTCTTTTTGCTAGTCCTCACGGTTTTGACCCTTGCCTGTTTCTGTACCCGCCTGCCTGACCGTTCTGCCGGCCACTCTGCACCTCCTGCACTCTGAACTGGTTTTGACCTTTTGCTTGTCCATGACCAATCTCTTGGATTATAATAAATATCAAAGACCCAAACCATCTGCCTCCTGTGTCTGCATCTGGGTCTCGCCTTGTGCCCTTATAGTTGGAAGACAGGAGTTGTTGAAATACTGAAGTTTAAGGCGGCTGTGATGACAGAGCTGCGGAAGGGGATCAGTTTGAGGTAGGCTATACTTTCAAACTGAAAAGTATGTATCTCCCCTTCATAACACTGCACTAAACCATCAAATGTTCTCACAGGTGGCTTGCGTCAGACTGGAGGGACAGTTAAGTCCAGTCACTGGATGAGAAGACACTTGTAAGGTTCTCATCAATCAATAATATCAATTGTGTAAGCACATGGAAATAATCTTTAAATTATTTGACACATGATTTAAGTGGTGTGCTGTGAGTGATGGACAATGATTCCATAGTACCGGAACTGGCCATATAATTAATTTGTTTAATTTCGCACCGAACTTAAGAAAAAACTATTACTCTGCATATAATAGAAGAAACACTTGTGTATTACCATTTTAATTAGATCTGACAGTGTAGCAAGTTTATTTATTGGCCAAACGTTTTCTGTAGTTGCGGATCAGACCTGCACAACGATCAGGAGGAATTTTGGATCAATCCTCTTTACAAAACTTCCAGTTCAGCAATATTCTTATGACGTCTGGTGTGAACCTCTCTCTTGAGGTCATGCCACCATCTCAATCGGGTTGAGGTCAGGACTGACTAGGCCACTCCATAAGATGTATTTTCTTCTGAAGCCATTCTGTTGATTTACTTCTGTTTTGGGTCGTTGTCCTGTTGCGTCACCCAACTTCTGTTGACCCTCAATTGGCAGACAGCCTTAAATTCTCCTGCGAAAAGTCTTGATAAACTTGGGAATAATTTTTCCGTTGATGCTAGCAAGCTGTCCAAGCCCTGAGGCAGCAAAGTAGCCCCAAACCATGATGCTCCCTCCACCATACTTTACAGTTGGGGTGAGGTTTTCATGTTGGTGTGCTGTGCCTCTTAAAAAAATAATTTCTCAACACATGGTGTGTTCCTTCCAAACAACTTAACTTTAGTTTCATCTGTCCACAGAATACATTTCCAGTAGTGCTGTGGTGTCAAGTAGTGTCAAGCCAGGTCCTCTTTTGCGAACTTCAGACGTGCAGAAATGTTTTTTTTTGGGCAGCGGTGTCTTCTCCCGTGGTGTTCTCCCGTGAACACCATTGTTGTTTAGTGTTTTACGTATCGTAGACTCGTCAACAGAGATGTTAGCATGTTCCAGAGATTTCTGTAAGTCTTAAGCTGAAACTCTAGGATTCTTCACCTCATTGTGCTCTTGCAGTCATCATTGCAGGACAGCCACGCCTAGGGAGAGTAGCAACAGTGCTGAACTTTCTCCATTTATAGACCATTTGTCTTAATGTGGACTGCTGAACATCAAGGCTTTTAGAATTTTTGTAACCCTTTCCAGCTTTATGCAAGTCAACAATTCTTAATCTTAGGTCTTCTGAGATCTCTTTTGTTCGAGGCATGGTTCACATCAGGCAATGCTTCTTGTGAAGAGCAAACTCAAATTTTGTGAGTTGTGTAGGGCAGGGCAACTCTAACCAACATCTCCAATATTCTCATTCATTGGACTCCAGGTTAGCTGACTCCAATTAGCTTTTGGAGAAGTCATTAGCCTAGGGGTTCACAAACTTTTTCCAACCTCCACTGAATTTTTAAATTATTTTTTCAATGTAGACGAGAAAAACTATTTCTGTTATTAGTTTAAGCACACTGTCTATTGTTGTGACTTAGATGAAGGTTAGATCAAGTTTGATCAATTTATGCAGAAATCCAGGTAATTAACAAAGGGTTCACACTTTTTCTTGCACTGTATATCAATCAGCTTTACACCAGGTGCCTCTTAGTAGGCTACAGTAATTTTGTAATCAATGTTCATAGATTCCAATTTATGTTCATCTGTCTGATACCCAGAGGTTGTATCGTTCTGGTCTTAAATAAAACAGACAGAATTCCCAGCTCACAATTGATCAGATCCCGATTTATTTGCGAGAGCTCTCTAGTTTACACAAATACATTCCTTTTATACCATCCTAACCTACGCACATACATACACACCAACATAGGGACTTTCTCATGAGTCTCACCACAGATTATAACCACTCAGCTGACAGTTCCAGGCTCCCCCAGATACTAGAGCTCTGGAGGGGCTCTCCCTGTCCTATCTCCCCAGATATACAGCCAGGTCGGTTCAAACATAGGTTAATGTGCCCCTCCGTTCTCTTTCTACCCCCACATACATTAATTTCTTCCTAGGCCCATGCCATATAACCCCTTCCTAATGAACAAACATTATTCAACACTACAAGAAAGACAGGGTAGAATTCTTGCCAGTTATAGTGCAGTATACCTCATTTAGTCATTATTCATAAAAAATCCCATAACACTTTCTAATGTAAAATTATATATTTTTTTACCATGAGTATATCAGTTGACATCAATTCATTAGGGTGAAACAACTATTAAATCATATGCTGCTATAAATAGTCATGCTACGTTATTTTTCTTCATCAGCCACTAAGCTTTAACAGGACACATGATGGTGTAGGATGCAGTGTGAATTAAACACAGCAAAAAAATACTCACTGTCAACTGCGTTTTATTTTTCAGCAAACTTAACAAGTGTAAATATTTGTATGAACATAAGATTCAACAACTGAGACAAACTGAACAAGTTCCACAGACGTCTGACTAAGAAATTGAATAATGTGTCCCTGACCAAATAGGGATCAAAAGTAACAGTCAGTATCTGGTGTGGCCACGTGCTGCATTAAGTACAGCAGTGCATCTCCTCCTCATGGACTGTACCAGATTTACCAATTCTTGCTGGAGATGTTACCCCACTCTTCCACCAAGGCACCTGCAAGTTCCTGGACATTTCTGGGGGGAATGGCCCTAGCCCTCACCCTCCGATCCAACAGGTCCCAGACGTGCTCAATGGGATAGAGATCCTGGCTCTCTCTCAGTGGTCAGTGGAAAGGCCTCTTTAGTGTCCTAGGTTTTCATAACTGTGACCTTAATTGCCTGCCGTCTGTAAGCGTCTTAATGACCGTTCCACAGGTGCATGTTCATTAATTGTTTATGGTTCATTGAACAAGCAGGAAAACAGTGTTTAAACCCTTTACAATGAAGATCTGTGAAGTTATTTGGATTATTATGAATTATCTTTGAAAGACAGGGATGTTTCTGAAAGGGATGTTTCTTTTTTTGCTGAGTTTATATGGGTTGGGCAACATTACCTTCCACTCAATATCAAATTAGAAAGATTTTGTACTTGCAATGTTGCAAGGGGTAGCAATGACTTACAACATGCTGCACCAACACTTTATTACATCAATAATACATTCATACTATGTAATCGTTTGAAACACACACAGCTGTTAGTGCTTAATTCATTGTCAAACGGTAGAGGTAGTGTTTCCTCTGTTTCATACTGAGGTAAAGCCCCACAATCCTCTTCTGGAGATGCTCCGTCTGCCCTGTCTGAAGTGTGGCTGTCAAACAGGGACAATTACAAACATGACTCCACTGACATCAATGCAATTATGAAGTTGAGTCCGAGAAACATTCATAACTGAATTGCATAAAGGCTTTTAGAAATATTTTTAATTCGTGTTTTACCTTCGCTGAATTGGCCACATGTAAAACATGATGGTTTCGATCCATCGACCTCTGGGTTATGGGCCCAGCACGCTTCCGCTGCGCCACTCTGCTATCTAGTGATAGGTGGACGTAGGGGGGATGTAGCCTTTGTAACTCAGTAAAATCTTTGAAATTGTTGCATGTTGCGTTTATATTATTATTCAATGTAGTTATTACAATGGAGCATTTAAAGACTGACATTAATAGATCAAAATGTGATTAGAGAATTCAGGTAATGTCACGAACCAAATTTAGACCTCTCGCAAAAACTGTTCCTGCCGAAACCCGGGATCGAACCAGGGACCTTTAGATCTTCAGTCTAACGCTCTCCCAACTGAGCTATTTCGGCCACCTTAGAGTGGTTGTGGTGTGGTTGGCTGTCTTGTGTATTCTGCTGACTTTAGGATCCAACAGCGAGTGACAAATGCCTCCACATGGATGGAGTAATCACGCACACGTTCTTTTTGAAGCGTCCACCTGCTGGTCCCCTGACAAACTCACACATACTTTCAATTTGAATTTTTGTTCAAATTAGGCTAACCCAATTACTGACGACAGCTACGAAAATGAGCCTCAGTTGATCTGGAGTCTTCTTCCTAACAGACACAGGCTCTCAATGTGTAATGGAAGTTCTAGAACTACACAGATAAAATGACCTGTTATTTTATCCATTGTCCATGAGAGGGTGGTAGTGAACACGTCAAATTTGCACTTACCCTTCAGGATGACGCAATATTAATGTGGTCTAACTCACCCATTCATACTTTATAGTTGATATATTATATAAGTTATAGTATTGCTTACAAATACAATTTTAACGCATTCTTTGAAAACAAACTTATCCTTTTATTTTGTCAAATCATAACTGTATGGTAGGTATCATTTATATTGCATAAAGGCTTTCTATATTATCTTATTATCTGTTTTTGTCTTCGCCGAATTGTCCACATGTAAAATACATAGCAGAGGATGGTTTCGATCCATCGACCTCTGGGTTATGGGCCCAGCACGCTTCCGCTGCGCCACTCTGCTTTCTGGTAATAGGTGGAGGGGACGACCTTATCGTGTATACAATGAAGATCTTATCGGCTCCTTGAAGGGAATTTGAAGATAACAATACTCCTTCCACTGCCATAGTAAAATAAGTATAGACAAATCTAATGACAAAAAAAGCAACTCCAAATGCTAATTCACATATTTTACTGTATTTTTGAAAAACATGCAATAAAGTATCTGATGGAAATCCAGATGGTGCAAGTATTATACTATCTAAGGCCTTTCTCATTCAGTGTCAGGGCCCCTTCCCCAGTCTTTTGGCGTGTACTTTTAGATCACTTCATTTATTAGAGAAGTATGCATTTTCTTGGTTCTCTTTGCAAATGCCATTAATATCAGATATATTTTCAATGGCAGAATAAGTCTATTTTATTGCTTTACTTGTATAATAAAGGATATAATGCTTGTCTATAATAGTGTAAAACTGAATATGTCAGGAATCTAGTGAATATATAACTATAGTGTGTGTTTAGTATTTCTGCCTACAGCATGGACTCAAACATTCTACAAGGGATTTCTGTTAGATGAAAATAATACAATGGCAGCATAGGAGATACATTTGCCATTTACTCAACATAAACAGAACAACCAGTCCAGTTAATATGTCAGGAGAGAAACATTAAGCCTACTCCTAGACTAAGGAGAACGTTCTATTGATCCATCAGGACGGTCAGCTTGTCCTTGCATTGGATATCAGACACTGGTTGACCACCTCCAGAAGCTGCGAGTTCTCGAGTGCAGCGGCCACTCTCTCTTTGTCTGCCAGCTGTTTGTTGACTGGAACAAAAGCAAAAACAAAGGGTTTAGTTCGGGGCAATTCCACAATAACTGAGTGATGCTGACACTTTGATATTTCACTATAAAATATGTAAAACAAAACTCAACGATTGAAAAGTTAAAACAACCCAATTTTCGTAAGAGAATTACAGCAAAAAAAGCACAAACCGTTCTTCTGTTACCAAACTTTGTATCTGCACTGATCTTCAAGTAAATGTGTTTTTGTAACATTTTCTGTGGAAATTGTTAAAAGTAATCCTTGTGCATAGAGGTGTGCATAGACCTATCATGGTTAACACATGTTTCCCATGCCAATAAAGAACCTTGAATTTCATTGAATTGAGAGGTGGGAAGAGAGTGAAAGACAGAGAGAGATGGAGAGTGAGAGAAACAGAAAGAGAAAGACAGCAGGGCATATTGACTTTGTGAAAATCACCCTCCTGTGTGGCTGGCCATCCTTCCCCCGTAGGTACATGTGATTGCCTAACACCCTGATCTGTTTCACCTGTCTGTCCTTGTGATTGTCTCCACCCCCAGTGTATTTATTCCTGTGTTTATTGTCTCACGGTTCCAGTTTGTCTTGTATGTTCAAGTCAACCAATGTGTTTTTCCCATGCACCTGCTTTTTCTATTCTCTTTTTGCTAGTCCTCACGGTTTTGACCCTTGCCTGTTTCTGTACCCGCCTGCCTGACCGTTCTGCCGGCCACTCTGTACCTCCTGCACTCTGAACTGGTTTTGACCTTTTGCTTGTCCATGACCAATCTCTTGGATTATAATAAATATCAAAGACCCAAACCATCTGCCTCCTGTGTCTGCATCTGGGTCTCGCCTTGTGCCCTTATAGTTGGAAGACAGGAGTTGTTGAAATACTGAAGTTTAAGGCGGCTGTGATGACAGAGCTGCGGAAGGGGATCAGTTTGAGGTAGGCTATACTTTCAAACTGAAAAGTATGTATCTCCCCTTCATAACACTGCACTAAACCATCAAATGTTCTCACAGGTGGCTTGCGTCAGACTGGAGGGACAGTTAAGTCCAGTCACTGGATGAGAAGACACTTGTAAGGTTCTCATCAATCAATAATATCAATTGTGTAAGCACATGGAAATAATCTTTAAATTATTTGACACATGATTTAAGTGGTGTGCTGTGAGTGATGGACAATGATTCCATAGTACCGGAACTGGCCATATAATTAATTTGTTTAATTTCGCACCGAACTTAAGAAAAAACTATTACTCTGCATGTAATAGAAGAAACACTTGTGTATTACCATTTTAATTAGATCTGACAGTGTAGCAAGTTTATTTATTGGCCAAACGTTTTCTGTAGTTGCGGATCAGACCTGCACAACGATCAGGAGGAATTTTGGATCAATCCTCTTTACAAAACTTCCAGTTCAGCAATATTCTTATGACGTCTGGTGTGAACCGCTCTCTTGAGGTCATGCCACCATCTCAATCGGGTTGAGGTCAGGACTGACTAGGCCACTCCATAAGATGTATTTTCTTCTGAAGCCATTCTGTTGATTTACTTCTGTTTTGGGTCGTTGTCCTGTTGCGTCACCCAACTTCTGTTGACCCTCAATTGGCAGACAGCCTTAAATTCTCCTGCAAAAAGTCTTGATAAACTTGGGAATAATTTTTCCGTTGATGCTAGCAAGCTGTCCAAGCCCTGAGGCAGCAAAGTAGCCCCAAACCATGATGCTCCCTCCACCATACTTTACAGTGGGGGTGAGGTTTTCATGTTGGTGTGCTGTGCCTCTTAAAAAAAATAATTTCTCAACACATGGTGTGTTCCTTCCAAACAACTTAACTTTAGTTTCATCTGTCCACAGAATACATTTCCAGTAGTGCTGTGGTGTCAAGTAGTGTCAAGCCAGGTCCTCTTTTGCGAACTTCAGACGTGCAGAAATGTTTTTTTTTGGGCAGCGGTGTCTTCTCCCGTGGTGTTCTCCCGTGAACACCATTGTTGTTTAGTGTTTTACGTATCGTAGACTCGTCAACAGAGATGTTAGCGTGTTCCAGAGATTTCTGTAAGTCTTAAGCTGACACTCTAGGATTCTTCACCTCATTGTGCTCTTGCAGTCATCATTGCAGGACAGCCACGCCTAGGGAGAGTAGCAACAGTGCTGAACTTTCTCCATTTATAGACCATTTGTCTTAATGTGGACTGCTGAACATCAAGGCTTTTAGAATTTTTGTAACCCTTTCCAGCTTTATGCAAGTCAACAATTCTTAATCTTAGGTCTTCTGAGATCTCTTTTGTTCGAGGCATGGTTCACATCAGGCAATGCTTCTTGTGAAGAGCAAACTCAAATTTTGTGAGTTGTGTAGGGCAGGGCAACTCTAACCAACATCTCCAATATTCTCATTCATTGGACTCCAGGTTAGCTGACTCCAATTAGCTTTTGGAGAAGTCATTAGCCTAGGGGTTCACAAACTTTTTCCAACCTCCACTGAATTTTTAAATTATTTTTTCAATGTAGACGAGAAAAACTATTTCTGTTATTAGTTTAAGCACACTGTCTATTGTTGTGACTTAGATGAAGGTTAGATCAAGTTTGATCAATTTATGCAGAAATCCAGGTAATTAACAAAGGGTTCACACTTTTTCTTGCACTGTATATCAATCAGCTTTACACCAGGTGCCTCTTAGTAGGCTACAGTAATTTTGTAATCAATGTTCATAGATTCCAATTTATGTTCATCTGTCTGATACCCAGAGGTTGTATCGTTCTGGTCTTAAATAAAACAGACAGAATTCCCAGCTCACAATTGATCAGATCCCGATTTATTTGCGAGAGCTCTCTAGTTTACACAAATACATTCCTTTTATACCATCCTAACCTACGCACATACATACACACCAACATAGGGACTTTCTCATGAGTCTCACCACAGATTATAACCACTCAGCTGACAGTTCCAGGCTCCCCCAGATACTAGAGCTCTGGAGGGGCTCTCCCTGTCCTATCTCCCCAGATATACAGCCAGGTCGGTTCAAACATAGGTTAATGTGCCCCTCCGTTCTCTTTCTACCCCCACATACATTAATTTCTTCCTAGGCCCATGCCATATAACCCCTTCCTAATGAACAAACATTATTCAACACTACAAGAAAGACAGGGTAGAATTCTTGCCAGTTATAGTGCAGTATACCTCATTTAGTCATTATTCATAAAAAATCCCATAACACTTTCTAATGTAAAATTATATATTTTTTTACCATGAGTATATCAGTTGACATCAATTCATTAGGGTGAAACAACTATTAAATCATATGCTGCTATAAATAGTCATGCTACGTTATTTTTCTTCATCAGCCACTAAGCTTTAACAGGACACATGATGGTGTAGGATGCAGTGTGAATTAAACACAGCAAAAAAATACTCACTGTCAACTGCGTTTTATTTTTCAGCAAACTTAACAAGTGTAAATATTTGTATGAACATAAGATTCAACAACTGAGACAAACTGAACAAGTTCCACAGACGTCTGACTAAGAAATTGAATAATGTGTCCCTGACCAAATAGGGATCAAAAGTAACAGTCAGTATCTGGTGTGGCCACGTGCTGCATTAAGTACAGCAGTGCATCTCCTCCTCATGGACTGTACCAGATTTACCAATTCTTGCTGGAGATGTTACCCCACTCTTCCACCAAGGCACCTGCAAGTTCCTGGACATTTCTGGGGGGAATGGCCCTAGCCCTCACCCTCCGATCCAACAGGTCCCAGACGTGCTCAATGGGATAGAGATCCTGGCTCTCTCTCAGTGGTCAGTGGAAAGGCCTCTTTAGTGTCCTAGGTTTTCATAACTGTGACCTTAATTGCCTGCCGTCTGTAAGCGTCTTAATGACCGTTCCACAGGTGCATGTTCATTAATTGTTTATGGTTCATTGAACAAGCAGGAAAACAGTGTTTAAACCCTTTACAATGAAGATCTGTGAAGTTATTTGGATTATTATGAATTATCTTTGAAAGACAGGGATGTTTCTGAAAGGGATGTTTCTTTTTTTGCTGAGTTTATATGGGTTGGGCAACATTACCTTCCACTCAATATCAAATTAGAAAGATTTTGTACTTGCAATGTTGCAAGGGGTAGCAATGACTTACAACATGCTGCACCAACACTTTATTACATCAATAATACATTCATACTATGTAATCGTTTGAAACACACACAGCTGTTAGTGCTTAATTCATTGTCAAACGGTAGAGGTAGTGTTTCCTCTGTTTCATACTGAGGTAAAGCCCCACAATCCTCTTCTGGAGATGCTCCGTCTGCCCTGTCTGAAGTGTGGCTGTCAAACAGGGACAATTACAAACATGACTCCACTGACATCAATGCAATTATGAAGTTGAGTCCGAGAAACATTCATAACTGAATTGCATAAAGGCTTTTAGAAATATTTTTAATTCGTGTTTTACCTTCGCTGAATTGGCCACATGTAAAACATGATGGTTTCGATCCATCGACCTCTGGGTTATGGGCCCAGCACGCTTCCGCTGCGCCACTCTGCTATCTAGTGATAGGTGGACGTAGGGGGGATGTAGCCTTTGTAACTCAGTAAAATCTTTGAAATTGTTGCATGTTGCGTTTATATTATTATTCAATGTAGTTATTACAATGGAGCATTTAAAGACTGACATTAATAGATCAAAATGTGATTAGAGAATTCAGGTAATGTCACGAACCAAATTTAGACCTCTCGCAAAAACTGTTCCTGCCGAAACCAGGGATCGAACCAGGGACCTTTAGATCTTCAGTCTAACGCTCTCCCAACTGAGCTATTTCGGCCACCTTAGAGTGGTTGTGGTGTGGTTGGCTGTCTTGTGTATTCTGCTGACTTTAGGATCCAACAGCGAGTGACAAATGCCTCCACATGGATGGAGTAATCACGCACACGTTCTTTTTGAAGCGTCCACCTGCTGGTCCCCTGACAAACTCACACATACTTTCAATTTGAATTTTTGTTCAAATTAGGCTAACCCAATTACTGACGACAGCTACGAAAATGAGCCTCAGTTGATCTGGAGTCTTCTTCCTAACAGACACAGGCTCTCAATGTGTAATGGAAGTTCTAGAACTACTCAGATAAAATGACCTGTTATTTTATCCATTGTCCATGAGAGGGTGGTAGTGAACACGTCAAATTTGCACTTACCCTTCAGGATGACGCAATATTAATGTGGTCTAACTCACCCATTCATACTTTATAGTTGATATATTATATAAGTTATAGTATTGCTTACAAATACAATTTTAACGCATTCTTTGAAAACAAACTTATCCTTTTATTTTGTCAAATCATAACTGTATGGTAGGTATCATTTATATTGCATAAAGGCTTTTTATATTATCTTATTATCTGTTTTTGTCTTCGCCGAATTGTCCACATGTAAAATACATAGCAGAGGATGGTTTCGATCCATCGACCTCTGGGTTATGGGCCCAGCACGCTTCCGCTGCGCCACTCTGCTTTCTGGTAATAGGTGGAGGGGACGACCTTATCGTGTATACAATGAAGATCTTATCGGCTCCTTGAAGGGAATTTGAAAATAACAATACTCCTTCCACTGCCATAGTAAAATAAGTATAGACAAATCTAATGACAAAAAAAGCAACTCCAAATGCTAATTCACATATTTTACTGTATTTTTGAAAAACATGCAATAAAGTATCTGATGGAAATCCAGATGGTGCAAGTATTATACTATCTAAGGCCTTTCTCATTCAGTGTCAGGGCCCCTTCCCCAGTCTTTTGGCGTGTACTTTTAGATCACTTCATTTATTAGAGAAGTATGCATTTTCTTGGTTCTCTTTGCAAATGCCATTAATATCAGATATATTTTCAATGGCAGAATAAGTCTATTTTATTGCTTTACTTGTATAATAAAGGATATAATGCTTGTCTATAATAGTGTAAAACTGAATATGTCAGGAATCTAGTGAATATATAACTATAGTGTGTGTTTAGTATTTCTGCCTACAGCATGGACTCAAACATTCTACAAGGGATTTCTGTTAGATGAAAATAATACAATGGCAGCATAGGAGATACATTTGCCATTTACTCAACATAAACAGAACAACCAGTCCAGTTAATATGTCAGGAGAGAAACATTAAGCCTACTCCTAGACTAAGGAGAACGTTCTATTGATCCATCAGGACGGTCAGCTTGTCCTTGCATTGGATATCAGACACTGGTTGACCACCTCCAGAAGCTGCGAGTTCTCGAGTGCAGCGGCCACTCTCTCTTTGTCTGCCAGCTGTTTGTTGACTGGAACAAAAGCAAAAACAAAGGGTTTAGTTCGGGGCAATTCCACAATAACTGAGTGATGCTGACACTTTGATATTTCACTATAAAATATGTAAAACAAAACTCAACGATTGAAAAGTTAAAACAACCCAATTTTCGTAAGAGAATTACAGCAAAAAAAGCACAAACCGTTCTTCTGTTACCAAACTTTGTATCTGCACTGATCTTCAAGTAAATGTGTTTTTGTAACATTTTCTGTGGAAATTGTTAAAAGTAATCCTTGTGCATAGAGGTGTGCATAGACCTATCATGGTTAACACATGTTTCCCATGCCAATAAAGAACCTTGAATTTCATTGAATTGAGAGGTGGGAAGAGAGTGAAAGACAGAGAGAGATGGAGAGTGAGAGAAACAGAAAGAGAAAGACAGCAGGGCATATTGACTTTGTGAAAATCACCCTCCTGTGTGGCTGGCCATCCTTCCCCCGTAGGTACATGTGATTGCCTAACACCCTGATCTGTTTCACCTGTCTGTCCTTGTGATTGTCTCCACCCCCAGTGTATTTATTCCTGTGTTTATTGTCTCACGGTTCCAGTTTGTCTTGTATGTTCAAGTCAACCAATGTGTTTTTCCCATGCACCTGCTTTTTCTATTCTCTTTTTGCTAGTCCTCACGGTTTTGACCCTTGCCTGTTTCTGTACCCGCCTGCCTGACCGTTCTGCCGGCCACTCTGTACCTCCTGCACTCTGAACTGGTTTTGACCTTTTGCTTGTCCATGACCAATCTCTTGGATTATAATAAATATCAAAGACCCAAACCATCTGCCTCCTGTGTCTGCATCTGGGTCTCGCCTTGTGCCCTTATAGTTGGAAGACAGGAGTTGTTGAAATACTGAAGTTTAAGGCGGCTGTGATGACAGAGCTGCGGAAGGGGATCAGTTTGAGGTAGGCTATACTTTCAAACTGAAAAGTATGTATCTCCCCTTCATAACACTGCACTAAACCATCAAATGTTCTCACAGGTGGCTTGCGTCAGACTGGAGGGACAGTTAAGTCCAGTCACTGGATGAGAAGACACTTGTAAGGTTCTCATCAATCAATAATATCAATTGTGTAAGCACATGGAAATAATCTTTAAATTATTTGACACATGATTTAAGTGGTGTGCTGTGAGTGATGGACAATGATTCCATAGTACCGGAACTGGCCATATAATTAATTTGTTTAATTTCGCACCGAACTTAAGAAAAAACTATTACTCTGCATGTAATAGAAGAAACACTTGTGTATTACCATTTTAATTAGATCTGACAGTGTAGCAAGTTTATTTATTGGCCAAACGTTTTCTGTAGTTGCGGATCAGACCTGCACAACGATCAGGAGGAATTTTGGATCAATCCTCTTTACAAAACTTCCAGTTCAGCAATATTCTTATGACGTCTGGTGTGAACCGCTCTCTTGAGGTCATGCCACCATCTCAATCGGGTTGAGGTCAGGACTGACTAGGCCACTCCATAAGATGTATTTTCTTCTGAAGCCATTCTGTTGATTTACTTCTGTTTTGGGTCGTTGTCCTGTTGCGTCACCCAACTTCTGTTGACCCTCAATTGGCAGACAGCCTTAAATTCTCCTGCAAAAAGTCTTGATAAACTTGGGAATAATTTTTCCGTTGATGCTAGCAAGCTGTCCAAGCCCTGAGGCAGCAAAGTAGCCCCAAACCATGATGCTCCCTCCACCATACTTTACAGTGGGGGTGAGGTTTTTATGTTGGTGTGCTGTGCCTCTTAAAAAAAATAATTTCTCAACACATGGTGTGTTCCTTCCAAACAACTTAACTTTAGTTTCATCTGTCCACAGAATACATTTCCAGTAGTGCTGTGGTGTCAAGTAGTGTCAAGCCAGGTCCTCTTTTGCGAACTTCAGACGTGCAGAAATGTTTTTTTTTGGGCAGCGGTGTCTTCTCCCGTGGTGTTCTCCCGTGAACACCATTCTTGTTTAGTGTTTTACGTATCGTAGACTCGTCAACAGAGATGTTAGCGTGTTCCAGAGATTTCTGTAAGTCTTAAGCTGACACTCTAGGATTCTTCACCTCATTGTGCTCTTGCAGTCATCATTGCAGGACAGCCACGCCTAGGGAGAGTAGCAACAGTGCTGAACTTTCTCCATTTATAGACCATTTGTCTTAATGTGGACTGCTGAACATCAAGGCTTTTAGAATTTTTGTAACCCTTTCCAGCTTTATGCAAGTCAACAATTCTTAATCTTAGGTCTTCTGAGATCTCTTTTGTTCGAGGCATGGTTCACATCAGGCAATGCTTCTTGTGAAGAGCAAACTCAAATTTTGTGAGTTGTGTAGGGCAGGGCAACTCTAACCAACATCTCCAATATTCTCATTCATTGGACTCCAGGTTAGCTGACTCCAATTAGCTTTTGGAGAAGTCATTAGCCTAGGGGTTCACAAACTTTTTCCAACCTCCACTGAATTTTTAAATTATTTTTTCAATGTAGACGAGAAAAACTATTTCTGTTATTAGTTTAAGCACACTGTCTATTGTTGTGACTTAGATGAAGGTTAGATCAAGTTTGATCAATTTATGCAGAAATCCAGGTAATTAACAAAGGGTTCACACTTTTTCTTGCACTGTATATCAATCAGCTTTACACCAGGTGCCTCTTAGTAGGCTACAGTAATTTTGTAATCAATGTTCATAGATTCCAATTTATGTTCATCTGTCTGATACCCAGAGGTTGTATCGTTCTGGTCTTAAATAAAACAGACAGAATTCCCAGCTCACAATTGATCAGATCCCGATTTATTTGCGAGAGCTCTCTAGTTTACACAAATACATTCCTTTTATACCATCCTAACCTACGCACATACATACACACCAACATAGGGACTTTCTCATGAGTCTCACCACAGATTATAACCACTCAGCTGACAGTTCCAGGCTCCCCCAGATACTAGAGCTCTGGAGGGGCTCTCCCTGTCCTATCTCCCCAGATATACAGCCAGGTCGGTTCAAACATAGGTTAATGTGCCCCTCCGTTCTCTTTCTACCCCCACATACATTAATTTCTTCCTAGGCCCATGCCATATAACCCCTTCCTAATGAACAAACATTATTCAACACTACAAGAAAGACAGGGTAGAATTCTTGCCAGTTATAGTGCAGTATACCTCATTTAGTCATTATTCATAAAAAATCCCATAACACTTTCTAATGTAAAATTATATATTTTTTTACCATGAGTATATCAGTTGACATCAATTCATTAGGGTGAAACAACTATTAAATCATATGCTGCTATAAATAGTCATGCTACGTTATTTTTCTTCATCAGCCACTAAGCTTTAACAGGACACATGATGGTGTAGGATGCAGTGTGAATTAAACACAGCAAAAAAATACTCACTGTCAACTGCGTTTTATTTTTCAGCAAACTTAACAAGTGTAAATATTTGTATGAACATAAGATTCAACAACTGAGACAAACTGAACAAGTTCCACAGACGTCTGACTAAGAAATTGAATAATGTGTCCCTGACCAAATAGGGATCAAAAGTAACAGTCAGTATCTGGTGTGGCCACGTGCTGCATTAAGTACAGCAGTGCATCTCCTCCTCATGGACTGTACCAGATTTACCAATTCTTGCTGGAGATGTTACCCCACTCTTCCACCAAGGCACCTGCAAGTTCCTGGACATTTCTGGGGGGAATGGCCCTAGCCCTCACCCTCCGATCCAACAGGTCCCAGACGTGCTCAATGGGATAGAGATCCTGGCTCTCTCTCAGTGGTCAGTGGAAAGGCCTCTTTAGTGTCCTAGGTTTTCATAACTGTGACCTTAATTGCCTGCCGTCTGTAAGCGTCTTAATGACCGTTCCACAGGTGCATGTTCATTAATTGTTTATGGTTCATTGAACAAGCAGGAAAACAGTGTTTAAACCCTTTACAATGAAGATCTGTGAAGTTATTTGGATTATTATGAATTATCTTTGAAAGACAGGGATGTTTCTGAAAGGGATGTTTCTTTTTTTGCTGAGTTTATATGGGTTGGGCAACATTACCTTCCACTCAATATCAAATTAGAAAGATTTTGTACTTGCAATGTTGCAAGGGGTAGCAATGACTTACAACATGCTGCACCAACACTTTATTACATCAATAATACATTCATACTATGTAATCGTTTGAAACACACACAGCTGTTAGTGCTTAATTCATTGTCAAACGGTAGAGGTAGTGTTTCCTCTGTTTCATACTGAGGTAAAGCCCCACAATCCTCTTCTGGAGATGCTCCGTCTGCCCTGTCTGAAGTGTGGCTGTCAAACAGGGACAATTACAAACATGACTCCACTGACATCAATGCAATTATGAAGTTGAGTCCGAGAAACATTCATAACTGAATTGCATAAAGGCTTTTAGAAATATTTTTAATTCGTGTTTTACCTTCGCTGAATTGGCCACATGTAAAACATGATGGTTTCGATCCATCGACCTCTGGGTTATGGGCCCAGCACGCTTCCGCTGCGCCACTCTGCTATCTAGTGATAGGTGGACGTAGGGGGGATGTAGCCTTTGTAACTCAGTAAAATCTTTGAAATTGTTGCATGTTGCGTTTATATTATTATTCAATGTAGTTATTACAATGGAGCATTTAAAGACTGACATTAATAGATCAAAATGTGATTAGAGAATTCAGGTAATGTCACGAACCAAATTTAGACCTCTCGCAAAAACTGTTCCTGCCGAAACCAGGGATCGAACCAGGGACCTTTAGATCTTCAGTCTAACGCTCTCCCAACTGAGCTATTTCGGCCACCTTAGAGTGGTTGTGGTGTGGTTGGCTGTCTTGTGTATTCTGCTGACTTTAGGATCCAACAGCGAGTGACAAATGCCTCCACATGGATGGAGTAATCACGCACACGTTCTTTTTGAAGCGTCCACCTGCTGGTCCCCTGACAAACTCACACATACTTTCAATTTGAATTTTTGTTCAAATTAGGCTAACCCAATTACTGACGACAGCTACGAAAATGAGCCTCAGTTGATCTGGAGTCTTCTTCCTAACAGACACAGGCTCTCAATGTGTAATGGAAGTTCTAGAACTACTCAGATAAAATGACCTGTTATTTTATCCATTGTCCATGAGAGGGTGGTAGTGAACACGTCAAATTTGCACTTACCCTTCAGGATGACGCAATATTAATGTGGTCTAACTCACCCATTCATACTTTATAGTTGATATATTATATAAGTTATAGTATTGCTTACAAATACAATTTTAACGCATTCTTTGAAAACAAACTTATCCTTTTATTTTGTCAAATCATAACTGTATGGTAGGTATCATTTATATTGCATAAAGGCTTTTTATATTATCTTATTATCTGTTTTTGTCTTCGCCGAATTGTCCACATGTAAAATACATAGCAGAGGATGGTTTCGATCCATCGACCTCTGGGTTATGGGCCCAGCACGCTTCCGCTGCGCCACTCTGCTTTCTGGTAATAGGTGGAGGGGACGACCTTATCGTGTATACAATGAAGATCTTATCGGCTCCTTGAAGGGAATTTGAAAATAACAATACTCCTTCCACTGCCATAGTAAAATAAGTATAGACAAATCTAATGACAAAAAAAGCAACTCCAAATGCTAATTCACATATTTTACTGTATTTTTGAAAAACATGCAATAAAGTATCTGATGGAAATCCAGATGGTGCAAGTATTATACTATCTAAGGCCTTTCTCATTCAGTGTCAGGGCCCCTTCCCCAGTCTTTTGGCGTGTACTTTTAGATCACTTCATTTATTAGAGAAGTATGCATTTTCTTGGTTCTCTTTGCAAATGCCATTAATATCAGATATATTTTCAATGGCAGAATAAGTCTATTTTATTGCTTTACTTGTATAATAAAGGATATAATGCTTGTCTATAATAGTGTAAAACTGAATATGTCAGGAATCTAGTGAATATATAACTATAGTGTGTGTTTAGTATTTCTGCCTACAGCATGGACTCAAACATTCTACAAGGGATTTCTGTTAGATGAAAATAATACAATGGCAGCATAGGAGATACATTTGCCATTTACTCAACATAAACAGAACAACCAGTCCAGTTAATATGTCAGGAGAGAAACATTAAGCCTACTCCTAGACTAAGGAGAACGTTCTATTGATCCATCAGGACGGTCAGCTTGTCCTTGCATTGGATATCAGACACTGGTTGACCACCTCCAGAAGCTGCGAGTTCTCGAGTGCAGCGGCCACTCTCTCTTTGTCTGCCAGCTGTTTGTTGACTGGAACAAAAGCAAAAACAAAGGGTTTAGTTCGGGGCAATTCCACAATAACTGAGTGATGCTGACACTTTGATATTTCACTATAAAATATGTAAAACAAAACTCAACGATTGAAAAGTTAAAACAACCCAATTTTCGTAAGAGAATTACAGCAAAAAAAGCACAAACCGTTCTTCTGTTACCAAACTTTGTATCTGCACTGATCTTCAAGTAAATGTGTTTTTGTAACATTTTCTGTGGAAATTGTTAAAAGTAATCCTTGTGCATAGAGGTGTGCATAGACCTATCATGGTTAACACATGTTTCCCATGCCAATAAAGAACCTTGAATTTCATTGAATTGAGAGGTGGGAAGAGAGTGAAAGACAGAGAGAGATGGAGAGTGAGAGAAACAGAAAGAGAAAGACAGCAGGGCATATTGACTTTGTGAAAATCACCCTCCTGTGTGGCTGGCCATCCTTCCCCCGTAGGTACATGTGATTGCCTAACACCCTGATCTGTTTCACCTGTCTGTCCTTGTGATTGTCTCCACCCCCAGTGTATTTATTCCTGTGTTTATTGTCTCACGGTTCCAGTTTGTCTTGTATGTTCAAGTCAACCAATGTGTTTTTCCCATGCACCTGCTTTTTCTATTCTCTTTTTGCTAGTCCTCACGGTTTTGACCCTTGCCTGTTTCTGTACCCGCCTGCCTGACCGTTCTGCCGGCCACTCTGTACCTCCTGCACTCTGAACTGGTTTTGACCTTTTGCTTGTCCATGACCAATCTCTTGGATTATAATAAATATCAAAGACCCAAACCATCTGCCTCCTGTGTCTGCATCTGGGTCTCGCCTTGTGCCCTTATAGTTGGAAGACAGGAGTTGTTGAAATACTGAAGTTTAAGGCGGCTGTGATGACAGAGCTGCGGAAGGGGATCAGTTTGAGGTAGGCTATACTTTCAAACTGAAAAGTATGTATCTCCCCTTCATAACACTGCACTAAACCATCAAATGTTCTCACAGGTGGCTTGCGTCAGACTGGAGGGACAGTTAAGTCCAGTCACTGGATGAGAAGACACTTGTAAGGTTCTCATCAATCAATAATATCAATTGTGTAAGCACATGGAAATAATCTTTAAATTATTTGACACATGATTTAAGTGGTGTGCTGTGAGTGATGGACAATGATTCCATAGTACCGGAACTGGCCATATAATTAATTTGTTTAATTTCGCACCGAACTTAAGAAAAAACTATTACTCTGCATGTAATAGAAGAAACACTTGTGTATTACCATTTTAATTAGATCTGACAGTGTAGCAAGTTTATTTATTGGCCAAACGTTTTCTGTAGTTGCGGATCAGACCTGCACAACGATCAGGAGGAATTTTGGATCAATCCTCTTTACAAAACTTCCAGTTCAGCAATATTCTTATGACGTCTGGTGTGAACCGCTCTCTTGAGGTCATGCCACCATCTCAATCGGGTTGAGGTCAGGACTGACTAGGCCACTCCATAAGATGTATTTTCTTCTGAAGCCATTCTGTTGATTTACTTCTGTTTTGGGTCGTTGTCCTGTTGCGTCACCCAACTTCTGTTGACCCTCAATTGGCAGACAGCCTTAAATTCTCCTGCAAAAAGTCTTGATAAACTTGGGAATAATTTTTCCGTTGATGCTAGCAAGCTGTCCAAGCCCTGAGGCAGCAAAGTAGCCCCAAACCATGATGCTCCCTCCACCATACTTTACAGTGGGGGTGAGGTTTTTATGTTGGTGTGCTGTGCCTCTTAAAAAAAATAATTTCTCAACACATGGTGTGTTCCTTCCAAACAACTTAACTTTAGTTTCATCTGTCCACAGAATACATTTCCAGTAGTGCTGTGGTGTCAAGTAGTGTCAAGCCAGGTCCTCTTTTGCGAACTTCAGACGTGCAGAAATGTTTTTTTTTGGGCAGCGGTGTCTTCTCCCGTGGTGTTCTCCCGTGAACACCATTGTTGTTTAGTGTTTTACGTATCGTAGACTCGTCAACAGAGATGTTAGCGTGTTCCAGAGATTTCTGTAAGTCTTAAGCTGACACTCTAGGATTCTTCACCTCATTGTGCTCTTGCAGTCATCATTGCAGGACAGCCACGCCTAGGGAGAGTAGCAACAGTGCTGAACTTTCTCCATTTATAGACCATTTGTCTTAATGTGGACTGCTGAACATCAAGGCTTTTAGAATTTTTGTAACCCTTTCCAGCTTTATGCAAGTCAACAATTCTTAATCTTAGGTCTTCTGAGATCTCTTTTGTTCGAGGCATGGTTCACATCAGGCAATGCTTCTTGTGAAGAGCAAACTCAAATTTTGTGAGTTGTGTAGGGCAGGGCAACTCTAACCAACATCTCCAATATTCTCATTCATTGGACTCCAGGTTAGCTGACTCCAATTAGCTTTTGGAGAAGTCATTAGCCTAGGGGTTCACAAACTTTTTCCAACCTCCACTGAATTTTTAAATTATTTTTTCAATGTAGACGAGAAAAACTATTTCTGTTATTAGTTTAAGCACACTGTCTATTGTTGTGACTTAGATGAAGGTTAGATCAAGTTTGATCAATTTATGCAGAAATCCAGGTAATTAACAAAGGGTTCACACTTTTTCTTGCACTGTATATCAATCAGCTTTACACCAGGTGCCTCTTAGTAGGCTACAGTAATTTTGTAATCAATGTTCATAGATTCCAATTTATGTTCATCTGTCTGATACCCAGAGGTTGTATCGTTCTGGTCTTAAATAAAACAGACAGAATTCCCAGCTCACAATTGATCAGATCCCGATTTATTTGCGAGAGCTCTCTAGTTTACACAAATACATTCCTTTTATACCATCCTAACCTACGCACATACATACACACCAACATAGGGACTTTCTCATGAGTCTCACCACAGATTATAACCACTCAGCTGACAGTTCCAGGCTCCCCCAGATACTAGAGCTCTGGAGGGGCTCTCCCTGTCCTATCTCCCCAGATATACAGCCAGGTCGGTTCAAACATAGGTTAATGTGCCCCTCCGTTCTCTTTCTACCCCCACATACATTAATTTCTTCCTAGGCCCATGCCATATAACCCCTTCCTAATGAACAAACATTATTCAACACTACAAGAAAGACAGGGTAGAATTCTTGCCAGTTATAGTGCAGTATACCTCATTTAGTCATTATTCATAAAAAATCCCATAACACTTTCTAATGTAAAATTATATATTTTTTTACCATGAGTATATCAGTTGACATCAATTCATTAGGGTGAAACAACTATTAAATCATATGCTGCTATAAATAGTCATGCTACGTTATTTTTCTTCATCAGCCACTAAGCTTTAACAGGACACATGATGGTGTAGGATGCAGTGTGAATTAAACACAGCAAAAAAATACTCACTGTCAACTGCGTTTTATTTTTCAGCAAACTTAACAAGTGTAAATATTTGTATGAACATAAGATTCAACAACTGAGACAAACTGAACAAGTTCCACAGACGTCTGACTAAGAAATTGAATAATGTGTCCCTGACCAAATAGGGATCAAAAGTAACAGTCAGTATCTGGTGTGGCCACGTGCTGCATTAAGTACAGCAGTGCATCTCCTCCTCATGGACTGTACCAGATTTACCAATTCTTGCTGGAGATGTTACCCCACTCTTCCACCAAGGCACCTGCAAGTTCCTGGACATTTCTGGGGGGAATGGCCCTAGCCCTCACCCTCCGATCCAACAGGTCCCAGACGTGCTCAATGGGATAGAGATCCTGGCTCTCTCTCAGTGGTCAGTGGAAAGGCCTCTTTAGTGTCCTAGGTTTTCATAACTGTGACCTTAATTGCCTGCCGTCTGTAAGCGTCTTAATGACCGTTCCACAGGTGCATGTTCATTAATTGTTTATGGTTCATTGAACAAGCAGGAAAACAGTGTTTAAACCCTTTACAATGAAGATCTGTGAAGTTATTTGGATTATTATGAATTATCTTTGAAAGACAGGGATGTTTCTGAAAGGGATGTTTCTTTTTTTGCTGAGTTTATATGGGTTGGGCAACATTACCTTCCACTCAATATCAAATTAGAAAGATTTTGTACTTGCAATGTTGCAAGGGGTAGCAATGACTTACAACATGCTGCACCAACACTTTATTACATCAATAATACATTCATACTATGTAATCGTTTGAAACACACACAGCTGTTAGTGCTTAATTCATTGTCAAACGGTAGAGGTAGTGTTTCCTCTGTTTCATACTGAGGTAAAGCCCCACAATCCTCTTCTGGAGATGCTCCGTCTGCCCTGTCTGAAGTGTGGCTGTCAAACAGGGACAATTACAAACATGACTCCACTGACATCAATGCAATTATGAAGTTGAGTCCGAGAAACATTCATAACTGAATTGCATAAAGGCTTTTAGAAATATTTTTAATTCGTGTTTTACCTTCGCTGAATTGGCCACATGTAAAACATGATGGTTTCGATCCATCGACCTCTGGGTTATGGGCCCAGCACGCTTCCGCTGCGCCACTCTGCTATCTAGTGATAGGTGGACGTAGGGGGGATGTAGCCTTTGTAACTCAGTAAAATCTTTGAAATTGTTGCATGTTGCGTTTATATTATTATTCAATGTAGTTATTACAATGGAGCATTTAAAGACTGACATTAATAGATCAAAATGTGATTAGAGAATTCAGGTAACGTCACGAACCAAATTTAGACCTCTCGCAAAAACTGTTCCTGCCGAAACCAGGGATCGAACCAGGGACCTTTAGATCTTCAGTCTAACGCTCTCCCAACTGAGCTATTTCGGCCACCTTAGAGTGGTTGTGGTGTGGTTGGCTGTCTTGTGTATTCTGCTGACTTTAGGATCCAACAGCGAGTGACAAATGCCTCCACATGGATGGAGTAATCACGCACACGTTCTTTTTGAAGCGTCCACCTGCTGGTCCCCTGACAAACTCACACATACTTTCAATTTGAATTTTTGTTCAAATTAGGCTAACCCAATTACTGACGACAGCTACGAAAATGAGCCTCAGTTGATCTGGAGTCTTCTTCCTAACAGACACAGGCTCTCAATGTGTAATGGAAGTTCTAGAACTACACAGATAAAATGACCTGTTATTTTATCCATTGTCCATGAGAGGGTGGTAGTGAACACGTCAAATTTGCACTTACCCTTCAGGATGACGCAATATTAATGTGGTCTAACTCACCCATTCATACTTTATAGTTGATATATTATATAAGTTATAGTATTGCTTACAAATACAATTTTAACGCATTCTTTGAAAACAAACTTATCCTTTTATTTTGTCAAATCATAACTGTATGGTAGGTATCATTTATATTGCATAAAGGCTTTCTATATTATCTTATTATCTGTTTTTGTCTTCGCCGAATTGTCCACATGTAAAATACATAGCAGAGGATGGTTTCGATCCATCGACCTCTGGGTTATGGGCCCAGCACGCTTCCGCTGCGCCACTCTGCTTTCTGGTAATAGGTGGAGGGGACGACCTTATCGTGTATACAATGAAGATCTTATCGGCTCCTTGAAGGGAATTTGAAGATAACAATACTCCTTCCACTGCCATAGTAAAATAAGTATAGACAAATCTAATGACAAAAAAAGCAACTCCAAATGCTAATTCACATATTTTACTGTATTTTTGAAAAACATGCAATAAAGTATCTGATGGAAATCCAGATGGTGCAAGTATTATACTATCTAAGGCCTTTCTCATTCAGTGTCAGGGCCCCTTCCCCAGTCTTTTGGCGTGTACTTTTAGATCACTTCATTTATTAGAGAAGTATGCATTTTCTTGGTTCTCTTTGCAAATGCCATTAATATCAGATATATTTTCAATGGCAGAATAAGTCTATTTTATTGCTTTACTTGTATAATAAAGGATATAATGCTTGTCTATAATAGTGTAAAACTGAATATGTCAGGAATCTAGTGAATATATAACTATAGTGTGTGTTTAGTATTTCTGCCTACAGCATGGACTCAAACATTCTACAAGGGATTTCTGTTAGATGAAAATAATACAATGGCAGCATAGGAGATACATTTGCCATTTACTCAACATAAACAGAACAACCAGTCCAGTTAATATGTCAGGAGAGAAACATTAAGCCTACTCCTAGACTAAGGAGAACGTTCTATTGATCCATCAGGACGGTCAGCTTGTCCTTGCATTGGATATCAGACACTGGTTGACCACCTCCAGAAGCTGCGAGTTCTCGAGTGCAGCGGCCACTCTCTCTTTGTCTGCCAGCTGTTTGTTGACTGGAACAAAAGCAAAAACAAAGGGTTTAGTTCGGGGCAATTCCACAATAACTGAGTGATGCTGACACTTTGATATTTCACTATAAAATATGTAAAACAAAACTCAACGATTGAAAAGTTAAAACAACCCAATTTTCGTAAGAGAATTACAGCAAAAAAAGCACAAACCGTTCTTCTGTTACCAAACTTTGTATCTGCACTGATCTTCAAGTAAATGTGTTTTTGTAACATTTTCTGTGGAAATTGTTAAAAGTAATCCTTGTGCATAGAGGTGTGCATAGACCTATCATGGTTAACACATGTTTCCCATGCCAATAAAGAACCTTGAATTTCATTGAATTGAGAGGTGGGAAGAGAGTGAAAGACAGAGAGAGATGGAGAGTGAGAGAAACAGAAAGAGAAAGACAGCAGGGCATATTGACTTTGTGAAAATCACCCTCCTGTGTGGCTGGCCATCCTTCCCCCGTAGGTACATGTGATTGCCTAACACCCTGATCTGTTTCACCTGTCTGTCCTTGTGATTGTCTCCACCCCCAGTGTATTTATTCCTGTGTTTATTGTCTCACGGTTCCAGTTTGTCTTGTATGTTCAAGTCAACCAATGTGTTTTTCCCATGCACCTGCTTTTTCTATTCTCTTTTTGCTAGTCCTCACGGTTTTGACCCTTGCCTGTTTCTGTACCCGCCTGCCTGACCGTTCTGCCGGCCACTCTGTACCTCCTGCACTCTGAACTGGTTTTGACCTTTTGCTTGTCCATGACCAATCTCTTGGATTATAATAAATATCAAAGACCCAAACCATCTGCCTCCTGTGTCTGCATCTGGGTCTCGCCTTGTGCCCTTATAGTTGGAAGACAGGAGTTGTTGAAATACTGAAGTTTAAGGCGGCTGTGATGACAGAGCTGCGGAAGGGGATCAGTTTGAGGTAGGCTATACTTTCAAACTGAAAAGTATGTATCTCCCCTTCATAACACTGCACTAAACCATCAAATGTTCTCACAGGTGGCTTGCGTCAGACTGGAGGGACAGTTAAGTCCAGTCACTGGATGAGAAGACACTTGTAAGGTTCTCATCAATCAATAATATCAATTGTGTAAGCACATGGAAATAATCTTTAAATTATTTGACACATGATTTAAGTGGTGTGCTGTGAGTGATGGACAATGATTCCATAGTACCGGAACTGGCCATATAATTAATTTGTTTAATTTCGCACCGAACTTAAGAAAAAACTATTACTCTGCATGTAATAGAAGAAACACTTGTGTATTACCATTTTAATTAGATCTGACAGTGTAGCAAGTTTATTTATTGGCCAAACGTTTTCTGTAGTTGCGGATCAGACCTGCACAACGATCAGGAGGAATTTTGGATCAATCCTCTTTACAAAACTTCCAGTTCAGCAATATTCTTATGACGTCTGGTGTGAACCGCTCTCTTGAGGTCATGCCACCATCTCAATCGGGTTGAGGTCAGGACTGACTAGGCCACTCCATAAGATGTATTTTCTTCTGAAGCCATTCTGTTGATTTACTTCTGTTTTGGGTCGTTGTCCTGTTGCGTCACCCAACTTCTGTTGACCCTCAATTGGCAGACAGCCTTAAATTCTCCTGCAAAAAGTCTTGATAAACTTGGGAATAATTTTTCCGTTGATGCTAGCAAGCTGTCCAAGCCCTGAGGCAGCAAAGTAGCCCCAAACCATGATGCTCCCTCCACCATACTTTACAGTGGGGGTGAGGTTTTTATGTTGGTGTGCTGTGCCTCTTAAAAAAAATAATTTCTCAACACATGGTGTGTTCCTTCCAAACAACTTAACTTTAGTTTCATCTGTCCACAGAATACATTTCCAGTAGTGCTGTGGTGTCAAGTAGTGTCAAGCCAGGTCCTCTTTTGCGAACTTCAGACGTGCAGAAATGTTTTTTTTTGGGCAGCGGTGTCTTCTCCCGTGGTGTTCTCCCGTGAACACCATTGTTGTTTAGTGTTTTACGTATCGTAGACTCGTCAACAGAGATGTTAGCGTGTTCCAGAGATTTCTGTAAGTCTTAAGCTGACACTCTAGGATTCTTCACCTCATTGTGCTCTTGCAGTCATCATTGCAGGACAGCCACGCCTAGGGAGAGTAGCAACAGTGCTGAACTTTCTCCATTTATAGACCATTTGTCTTAATGTGGACTGCTGAACATCAAGGCTTTTAGAATTTTTGTAACCCTTTCCAGCTTTATGCAAGTCAACAATTCTTAATCTTAGGTCTTCTGAGATCTCTTTTGTTCGAGGCATGGTTCACATCAGGCAATGCTTCTTGTGAAGAGCAAACTCAAATTTTGTGAGTTGTGTAGGGCAGGGCAACTCTAACCAACATCTCCAATATTCTCATTCATTGGACTCCAGGTTAGCTGACTCCAATTAGCTTTTGGAGAAGTCATTAGCCTAGGGGTTCACAAACTTTTTCCAACCTCCACTGAATTTTTAAATTATTTTTTCAATGTAGACGAGAAAAACTATTTCTGTTATTAGTTTAAGCACACTGTCTATTGTTGTGACTTAGATGAAGGTTAGATCAAGTTTGATCAATTTATGCAGAAATCCAGGTAATTAACAAAGGGTTCACACTTTTTCTTGCACTGTATATCAATCAGCTTTACACCAGGTGCCTCTTAGTAGGCTACAGTAATTTTGTAATCAATGTTCATAGATTCCAATTTATGTTCATCTGTCTGATACCCAGAGGTTGTATCGTTCTGGTCTTAAATAAAACAGACAGAATTCCCAGCTCACAATTGATCAGATCCCGATTTATTTGCGAGAGCTCTCTAGTTTACACAAATACATTCCTTTTATACCATCCTAACCTACGCACATACATACACACCAACATAGGGACTTTCTCATGAGTCTCACCACAGATTATAACCACTCAGCTGACAGTTCCAGGCTCCCCCAGATACTAGAGCTCTGGAGGGGCTCTCCCTGTCCTATCTCCCCAGATATACAGCCAGGTCGGTTCAAACATAGGTTAATGTGCCCCTCCGTTCTCTTTCTACCCCCACATACATTAATTTCTTCCTAGGCCCATGCCATATAACCCCTTCCTAATGAACAAACATTATTCAACACTACAAGAAAGACAGGGTAGAATTCTTGCCAGTTATAGTGCAGTATACCTCATTTAGTCATTATTCATAAAAAATCCCATAACACTTTCTAATGTAAAATTATATATTTTTTTACCATGAGTATATCAGTTGACATCAATTCATTAGGGTGAAACAACTATTAAATCATATGCTGCTATAAATAGTCATGCTACGTTATTTTTCTTCATCAGCCACTAAGCTTTAACAGGACACATGATGGTGTAGGATGCAGTGTGAATTAAACACAGCAAAAAAATACTCACTGTCAACTGCGTTTTATTTTTCAGCAAACTTAACAAGTGTAAATATTTGTATGAACATAAGATTCAACAACTGAGACAAACTGAACAAGTTCCACAGACGTCTGACTAAGAAATTGAATAATGTGTCCCTGACCAAATAGGGATCAAAAGTAACAGTCAGTATCTGGTGTGGCCACGTGCTGCATTAAGTACAGCAGTGCATCTCCTCCTCATGGACTGTACCAGATTTACCAATTCTTGCTGGAGATGTTACCCCACTCTTCCACCAAGGCACCTGCAAGTTCCTGGACATTTCTGGGGGGAATGGCCCTAGCCCTCACCCTCCGATCCAACAGGTCCCAGACGTGCTCAATGGGATAGAGATCCTGGCTCTCTCTCAGTGGTCAGTGGAAAGGCCTCTTTAGTGTCCTAGGTTTTCATAACTGTGACCTTAATTGCCTGCCGTCTGTAAGCGTCTTAATGACCGTTCCACAGGTGCATGTTCATTAATTGTTTATGGTTCATTGAACAAGCAGGAAAACAGTGTTTAAACCCTTTACAATGAAGATCTGTGAAGTTATTTGGATTATTATGAATTATCTTTGAAAGACAGGGATGTTTCTGAAAGGGATGTTTCTTTTTTTGCTGAGTTTATATGGGTTGGGCAACATTACCTTCCACTCAATATCAAATTAGAAAGATTTTGTACTTGCAATGTTGCAAGGGGTAGCAATGACTTACAACATGCTGCACCAACACTTTATTACATCAATAATACATTCATACTATGTAATCGTTTGAAACACACACAGCTGTTAGTGCTTAATTCATTGTCAAACGGTAGAGGTAGTGTTTCCTCTGTTTCATACTGAGGTAAAGCCCCACAATCCTCTTCTGGAGATGCTCCGTCTGCCCTGTCTGAAGTGTGGCTGTCAAACAGGGACAATTACAAACATGACTCCACTGACATCAATGCAATTATGAAGTTGAGTCCGAGAAACATTCATAACTGAATTGCATAAAGGCTTTTAGAAATATTTTTAATTCGTGTTTTACCTTCGCTGAATTGGCCACATGTAAAACATGATGGTTTCGATCCATCGACCTCTGGGTTATGGGCCCAGCACGCTTCCGCTGCGCCACTCTGCTATCTAGTGATAGGTGGACGTAGGGGGGATGTAGCCTTTGTAACTCAGTAAAATCTTTGAAATTGTTGCATGTTGCGTTTATATTATTATTCAATGTAGTTATTACAATGGAGCATTTAAAGACTGACATTAATAGATCAAAATGTGATTAGAGAATTCAGGTAACGTCACGAACCAAATTTAGACCTCTCGCAAAAACTGTTCCTGCCGAAACCAGGGATCGAACCAGGGACCTTTAGATCTTCAGTCTAACGCTCTCCCAACTGAGCTATTTCGGCCACCTTAGAGTGGTTGTGGTGTGGTTGGCTGTCTTGTGTATTCTGCTGACTTTAGGATCCAACAGCGAGTGACAAATGCCTCCACATGGATGGAGTAATCACGCACACGTTCTTTTTGAAGCGTCCACCTGCTGGTCCCCTGACAAACTCACACATACTTTCAATTTGAATTTTTGTTCAAATTAGGCTAACCCAATTACTGACGACAGCTACGAAAATGAGCCTCAGTTGATCTGGAGTCTTCTTCCTAACAGACACAGGCTCTCAATGTGTAATGGAAGTTCTAGAACTACTCAGATAAAATGACCTGTTATTTTATCCATTGTCCATGAGAGGGTGGTAGTGAACACGTCAAATTTGCACTTACCCTTCAGGATGACGCAATATTAATGTGGTCTAACTCACCCATTCATACTTTATAGTTGATATATTATATAAGTTATAGTATTGCTTACAAATACAATTTTAACGCATTCTTTGAAAACAAACTTATCCTTTTATTTTGTCAAATCATAACTGTATGGTAGGTATCATTTATATTGCATAAAGGCTTTTTATATTATCTTATTATCTGTTTTTGTCTTCGCCGAATTGTCCACATGTAAAATACATAGCAGAGGATGGTTTCGATCCATCGACCTCTGGGTTATGGGCCCAGCACGCTTCCGCTGCGCCACTCTGCTTTCTGGTAATAGGTGGAGGGGACGACCTTATCGTGTATACAATGAAGATCTTATCGGCTCCTTGAAGGGAATTTGAAAATAACAATACTCCTTCCACTGCCATAGTAAAATAAGTATAGACAAATCTAATGACAAAAAAAGCAACTCCAAATGCTAATTCACATATTTTACTGTATTTTTGAAAAACATGCAATAAAGTATCTGATGGAAATCCAGATGGTGCAAGTATTATACTATCTAAGGCCTTTCTCATTCAGTGTCAGGGCCCCTTCCCCAGTCTTTTGGCGTGTACTTTTAGATCACTTCATTTATTAGAGAAGTATGCATTTTCTTGGTTCTCTTTGCAAATGCCATTAATATCAGATATATTTTCAATGGCAGAATAAGTCTATTTTATTGCTTTACTTGTATAATAAAGGATATAATGCTTGTCTATAATAGTGTAAAACTGAATATGTCAGGAATCTAGTGAATATATAACTATAGTGTGTGTTTAGTATTTCTGCCTACAGCATGGACTCAAACATTCTACAAGGGATTTCTGTTAGATGAAAATAATACAATGGCAGCATAGGAGATACATTTGCCATTTACTCAACATAAACAGAACAACCAGTCCAGTTAATATGTCAGGAGAGAAACATTAAGCCTACTCCTAGACTAAGGAGAACGTTCTATTGATCCATCAGGACGGTCAGCTTGTCCTTGCATTGGATATCAGACACTGGTTGACCACCTCCAGAAGCTGCGAGTTCTCGAGTGCAGCGGCCACTCTCTCTTTGTCTGCCAGCTGTTTGTTGACTGGAACAAAAGCAAAAACAAAGGGTTTAGTTCGGGGCAATTCCACAATAACTGAGTGATGCTGACACTTTGATATTTCACTATAAAATATGTAAAACAAAACTCAACGATTGAAAAGTTAAAACAACCCAATTTTCGTAAGAGAACTTCCGGCGCCGACAGAGATGGCCGCCTCGCTTCGCGTTCCTAGGAAACTATGCAGTTTTTTGTTTTTTTACGTGTTATTTCTTACATTAGTACCCCAGGTCATCTTAGGTTTCATTACATACAGTCGAGAAGAACTACTGAATATAAGATCAGCATCAACTCACCATCAGTACGACCAAGAATATGTTTTTCGCGACGCGGATCCTGTGTTCTGCCTTACAAACAGGACAACGGAGTGGATCCTATGCAGCGACCCAAAAAAACGACTCCGAAAGAGAGGGAAACGAGGCGGTCTTCTGGTCAGACTCCGGAGACGGGCACAGCGCGCACCACTCCCTAGCATTCTTCTTGCCAATGTCCAGTCTCTTGACAACAAGGTTGATGAAATCCGAGCAAGGGTAGCATTCCAGAGGGACATCAGAGACTGTAACGTTCTTTGCTTCACGGAAACGTGGCTTACTGGAGAGACGCAATCCGAAGCGGTGCAGCCAACAGGTTTCTCCACGCATCGCGCAGACAGGAAAAAACATCTTTCTGGTAAAAAGAGGGGCGGGGGCGTATGCCTTATGACTAACGTGACATGGTGCGATGAAAGAAACATACAGGAACTCAAATCCTTCTGTTCACCTGATTTAGAATTCCTCACAATCAAATGTAGACCGCATTATCTACCAAGAGAATTCTCTTCGATTATAATCACAGCCGTATATATCCCCCCCCAAGCAGACACATCGATGGCTCTGAACGAACTTTATTTAACTCTCTGCAAACTGGAAACAATTTATCCGGAGGCTGCATTCATTGTAGCTGGGGATTTTAACAAGGCTAATCTGAAAACAAGACTCCCCAAATTTTATCAGCATATCGATTGCGCAACCAGGGGAGGAAAGACCTTGGACCATTGTTACTCTAACTTCCGCGACGCATATAAGGCCCTGCCCCGCCCCCCTTTCGGAAAAGCTGACCACGACTCCATTTTGTTGATCCCTGCCTACAGACAGAAACTAAAACAAGAGGCTCCCACGCTGAGGTCTGTCCAACGCTGGTCCGACCAAGCTGACTCCACACTCCAAGACTGCTTCCATCACGTGGACTGGGAGATGTTTCGTATTGCGTCAGATAACAACATTGACAAATACGCTGATTCGGTGTGCGAGTTCATTAGAACGTGCGTTGAAGATGTCGTTCCCATAGCAACGATTAAAACATTCCCTAACCAGAAACCGTGGATTGATGGCAGCATTCGTGTGAAACTGAAAGCGCGAACCACTGCTTTTAATCAGGGCAAGGTGTCTGGTAACATGACCGAATACAAACAGTGCAGCTATTCCCTCCGCAAGGCTATCAAACAAGCTAAGCGCCAGTACAGAGACAAAGTAGAATCTCAATTCAACGGCTCAGACACAAGAGGCATGTGGCAGGGTCTACAGTCAATCACGGACTACAGGAAGAAACCCAGCCCAGTCACGGACCAGGATGTCTTGCTCCCAGGCAGACTAAATAACTTTTTTGCCCGCTTTGAGGACAATACAGTGCCACTGACACGGCCTGCAACGAAAACATGCGGTCTCTCCTTCACTGCAGCCGAGGTGAGTAAGACATTTAAACGTGTTAACCCTCGCAAGGCTGCAGGCCCAGATGGCATCCCCAGCCGCGCCCTCAGAGCATGCGCAGACCAGCTGGCCGGTGTGTTTACGGACATATTCAATCAATCCCTATACCAGTCTGCTGTTCCCACATGCTTCAAGAGGGCCACCATTGTTCCTGTTCCCAAGAAAGCTAAGGTAACTGAGCTAAATGACTACCGCCCCGTAGCACTCACATCCGTCATCATGAAGTGCTTTGAGAGACTAGTCAAGGACCATATCACCTCCACCCTACCTGACACCCTAGACCCACTCCAATTTGCTTACCGCCCAAATAGGTCCACAGACGATGCAATCTCAACCACACTGCACACTGCCCTAACCCATCTGGACAAGAGGAATACCTATGTGAGAATGCTGTTCATCGACTACAGCTCGGCATTCAACACCATAGTACCCTCCAAGCTCGTCATCAAGCTCGAGACCCTGGGTCTCGACCCCGCCCTGTGCAACTGGGTACTGGACTTCCTGACGGGCCGCCCCCAGGTGGTGAGGGTAGGCAACAACATCTCCTCCCCGCTGATCCTCAACACTGGGGCCCCACAAGGTTGCGTTCTGAGCCCTCTCCTGTACTCCCTGTTCACCCACGACTGCGTGGCCACGCACGCCTCCAACTCAATCATCAAGTTTGCGGACGACACAACAGTGGTAGGCTTGATTACCAACAACGATGAGACGGCCTACAGGGAGGAGGTGAGGGCCCTCGGAGTGTGGTGTCAGGAAAACAACCTCACACTCAACGTCAACAAAACTAAGGAGATGATTGTGGACTTCAGGAAACAGCAGAGGGAACACCCCCCTATCCACATCGATGGAACAGTAGTGGAGAGGGTAGCAAGTTTTAAGTTCCTCGGCATACACATCACAGACAAACTGAATTGGTCCACTCACACAGACAGCATCGTGAAGAAGGCGCAGCAGCGCCTCTTCAACCTCAGGAGGCTGAAGAAATTTGGCTTGTCACCAAAAGCACTCACAAACTTCTACAGATGCACAATCGAGAGCATCCTGGCGGGCTGTATCACCGCCTGGTATGGCAACTGCACCGCCCTCAACCGTAAGGCTCTCCAGAGGGTAGTGAGGTCTGCACAACGCATCACCGGGGGCAAACTACCTGCCCTCCAGGACACCTACACCACCCGATGTCACAGGAAGGCCATAAAGATCATCAAGGACATCAACCACCCGAGCCACTGCCTGTTCACCCCGCTATCATCCAGAAGGCGAGGTCAGTACAGGTGCATCAAAGCTGGGACCGAGAGACTGAAAAACAGCTTCTATCTCAAGGCCATCAGACTGTTAAACAGCCACCACTAACACTGAGTGGCTGCTGCCAACACACTGACACTGACTCAACTCCAGCCACTTTAATAATGGGAATTGATGGGAAATGATGTAAATATATCACTAGCCACTTTAAGCAATGCTACCTTATATAAATGTTACTTACCCTACATTATTCATCTCATACGCATACGTATATACTGTACTCTATATCATCGACGGTATCCTTATGTAATACATGTATCACTAGCCACTTTATACTATACTATGCCACTTTGTTTACATACTCATCTCATTTGTACATACTGTACCCGATACCATCTACTGTATCTTGCCTATGCTGCTCTGTACCATCACTCATTCATATATCCTTATGTACATATTCTTTATCCCCTTACACTGTGTACAAGACAGTAGTTTTGGAATTGTTAGTTAGATTACTTGTTATTACTGCATTGTCGGAACTAGAAGCACAAGCATTTCGCTACACTCGCATTAACATCTGCTAACCATGTGTATGTGACAAATAAAATTTGATTTGATTTGATTTGATTTGATTAGAATTACAGCAAAAAAAGCACAAACCGTTCTTCTGTTACCAAACTTTGTATCTGCACTGATCTTCAAGTAAATGTGTTTTTGTAACATTTTCTGTGGAAATTGTTAAAAGTAATCCTTGTGCATAGAGGTGTGCATAGACCTATCATGGTTAACACATGTTTCCCATGCCAATAAAGAACCTTGAATTTCATTGAATTGAGAGGTGGGAAGAGAGTGAAAGACAGAGAGAGATGGAGAGTGAGAGAAACAGAAAGAGAAAGACAGCAGGGCATATTGACTTTGTGAAAATCACCCTCCTGTGTGGCTGGCCATCCTTCCCCCGTAGGTACATGTGATTGCCTAACACCCTGATCTGTTTCACCTGTCTGTCCTTGTGATTGTCTCCACCCCCAGTGTATTTATTCCTGTGTTTATTGTCTCACGGTTCCAGTTTGTCTTGTATGTTCAAGTCAACCAATGTGTTTTTCCCATGCACCTGCTTTTTCTATTCTCTTTTTGCTAGTCCTCACGGTTTTGACCCTTGCCTGTTTCTGTACCCGCCTGCCTGACCGTTCTGCCGGCCACTCTGCACCTCCTGCACTCTGAACTGGTTTTGACCTTTTGCTTGTCCATGACCAATCTCTTGGATTATAATAAATATCAAAGACCCAAACCATCTGCCTCCTGTGTCTGCATCTGGGTCTCGCCTTGTGCCCTTATAGTTGGAAGACAGGAGTTGTTGAAATACTGAAGTTTAAGGCGGCTGTGATGACAGAGCTGCGGAAGGGGATCAGTTTGAGGTAGGCTATACTTTCAAACTGAAAAGTATGTATCTCCCCTTCATAACACTGCACTAAACCATCAAATGTTCTCACAGGTGGCTTGCGTCAGACTGGAGGGACAGTTAAGTCCAGTCACTGGATGAGAAGACACTTGTAAGGTTCTCATCAATCAATAATATCAATTGTGTAAGCACATGGAAATAATCTTTAAATTATTTGACACATGATTTAAGTGGTGTGCTGTGAGTGATGGACAATGATTCCATAGTACCGGAACTGGCCATATAATTAATTTGTTTAATTTCGCACCGAACTTAAGAAAAAACTATTACTCTGCATATAATAGAAGAAACACTTGTGTATTACCATTTTAATTAGATCTGACAGTGTAGCAAGTTTATTTATTGGCCAAACGTTTTCTGTAGTTGCGGATCAGACCTGCACAACGATCAGGAGGAATTTTGGATCAATCCTCTTTACAAAACTTCCAGTTCAGCAATATTCTTATGACGTCTGGTGTGAACCGCTCTCTTGAGGTCATGCCACCATCTCAATCGGGTTGAGGTCAGGACTGACTAGGCCACTCCATAAGATGTATTTTCTTCTGAAGCCATTCTGTTGATTTACTTCTGTTTTGGGTCGTTGTCCTGTTGCGTCACCCAACTTCTGTTGACCCTCAATTGGCAGACAGCCTTAAATTCTCCTGCAAAAAGTCTTGATAAACTTGGGAATAATTTTTCCGTTGATGCTAGCAAGCTGTCCAAGCCCTGAGGCAGCAAAGTAGCCCCAAACCATGATGCTCCCTCCACCATACTTTACAGTTGGGGTGAGGTTTTCATGTTGGTGTGCTGTGCCTCTTAAAAAAAATAATTTCTCAACACATGGTGTGTTCCTTCCAAACAACTTAACTTTAGTTTCATCTGTCCACAGAATACATTTCCAGTAGTGCTGTGGTGTCAAGTAGTGTCAAGCCAGGTCCTCTTTTGCGAACTTCAGACGTGCAGAAATGTTTTTTTTTGGGCAGCGGTGTCTTCTCCCGTGGTGTTCTCCCGTGAACACCATTCTTGTTTAGTGTTTTACGTATCGTAGACTCGTCAACAGAGATGTTAGCATGTTCCAGAGATTTCTGTAAGTCTTAAGCTGACACTCTAGGATTCTTCACCTCATTGTGCTCTTGCAGTCATCATTGCAGGACAGCCACGCCTAGGGAGAGTAGCAACAGTGCTGAACTTTCTCCATTTATAGACCATTTGTCTTAATGTGGACTGCTGAACATCAAGGCTTTTAGAATTTTTGTAACCCTTTCCAGCTTTATGCAAGTCAACAATTCTTAATCTTAGGTCTTCTGAGATCTCTTTTGTTCGAGGCATGGTTCACATCAGGCAATGCTTCTTGTGAAGAGCAAACTCAAATGTTGTGAGTTGTGTAGGGCAGGGCAACTCTAACCAACATCTCCAATATTCTCATTCATTGGACTCCAGGTTAGCTGACTCCAATTAGCTTTTGGAGAAGTCATTAGCCTAGGGGTTCACAAACTTTTTCCAACCTCCACTGAATTTTTAAATTATTTTTTCAATGTAGACGAGAAAAACTATTTCTGTTATTAGTTTAAGCACACTGTCTATTGTTGTGACTTAGATGAAGGTTAGATCAAGTTTGATCAATTTATGCAGAAATCCAGGTAATTAACAAAGGGTTCACACTTTTTCTTGCACTGTATATCAATCAGCTTTACACCAGGTGCCTCTTAGTAGGCTACAGTAATTTTGTAATCAATGTTCATAGATTCCAATTTATGTTCATCTGTCTGATACCCAGAGGTTGTATCGTTCTGGTCTTAAATAAAACAGACAGAATTCCCAGCTCACAATTGATCAGATCCCGATTTATTTGCGAGAGCTCTCTAGTTTACACAAATACATTCCTTTTATACCATCCTAACCTACGCACATACATACACACCAACATAGGGACTTTCTCATGAGTCTCACCACAGATTATAACCACTCAGCTGACAGTTCCAGGCTCCCCCAGATACTAGAGCTCTGGAGGGGCTCTCCCTGTCCTATCTCCCCAGATATACAGCCAGGTCGGTTCAAACATAGGTTAATGTGCCCCTCCGTTCTCTTTCTACCCCCACATACATTAATTTCTTCCTAGGCCCATGCCATATAACCCCTTCCTAATGAACAAACATTATTCAACACTACAAGAAAGACAGGGTAGAATTCTTGCCAGTTATAGTGCAGTATACCTCATTTAGTCATTATTCATAAAAAATCCCATAACACTTTCTAATGTAAAATTATATATTTTTTTACCATGAGTATATCAGTTGACATCAATTCATTAGGGTGAAACAACTATTAAATCATATGCTGCTATAAATAGTCATGCTACGTTATTTTTCTTCATCAGCCACTAAGCTTTAACAGGACACATGATGGTGTAGGATGCAGTGTGAATTAAACACAGCAAAAAAATACTCACTGTCAACTGCGTTTTATTTTTCAGCAAACTTAACAAGTGTAAATATTTGTATGAACATAAGATTCAACAACTGAGACAAACTGAACAAGTTCCACAGACGTCTGACTAAGAAATTGAATAATGTGTCCCTGACCAAATAGGGATCAAAAGTAACAGTCAGTATCTGGTGTGGCCACGTGCTGCATTAAGTACAGCAGTGCATCTCCTCCTCATGGACTGTACCAGATTTACCAATTCTTGCTGGAGATGTTACCCCACTCTTCCACCAAGGCACCTGCAAGTTCCTGGACATTTCTGGGGGGAATGGCCCTAGCCCTCACCCTCCGATCCAACAGGTCCCAGACGTGCTCAATGGGATAGAGATCCTGGCTCTCTCTCAGTGGTCAGTGGAAAGGCCTCTTTAGTTTCCTAGGTTTTCATAACTGTGACCTTAATTGCCTGCCGTCTGTAAGCGTCTTAATGACCGTTCCACAGGTGCATGTTCATTAATTGTTTATGGTTCATTGAACAAGCAGGAAAACAGTGCTTAAACCCTTTACAATGAAGATCTGTGAAGTTATTTGGATTATTATGAATTATCTTTGAAAGACAGGGATGTTTCTGAAAGGGATGTTTCTTTTTTTGCTGAGTTTATATGGGTTGGGCAACATTACCTTCCACTCAATATCAAATTAGAAAGATTTTGTACTTACAATGTTGCAAGGGGTAGCAATGACTTACAACATGCTGCACCAACACTTTATTACATCAATAATACATTAATACTATGTAATCGTTTGAAACACACACAGCTGTTAGTGCTTAATTCATTGTCAAACGGTAGAGGTAGTGTTTCCTCTGTTTCATACTGAGGTAAAGCCCCACAATCCTCTTCTGGAGATGCTCCGTCTGCCCTGTCTGAAGTGTGGCTGTCAAACAGGGACAATTACAAACATGACTCCACTGACATCAATGCAATTATGAAGTTGAGTCCGAGAAACATTCACTTTTCTACCTGTTGGATTCTGGCTTGAAATATACTAATTCTTATCATCATATTAGAAAGTATTGATTACTTTACAGGTATAAGAAATGTATATTTTAGGGGTCAATGAAGGGTGAGTAGGAACTTTGGGGTTACTGAGTAAGACAGGGGGATGTGCATGAAGTTCATATTCTGTTCAAACATGTTATTGCTGAATATGAATATTTCTAAGGAAGGAGGCAAAGGGGAGCAGTTTGGTTTCAGTTCCTGATAAGGCAGGCCAGTTTCTGTGGAACTAGGACAATGAGGGATGTGGACTCAACTTGAGATAAGGTCAGCAGTTGAAGAGAGAAGACGCTGGGCGGGCGGAATCTGACTACAGTAAGTACTATTCCACACATACACTTCCATGCCCATGAGGGTCCTAGACTTAGGCAGGCCATGACAATACCAGTGAGAGGAACTTAGTATTTCTGCATAACAACAGAGTGTTTATCTTAGACATGCAAGGTGGCAATTCCACCCATTCACATGCAGAACGGAGGGGGTGCATTTTTAGAAGCTCCTCTAACTCTGGGCATGCCTGCACAACTTTCTGCAAGTATAGCCAGTATTGGCATGCAACATCACAGCAGAAAAAGCCCACCGTGCCAGTAGAAGACAGCTCCTTCTGCAAGTACATTGCTTAGGCATATATTTCGCCTATGTACATATTGAGAGCCTTAAGGAGCATGCCGTGTGGCGAACTGTTTTCTCTAGGCCCTCATCTACTTTGGCAGATGATTTTCCCGAAGTCTCTTTGGCTGCTGTCCACTCTGACGTGCCCCACACTCCTTTGCCTGGCGTCTACAACATGAAAATCACATTGGTGCAGAGATTAACTTAAAATAAACCATTTCTAAACTAGGTGACATTAAGCTATGCTATAGAAACAGTGAAAATCACATTGGTGCAGAGATTAACTTAAAAGAAACAATTTCTAAACTAGGTGACATTAAGCTATGCTATAGAAACTGTGATTGGTCTTTGTATGGACATGTTTGACGAAGGATGACACATCGTCTTTCGCCAGGAAGACAACATCATAGAAGCCCTTCTCAACATTAAATAGAGAATCAGACTGCAAGATTACATCACAAAATTATACATAAAACCAAACCGCCAGGGTGTGACAAGTAGCCTATAGAGGTGGGTTGCTGGTTCAAGTCCCAGACATCTGACCGTCTTGCTCCAACCTCTGTGTGTGTCTGTGTGTCTCGGAGGGATCTAGAGAAAGTTAAAAGACAAATCGCTGTCCCACAATATAACATCATAAACATATTCTTCATAACAAAAAGAAGACCAGCATGCACTTTAAGAAGGTGTAATTATACCCTGAACAAACATCAACACAGAAGGTAGTACAAACCCTGAAGTGGTATTGCTTGCGATTCCTATCCACTGATACAGCATGCATCTCCTGTGAGCAGGGCGGTGACTTTACATTAACATTTAATCAGACTTATTTATCTAATCAACTAACTATGTTTAGTTGTTACCTGATTTTAAATTATGTAACAATCAACCCATTAGGATTTGGGGCACCACGAAGCGGTTCTTTAAATACAGTGGGGCAAAAAAGTATTTAGTCAGCCACCAATTGTGCAAGTTCTCTTTCATCATAGATACACTTCAACTATGACAGACAAAATGAGAAAAAAAATCCAGAAAATCACATTGTAGGAATTTTCATGAATTTATTTGCAAATTATGGTGGAAAATAAGTATTTGGTCAATAACAAAAGTTTATCTCAATACTTTGTTATATACCCTTTGTTGGCAATGACAGAGGTCAAACGTTTTCTGTAAGTCTTCACAAGGTTTTCACACACTGTTGCTGGTATTTTGGCCCATTCCTCCATGCAGATCTCCTCTAGAGCAGTGATGTTTTGGGGCTGTTGTAGGGCAACACAGACTTTCAACTCCCTCCAAAGATTTTCTATGGGGTTGAGATCTGGAGACTGGCTAGGCCACTAGGGGGGTTTGCGTGGAGCCCCAGATCGAGGGAGATTATTAGTGGTCTTGTATGTCTTCCATTTCCTAATAATTGCTCCCACAGTTGATTTCTTCAAACCAAGCTGCTTGCCTATTGCAGATTCAGTCTTCCCAGCCTGGTGCAGGTCTACAATTTTGTTTCTGGTGTCCTTTGACAGCTCTTTGGTCTTGGCCATAGTGGAGTTTGGAGTGTGACTGTTTGAGGTTGTGGACAGGTGTCTTTTATACTGATAACAAGTTCAAACAGGTGCCATTAATACAGGTAACGAGTGGAGGACAGAGGAGCCTCTTAGGTCTGTGAGAGCCAGAAATCTTGCTTGTTTGTAGGCGACCAAATACTTACTTTCCACCATAATTTGCAATTAAATTCATTAAAAATCCTACAATGTGATTTTCTGGATTTTTTTCTCATTTTGTCTGTCATAGTTGAAGTGTACCTATGATGAAAATTACAGGCCTCTCTCATCTTTTTAAGTGGGAGAACTTGCACAATTGGTGGCTGACTAAATACTTTTTTGCCCCACTGTAGTTACCATCTCCCAAATTAAACTCAAGGTCTTTACTTATTTCATCTATAAACAACTTATTAATCATAACCTCATATCGTTCTGAACAGTCGTAACCTCCGGACTTTTGATTCAGTACTACACAAATTGGTTTAATTATTTATTTACTAGCTAACTAAATGGTAACATAAACATATACACTTAATACATTAGAAACTTAAATACTTAAATAATACATTAGAAACTTAAATACATTTTTCTAGGTACTTTACTTAGGACAGCTAATCAGCCATACCAGTGATTTGTCCGGGAGGTGACTTTATCGTCTCTACCTCGTGTTCAGATTTCAGAATTCAAATCACTTTGGATGTGAGCTGCAGCTGCACGCCTCTCTGGTCTGATATGTTAACTTCTTGGCGCACCCATCCCGTTAGCGGGATCATTTTCGTCAACATCCGCTGAATTGCAGAGCGCCAAATTCAAATTAAATTACTAAAAATATAACATTTTCATGAAATCACAAGTGCAATGTAGCAAAACACAGCTTAGTTTGTTAATCCACCTGGCGTTGTCAGATTTCAAAAAAGCTATCCAAGAGTTTATGTGAGGATAGCTCTCAGTAGACAAAACATTAAAAACAGCTATCAGCAAAGTAGATTGGTCACGAAAGTCAGAAAAGCAATAAAATGAATTGCTTACCTTTGATGATCTTCGAATGTTTGCACTCACGAGACTCCCAGTTACACAATAAATGTTCCTTTTGTTCCATAATAATTATTTTTAAATCCAAAAACCTCCATTTGGTTGGCGCGTTATGTTCAGAAATCCACAGGCCCGAGCGGTCACAACGGGGCAGACGAAAATTCCAAATAGTATCCGTAAAGTTTGTAGAAACATGACAAACGTTTTTTATAATCAATCCTCAGGTGGTTTTTACAATAAATAATCGATAATATTTCAACCGGACCATCGCTTTTTCAATAGGAGTGAGAGAGAAAATGTCTGCTCCAAGCTGCTCACGCATGCAAAACACTGCTGGCACCGAGCCATCCAATGACGCAATGTGATCTTTCTCGCTCATTTTTTCAGAATAAAAGCCTGAAATGATATCTAAAGTCTGTTCACACCATGTGGAAGCCATAGGAAAATGAATCTGGTTGATATCCCTTTAAATGGAGGGAAGGCATGCAATGGAACAGGTTTCAGGAAAAGGTTTCAGGAAAAACGGTACTTCCTGATTGGATTACCCTCAGGTTTTCGCCTGCAATATCAGTTCTGTTATACTCTCAGACAATATTTTGACAGTTTTGGAAACTTTAGTGTTTTCTATCGTAATCTGACAATTATATGCATATTCTAGATTCTGGGCCTGAGAAATAGGCAGTTATATTTGGGTACATTTTTCATCCAAACATCAAAATACTGCCCCCTACACTCAAGAGGTTAACTCTTAACCCCTCATTTTATACAGTTCTTCAAAAGGGGTGGTTGGTCAAACTGACGCTCTCTGACCTCACTAAGGGCAAGGCTTGTCACTTGTACAAAGTTATGCAAATCGTATCTTTTATGGCTCCTAAAATCATGTCCCTCTTAACAAAATGTTTTTATATTTCATGCACCACAGAGGATGGAAACTTCATACATGTAGTGTGTATACAGTATTTCCTTTAATCTTTTTTAATGACATCACAAAATAACAACCAGCCCGACATCCGTGTTCTTTTAGGTCGCCTCTGACCATTCCCCTCGTTCTATATTAGAAATATTGTTCCAGTATTCGCTTTAAAACGTGTTAGAGTTTCGGAGGGAAAATCTGTGAAACAAAGGCAAATTCCTCGGGTTAATTTGGAGAGCGAGAGAGCTGTCCGCTCCTTGGTCCTTGAGTGGCCCACTCCTCTAGGCTTGCCTGCCACCCGGGCTCCCGTCGCACCCTGGCCTTTGTGCGTCATAGCATTGGTTGCCTACCAGACAGTATCGAAATAACAAATGTTTATTACTAGAACAGGGGGCAGGCAAAACAACAGGTCAAGGGCAGGCAAAGGTCAGTAATCCAGATCAGAGTCCAAAAGGTACAGAACGGCAGGCAGTCTCTGGGTCAGGGCAGGCAGAGGTCAATAATCCAGTGTGGTGGGACAAGGTACAGAACGGCAGGCAGGGTCAGAGCAGGTAGAATGGTCAAAACCATGAAAACTAGAAACAGACCGGAGCAAGGGGGGAAAAGCTGTTAGGCTTGGTGAACAAAACAAACTGGCAACAGACAAACAGAACACCGGTATAAATACACAGGGTCTAATGGGGGAGATGAAAGACACCTGGTGGGAGGTGGAGACAAACACAAAGACAGGTGAAACAGATCAGGGTGTGACAAAAACTACTTTGGAGGTTATGATTATCCTGGCTAGCAATGCATACCAATATTGTGGATCATGAGTAAAAGCCTTTAAAGTGAAGGAAGTGATGTTTGGATGTGGGTCATGAACTGATTACATTTGAAACTCATGATCCACAATATTCTCTGTACTCTAAGGTCACTGACTGAATGGATAAAGAAATATCTTGCATGTCATAGTTTCCCTTCTCTTTGGAACCCTCAAGCACTTTATTTTCTCCAACAGGCCGGGTCTCTCCATATCTTAATAATTTGATTGATATTATATAGGTTACTTACTACCGAAGACTAGGTCTGTAGGACGTATTTAGTTCTACAAGGTGACACCATAGACTTATGAGTCAACTCACGTCATTCAACCATTGCTTCACAAGGCTGCTGGGAATCCAAAGCAAGCAGGGTCTGTAATGTTGTTCTGCCACCATGTCTGAGGTGAGGATGATGGAGATGTGATAAAGAGGATGCATGGAGGACTTACTGATGCAATTTTACCTGTATTTGTAGCCAATCGGATCCACAGAAAACCGCAGGTGGTAAAGCCCAACACCATTTTATTACTGATATGTTCTGCTGACTGGAGATGTTTAGGCTACTCATTATGATTATGTTTAGTTGTGTAGGGCAGCCAAATAAACTACAGTACAGCAGCATGAGCGTTGAGGAGTAAAAGTGAGATCAACATAAATAGTATTCAAGTACTATGATGTTTTTTTGAAATTGGGTTGTTTTTAATTAAGTGTACCAGTCTCATTCCCCAACTGGACATGCTTTAGGATCATGCAGTCTGTGGTCAAACTAGCTAAATGAATGGTTCCTTTGAGAGATAGTACAGGGTCTCTCACATTGACACACATACTTTACTACAAGCTGAGGAAGTGTATGGTGAAGAATAGCTACAGCATTTATTTTGACTAGGCTTAATGGAGTAATGGTAAATAAAATGTTTTATCATGATTATCAAAATATATGTATTTATCAGTCATTTGTTAAAATGTAAAGCGTATTTTGACAAATTATAGCTTTTGACAAATTATTGTCAGTGTTGCTGACTGTGTTTTATTTTAAACGACTTTGATCATGAAATGGAATGACTGACACCGTGTTTGATCCTGAACCCATTCTTCCTCATCAGTGCTTTTCCTCTCGATCGGAATTCTCACATTATTGTGTAATAATTTGGCACATAGGACCCTGCTGTGGGTTTCTGGATTATGACAATTTACCTGTGTTTCATAGGTGCGGGTATAAGGAGCCGTTCTTCTTCCATGCCCAAATTTAGAGCGAATGGGTGGGCGAGGTCTCCTGCCTGCATACATCACTACCTCCTGAAGCTCATTTTTCTTATTTAAGCGACAACCCAGAAAGAATAGATTTGAACGAGAGAGACGTTTCCCCTCTACTCGTAAACTGATTACTTTTTACCTCTTGGTGGAACGACTGTCCAGAAATTATTGAAAACAAATGGGGGCATTTTGGTTTGTGGAGCTGGGTGTATTAATATTATTTCTCCAGGTAAGAGTTTTTTAATTCTACTTTAAAAGTAACACAATGTAGGCTATGCCATTTACCTGGGAATACAGTTCAATTTCAATTTAAGGGGCTTTATTGGCATGGGAAACATATGTTTACATTGCCAAAGCAAGTGAAATAGATACTAACAAAAGTTTAAATAAACAATAAAAAATTAACTGTTAACATTACACTTACAAGTTCCAAATTATTATGTCTATATACAATGTTGTAATGATTTGCAAATAGTTAAAGTACAAATGGGAAAATAAATAAATATAGGTTGTATTTACATTGGTGTTCTTCACTGGTTGCCCTTTTCTTGTGGCAACAGGTCACAAATATTGCTGCTGTGATGGCACACTGGTATTTCACCCAATAGATATGGGAGTTTATCACAATTGGATTTGTTTTAGAATTCTTTGTGGGTCTGTGTAATCTGAGGGAAATATGTGCCTGTAATATGGTCATTGTGATAGTATAATTGCATTTCTATGGAAATCTGGTGAATATTTATTTTATGACCTTGTGCAGTTGATTATAAATAATAAAACTGTTTATTTTCTTTTTTCCTTTTGTAAGGCGTTCAAACCAGGGTTGTCGGAGGAGTCAAAATGTCTTCCAGGTTTCAATTCAGAAATGTACATTTTCAAAGTGGAAAGAAATCACTTACGAAGTGGACGGAGTCTTGGAAAAGGTAAGAACTAACTAATGGTAGCTTCCTAACTGTCATACATTTTTGCCCTGTCTTGTGCTAACATCGCGTTCAAAACAACTGGGAACTCGGAAATCTCCGACTTCAGTGTGTTCAAAACTTGGGAAAAAAACGAGCTCCGGCTGGGAAATATCTATTTGAACCTTCAACAAAAAATTGCCCCGAATAATTCATGCTGTTCTGGAAGAAAAGGGGGTCTGACCTGGTGCTAGATTTACCTAATAAACTGGTGAGTGTAATTGAGCTCAGCTGAATAAAATAGAAAGGATACTTTTCCCATTCTGGACCGATTGTCGCATATGAATTGGCTATGTTAGGCATAAAAGTGATCATTTGAAACCAGTCCTATACGCTAGATTTAGAGTTATTTGGTAACTTAGTTGTGAACGATACAAACCTTTTTAGAATGTCTTAGAAATCAAACATATAAACTCAGCAAAAAAAGAAACGTCCCTTTTTCAGGACCCTGTCTTTCAAAGATTATTCATAAAAATCCAAATAACTTCACAGATCTTCATTGTAAAGGGTTTAAACACTGTTTCCCATGCTTGTTCAATAAACCATAAACAATTAATGAACATGCACCTATGGAACGGTTATTAAGACGCTTACAGATGGTAGGCAATTAAGGTCACAATTATAAAAACTTACTGACTCTGTAAAACACCAAAAGAAAGATGACCAGGATCCCTGCTCATCTGCATGAACGTGCCTTAGTCATGCTGCAAGGATGACTGAAGATGTGGCCAGGGCAATAAACTGCAATGTCCGTACAGTGAGACGCCTAAGACAGCGCTACAGGGAGACAGGACGGGGCAGCTGATCGTCCTCACAATGGCAGACCACGTGAAACAACACCTGCACAGGATCGGTACATCCGAACATCACACCTGAGGGACAGGTACAGGATGGCAACAACAACTGTCTGAGTTACACCAGAAACGCACAATCCCTCCATCAGTGCTCAGACTGTCCGCAATAGGTTGAGAGAGGCTGGACTGAGGGCTTCTAGGCCTGTTGTAAGACAGGTCCTCACCAGACATCACCGGCAACAACGTCGCCTATGAGTCACTGTAATCTACATTTATCCCCTTCCTGAACTTCCTGTTCACCCATGACTGTGTGGCCATGCACATCTCCAACTCAATCATCAAGTTTGCAGACGACACAACAGTGTTAGGCCTGATTTACAAACAACAACGAGACAGCCAGTTGTAAAACAAATGTGTTTGTGACAGTTGGCCTGATTATTTGTTGCTCTGGACTTCAGCTTTACCACCTACATCTTTCTTTAATTTGTTCAACTCTTTGACGGCCACCATCTTGCCTAAAGAGTGGTAGTCGCTGTACCTCTACCTACCTGATTCTCTAGTACCTAACTACAGTGTCTTGCAAAAGTATTCGTCCCCTTGGCATTTTTCTTATATTGCATGACAACCTGTAATTTAAATTGATTTTTATTTGGATTTCATGTAATGGACATACGCAAAATAGTCCAAATTGGTGAAAATAACTTGTTTCAGAAAATTTAAGGAAAAAAAAATTACAAATGAAAATCGGTGCGTGCATATGTATTCTCTCCCCCCCCCCCCCCCCCCCCCCTTGCTAAATAAGATCTGGTGCAACCAATTACCTTCAGAAGTCACATAATTATTTAAAGTCCACCTGGGTGCAATCCAAGTGTCACATGATCTGTCACATGATCTCAGTATATACGATACACCTGTTCTGAAAGGCCCCAGAGTCTGCAACACCAATAAGCAAGGAGCACCACCAAGCAAGTGGCACCATGAAGACCTAGGAGCTCTCCAAACAGGTCTGGGACAAAGTTGTGGAGAAGTACAAATCAGGGTTGGGTTTTGAAAAAAAATTCTGAAACTTTGAACATCCCAAGGAACACCATTAAATCCATGATTTAAAAAAAATGGAAAGAATATGGCACCACAACAAATCTGCCAAGAGAGGGCCGCCCACCAGAACTCACAGACCAGGCAAGTAGAACATTAATCAGAGGCAACAAAGAGACCAAAGATAACCCTGAAGGAGCTGCAAAGCTCCACAGTGGAGATTTGAGTATCTGTCCATCGGGCTACTTTAAGCCGTACACTCCACAGAGCTGGGCTTTACGGAAGAGTGACCAGAAACAAGCCATTGCTTAAAGAAAAAAATAAGCGAACACATTTAGTGTTCGCCAAAAGGCATGTGGGAGGCTCCCCAAACATATGGAAGAAGGTACTCTGGTCAGATGAGACTAAAATTGAGCTTTTTGGCCATCAAGGAGAACTGGTGCAAACTCAACATCTCTCATCACCCCAAGAACACCATCTCCACAGTGAAGCATGGTGGTGGCAGCCTCATGCTGTGGGGATGTTTATCATCGGCAGGGACTGGGAAACTGGTCATAATTGAAAGAATGACGGATGCCGCTAAATACAGGGAAATTCTTGAGGGAAACCTGTTTCAGTCTTCCAGAGATTTGAGACTGGAATGGCGATTCACCTTCCAGCAGGACAATGACCCTAAGCATACTGCTAAAGAAACACTTGTGGTTTTAAACCTTTAAATATCTTGGAATGGCCAGTCAAAGCCCAGACCTAAATCCAATTGAGAATTTGTGGTATGACTTAAAGATTGCTGTGCACCAGCGGAACCCATCCAACTTGAAGGAGCTGGAGCAGTTTTGCCATGAATAATGGGCAAAAATCCCAGTGGCTAGATGTGCCAAGCTTATAGAGACATACCCCAAGACACTTGCAGCTGTAATTGCTGCAAAAGGTGGCTCGACAAAGTATTGACTTTGGGGGGGGTGAATAGTTATGCACGCTCAAGTTCTGTTTTTTTGTGTGTCTCATTTCTTCTTTGTTTTACAAGAAAAAATATTTAGCATTTTGAAAGCGGTAGGCATGTTCTGTAAATCAAACCCCCTAAAAACCCATTTTAATTCCATGTTGTAAGGTGGCAAAATAGGAAAAATGCCAAGGGGGTGAATACTTTAGCAAGCCACTGTATCAATAGAATGAGCAGAAAGCAGAAGTGGGTACTGTGGCATTCATCCAGTTCAGTTTTACTTCTGAAAACCACACTTCCATATCTTTCTCAACCACACATTCCTTGTTTTGTGTGTCATTGCACAATTTCTGCATAACATTTAGCCAGTTCATTAGGCTGGAAAGAGGTGTATTGATTTGGGGTTTTTAAATAATACTCAATCAACTTCTTTTGTAAGCTAATAGGAGCACAATGATACATTCAGACCTCTTTGTAGAGCTAGGTCTATGCCTCAGGATGTTTATAGTAGTCATGTGAAATCAGATGTTGCTGCCTGCCTGTCCTTGAGTCTCAACCCAGGGCTGGGCAAGTCAACTCTGCTCTCTGTCCACACAGGATGATTCTAGTAGACTACTTGCATACCATGACAGCTTAATCTCCACCTAGTACATTGTATATTGTTCTAAGTTGCACAGTACTAGTTATACATGTCATGTTAATAGTTACACGAGGATATGGGTCAATTTACTCTTTTGCAAGTCTGACATGTTGTGTGTTTTTACATTGTGCATGTAATAAGCCCTGCATAATGTCTTTGCAGCAGATCAGAGCTGCGATCATGAGGCGACTAGGCCTAGGTGTTTTAGAAGGCCATTTTGCTGCTTCGTTACTATGACCAGTATTCCATTTATACATTTACGGAGAGAGTCTGTGGTGGCTCTTATCAGTTCATCAAGAACCCACTGATGTTATAAATTTGAGATTGGGATGGTGCTTTAAATATTTTCCTGTTACTGAAGTGCTTTCAATGGTTACTTTTTAAGCCCACATGCATATTAATTTTAAAATATCCCCTGACCACCTTTCTCTTTGACCTTGCAGTGGTTTTTGATGACTGCACCAGCCGTACCAGCTTTCTCTTTCACTCCGAGGATTCACGCTTCAAAGTAGATGGCGACGGGACGCTGAAACTGAAGAGGGGGCTGACTCTGCATAATGGACATAAGGAGTTCTATGTCTCTACCCATTCCAAGGGCAAGAAGTTCACGGTTCCAGTCAGAGTGCTGCATGAGGCCAGACATGGCCACCACCACAATCACCATGAGATGACCACCCAGCCCAAGGTATATGACTGGTTAAATTAATGAGACTATGGTGTCCTCTAGTGGATAGATGGGCAACTGCATCTCTGGAAGGGTTTCAATGACATGTATAGCTGGAAATATTCTGTAATTGAAACAGAATTTTTTTTTCAGGTTAATTGAAGTTTGATGGCAGTTTCTGTAAAATGCTCTATGTATTTTGGTGCTTGTAAAACCATGGACTTGATATTTGATGTTTTTTGTTTCAATTCCACAGCCAGGAGCAAGTCTGTCTCTACCTGTTCTGAACTTCCCCAAGTATTCAGGAGGTCTGAAAAGAAGGAAGAGGGACTGGGTCATTCCTCCCATCAACTTCCCAGAGAATGACCGAGGCCCGTTCCCCAAGAATATGGTGCAGGTAAGTGTCTTGTAGGTTAAGGAGCATTTTTCCGTTACTCTAATATCAGCGTTGGACATTTCGTCATTGACGTGGATTCTATTATCCTTGTAAACCAGATCAAGTCCAGCAATGATAAAGAGGTGAAGATTCAGTACAGCATCACTGGCACTGGGGCAGACCTACCTCCTGTGGGACTCTTCACTGTGGACAAAAACTCTGGAATACTCTATGTGACCCAGACTTTGGACAGGGAGAGAAAAGACCAATACATTGTACGGTTTGCGTATCCTAATTTTCTTACCTTGACTTAATTGAAAACTGATTATATGTAGTTTTAAAGTAATGTTTGCCGTTACTTTTCTCTCTAGCTCCTAGCCCATGCTGTTGCAGTGGGTGCAGGTATAGCTGAGGTTCCCATGGAGATCATTGTGAAAGTCATCGATATGAATGACAACAAACCTGTATTTACACAAGATCCATTTACGGGAACAGTTCATGAGGCATCAAAACCAGGTATGTTGTTCACACACACACTGAGTATTTACGATGCTTAACAATGTTTTTTTAAGGAAGATTATGCCAGGACGATTCAGATTTTATTTTTTTCCTCACTCTGTTCAGGTGATGAGGTCATGCAGGTAATGGCCACTGATGCTGATGAGGAGGGCTCTGCCAATTCTGATGTCAGATACACCATTCTCAGTCAGGAGCCTCCACTACCAAGCCCCAACATGTTTGTCATCAACCCTGTGACTGGAGGGATTCGGGTTAACGCACCTGGGTTGGACAGAGAGGTTGGTCTCTTTTCAAATCAATAGTCTTGTCGATCATTTATTCATTGTGTACATTCTACATCCATTACATTTGTGATTCTGATTTAATTTACTACTTAAATTGTTTCAGACATTTACCAAATATACTTTGGCAATCCAAGCTGCCGATACGGAGGGAAATGGCCTTACCAGCTTTGGCAAAGCCATCATTACAGTAACAGACAGCAATGACAACGCGCCACAGTTTGTGACGCCTTCGGTAAGCACATTTCTGAAGACAATTTAAAATTGAAGACTTGCAACTGTTTTAACACGCAATGGAATTGCCCTTTCTTTGTAGCTTTATAATCATGCGTCTCTCCTTTGCAGTACACTGTGTCAGTCCCAGAGAATAAAGTGGATGCCTTGGTGGTGAAAATGCCAGTGACTGATGGAGATGAGCCTCACTCCTCTGCCTGGGCCACCACCTACAAGATAGTTGACGGGGACCCTCAAGGCCTTTTCAATGTGTGCACAGGCCCTAGCAAGCTGGAGGGCACCATTATGACAGTAAAAGTATGTTCAAATCCTCTCCTGTAGATATATTTGAGCTGCTACACTGGAGGTACAGCAAAAGCAGCCTGTCAATGTAGCTTTTTAGCTGCTTTTCTGGAATGGTATCCTGAAGGAAGCAATTTTCACTCCCCTTCGTATTTATTTGGACAGTGACGCTAAAACGTTTTAATTTGACTCTATACTTGTGTTTTTTTACTTGAGATCCTAAGTTTTATGAGGCGACAGTACACAATGTCACCTTTTTATTTGATGGTATTTTCATACATATCTGTTTTAAGATTTAGAAATGAAAGTACTTTATGTTTCTAGTCCCCCCATTTTGAAGGTGTAGTAAGTATTTGGACAAATTCACTAATGGTGTATTAAACTAGTCAAAAGTTTAGTCCCGTATTCCTAGCACGCAATGACTACATCAAGTTTGACTCTACTTTGTTTTCGTTGTTTCTGATTGTGTTGTGACCAATAGACCCTTTTACAGTTCATGACACACTGACGTCACACACAGTTGCACGCGACTCTTGGCGGCAGAGAAAGCCATCGCCTTCTGCGCCCATTCCTCATAGCCTAGATTTATATTTGTATTACTTCTATACAAAATAACTTTTTGGGGTTCTCATACGCTTACAATGATGTTTTGATTCTTGCTTGAACAGTCGCTAGGGTTATATTTGGTTGTAAAACTTTGTTTTACAATTAAAATGTGTTAATGTTAAGGTATGATGTTTGATGGCAGTTTTTGTAAAATGCTCCATATATGTATTTTGGTGCTTGTAAAACCCTAGACTTGATATTTCATGGTTTGTTTCAATTCCACAGCCTGGAGCAAGTCTGTCTCTACCTGTTCTGAACTTCCCCAAGTATTCAGGAGGTCTGAAAAGAAGGAAGAGGGAGTGGGTCATTCCTCCCATCAACATCCCAGAGAATGGCCGAGGCCCGTTCCCCAAGAATATGGTGCAGGTGAGTGTCTTGTAGGTTAAGGAGCATTTTTCCGTTACTCTAATATCAGTGTTGGACATTTCGTCATTGACGTGAATTCTATTATCCTTGTAACCCAGATCAAGTCCAGCAATGATAAAGAGGTGAAGATCCAGTACAGCATCACTGGCACTGGGGCAGACCTACCTCCTGTGGGACTCTTCACTGTGGACAAAAACTCTGGAATACTCTATGTGACCCAGACTTTGGACAGGGAGAGAAAAGACCAATACATTGTACGGTTTGCGTATCCTAATTTTCTTCCCTTGACTTAATTGAAAACTGATTATATGTAGTTTTAAAGTAATGTTTGCCGTTACTTTTCTCTCTAGCTCCTAGCCCATGCTGTTGCAGTGGGTGCAGGTATAGCTGAGGTTCCCATGGAGATCATTGTGAAAGTCATCGATATGAATGACAACAAACCTGTATTTACCCAAGATCCATTTACGGGAACAGTTCCTGAAGCATCAAAACCAGGTATGTTGTTCACACACACTCAGTATTTACAATACTTAATGATGTGATGTTTTTGAAGGAAAATGATGCTATATTTTGCTATAATTATTTTCACTCTGTTCAGGTGATGAGGTCATGCAGGTAACGGCCACTGATGCTGATGAGGAGGACTCTGCCAATTCTGATGTCAGATACACCATTCTCAGTCAGGAGCCTCCACTACCAAGCCCCAACATGTTTGTCATCAACCCTGTGACTGGAGGGATTCGGGTTAACGCACCTGGGTTGGACAGAGAGGTTGGTCTCTTTTCAAATCAATAGTCTTGTCGATCATTTATTCATTGTGTACATTCTACTTGCGTTACATTTGTGACCCTGACTTAATTTGCTACTTAATTTGTTTCAGAAAATTCCCAAATATACTTTGGCAATCCAAGCTGCCGATATGGAGGGAAATGGCCTTACCAGCTTTGGCAAAGCCATCATTACAGTAACGGACAGCAATGACAACCCTTCGGTAAGCACATTTCTGAAGACAATTTCAAATTGAAGCCTTACAACTGTTTTAAAACACAATGGAATTGCCCTCTCTTTGTTTCTTTATAATCATGCGTCTTTCCTTTGCAGTACACTGTGTCAGTCTCAGATATTAAAGTGGATGTGACTGATGGAGATGATCCTCACTCCTCTACCTGTTCCACCACCTACAAGATAGTTGACGGGGACACTCAAGGCCTTTTCAGTGGGAGCACAGGCCCTAGCAAGCTGGAGGGCATCATTACAACCGCTAAGGTATGTTGAAATCCTCTCCTATAGATATATTTGAGCTGCTAATCTGGAGGCGTCGGAAAAGCAGCCTGTCAATGTAGCTTTTTAGCTGTTACTCTGGAATGATTTCCTGAAGGAATTGTCTTTCACTCCCCTTCGTATTTATTTGGACTGTAAGGCTGAAACGTTTTAATTTGACTCTATACTATAGCATTTTTTTACTTGGGATCCAATGTTTTATGAAGCGACAGTACACAATGTGACCTTTCTATTTGAGGGTATTTTCATACATATCTGTTTTAACGTTTAGAAATGAAAGTACTTTATGTTTCTTGTCCCCCCATTTTGAAGGTGTAGTAAGTATTTGCACAAATTCACTAATGGTGTATTAAACTAGTCAAAAGTTTAGTACTTTGGTCCCATATTCCTAATACGCAAGTTTGACTCTACTTTGCTTTCATTGTTTCTGATTATGTTGTGCCCAATAGACCCTTGAGTTGCGCGCGACTCTTGGCGGCAGTAAGAAAGTCATCGCCACCTGCGCCAATTCAACCTGGCCTATATTTAAATGTATTACTTTATTACTTCTAAACAAAATCACGTTTTAGGGTTCTCATATGCTTACAATCAGTGGCGATTTTAGCATGTACATCTTGGGGTGCAATCAAAACAAAAATGTGGGATGCATGCCAGCAAAGCCACTACACAATACGTTAATTGTGCTATAACGGTGAAAACGTTGTTAGGGTCTATCAGCGGAGCCTTGTCTGGCAGTGAAACAGTTCATTCAGCCACATTTACTGAGAGGTGCAAACTATGGCATAAGGGGATGACAAGCGGATAAGAAGCAATCTGTAATTTCGATTAAGACATTAACGAGCAAGCTAGGACGAACATAGTCGATATAACTATTTGATCAGCACTTTTTAAATGTAGAGCGACAGAATTCAGAACATGGACCGTTCTTATAGTGTTGTCCCTGTACACCAAGTCAGAACCATATGATAAATAAAAGGGGCTTATAAGCAGACAATGAAAGCTCTTATAATATTCAATGATTACATTTATCTAAAACAGGTTATAGGCTACATGTGCACCACCAAGTCAGAACAGTAGGCGAAAATAAGAGGTGAAAATAGACCAAAGTTCCGGATTTACAATTCTGAGATGGATGACCGTGAAAAACGTATTTTCCCAGTCGGAGCTGTTTTTTCCCCCCCGAGTTCCTAGTTGTCTTGAAATCACTAAAGTCAAATTTCGCGTTAACGAGTTAACAGTTTTGAGCGCGGCACAAATCATGCTTCATTGACAGCATGGCCAATGTTGAATGTTTATCATTTTAAGCTTGGAAAAGAAAACCTTAATCCTGGACTTGAGACCACACAGACCACTGAATATCAGGCTATTGATTGCTTTGTAATGCTTGCAGTTAGCCACTGATTCCTTCCAATCCACTCATTGTTGAATTTTCCATTTCAACTTGTTGTGTAATGTTTGGCCGATGAGCACCGATACGTTTTATCTGTAATTTCCCTTCATATGACAAGGATTAAAAAGGATTTGCCAGTAAATTGTCAACTTGATTCATGATGATGACCGCTAGCTAAGATTTTGTAAGTATAATCAGTCCAATCAAAGCTACTGTAGATTTAACATGATTTGTCATAATTTTATCTGTGGCCAATGACCTTGAGCCTTCTTGGATGGGCACTTCTAATGTAACTCTATGGCAGCACCCAAGGGGCTTGAATTTTAGAGCTCTACCCTTAGACTTGGAGATGACGTAGTTTCCCCATGAGTGACAGAACACTGAGCCAATCACGGCGCAATGAGAGAACATTACCAACACCTACTGTACGCTCTGTATTTTCCACTGGCTGCCCCACCACCGCAGAAAGCACTGAGCTAGGCTGGAACACCTGCATTTTGGAGCTGCCTTACACAAGAAAACAAATCAATTCATTTTTTTAAAACATTGTTTCCAAACTGATTTGTTACACGTATTAATGTTATAATAACATGCAAAACAGGCAAGCCAAAAAAACAAACACTGTCTTGCTTGGACAGTCGCTAAGGTTATATTTGATTGTGGTCTTTGCAAAATTATCTATTTTGGATGCAGCAGTTGTTAGCTACAATGCTAACGCTTATTGATATAGACTGTAGCAAAAGCTAGCCAAAGAGCCATTTTACTGGTTGAAGTTTTAAGTGTTTTAAAAAAAAGTATAATGCAGTTGATTTGCGATGATGACACAAACATATTAAGCAGGAATTCCTACGAGTCCAATTATAATCCAAAAGTAGTGTGAATTGCACTCGTAAGCAACATGTAGAGACGCTTTTCTTTTTCTGTCGTTCGATAAGAACTCCCCCTTGTTCTGCCACCAATTTGCACGCATCGCGCTTGTGCAAAAATGTTTGCAAACACAGAGAGGGAAAGGGGGATACTAGTCAGTTGTACAACTGAATGCATTCAACAGAAATGTGTCTTCCGCATTTAACCCAACCCCTCTGAATCAGAGAGGTGCGGAGGGCTGCCTTAATCAACATCCATGTCTTCGGTGCCTGGGGAACAGTGAATAAACTCCCTTGCTCAGGTGCAGAACAGCAGATTTTTACCTTGTCAGCTCAGGGATTCAACCTTTTGGTTACTGGCCCAACGCTCTAACCACTAGGCTGCCTGACGCCCGAAAGGGTCTATTGAAATGAATGGTAAGTAATGTATTGTCATTTGGGAGTCTATTTTATTGTAAATGAGAATAGAACGCTTCTACATTAACGTGGATGGTACCATTATTGTGGATAATCATGACTAAATCTTGAATCACGTTGAGTGAGAGTTTGATATCATACCCCTCACACTCCCCTCAAAAAAAGTATAACCTCCCCTGTTATTATTGGTAATGGTGAGACGTTAAAGAATAGAAAGGAAAAGGGGGATGCCGAGTCAGGTTAGAATGTTTTGGGGGTATGATCTTTATGTTTCTCACTCATATCATTATTCACGATTCATTCAGGATTATCCGTAATCATGGTAGCATCCACATGAATGTAAAATTGTTCAGAAACATTTTTATTTACAATAAAAGTGATTCTCATTGACCATTAACTTATATTGGGCACAACATAATCCAAAACAAAACCAACACTGAAAATGCATCCAACAAGTTTGTAGTCGCAAGCTTGATGTAGTCATTGCGTGCTAGGAAATACTACCAAATAGGAAATACTACCAAATAGGAAATACTACCAAATAGGAAATACTACCAAATAGGAAATACTACCAAATAGGAAATACTACCAAATAGGAAATACTACCAAATAGGAAATACTACCAAATAGGAAATACTACCAAATAGGAAATACTACCAAATAGGAAATGCTACCAAATACTATACATTTGACAAGTTTTATACACTGTGAATTTGTCCTTACACCTATGACACCTTCAATTGGGGGGACTAGATACATGAAGTGCTTACATTTTATAAACGGTAAAACATATTTATGGAAAGACACTAAAATAAAAGTTACAGTATGTACTGTCGCTTCATATGAAACATTTGATCTAAAATGCTGGAGTGTAGAGCAAAATAAAGTTTTGGCTACGCTGTCCAAATGTGTAGGGGGAGAGTATGCTTGTAGATATAAACGCAATTATCCTGATTCTATGTCTGAAGGATTCCAATGCTGATGGGCTTTTCTGTTCTTTCAACACAGCCGCTTGACTTTGAGAAGAAGAACAAGTACACTCTGCTGGTCACTGTGCAGAATGAAGTCCCATTCGCAATCAGCCTGCCCACCTCCACTGCTACTGTTGTAGTGAATGTGGAGGATGTGAATGAAGCTCCAGTCTTCACCCCAGTGGAGAAGATTATCAGGAAACCTGAGGACCTCCCTGTTGACAGTGACCTGGTTCTGTACACCGCCACAGACCCAGACACTGCAAGGCATCAGAAAGTCACGTAAGATTAGAACTTAATTTACAATTTATTATGTTTGTAAGATTTGAAGAGGAAAACATTTTTCAAATGACGACTGTACAGGTTGTAAGCAATGTTTTTTTAAATTTATTTTTTACATTTACTACACAGATACAAGATACGCAATGATCCTGCTGGATGGCTAAGTATCAACAAAGACACTGGGTTGATCAAAGTCAAGAGCCTCATGGACAGAGAATCCACTTTTGTCCAAGACAACAAATACTCTGTTGTTGTTCTGGGCATCGACAACGGTATTTAAATGTTCCCTTTTTCTAATGTTAATATTTAACATTTTGTAAATGACCACACCCTAAACTTGACCCTGAGTGACAGTGCTCTAATTTGGATATGCAGATGAAATCCCGGCAACTGGCACTGGCACCCTTATCATAGAGCTGGAGGATGTGAATGATAATGCTCCAACCATCGACCAGAGTGTGATCAGGGTCTGCAACAAGGAGTCCTCCCCACAGCTGCTGTCAGTCACTGATAAAGACAGCGCGGGCTTTGCTGCTCCATACACCGTACAGCTTCAGGGGTCGTCCCATTCTAACTGGACTGCCAGAATGAACGACACAAGTATGTATTGATTTTTCCCAGAACTACAGTACTTTCCCCCCTTTAAAACAATTGCGTTGTTAAATGTTACCCGTTTTCCATTTCAGAGACGGGCATTATCCTGACACTGAAGACTGTGTTGGACAGTGGAGATTACATGGTTGTCCTGAGAGTTTCTGACAACCAGGGCCTGCACCATGACAGCACCATCCAGGCCTCCGTGTGTGACTGCAAAGGAGCGGATGTTCAGTGCACCGATAAAGCTGTAACAGGCTTCGGCCTCTAGCAGTCTTACTACTCCTATGTAAGTTGTTCATTTGTTTAACCCGGCACTAAAGTGTTTAGTCAGTGCTGTCCTCGACGCGTACATATGTAATTGTTAATACACAGTGATGTACTAGTGTGTTAAGGCCCTGTGTTTAAATCAAATCAAATCAAATTTTATTTGTCACATACACATGGTTAGCAGATGTTAATGCGAGTGTAGCGAAATGCTTGTGCTTCTAGTTCCGACAATGCAGTAATAACCAACAAGTAATCTAACTAACAATTCCAAAACTACTGTCTTGTACACAGTGTGAGGGGATAAAGAATATGTACATAAGGATATATGAATGAGTGATGGTACAGAGCAGCATAGGCAGATACAGTAGATGGTATCGAGTACAGTATATACATATGAGATGAGTATGTAAACAAAGTGGCATAGTTAAAGTGGCTAGTGATACATGTATTACATAAGGATACAGTCGATGATATAGAGTACAGTATATACGTATGCATATGAGATGAATAATGTAGGGTAAGTAACATTATATAAGGTAGCATTGTTTAAAGTGGCTAGTGATATATTTACATAATTTCCCATCAATTCCCATTATTAAAGTGGCTGGAGTTGAGTCAGTGTCAGTGTGTTGGCAGCAGCCACTCAATGTTAGTGGTGGCTGTTTAACAGTCTGATAGCCTTGAGATAGAAGCTGTTTTTCAGTCTCTCGGTCCCAGCTTTGATGCACCTGTACTGACCTCGCCTTCTGGATGATAGCGGGGTGAACAGGCAGTGGCTCGGGTGGTTGATGTCCTTGATGATCTTTATGGCCTTCCTGTGACATCGGGTGGTGTAGGTGTCCTGGAGGGCAGGTAGTTTGCACCCAATGATGTGTTGTGCAGACCTCACTACCCTCTGGAGAGCCTTACGGTTGAGGGCGGAGCAGTTCCAATGTTGTCTCTTCTGCTGCTCATGTTCCTGCGAAAGAGAAGTGGTGAGAAGGAGCCTCAGGAGGACGATGTCATCTACTACTATGACGAGGAGGGAGGTGGTGAGGATGACCAGGTGAAAGGGACTCACCAGACTAGCTCAGAACAAGCCCATTAGGTTCTCCCTATAAAGACTATCCTTAAGCATGACCTTTATTTTACTGAAAGCCTAATCAGCCTTAGGATTTTTTTTGTTAAATGAGATTAATTAACAAGCTCAATAATTGCTTTTAAAAATGTTTGATAAACATCTAAGTTTGGGTATTTTTTATTATAATCAAATTGTTTTTCCTTTCTTGCTTCTGAAGAGTGAATTATGTATAAAGGATATCCCTTTAGTACAATGATGGACATGTGATGGGTTGTCATTTATTTAATAAAACTAACATTTATTCACTGCTGAGGTACTAGATGGCGATGATTGACTGGAAGAGGTCTGGGTCGATGAATGATGGCATTTCCTCATACCCACAGAACAGATTGTACAAGCTGTAGTTAAGCAATAAGGCCTGAGGGGGTGTGGTATATGGCCAATATACCGCGGCTAAGGGCTGTTCTAGACCTCAGCTGAATCTGGCGGTGAATGGTGTGGCTGTTGAACAAGTTGAGGAGACTAAATCACTTGGCGTTCGCTTAGATTGTAAACTGTCATGGTCAAAACATATGGTTGTAAAGATGGGGAGAGGTCTGTCTGTAATAAAGAGATGCTCTGCTTTTTTTGACACCACACTCCAAAAAGCAAGTTCTGCAGGCTCTAGTTTTGTCTAATCTTGATTACTGTCAGGTTGCGTGGTCGAGTGCTGCAAGGAAAGACAGCTAAGCTACAGTTGGCCCAGAACAGAGCTGCGTGTCTTGCTCTTCAATGTAATCAGAGGGCTGATATAAATACTATGCCAGTCTCTCTTGGCTAAGAGTTGAGGAGAGACGGACTGCATCACTTCTTCTTTTTATAAGAAACATGAATGTGTTGAAAATCCCAAGTTGTTTTGCGTAGTCAACTTACACACAGCTCTGACACACACACGTACCCCATCAGACATGCCACCAGGGTTCTTTTCACAGTCCCCAAATCCAGAACAAATTCAAGAAAGGATACAGAATTATATAGAGCCATTATTGCATGGAACTCTGTTCCATCTCATGTTGCTCAAATAAACAGCAAATCTGGTTTCAAAAAACAGAACGCAAAACCTCACGGCACAATGACTCTTCCCTATTTGATCTAGATAGCAATACATACAAACTGTGTGTGCATTTAAAAAAATCTATGTATGTAGTTCTGTTGTCTATTAATGTTCTGTGTTGTCATGTTTTGTGTGGGCACAAATATAAGTAGCTACTGCTTTTGCAACAGCTAATGGGGATCCTAATAAAATACCAATCAGCGGGGCTCGAACCATCCAGTTTATAATGGAGATTATAGGTTACGTTTAGACTCGTGCATGGCACAATATGCAATTTGTTTAGTCTTACACTGTCCCATGGGGCAGGGCTTTGGTACCACCGATCCCTGGGGTGTTGCTGGGGGATCTTAGTGGAGACTGGCAGATGCATTTCTCAACATATCCTGGCTGGAGCCGTCTCGGCCCATCCTTCACCTTTCTGATACACTCAATTTATACCAACAGAATTCTTTAGCAGCAGGACACCATGGACCCGGTCAACCATGGACAACTTCTACAACTACTTACATTGTGGAGATCAATATGAATGTAACCGTTTCAGAGGTTTGGTAGAAACGTTGACCTGACCAGCCTTTACTGGACAGACCCAGAGGATGAGGATGGTAGACAAACACAAGGCTCGGCTCCAGACGTGATCTTGACCTCTGTCGCCGTTCTCCATGACGTGTGCGTCAGCTGACGCCGCAGCAGCTCCTAACTATAGCCACTGTGACACCACAAAAGACTCCTCTCACCCTATAAATACCCTGTAGCCAGAGCAAGAGAGGCATGGACCTGATACCCATACAGCAGCAGACAGGTCAAAAATAGAGGCAGTGGGGCTATTTCTGACCCAGTGTGAATTGGCCCTGGCCAAACTCTAGCTCCTGGGTTGGGCTGACGAGGGCCTACAGCCCCTATCAAATCAAACCTTATTTGTCACATGCGCTGAATACAACAAGTGTAGACTTTCGCGTGAAATGCTTACTTACAAGCCCAGAACCAACAGTGCAGTTCAAGAAGAAGAAAATATTTACCAAGTAGACTAAAATAAAAAGTAATAATAAAACGTATGTCTGCGCGAGTGAGTTGGTTTTCTCCAATTCCATAGAGCTGTGCCTCTCTATTTCCCTTTGGAACAATCCCTGGGTCTGATCCAGGGATTCACCTGCCATTAATCCTCCCTTAAATATAAGAATGAGTGTGAGTTGTTGTCTCAACCTGGCTCGTGGGAAGAGACAAAGAGCTCTTATAGGACCAGGGCACAAATAATAATATAATAATAATCAATCATTTTGCTCTGTATTTAGCCATCTTACATATAAAACCTTATTTGTTCATCAAAAATGGTTAATACCTTTATTTAACTAGGTAAGTCAGTTAAGAACAAATTCTTATTTTCAATGAAGGCCTAGGAACATTGGGTTAACTGCCTTGTTCAGGGGCAGAACGACAGCTCGGAGATTCGATCTTGCAACCTTTCAGTTACTAGTCCAATGCTCTAACCACTAGGCTACCTACCTCACCACAGATTAATGAGAAGGGTGTGCTTGAAAGGATGCACATAACTCTGCAATGTTTGGTTGTATTGGAGAGAGTCTCAGTCATTTTCCACACACAGTCTGTGCCTGTATTTAGTTTTCATGCTAGCAAGGGCCGAGAATCCACTCTCACATAGGTACGTGGTTGCAAAGGGCATCAGTGTCTTAACAGCCGATTTACCAAGGCAGGATACTCTGAGCGCAGCCCTATCCAGAATTCTGGCAACAGCTTCTGATTAAATTCAATTGTCATAGAACCGCTTGTTGCAATTTCGATGAGGTTCTCTTGTTCACATATCGGTAAGTGGACTGGAGGCATGGCATGAAAGGGATAACAAATCCAGTTGTTTGTGTCGTTCGTTTCGGGAAAGTACCTGCGTAATTGCGCACCCAGCCAGGTCAGGTGCTTCGCTATATCACATTTGACATTGTCCGTAAGCTTGTTCATTTGCATACAAAAAATCATACAATGATGGAAAGACCTGTGTGTTGCCCTTGTTAATGCAGACAGAGAAGAGCTCCAACTTCTTAATCATAGTCTCAATTTTGTCAAGATTCAGATCATTCAGGCGAGAAAAAATGTCACCCAGATAGTCCAGACATGTGAGAAACTTGTCATCATGCAAGCGGTCAGACAAGTGAAAATGATGGTCAGTAAAGAAAATTTAAGCTCATCTCTCAATTTAAAAAAATGTGTCAATACTTTGCCCCTTGATAACCAGCGTGCTCCTGTATGTTGTAAAGGCATTACATGGTCGCTGCCCATATCATTGCATAATGCAGAAAATACAATAGAATTCAGGGGCCTTGCTATAACAAAGTTAACCATTTTCACTGTAGTGTCCAAAACACCTTTGAAGTTGTCAGGCTTCCCTTGGCAGCCTCTCGTGGATGCTGCAGTGTACCCAAGTGGTGTCAGGAGCAACTGCTTGCACGCGCGTTACCACTCTACCATGTCTCCCTGTCATGGTTTTTGTGCCATCAGTACAGATACCAACATATCTTTACCACCAAAGTCCATTTGATGTCACAAAGATGTCTAGTACTTAAAAAATATCCTTACCTGTTGTCCTGGTTTCCAGTGGTTGGCAGAAGAGGTTGTCTTCCTTAATTGACCCCCCATAAACGTAACGAACATATACCAGGAGCTGGTATAAGCCACATCTGTTGACTCATCCAGCTGTAATGCATATAATTCACTGGCTTGTATGTGAAGCAGTAATTGTTTCAAAACATCTGCCATGATACTGATACGTCGTGAAACAGTGATGTTTGATGAAGACATTGTCTATAGTTTTTTGGGGCCTTTCCCCCCAGCATTGACCCAGCCATATCCGCGGCAGCATAAAGAATTAAGTCCTCCACAATAGTATGGGGCTTGCCTGTCCTAGCCACTCGGTAGCTCACCATATATGACACTTCTAGCCCATTCTTTTTAAGGGTATATGTTGCTTTTATACATGTCCTACTACTCAAAAGTCATCTTAATTCTCGCTCAAAAAACTCCTGAGGCTCATTTTTCAAATTGGCATGTTTCGTTTCTAAATGTCTGCGCAAGAGTGATGGAAGGTTTCATCGATTTGTGAGATAGTTATTTTGCACATATAACACACTGTGGCTTAGGAAAGGCACTACTCCCAATATAAGTGAACCCCCAAATCAATGTAGTTCTCAACATACAGTATTTGCGCCTCTTCGATGGTCCAACGTCCCTGTCTGTTGTTCGGTGCTTTCCCAGGTAAGGGGGCAGTAGCTCATCGGCTGCATCAGATTCACAACTGTCAGTGTCCATGCTAGCCGGGCTAGCAACAAATGTAGAATTACTAATGCTAGCATTGGATGTGCTCATGGAAGCAGAACAACTTGTGTCATCGACAGGTGCAGGTGTAGTACTGCTGGTAGCAGCAGTTCGAGCAAACGGAATGAGCAGCTATGTTTGGCTACATACCGACGGTTAGTGGAATTCCAGCTAGAGAAAACGGTTAATGTGATTGGATGTTAATTATTTGACTAGGCTACCTGTATTTGACATTGTGTTATTTCGCTGAACACTAGATGGTTTAATTTGATTTTTGGCAGTGAAAAGAGGATACTCAGGTGAGAAAAAAACAATACCCAAATGTATAGCCCTGTTGGAAAATCTAAATGGACTGTGAAAATGTGAATCACATTTTTATTTGGCGTACCCATAGGAAAGGAATACACTTTTTGGCCTAAATGCAAAGCCTTTTGGGCCAATTCAACGCATCAGTGAGTAACTGCCTCATTATTTTCAAGCATGGTGGTGGCGGCGACATGGTATGGGTATGCTTGACATCAGAAAATACTGGAGTTGGTCAGGATTAAAAAAAAACAGGATGGAGAGAAGCACAGGAAACAGCCTAGAGGAAAACTGCTTCAGTCTGCTTTACACCAGATACTGGGAGATGAATTCACCTGTCAGCCAGACAATAACCTACAACACAAGGCCAAATCTACACTGGAGTTGCTTACCAAGAAGGCAGTGAATGTTCCTGAGTAGCCAAGGTACAGTTTTGACTTAAATCTGCGATAAAATCTATGGCAAGACTTGAGTTGCTGCCATGATCCCCAACATCTTGACATAGCTTGAGAATTGTTTAACAAATAATGGGCAAGTATTGCACAACCCAGCTGTGCAAAGCTCTTAGAGACTAACCCAAGAAGACTCACAGCTGTAATCAATGCCAATTGTGTTTCTAATGTATTGACTCAGGGAGCTGAATACTTATGCAACAACTATATTTTAGTTATTTAATTTGTCTGAATCTTTAAAAGAATATTTGAATTCTTCTTCCACATTGACATTAGAGTATTTTGTGTAGATTGTTGACAAAAAAAGAAAATTCAATAAATTTTAACCCCATTTTGTAACACATTAAAATGTAAGGAAATCCAAGGGATCTGAATAGGCACTGTATCTATCTATTTTCAAACTGGTTTCCAATAGGCCGATGTGGCATGGGGTCATACAGTATCAGTCTATTGGAAAATCTGTATCAATGAAAAGTGTTAAAGACCATCTGGTAATAGATCCATTTAGAATAGCACTGTACATTAGGGATAGTACCCACAGCCTTTAGACAAAAGAGGAATCCTGTATCGGCACCAGATTTAAGATTAGTGAGTTGGTCAAAGTTGACATTTTTCCAGTGTATGTTGGCCTATCAGCGCGTCATGGACATACCCCGACTACCTACACCCACATGCCGCCATGGCAACATTGTCAAAGCATGAGTGCATGCAAGCTCAGCTTGACTTATCCAGCCGGGTTGGGATATCCAGCCGGGTCATGTCTATATGGATATTAATACAAACGTTTAGGCCTATAAATACTGGCTAACCTGTTTATAATAAGCATGCCACTACTCCATTGCTAGTATCATAGTAATACAATCCCATTTGCCACTTATAGCCCCTGTGAAGACAAAGTGGGGCTATTTTTAGTCTATCCAGCGGATGCAATCTGGCCTGGTGGGATATTTTTATGAACGACCTCAGCACAGCCTTGCACCGATTCAGATTTGTAGAATATTTTCCACAGTGAGTGTTTATAAATATATCTTGCTCCTGTAGCTCCCTGACACACTGCGTATGAATGCTATGTGTTGCACTTGATACCAAAACCCTGCCACTATGCTGCTGTGGATTAGGGTGGAAGGATTCAGGGGGGTAATTATATCTGTCCACTTGTTGTGGGAAAAAAAAGCCCTGAAGTCCTCGAAAGATGCAGCTTGGTAAGATGTAGAGGCCCATCAAAATCAGCCAAAGCCCCCGTCCTATTTTCTATCTGTTATCTGAGATTGTTTTCAACCAAAGGGACTTGCTTGTTCACCACATTCACATTCCATGCCCTGACCTTTAACCCCAAAGTACAAGTTGTCCCATTATTTAAAGGAGTCCATCTTCAGAGTGATAGTAACTGTGAAACACCTACATCATTTTCAACATTTGATTAATGACCAGCCAACAGTAAAGTTCATGAGGTTCCAAAATCATATGGCTTGCCATGCTAATTCTATTGTACTTACAAAACATTTTTATTTGTGCCTGAAAATTATACATTAACATGATCTGAAATATAGTATCATTGCTAAAGATTGAGTATGTGTGCACTTTTGATGATAATCAAATGCAGCTTTGTTCAAATTCATTGTTCCATATGAAAGCTCACCAGACAGAAGGGTATTTCTGCATGATCCCTCACCATACCCTCCATTTAGCCTGTTTCTTTTTTTAAATGTCACCTTTATTTAACCAGGTAGGCCAGTTGAGAACAAGTTCTCACTTACAACTGCGACCTGGCCAAGACAAAGCAAAGCAGTGTGACACAAACAACACAGAGTTACACATGGAATAAACAAACATACAGTCAATAACACAATAGAAAAAAAAGTATATATACAGTGTGTGCAAATGAGGTAAGATAAGGGAGGTAAGGCAATAAATAGGCCATAGTGGCAAAATAATTACAATTTAGCAATTAAACACAGGAGTGATATATGTGCAGAAGATGAATGTGCAAGTAGAGATACCTGGGTGCAAAGGAGAAGAAAAAAAATAACAGTATGGGGATGAGGTAGTTGGATGGGCTATTTACATATGGGCTATGTTCAGGTGCAGTGATCTGTGAGCTGCTCTGTCAACTGGTGCTTAAAGTTAGTGAGGGGGATATGATTCTCCAGCTTCAGTGATTTTTGCAATTCGTTCCAGTCATTGGCAGCAGAGAACTGGAAGGAATGGCGGCCAAAGGAGGAATTGGCTTTGGGGGTGACCAGTGAAATGCACCTGCTGGAGCACGTGCTACGGGTGGGTGCTGCTATGGTGACCAGTGAGCTGAGATAAGGCGGGGCTTTACCTAGCAAAGACTTATAGATGACCTGGAGCCAGGGGGTTTGGCGACAAATATGAAGCGGGGGCCAGCCAACGAGAGCATACAGGTCGCAGTGGTGTGTAGTATATGGGGCTTTGGTGACAAAACGGATGGCAATGCGATAGACTGCATCCAATTTGCTGAGTAGAGTGTTTGAGGCTATTTTGTAAATGACATTGCCGAAGTCAAGGATCGGTAGGATAGTCAGTTTTACAGTTTTATGTTTGACAGCATGAGTGAAGGATGCTTTGTTACGAAGTAGGATGCCGATTCTAGATTTGATTGTGGCTTGGAGATGCTTAATGTGAGTCTGGAAGGAGAGTTTACAGTCTAACCAGACACCTAGGTATTTGCAGATGTCCACATATTCTAAGTCAGAACCGTCCAGAATAGTGATGCTAGACGGGCGGGCAGGTGCTGGTAGCGATCGGTTGAAGAGCGTGCATTTAGTTTTACTTGCATTTAAGAGCAGTTGAAGGCCACGGAAGGAGAGTTGTATGGCAATGAAGCTCTGTAACGGCTGTTGGAAGGAGAGGACCAAAGCGCAGCGTGGTAAGTGTCCATGTTAAATTTATTGACTGAAACACAAAGTAAACAAAAGAACAACCGAAACAGTCCTGTCTGGTAGAGACACAGAGACAGAAAACAACGACCCACAACTCAAGTGGGAAAAACAGGCTGCCTAAGTATGGTTCTCAATCAGAGACAACGAATGCCAGCTGCCTCTGATTGGGAACCATACCAGGCCAAACATATAGAAATAGAAGACATAGAACACAAAACATAGAATGCCCACCCCAACTCACGCCTGACCAAACTAACATAGAGACATAAAAAAGGAACCAAGATCAGGACGTGACAGTACCCCCCCCCCCCAAAACCTAAACCCATAGGGCATCTCTGTCCGAGGTGGTGGCTCTGGCGCGGGACGTGGACCCCACTCCACCATAGTCTTGGCCCACTTAAGTGGCGCCTTTGGAGCGGTGACCCTCGCTGCCGACCTCGGACTGGGGACCCTTGCAGCGGGCCCCGAATAGACCGGAGTGAAGGGCGACTCTGGCAGCGCCGGAGTGACGGGCGGGAGACTCTGGCAGCGCCGGTGTGACGGGAGGGAGACTCTGGCAGCGCCGTGTGACGGGAGGGAGACTCTGGCAGCGCCGGAGTGACGGGAGGGAGACTCTGGCAGCGCCGGAGTGACGGGAGGGAGACTCTGGCAGCGCCGGAGTGACGGGAGGGAGACTCTGGCAGCGCCGGAGTGACGGGAGGGAGACTCTGGCAGCGCCGGAGTGACGGGAGGGAGACTCTGGCAGCGCCGGAGTGACGGGAGGGAGACTCTGGCAGCGCCGGAGTGACGGGAGGGAGACTCTGGCAGCGCCGGAGTGACGGGAGGGAGACTCTGGCAGCGCCGGAGTGACGGGAGGGAGACTCTGGCAGCGCCGGAGTGACGGGAGGGAGACTCTGGCAGCGCCGGAGTGACGGGAGGGAGACTCTGGCAGCGCCGGAGTGACGGGAGGGAGACTCTGGCAGCGCCGGAGTGACGGGAGGGAGACTCTGGCAGCGCCGGAGTGACGGGAGGGAGACTCTGGCAGCGCCGGAGTGACGGGAGGGAGACTCTGGCAGCGCCGGAGTGACGGGAGGGAGACTCTGGCAGCGCCGGAGTGACGGGAGGGAGACTCTGGCAGCGCCGGACAGGAGGGAGACTCTGGCAGCGCCGGACAGGAGGGAGACTCTGGCAGCGCCGGACAGGAGGGAGACTCTGGCAGCGCCGGACAGGAGGGAGACTCTGGAGGGAGGAGACGGAGAGACAGCCTGGGCCTCGGAGGAGGCATAGGATAGACCGGGCCGTGGAGGCGCACTGGAGGTCTCAAACTAAGGGCCTGCACAACCCGTCCTGGCTGGATGGTGATTTTACCCCGGCAGATGCGGGGAGCTGGGATGTAGCGCACTTGGCTAAGAATGCGTACTGGGGACACCGTGCGCTCCACCGTGCGCTCCATAATTAGATAGGTTGATTTTGCAAATACACCAAAGCCTTCTTTCTTCATTATAAGAAAGGTTACTGTAGTGTCACTTGTCATTTCTTTCTCTTGGGGTGAGTGAAGTGTTTTTTCTTGACTGTTTTCACACACTATGACCCCAGTCACCTTTAAACCTGCAGAGGGGAAACACAAACAGAGGATCTTAGAGATGACAACGGGTCATGAGGAGAATGTTTTCAACCAGTCAACCACTGTGTGTGGAGTTTGAAAGGTCTTTATAACTTTGAGATATGCTTTGAGATATGCAGTGCATTCATGTTACTAGGATATTATAGTGACAGTACTAGGATATTACAGTCACATTATTGGCAACAGAACTGCTCTAGTTCTATCTAAAGAGACTGCCTTTGTGGTGCTTGCAACATCGCCCAATTAAATTGTGTTTTGGAATGTGGTAAAAACAACAACCTTGAAAACCGAGAAAAGACACAAGATATGCTGTTCTGTGTTCACCCGTGTGTTCCAGGTGGTCACTATGGACGTCACAAAATGTGATCAGAGTACTCTTCCTCAGACTCTTCCTAGTAACTCAGTGCTTCTAGTACATGTTGGGAGTGGGACCTCTGGCTGAGTTGTTCACAGACCCTCCAGACAGAAAGACCCTCCCGACAGACAGACCCTGCAGACAGAGAGTTTCACGTGACTTGATAAAAATAGAGGCACTGAAAGGGAGGGAATGAACCGATTCCGCTTTGAAAAGCTAATTAACTGCCTTTAAAATTCAACTCACATGACAAATATAACTTATTGCTTTCTTCATTCACACCTGGACTGGAGGTTAGGACAATAGAATAATATATTTTTCCAAAACATGGCCAAACCCCCATTACACATTATTCATGTCCTCATTATCATGGCCAAAGTACAAGTACCCAGTTTCAGGTAAAAATGACTGCAGGTGACAGAATGAAGTGAAATCTCTCATAGTGGAATGCAGTGACTCACTCAGGTTGATCCAGTGAACGGTACGGATCCCCATATTTATCTAGTAGCCGAGCGACTGACGTCACCATGGGGCAGGGTTTGCCTCCGAGTTGGCCTGACAAGGTTTCCATGCTTTGTGATGGCATGCGACAAAATTCATCTGGACAGGTGAGGTGTTCCCAGCCATTCGCAAGGTTTACCATTTTCAATCAATCTTTTAAATAACACAATGTGTTTGTAATTGATAAGTTACCTCCTACACTTTGTGAAATAAAATTGTATTTGTCGCATACTCCGAATTCACCCTACAGTGAAATGCTTACTTATAAGCCCCTAACCAACAATGCAGTTAAAAAAAATACAAATAAGAATAAGAAATAAAAGGAACAAGTAATTAAAGAGCAGCAGTAAAGTAACAATAGAGAGACTATATACAGGGTCATTGTCCTGCTGCAAGGTGAATCTCCATCCCAGTCTCAAATCTCTGGAAGACTGAAACAGGTTTCCCTCAAGAATTCCCCTGTATTTAGCCCCATCCATCATTCCTTAAATTCTGAACAGTTTCCCAGTCCCTGCTGATGAAAAACATCCCCACAGCATGATGCTGCCACCACCATGCTTCACTGGGGTGATGAGGTGTTGGGTTTGCGCCAGACATAGCGTTCTCCTTGATGGCCAAAAAGCTCAATTTTAGGCTCATCTGACCAGAGTACCCTTTTCATATGTTTGGGGAGTCTCCCAAATAGCCTTTAGGCGAACACCAAACGTGATTGCTTATTTTTTTCTTAAATCATCATTGGCTTTTTTTCTGGCCACTCTTCCATAATCCCAGCTCTGTAGAGTGTATGGTTTAAAGTGGTCCTATGGACAGATATTCCAATCTCCACTGTGGAGCTTTGCAGCTCCTTCAGGGTTATCTTTGGTCTCTTTGTTGCCTCTCTGATTAATGCCCTCCTTGCCTGGTCTGTGAGTTTTGGTGGGCAGTCCTCTCTTGGCAGGGTTGTTGTGGTGCCATATCCTTTCCATTTTTTTTAAATCATGGATTTAATGGTGTTCCTTGGGATGTTCAAAGTTTCTGAATTTATTTTCAAAACCCAACCCTGATTTGTACTTCTCCACAACTTTGTCCCTGACCTGTTTGGAAAGCTCCTTGGTCTTCATGGTGCCGCTTGTGTCACGTTCGTCATATTGATGAGACCAAGGCGCAGTGTGATAAGCATACATTCTTCTTTTAATTAACAAATAAACACTTAACAAACTAACAAATAAACAAAACGACGTGACACTATATAACACGAGTGCTGACAGGCAACTACACATAGACAATAACCCACAAAACCTAAATGGAAAATGGCAACCTAAATAGGATCCCCAATCAGAGACAACGATAAACAGATGCCTCTAATTGGGAACCAATTCAGGCCACCATAGACCTACATTTACCTAGACAAACCAAAACCCCATAGATATACAAAAAACCCTAGACAAGACAAAAACACACATACCACCCTCGTCACACCCTGACCTAACCAAAATAATAAGGAAAACAAAGATAGAAGATGCTGAGTGATGTTGCAGACTCTGGGAGTTTACATACACCTTAGCCAAACACATTTAAACTCAGTTTTTCACAATTCCTGACATTTAATCCTAGTAAAAATTCCCTGTCTTAGGTCAGTTAGGATCACCACTTTATTTTAAGAATGTGAAATGTCAGAATAATAGTAGAGAGAATGATTTTTTCAGCTTGTATTTCTTTCATCACATTCCCAGTGGGTCAGAAGTTTACATACACTCAATTAGTATTTGGTAGCATTGCCTTTAAATTGTTTAACTTGGGTCAAACGTTTCGGGTAGCCTTCCACAAGCTTCCCACAATAAGTTGGGTGAATTTTGGCCCATTCCTCCTGACAGAGCTGGTGCAACTGAGTCAGGTTTGTAGGCCTCCTTGCTAGCACAAGCTTTTTCAGTTCTGCCCACATATTTTCTACAGGATTGATGTCAGGGCTTTGTGATGGCCACTCCAATACCTTGACTTTGTTGTCTTTAATCCATTTTGCAACAACTGGAAGTATGCTTAGGGTCATTGTCCATTTGGAAGACCCATTTGCGACCAAGCTTTAATTTCCTGACTGAGGTCTTGAGATGTTGCTTCAATATATCCATATAATTTTCCTTCCTCATGAAGCCATCTATTTTGTGAAGTGCACCAGTCCCTCCTGCAGCAAAGCACCCCCACAACATGATGCTGCCACCCCCGGTGGGATGGTGTTCTTCGGCTTGCAAGCCTCCCCCTTTTTCCTCCAAACATAACGAAGGTCATTATGGCCAAACAGTTCTATTTTTGTTTCATCAGACCAAAGGACATTTCTACAAAATGTATGATCTTTGTCCCCATGTGCAGCTGCAAACTGTTTTGGAACAGTGGCTTCTTCCTTGCTGAGCGGCCTTTCAGGTTATGTCGATATAGGACTCGCTTTACTGTGGATACAGATACTTTTGTACCTGTTTCTCCAGCATCTTCACAAGGTCCTTTGCTATTGTTCTGGGATTGATTTGCACTTTTCGCACCGAAGTACAATCATCTCTAGGAGACAGAACCTCCTTCCTGAACGGCCTGGTCCCATGGTGTTTATACTTGCGTACTATTGGAAGCAAAGAGGCACTGAGTTTGAAGGTAGGCCTTGAAATACATCCACAGGTACACCTCCAATTGACTCAAATTATGTCAATTTGCCTATCAGAAGCGTCTAAAGCCATGACGTCATTTTCTGGAATTTTCCAAGCTGTTTAAAGGCACAGTCAATTTAGTGTATGTAAACTTCTGGAATTGTGATACAGTGAATTATAAGTGAAATAATCTGTCTGTAAACAATTGTTGGAAAAATTACTTGTGTCATGCACAAAGTAGATGTCCTAACCGACTTGCCAAAACTATAGTTTGTTAACAAGAAATTTGTGGCGTGGTTGAAAAACAAGTTTTAATGACTCCAACCTAAGTGTACATATGTAAACCTCCGACTTCAACTGTATATAGGTGGACAGGTTTATGTAAGTAATTATGTGACTTATGAAGGTAATTGGTTGCACCAGATCTTATTTAGGGTCTTCATAGCAAAGGGGGTGAATACACTTTTAAGTTCTTTATTTTTTTGCATTTTTTTAAACAAGTAAGTTTTTTCATTTCACTTCACCAATTTGGACTATTTTGTGTATGTCCATTACATGAAATTCAAATAAAAATACATTTAAATTACAGTTTGTGATGCAACAAAATAGGAAAAACGCCAAGGGGATGAATACTTTTTCAAGGCACTGTAAACTTCTTTCACAACTCCACACACATAATAACGTTATGCATCAAATTCTACTGATAAGACATGTTATCCTCAAATAATCCAAAGTCATGATATCCTCGTTCCCAACGAGACATGCTAATCTCGACGTTAACGAGACATGTTATCCTCGTTACTAACGAGACATGTTATCCTCTGAAACATGTTAGCCTTCTGATTATTGAGACATGTTATCCTGTACTGTAGAACCAATGGCGGTGTCGGAAAAACCCTAGATAACATTACAGAACTGGTTGGGGCATTCATTCACCTCTTTCACACATGAGCTGCATCCTCAACAATTCTCTCTTTGGGGTAACTTGTTTTTTTACTTATTGTGTTCATAGTGTTGCTGCTACTGTCTCTTATGACCGAAAATAACTTCTGGACATCAGAAAAGCGATTACTCACCACGGACTGGAAGAAACTTTTTCCTTTAACGAGTCAGACAAGAAGGATATCCTGCTTTCACTGGAACAGGCCCGTGTCACGGATCCCCCCGGTACTGATGCTCATTCTGTTCACCAGTTCCGGAGGTCTACGTCACCGGCTTTCTAGGCTTCACTGAACGGGATTCATTATCATCAACCCCGGACTTTCTTGTCTGATTACACACACCTGGTTCCCATTTCCCCTGATTAGTATGTTATATATGTGCCCTCTGTTCCCTCTCTCCGTTATCGTTTCCACGTCCGTTGGTGGTGCGAGTACCTATGCGTTGGTGCAGCTGTTATGCTGCGTGCTATATATATATACAGTGCCTTGCGAAAGTATTCGGCCCCCTTGAACTTTGCGACCTTTTGCCACATTTCAGGCTTCAAACATAAAGATATAAAACTGTATTTTTTTGTGAAGAATCAACAACAAGTGGGACACAATCATGAAGTGGAACGACATTTATTGGATATTTCAAACTTTTTTAACAAATCAAAAACTGAAAAATTGGGCGTGCAAAATTATTCAGCCCCTTTACTTTCAGTGCAGCAAACTCTCTAGAAGTTCAGTGAGGATCTCTGAATGATCCAATGTTGACCTAAATGACTAATGATGATAAATACAATCCACCTGTGTGTAATCAAGTCTCTGTATAAATGCACCTGCACTGTGATAGTCTCAGAGGTCCGTTAAAAACACAGAGAGCATCATGAAGAACAAGGAACACACCAGGCAGGTCCGAGATACTGTTGTGAAGAAGTTTAAAGCCGGATTTGGATACAAAAAGATTTCCCAAGCTTTAAACATCCCAAGGAGCACTGTGCAAGCGATAATATTGAAATGGAAGGAGTATCAGACCACTGCAAATCTACCAAGACCTGGCCGTCCCTCTAAACTTTCAGCTCATACAAGGAGAAGACTGATCAGAGATGCAGCCAAGAGGCCCATGATCACTCTGGATGAACTGCAGAGATCTACAGCTGAGGTGGGACAACAATCAGTCGTATATTGCACAAATCTGGCCTTTATGGAAGAGTGGCAAGAAGAAAGCCATTTCTTAAAGATATCCATAAAAAGTGTTGTTTAAAGTTTGCCACAAGCCACCTGGGAGACACACCAAACATGTGGAAGAAGGTGCTCTGGTCAGATGAAACCAAAATTGAACTTTTTGGCAACAATGCAAAACGTTATGTTTCGCGTAAAAGCAACACAGCTGAACACACCATCCCCACTGTCAAACATGGTGGTGGCAGCATCATGGTTTGGGCCTGCTTTTCTTCAGCAGGGATATGGAAGATGGTTAAAATTGATGGGAAGATGGATGGAGCCAAATACAGGACCATTCTGGAAGAAAACCTGATGGAGTCTGCAAAAGACCTGAGACTGGGACGGAGATTTGTCTTCCAACAAGACAATGATCCAAAACATAAAGCAAAATCTACAATGGAATGGTTCAAAAATAAACATATCCAGGTGTTAGAATGGCCAAGTCAAAGTCCAGACCTAAATCCAATCGAGAATCTGTGGAAAGAACTGAAAACTGCTGTTCACAAATGCTCTCCATCCAACCTCACTGAGCTCGAGCTATTTTGCAAGGAGGAATGGGAAAAAATGTCAGTCTCTCGATGTGCAAAACTGATAGAGACATACCCCAAGCGACTTACAGCTGTAATCGCAGCAAAAGGTGGCGCTACAAAGTATTAACTTAAGGGGGCTGAATAAATTTGCACGCCCAATTTTTCAGTTTTTGATTTGTTAAAAAAGTTTGAAATATCCAATAAATGTCGTTCCACTTCATGATTGTGTCCCACTTGTTGTTGATTCTTCACAAAAAAATACAGTTTTATATCTTTATGTTTGAAGCCTGAAATGTGGCAAAAGGTCGCAAAGTTCAAGGGGGCCGAATACTTTCGCAAGGCACTGTATATTGTGTATTACGGGAATCGTCCCATGGCGTTCAACAAGGTTTACCCTCGCTCTTTTGTTTGGGTACAGCCCAGTGTTTTTGAATACGTGTTTGTTTTGGGTGTATTAAAAACCCCTATTGTGTAATCCTGCGCCTGTCTCCAAAATCATTTATTCCGGCGTGACACCCAGATCCACGCCTTTTGTGTGAAGAAAAGACGCCAGAAACTAAACCGCATATCGGGCACCCTTATGAGAATCCGGAGTAAACTTCCATTGCCTTCCATTCTTCTTTCTAACGTGCAATCATTGGAAAATATGATAGTGCACGATGTCTAATATTACATTAAGATTATCCTACCAGCGGGACATTAAAAACTTTAGCATCTTATGTTTCACAGAGACATGGCTGATCGAAGATACGGACAATATAGAGCTGGTGGGATTTTCCATGCACCGGCAGAACAGAGATGCTACCTCTGGTAACAAGAGGGATGGGGGTGTGTGTCTTTTTGTCAATAACAACTAGTGCACGATGTCTAATATTAAAGAAGTTTCAAGATATTGCTCACCTGGGGTAGAGTACCTTATGATACGCTGTAGACCACACTATCTACCAAGAGAGTCCTCATCTGTATTATTCATATCCGTCTATTTACCACCATAAAGCGAAGCTGGCACTAAGACCACTCTCAACCAACTCTATAAGGCCATAAGCAAAGAAGAAAATGCTCACCAGAAGCGGTGAGCATTCTGGACTTTAATGCAGGCAAACTTAAGTTTTACCAAATTTTTACCAGCATGTCACATGTGCAACCAGGGGGGGAAAAAAATCCTAGACCACCTTTACGCCACACACAGAGATGCATACAAAGCTCTCCCCCCTCCCTCCATTTGGCAAATCAGACCATAATTCTATCCTCCTGATTCCTGCTTACAAGCAAAAACTAAAGCAGGAAGTAACAGTGACTTGCTCAATATGGAAGTGGATAGATGATGCGGATGCTACACTACAGGACTGTTTTGCTAGCACAGACTGGAATATGTAGATTCATCCAATGGCATTGAGTAATACAGTCAGTCATCGGCTTCATCAATAAGTGCATCGATGACATCATCCCCACAGTGACTGTATGTACATATCCCAACCAGAAGCCATGGATTATAGGCAACATCTGCATCGAGCTAAAGTCTAGAGCTGCCGCTTTCAAGGAGCGGGAGCCTAATCCGGAGGCTTATACGAAATCCAACTATGCCCTCACACACACCATCAAACAAGCAAAGCGTCAATAAAGGATTAAGATTGATTCCTACTACACCTTCATCAAGTTCTGACGACACAACAGTGGTAGGATCACAGACACCGATGAGACGGCCTATAGGTAGGAGGTCAGAGAACTGGCAGTGTGGTGCTAGGACAACAACCTCTCCCTCAATGTGAGCAAGACTAAGGAGATGATCGTGGACTACAGGAAAAGGCGGACCGAACAGGCCCCCATTAACATCGATGGAGCTGTAGTGGAGCGGGTCGAGAGTTTCAAGTTCCTTGGTGTCCGCATCCCTAACAAAATATCATGGTCCAAACATACCAAGACAGTCAGGGCACCACAAAACCTTTTCCCCCTCAGGAGACTGAAAAGATTTGGCATGGGTCACCCAAATCCTCAAAAGGTTCTAGAGCTGCACCATCGAGAGCATCCTGACCGGTTGCATCACCGCCTATTATGGCAACTGCTTGGCATCTGACCGTAAAGCGCTACAGAGGGTAGTGCGAACGGCCCAGTACATCACTGGGGCCAAGCTTCCTGCCATCCAGGACCTATATAATAGGCAGTGTCAGAGGAATGCCCATAAAATTGTCAGACTCAAGTCACCCAAGTTAAAGACTGTTTTCTCTGCTACCGCATGACAAGCAGTACCGGAGCGACAAGTCTAGGACCAAAAGGCTCCTCAACAGCTTCTAGCCCCCAAGCCATTAGACCGCCGAACAATTCATAAAATCGCCACCGGACAATTTATATTGACCTCCCCTCCCCGCATCCCTTTTGTACACTGCTGCTACTCGCTGTTTGCTTGTTACCTATGCAGTCACTTCGCTCACCTACATATACAGATGACCTCAATTAGCCTGTGCCCTCGCACACTGACTCGGTACCGGTGCCCCCTGTATATAGCCTCGTTATTGTTCTTCTTATTGTTACTTTTTTATTATTACTTTTCATTTTAGTCTAATTGGTAAATATTTTCTTCTTATTGAACCGCACTGTTGGTTAAGGGCTTGTAAGTAAGCATTTCCCGGTAAAGTCTACACTTGTTGTATTCGGCGCATGTGACAAATAAAGTTTGATTTGAAATGTAATTTTAATGGTAAAATTCTTGAATGCAAAATTCTCTTAACATTAGCTGTAAATGTGGAAATGGAAAACAAAGTGGTAATGGAAATGAAAAGGCCTTATGGTTGCGCTTGAGGAAAGGTCAAGTGGTCACCAAATCAATAGGTTTCTTCCACTTGGGGTATTGATTGTGCACAACAAATTTGATAGAAATCCAGCCATTACTTTGAGATAGATCTTGTTCTCAGCCTGTGGGCATCATGTATGCAGTGATCCAATATCCATAGCCATTCAAAAGTTATAACTGGCCCTTGCTCAGCCTTACTCACCAAGAGCCCAGCGCCGAGCCTTCTTGCTAGGAAAGTCACTGATCAAGTGTTTGAAGTTCAGCTTTCTAGCTAACTGACTTTCAATGGACAGCATGGCAAGACTGCAAAGCCTTTCCTGGGACATAGTGGACCTCAAATCGTTTTTTTTAATCAGTTTTAGCTTACTGAAAGCTCTCTCGCCACCAGCACCAGTCACAGGTTGTGTACAAAATATACATAATGCAATGCACACTTCTCCAAAAATGCTTTGCAGCTGCATCTTACCAATTGCATTCAGCAGACCAAGAGGGGAGGAAAGTAGCAGCATATACAGTGTTCAGGTGTCTTACTTCATTTTGAAACTCAGGTGTGAGATCTCTGTAATACTTCATGATCAGTGGTTGGCATACAGAAGGGACTTTTATCCTCACTAATCTGCCCAACATTCAGAACAACAGAAAATTATTCTACAACTTTTGCAGTGGTGTGGAACCTGGTGTCCAAGTCACTTATGATATTGTACATATCAGTAAAAAACACTGTTCCGAAACACCGTTGCTACACTGTCCTGAGCTGTCTCCTCTTGAGAGGTCTCATCATGGAATCTCTTCCTTTTCCTCTGGCGGCTGTGTTTCTTGCTATATTGAGATACAACATCCATTTGCGTAGCAATCAGTGTTGCCTCAGACAAGAGAAACTCCCATCCATCTCTAAGAGTCTGCATATTTCCTTTAAGGCTCTGATATTGGCTGCCTCTGTGTCAAGTGAGATTTTTCCTGACTGGAGAATCACATTCCTTTAATCAACACATCGCAGTACCTGCAATTATGCCAACTGACATGCCATTCAACACAATGCTGCTCATCTCCTTCTTCAGTTGGGAGTAGAGCTGGTTCAGGGGGATGGGTAGAGAGGGCTGTTGAGCCTGAAGCTGCATCTGTTGGGCCTGGGACAACTGATTTAGTATGAATAGCTTGCTAAAAGTTTGCCTGCATTGATTAAATGTCAGCTAAAAGATAAGCAAAATATTAAGGGCGCAAAAGTAGCCTATTTCACTATGGACTAAGCTAACAGGTTCATTTCCACCACTCGCAGACTACACCCACCTTCCTTTGTGAATAATTGGGTAACATACCGTTGCCCTTTATTTTCTCTCTCCTGTCTTCTTCTCGTTGGAAGACAGATTTTTCTTTAGGAAGCAGAGACATGATGCTCCACTGGCACTCCTTACTCACAATTCACTGCTTGCAAGTACCGTTCGCGCCTGGTTTGGGGGCAGGACCGATTAAACTAAAGCTGATTAAACAGCATGATCATAACACAGGTACACCTTGTGCTGGGGACAATAAAAAGCATCTCTAAAATGTACAGTTTTGTCACACAACACAATGCCAGATATGTCTCAAATAGAAGCGTGCAATTGGCATGCTGACTGCAAGAATGTCCACCAGTACTTATGGGCAGGCATAAACTACAGACAAGGAACAGAATTGCATTTTATTGATGGCAATTTGTATGCACAGAGATGCCGTGACAAGATCCTGAGGCCCATTGTCGTGCCATTCATCCTCCGCCATCACTTCATGTTTCAGCATGATAATGCAGGGTCCCATGTAACAAGGATCTGTATACCATTCCTGGAAGCTGAAAATGTCCCAGTTCTTCCATGTCCTGCATACTCACCAGACATGTCAACCATTGAGCATGTTTGGGATGCTCTGGATCGACGTGTCCGACAGCCTGTTCCAGTTCCCGCCAATATCCAGCAACTTCACACAGCCAGTGAAGAGGAGTGGGACAACATTCCACGGGCCACAATCAACAGCCTGATCAACTCTATGTAAAGGAGATGTGTTGCGCTGCATGAGGCAAATGATGGTCATACTGACAGGTTTTCTGATCCACGCCCCTACTTTTTTTTTTTTAAAGGTATCTGTAATGCTCCGGGTGTCGTGGGTGTGGAGTCAAATGCAGGAGACAGAGAGTTCAATGCTGCGCGTCTTTTAATCGCACCAACGCACCACAGGGTGCTCACAAAAACGTTACGTTCCCAAAACACAGGGAATCAAAATGTACAATGGGAAACAATCCCGACCGGACACTAACACGTGCCTATACCACAGAGCCGAAGGTTACATAGAAATAATCCCGCACAACAACCAGGCGGGCCGGCTGTCTAATAAAGACAAACTAATTAAACATCCACAGGTGCTACCACTCAACATACAAGGAGGGGAAGGAAAAACAATCAGTGGCAGCTAATAGGCCGGTGACGACGACCGCCGAGCGCCACCTGCCCGGGAAAGGGAAACACCCTCGGTCGGACTCGTGACAGTATCTGTATTCCCAGTCATGTGAAATCCATAGATTAGGGCCTAATGAATTATTTTCAATTGACTAACTTCCTTATATGTAACTCAGTAAAATCTTTGAAATATATTTTGGTTCAGTGTAGTTTATACAATGGAGCATGAATTGATTAAAATTTAATTAGAGCATCCAGATAAGGGCTTTTGTGCTCAGAGTGAACTAAGAGGAAGGGGAGAATGCTGTTGAGTAATACATCAATGTAAAATGATGCTGTATGAGCTTGAAAAATAGTAATACAGTTAAATAAACACCACAGAGCGACAAACAAATTGAAAACAAATAATTACAATGATATATAATTAAGTGTAATTAAGTGTAATTAATTGTTTAGGCTACAAATGTTTCATCACAAATGAAATGTGTAAAGTAGTAAGTGACAAGACATGTCGCTAGTTTTGCTAGACATTTTATAGATTAAAGGATAAGTAGCATATTGTTTTAAAATATGTGCGTGCTGTTCTCCTCCCAGTAAACAACAGCTGATTCAAAGGAGGTGTGGCAGATCTCAAAACTCTTCCGCAAAGGACTCCGGTAGGATAATCTTGTGCTCCCTCTCCGAGCAGAGGCTATCAAGCAGGCGAGGACACTCCTCCATTCGCCTAACTAATTGGTCTTTTCTCATCTCTCCTGCGTATTCTCTCCCCTCATTTTGAAAAAGGCCAAACGTAATCGAGGAGAAGCGACAAGGAGAGTCAACTTGGATGAAAATGCGCTTATATGAAATAACAAGCTCCTTTTCCACTCGCGTGTCATCAGAAAATTTACGTTTACAGTGTTGGATCCCAAAATAAATGTGTAAAGTCATGACAACAAATTAAGTCAGTTGTGTAAATCAAATTGGAATTAGTAACATCATACGTTTTGCAAAATCTTAACATATTGTACATTTTGCTAATTCGTAACATCATACGAATTGTAATTCATAACATATCAAACGAAATGGATAATGGACATCCACAAATAAAACATACACCATTTAGTATATGTTACATTTCATATTCTATCTTTGATATAATTACTGAATAATATGAAATGCTCTGAGACCAGGTTGGGTCACAGACGAAGGATAGAGGAGTTGAGGATGGTATTTTGTCCAAACGAGAATCTTCCTACAATCTCTCCACACCAGATTTTCTCTTTGAACCTGGGATTCAAACCAGCAACACTGTTTTCTGGCTTCAGTTAGAACTGTCTAAGAGTGCCTGCCGAAACCAGGGACCTTTAGATCTTTGGACACTGTGTTAACTAACCTCCAGACGAGCTTCAATGCCATACAAGTCTCCTTCCGTGGCCTCCAACTGCTCTTAAATGCAAGTAAAACTAAATGCATGCTCTTCAACTGATCGCTGCACGCCCGTCCAGCATCACTAGTCTGGACGGTTCCGACTCAGAGTATGTGGACAACTACAAATATCTAGATGTCTGGCCTGACTGTAAACTCTCCTTCCAGACTCACATTAAGCATCTCCAATCCAAAATGTAATCTAGAATCGGCTTCCTATTTCGCAACAAAGCATCCTTCACGCATGCTGCCAAACATACCCTCGTATGGCTTGTTCTCAACTAGCCTACCTGGTTAAATAAAGGTGAAATAAATAAAAAAAATCAGTCTAACGCTCTCCCAACTGAGCTATTTCGGCTGCATTTGTTAAACTGGCCCCATATCAATTACTCATACTTTTCTAAGGTCTTGGATTGGCTGCCAGGACGATTAATGTTTTCTACTCATTTTTCTCCAACAGGGTGACAAATGCCCCCCGCTAGAAAGACAATGCTGCCAGCTGCTGGTCCCCTGGCAAACTCACACATATCTCGTGTTAGAATTTGTATACTTACTACAGGTACAAAAAGGAGCCTCAGTTGATCTGGAGTCATCTTGCTAACATACACAGGGTCTCAATGTGTAATGGAAGTTCGAGGACTACTAGATGTTATTTTATCCATTGTCCATGAGAGGGTGGTGGTAGTGAACACATCAAATTTGCACTTACCCTTCGGGATGACGCAATATTCATGTCGTCTATAACTCACCCATTCATTCTGTATAGCTGATATATTATATAAGTTAAAGTATTGCTTACAAACACCATTTTAACGCATTCATTGTAACAATGCTCTCCTTTTATTTTGTCTAACCATAACTGTATGTAGGTATCATTTCTACTGCATAAAGGCATTTTACAATAAAAAAAATTCTGCTGAATTGTCGAAATGTAAAAGACATAGCAGAGGATGGTTTCGATCCATCGACCTCTGGGTTATGGGCCCAGCACGCTTCCGCTGCGCCACTCTGCTGACTGTTTCAATGTGGAGGAAGTGTAGCCTTTAACCCTGTGGGACCAACTCGTTGCATATGCAATGAAGATCTGAGGCTCTCTGATGAGAATTTGAAAAGAACAATACTTATTTCACTGCCATAGTAAAATAAGTATAGACAAATCTAACGAAAAAATGCATATCATTAAACTTATTAAATTTATATCAAGTCATTTATTTACAACCACATTTAAGTGAGAAAAACAACTCAAATGCTATTTCACATATTTTATACTATTTTGGACAAATATAAAATAAGGCATCTGATGGAATTTTTTTTTTTTAAATTCCAGACGTATGTTATAAACAATGGCCTTTCTTATTCAGTGTCAGGGCCACTTCCCCAGTCATTAGGTTTACATTTGATTTGAGAAACATTTTCTCTGTTCTCTTTGCAAATGCCATTAATATCAGGTATACTTTCAATGAAATAAGATATGACCTTGTGTTTTATTGCTTTACTTGTATAATAAATGATACAATGCTTGTTTATTATAGTGCAAAACTGAAGATCTAGTGAAGATATAACTAGTGTGTGTTTAGTATTTCTGCCTACAACACAGACTCAAACATGATACAAGGGATTTCTGTTAGATGAAAATACAATGGCAGCATAGGAGATACATTTGCCATTTACTCAACATAAACAGAACAACCAGTCCAGTTAATATGTCAGGAGAGAAACATTAAGCCTACTCCTAGACTAAGGAGAACGTTCTATTGATCCATCAGGACGGTCAGCTTGTCCTTGCATTGGATATCAGACACTGGTTGACCACCTCCAGAAGCTGCGAGTTCTCGAGTGCAGCGGCCACTCTCTCTTTGTCTGCCAGCTGTTTGTTGACTGGAACAAAAGCAAAAACAAAGGGTTTAGTTCGGGGCAATTCCACAATAACTGAGTGATGCTGACACTCAGATATTTCACTTTAAAATATGTAAAACAAGCCTCCCGGGTGGCACAGTGGTTAAGGGCGCTGTACTGCAGCGCCAGCTGTGCCATAACAAAATGACAGCATAAAGCACAAACTGTCATTCGCCGGGAGGTCCGTGGGGCGACGCACAATTGGCCTAGCGTCTGCTTAACTTTGCATTCATTGGTTTTTGTTTGACATGGTTTAAAGTGAAAATTCAGTCTCAGTATCACCGTTACTGTGGAATTGATATTAGGGCTTCTCAAAAGGGGTAGTCTACAATAGTCGTCTTGAAGGCGTGATTGTTTGTCTCAGCCTCAATGTTGAGTTACTTCAGAGGCATGTCACTTTACCTGCATCTTCTGAGGTATGAGTCCCAGGAGTGATGTGCACATCAATCTGCAGAGATATGATTAGGCATAGACGGTACATGACCCACTATATTAATGTTAAATGTTCAGACAATTAAATAATATTAAAGCTTGCTCTCACAGCTCACAAGCACTTAAATTCTTTCACCCACCTTAAACCTTTCTGGTAGGGATCGCAGCAGCTTGACTTTGATGGACAGGCCTATGAGAGTTGCCATGCTGCAGTGGGGTATAGTGGGGGTGAACTCCACACCCACAGTGTTCTCTTGGTCATCTACCTGTAAGGAAAAATAAAGTTGGTTTTATTAGGCTAACACAGTATAGGCTATCTGCTTTCCTTAGTAGCTACACAGGTATGTCTGTGTCGAACTTCTACCTGGGGGAAAAGTTGTGAAAGAAGTTTAACTCACGCGCACTCGCACTTGTTCCACGACATTCAATTCTTCGAGGGACAGTGGGTGTTCAGGATCATTAATGGATCTGATGAGATGTAGCACGGGTTAAGGTGAAATCTGACAACACAATGTTGAGTAATTAGCTTTAATAAAGAATGAAGCATCATATGCCAAGTTGATTGGTATGACATTGAAATCTCAATGGATGTATATTTTAACTAGCTACACCGAAAGGATTTCAAATATTTCTCTGTCGTCGATGGGATCAGCAACATCTTCGTCCTCGTCCTTTGCGGTCTGAAGTCTCTCGCCTGTTCGTTGAAAAATCAAGGGATTTGCGTTCTCTAAACGGGTCCCCACTGACATTTGTGATGTTGCAATTACAGAAATACGGTATACTTGTTTGCGCTATCGTTTTTTACTCTGGACCACGGGAGTGAACGATCGACTTCCGGAAACGGTAGACGTCAAAACGTACGCAGGCGCATCCCTGCAATTTAGTGTCATCTTGGATTTCCAGATGTATCCAGCAGATGGCAGTATTCTCATCTTAAATTCTGTATTGCGTGAACTATAAGGTTAATTTATAAATGGTAAAGTTACACAGAAGCAAGAAAATAATGATCCAAGTAAAACAATGTTCATACTAAAATGTTTCATAAATAACAGTAATTCAATTAGCCCTCTTACACGTGTATTGTGAATCCCAGGAAAGCAGCTTTTTACCATAGACTCAAATGTTAAGCTCTAGGTAATATCTTTAGTAGCAGTATACATAACATATGACTCAGAATACCAACTGCAATGCACCATTTCAAAGTCAAGCCTAACCCATAATTGTACAATTAATCACCTGTGTCTGTGTGCGTTGGAACATGTTTGAAAATGTTTAAAGTCCAGTTTAAACTGTACTTTCACTATGTATGTTTATAGTATTAATAGCAGTCGACAAATTGAATGTTGTTATGTCCAGATTTGGAGTGATACATGGCATAAATTACCGTCTTGGGTGATTCCTTTTACTGTGCCAAATAATCTAAATAGCTTAAAGACATTAGCTCTTAGAAATAGTGGGCACACTATTGAAATACCCCAAACCCATTTGTTGAGTGTCACCAATGCAAACAATAACATTGAAAACCACTACTGAAAAACCTTGGTAATATATCACTAAGGACTTCCTTTAATCTGAATGCAAACTGACCTTCTCTCTGTCCATCTTGTCAACAGTTGTTGAAAAAAACTTTCTGGTTTGCTAGCTCCAGTAGACAATGAGCCTCCCTTGTACCCTAAAGCCTGTCTCAGGCTGAAATACCTGTTTAGATGGAACCTGATAACACACCTTCCTTATATAATTTGCATGAACCCAGCTTGGCTGTGAGCTCATAGGAGGCAGCAGTATCTTGTTGAACTTTATTCAACCCCTGTAAATGATTATATTGTATCCTAAACCAACAAAACACGTTCACCTGAATTACAAGAACTGTGATTATGCAAGTATTTCAGTATCAAAGCCTGTAAAGTAAAAGTACAGTCTACTAACTTACATTCTCAAGCTAGTCCTCATCCCCTTTTGTATTTAAGTTACTCATTCATCAGCAGTGTCAGAGGGATTAGTTCAGTGAGACAGTTAGCTGAACAACCCACATTGTGTCAACAATAACAATTAAGGTAAAGGCAGGCAGGAGTCTTGGGTGTGGTTAGTTTGCTCTAGGCTAAGTGCTGGGCTGCTAGCCATTCCTCCAGGGACACTTATCAGCATGCTATCCTTGCCCTAGTCTTTGCTGACCCAGGCAATACTATGTACAAGTAACTTTTCACCTTATGCAAAGAAAGAGAGGAGTCAGGAGACTGCCAAAAAGGTGTGCCATCTCTCTACAGGTGGAAGGAAGGCCAAGACAGACAGAGAGGATAAAATCCTTTTAGCCCTAGAATGTGGGGTCAGGTAGCATGTGAGGGATTTTTTTTCATCCCACTGAACCCACCCTTTCAGTAGGTAAAGAGAGACTTTCAACACAGTTTCTGCATGACACTCCACAGTGACATCACAGCAGCTTTGAGAACTGGTTGAGAGTGCCTCGGGGCTGAAACACCTGTGAGCCTGGAGTCCTGCAATTGAGACAGCGTGGGTCCTGTCTGGGTGCACTGTTGCAAGAGTGCCATTTCATCTCAATACTCCGTGTGGAGCAGAGTAGATTCACAGACACCGTCATCATGCCTGAAGCAGTGAAGCTTAATGTAGCTCTCCTGGAGACAGGAGGTCCCATCCACACATTCCAGGAAAACAAAAACCCGGGCACAACACAATACACGTCTGGTCTATCCCCGGCCCTGGCCGTTGCTCTAGACAAATCTGAAAATTCTGTAAAGCTTGGGGCTGGTTAATCCGGGAAATAAAAGGATGGCTAGCTATTTAGAAACATGATTCCATAACCTAATGCGATTGTGGAGGTTATGCATAAACATTTTATAGAGTCTAAAAGCCTCACTCTGCGTTGATGGGCTTTTAAGGGCCAATGGTGTAGAGAGGAAGTCAATCACTAGACAATGGAGGGATATTGGCTGATCACAGCATTTAAATTGATGTACACTGACTACTTTAAGTCAATGGGTGAGCTCATTAGGAATGTACAGTATACAATTGCCAGAGTACTGCGCGTAGGCCTACACTGAAAAAGTGTCATATCTCCATAGAGCATTTCTCTTTAATCTTGATCTAAGGTGTGAGGGGGTTGAATAAGGCTATTATCATGCTATATCTTTGATGTGAATGAGCACAGAGACAGATGAGCATGTTGGCTGCTACCTTGGAGACTAAATACAGGAAGTGGTTGTAATACCGAACCAGTTGCTCTTTGAACATATACCCCTTCCCCATCGCCCTGAGCCTCACCTTGTTAATTTTTTTTGTATTTAACTACGCAAGTCAGTTAAAAACAAATTCTTATTTACAATGACGGTTAACTGCTGTCGCCCAACAGGCTCTATCAGCTATCTTTCTAAAACCACAAAACACAACAACCCATAACATGTATAATTCATGATCAACACACTGTAGCTAGTTTGCTCTCTAGCTTTCAGGGTTGAACTGAAATGCGGATAACAAATGCTTAAAACGTTGCTGTTATATTAACCCTAAGTATATATTAACCCTAAGTGCCAAACATATCCCATTAGACGGATGGATAATCATTGAAGATACAGTGCCTTGCGAAAGTATTCGGCCCCCTTGAACTTTGCGACCTTTCGCCACATTTCAGGCTTCAAACATAAAGATATAAAACTGTATTTTTTTGTGAAGAATCAACAACAAGTGGGACACAATCATGAAGTGGAACGACATTTATTGGATATTTCAAACTTTAACAAATCAAAAACTGAAAAATTGGGCATGCAAAATTATTCAGCCCCCTAAAGTTAATACTTTGTAGCGCCACCTTTTGCTGCGATTACAGCTGTAAGTCGCTTGGGGTATGTCTCTATTAGTTTTGCACATCGAGAGACTGAAATTTCTTCCCATTCCTCCTTGCAAAACAGCTCGAGCTCAGTGAGGTTGGATGGAGAGCATTTGTGAACAGCAGTTTTCAGTTCTTTCCACAGATTCTCGATTGGATTCAGGTCTGGACTTTGACTTGGCCATTCTAACACCTGGATATGTTTATTTTTGAACCATTCCATTGTAGATTTTGCTTTATGTTTTGGATCATTGTCTTGTTGGAAGACAAATCTCCGTCCCAGTCTCAGGTCTTTTGCAGACTCCATCAGGTTTTCTTCCAGAATGGTCCTGTATTTGGCTCCATCCATCTTCCCATCAATTTTAACCATCTTCCCTGTCCCTGCTGAAGAAAAGAAGGCCCAAAACATGATGCTGCCACCACCATGTTTGACAGTGGGGATGGTGTGTTCAGCTGTGTAGCGTTTACGCCAAACATAACGTTTTGCATTGTTGCCAAAAAGTTCAATTTTGGTTTCATCTGACCAGAGCACCTTCTTCCACATGTTTGGTGTGTCTCCCAGGTGGCTTGTAGCAGACTTTAAACGACTTTTTATGGATATCTTTAAGAAATGGCTTTCTTCTTGCCACTCTTCCATAAAGGCCAGATTTGTACAATATACGACTGATTGTTGTCCTATGGACAGAGTCTCCCACCTCAGCTGTAGATCTCTGCAGTTCATCCAGAGTGATCATGGGCCTCTTGGCTGCATCTCTGATCAGTCTTCTCCTTGTATGAGCTGAAAGTTTAGAGGGACGGCCAGGTCTGGGTAGATTTGCAGTGGTCTGATACTCCTTCCATTTCAATATTATCGCTTGCACAGTGCTCCTTGGGATGTTTAAAGCTTGGGAAATATTTTTGTATCCAAATCCGGCTTTAAACTTCTTCACAACAGTATCTCGGACTTGCCTGGTGTGTTCCTTGTTCTTCATGATGCTCTCTGCGCTTTTAACGGACCTCTGAGACTATCACAGTGCAGGTGCATTTATACGGAGACTTGATTACACACAGGTGGATTGTATTTATCATCATTAGTCATTTAGGTCAACATTGGATCATTCAGAGATCCTCACTGAACTTCTGGAGAGAGTTTGCTGCACTGAAAGTAAAGGGGCTGAATAATTTTGCACGCCCAATTGTTCAGTTTTTGATTGGTTAAAAAAGTTTTAAATATCCAATAAATGTCGTTCCACTTCATGATTGTGTCCCACTTGTTGTTGATTCTTCACAAAAAAATACAGTTTTATATCTTTATGTTTAAAGCCTGAAATGTGGCAAAAGGTCGCAAAGTTCAAGGGGGCCGAATACTTTCGCAAGGCACTGTAGGTGTACTATAATAAACAAATACTTGAATCAGGAGACGTACAAGACTTTGTTTATTATAATGTTTTCAAAAGGATTTCCTTAACGTTTTGTGTACGTTTCAGCCTCTATCATTTCAATAGGGACAATAAGGTCGAAACCAATTACATTCTTTACACATTGACAGTGGTTAATAAATGACAGACAGCCAATGGCCTTGACAGAACCCGCCATGACAAATCAGCTAGACTTGTTGAAACCATTACGCATCTGTGGAAAAACCCTGTTTCATTGCTTCAAAAAGATCATGTTAGATTCTTTACACTCATAGAATAAGGGAGACAACGTTCTTATGGAAAACCTGAAACAAACTGTTTTTCGATTAATAATTCAAGCTTCTTAAAATGGTCATTCAGGATATTTTCTTCAAGGATTCTAAACAAAGTAACTGTGTGACTTTTGCTTCAGTACATCTTTAACCATTAGTCACTGGCTCTAGCAGGATAGAATTCCCCGAAGAGATTTCCTGTTAACAATATGACCACATTAACAAGTCAGGGCACAGTCAGTCTCCCAGCCATACACAGTAAAATAAACAGATGAGACCCTGAATGTCAGACTGTGTTATGGGATGACAGTCTAAATGCAAAATTAAGAAATAAAAGTTGTTATCTTGTTAAAATATAGGCTACACTTTCACTCCTGTGAGACCATCTGAAGGGAACCTGTGAACTGTGCAACAATTTTGCTATCAAAATGGATGGCCAATCCAATTAAGGGGAACATTAAAGTCCAATGTACTGGTGATGATGATAGAATGAGCCTTCACTGACACATGCAGTACTGAGTACAGCAACACAGGCTCTCACTCTGGCGAAGTTTGGGAACTCTCTCACAGTCACGTGTTATAGCACAGTTTACTTTACCACACTCACGGGAGTATTTGTCCTTTGGGGTTAATATACAAGCACACAACTAAATAATGATTAACAAGATTCCCATAGCCTCCTGTCCTCTCTGACTGAAGAGTTGGGAGTCTTCCTCCTAATTAGCACAAAGTCAAGTCCAGCTAGGGAGTGTAGTTCTGGAGAATCTATTATACATTCCAGCAAAGATAAGGAAAACTGAAATAAATACTGTCCTTCAGTGGAGGCGAAGACATTGTAATATTTACAAGGACGTCTCATATGAGACTTGAGTCTCACACAACGGATAAAAAGTGCATGATACGTCTATCTAGGACTGCAGTAGCAAATTACACTGTAGTGTGTTAATGTATTCATTATGAGCAAGAGGTTTTAATGATTTGTGATGTTCTGAGTCCGAAATGGGATGAAAAGCCTAAAAATATATTCCATCAAACAATACGCTACTGTATCTATCTGCTGGGTCATGAAGTGAGGCATGTGATTAAGTCAGTTGTTAGATATGGACTACTTACCATGTAATTTCTGATTGACCTCCACTGTTCATACTTACTATGACAAAACACAGACACGATTTGATTTATCATACAATACCAGCTGCTGTTCATTCAGATTGTGGATTCAGAGACGACGAGATACAACACAAAGAAGGGAACCGGAAGAAAGAAGATAAGATCATAAAATTGCTTGACTCACAATTTCCCACTTTCATGTCAAGTGACTGTGGAACTGTGAGCATCAGATTAATTGTAAATGGAGGTTCTGAAGACTGTCAAATGGTTTGAGTGGAGACAACTGGACTATATTTCACATGGCGTCTTTACCTCTTTTTACACCACTTTATGTGAGGATAATTTCCTATTCAGAAACATCACAAACTGTCCAATATTACTTATAAAGCAAGTATAAAGCAACACATTACTTTTCAATTGAATTATGGGGCTATCGAGGCCTAGTCAGTCAGTAAGATATACACAAACAAGCAGGGAAATAGAAACAGACAAAAAACAACATGGGGCAAAGAGATATTTAGATTTCAAAATACAGTAGCTTAACATCTGAATGGATATGATAGTGCGCGCATTTATCACATTGGCATGCGCCAATCTAAATTCTGTGTGCTACTGTCTTGCTTTGCAGTTAAATATTCAGCAATTGTAGCTAGTGTAATAGCTAATGAGAAGAATAGTACATTATTCAAGCTAGTGGTAAGTGAATTTCAAACCAAAACCATATTCTCTACATTATTTTGTTTTATAGGGTGAACGCTAGTAATTAGGTAGATAGTTGCCCCATGTCAAATGGGACATGGCTAACGTTAGCTAGCTAGTTAGCTTGTGGCTCAACTACATTACAGCATGTTTCTGACCTTTTCAAAACAGATGTCAGAAATGTAATGGTAGTTTTCTGTAGGCTATTTAGCTTCATTATACCGCATTCACGTGATCAACTCATCAGATGGCGTGCAAAATATATTGGCTAGCTAACATTAACTCGTTTGAAAAACATGCATTCGTGTCCAAATACAGCGCTTAACGGCCTCAAACATTCAGTTTGAATCTTTGTGATATTACTAAACATTTCCTGATAATAAAGTTGCAAATGACTTACAGTTTTGTTGTTTTAGTGAAGACTAGTCAGGAGGGCAACAGTAACATACAGTTTGGCTTTGATATTTCAACTTTCGGCGCCAAAAGTTGTTTTGAAAACAGCATTAGTTAAATTTCCGTCAGTCGTTTTGTGCCTTTGTTTCTGCCATGGCAATCATGGATTAACAGGTAGGGACTGCTAAAACTACTTTGGAGGTTATGATTATGCTAGCTAGCAATGCATACCAGTATTGTGGATCATGAGTAGAAAAGCCTTTAATGTGATGTTTGGATGTGGGTCATGAACTGATCACATTTGAAACTCATGATCCACAATATTCTCTGTACTCTAAGGTCACTGATTGAATGGATAAAGAAATATATTGCATGTCATAACTTCCCTTCCCTTTGGAACCCTCAAAGCACCTTTATTTTCTCCAACAGCCCAGTCTCTCCATATTTTAATAATGTAATCGAAACGTTACTTACTACTAAAGACTAGGTATATAGGACGTCTTTGGTTCTACAAGGTGACATCATAGACTTATCATTCAACAAATGCTTCACAAGGCTGCTGGGTCTCCAAAGCAAGCAGAGGATTTAATGTTGTTCTGCCACGACGTCTGAGGTGAGGATGATGGAGATGTGATAAAGAAGATGCATGGAGGACATCCTGCTGCAATTTTTCCTGTATTTGTAGCCAATCAGGTCCACAGAAAACCTCAGGTGGTAGAGTAAAGCCCATCTACAATACATAATTTTAGTACTGATATGTTATGCTGACTGTAAATGTTTAAGCTACTCCTTATTAATATGTTTTATCATGATTAAACTATATGTATTTATCAGTCATTTGTTAAAATGTAAAGCTTATTTTGACAAATTATAGCTTTTGACAAATATAGACTGCTCCAGTCTGTGAAATTGTCAGTGTTGCTGTGTTTTGTTTGAAACGACTTTGATCATGAAATGGAATGACTGACACCGTGTTTGATCCTGAACCCATTCTTCCTCATCAGTGCTTTTCCTCTCGATCGGAATTCTCACATTATTGTGTAATAATTTGGCACATAGGACCCTGCTGTGGGTTTCTGGATTATGACAATTTACCTGTGTTTCATAGGTGCGGGTATAAGGAGCCGTTCTTCTTCCATGCCCATACATGGAGCGAGCGGATGGGCGAGGTCACTCCCCAGAAACTACCTGCTGAAGCTCATTTCTCACTTAACCGACAACCCAGAAAGCACACGTTTGAAGAATAGACTTTTCTCCTCTACACGTAAAGGGATTACTTTTTACTGTTGGTGGAACGACTATCCAAATATTATTGAAAACAAATGGGGGCATTTTGGTTCGTGGAATTGGGCGTATTAATATTATTTCTCCAGGTAAGAGTTTTTTTAAATTTCACTCTAAAGTAGCACGAAATGTAGGCAACGCCATTTACCTGGGAATACGTTGGCTAATATAGTCTGAACCCGTATCTGGTTCAGCCTACAGGTCTTATTTAAAAACTTATTTATGATACATTTTCATGATTTGTCTGGTGTTTTTGTTTTAGTCAGCGTTGCGTTAGTCGGTTATTTGCTTAATTACCAGTTTAACGCACCCGGATATGTTTTTATACATATGCCACATTTCGCAATAGGGTGCTGTGCTATTTGTAGAATATCAACAATAGTAGTGAGTGGTCATTATGATAGTATAAATGCATTTCTATGGTAATCTGGTGAATATTTACTTTATGACCGTGTGCCGTTTTTATAAATACAATTCCTTTTTTTTCCTTTTGTAAGGCTTTCAAACCAGGGTCGTCGGAGTCAAAATGTCTACCAGGTTTCAATTCAGAAATATACATTTTCAAAGTGGAAAGATATCACTTACAAAGTGGCCGGAGACTAGGAAAAGGTAAGAACTAACTGATGGTAGCTTCCTCGCTGTCACATTTTTGCCCGGTCATACGCTAACGCCTTGTTCAAAACAACTGGGAAATATCGAAGCTCGGTGCGTTCAAAGCTAAAGGCATAAAACGAGCTCCGACTGGGAAATATCTATTTGAAATGTCTTCCAACTCAAAATTACAATTCGGGCCTCTTTCAAGAGCTCCGACCTGAAGATCACTGGCATCATGATTTGACCTCGTATTTTTCCGAGTCCCAGTTGTTTTGAACGCTGCATAAGACCGTGTGTCATCACTTCAGAATACATTTTAGTTTCATTCACAGCAGACGGTGTTCTGTTTTGAATATTTCAGTACACGTTGATAAATGTGTATCCATTGTTCAATTTGTCAGAAGTGGTTCAATTGGAAGTATTTTGTGTTTAAATATTTGTTCAGTTGCCCCAGAGAGCCTTCGTGATTCCTAATCAAACTGTGCACAGCTGTTTATTGTACAGACAATCCACTGAGCACACATTGTTTTCATGTTTTGCTATGACTGTGGGCCTTGTCTCTGGCTTCTCTATGAAATTACACTGATTTCATAAAATTAATAGAGCAATTTGGTGAGTGAACTTGCTGACAAATTTATTTTTGATTTGGTGTGCCCAATATTGTCAGCTGTTTAACAGCACAACATATCAAGAAATACAAGGCTGGTTAGTTTTCACATTCGAGTGTTGCTTTGGTTCTATGTAAAGAATTGACTTGTGTCTAGGACCGCCAGTAACTCCCTTTGATAAGCCTTTGAGGTGCGGCTGGCAAGACGTACATTACTTGGCAAATATGGCATTGAACTTTTCTCAGTCATAGTTTGTTTACAATAGCATTGTGGTTTGTCTGATCCGCATTGGGGCTAATGGAGGGATTTTTCACACATTTGCTAAGAAAGCGAAGTGTCACTTACAATTCACTTACAATTGTGTAATTGTGTGACCAATTTAGTGTGCTAGATTTGTATTGTTATGGCTTTTAATTATGCTTCGAACAAGTTGACTTAATTGAAGGCTGTTTTTTCCTTGTAAGGAGGTTGACCAGACTGAGTGAGCTCATCGATGAGACATGCTAAATCTCTGGTAGTTTAACTGGGCGTGTAGGCATAAGCTCTGATCTGATCAGTAGAGTGAAACTGGTTAGACTTCCTGGAATAACCATTAGGCCCGCCTAGATTCCTCTGAGTGATTTCTGACATTGATTGTCATTCGCGTCAACTGACAGCATATTACAAATGAATAATGCATATCAATGAGAAATGATGCCTCAATCATTCCCTTTTGTGTAGCAACCTATCATTAAGCTCTTAATTGAAACATGCAACATTAGCAAGCCTATCATCTCATAGCAAAAAGGCTATATTATTGAACATGTAACTCCTGTAACGAAGCAGCCAATGTAAATTGTCATTTGCAAGGAAAACCTTGTTCTAAACAGTGCACCTGATGCGAGCGGTTCCATATGGGACCGAGATCATCTGTTAAACTTAGAAAGGGGAAATCTAAAGATTTAACAACTAGGATGGGTTTACTAATATGACTAGGATTGTGCCTTTTTGGATTCTCGACAAAGAAAGTTGATATGAAAACCAATAGAACAGGGGAGAAATGCTGGTTTCGATGAGGAAGTCTTAGAAACATGGAGGCAATTATTTTACAATGGTGGGACTTTGGCAAGGCTACTTTGAAACAAGGTAAGACATGGCTCATAATATGAAGACTGCTAAGATGGCGCCGAAGACTTAGAAACATGGAGGCAATTATTTTACAATGGTGGGACTTTGGCAAGGCTACTTTGAAACAAGGTAAGACATGGCTCATAATATGAAGACTGCTAAGATGGCGCCGAAGAGGATGGCTGACATTTTACATGCTCCTGACCAATTGTGCTATTTTGAAAAGTTTTTTTTTTTTTTTTTTTTTTTGCGTTAACTTATTTTGAGCATGATTTTGCTGCTACTGTCTCTTATGACCGCAAATAAATTCTGGACATCAGAACAGGTATTACTCACCATGAACTGGAAGAAGCTTTATCCTTTGACGAGTCTGAGAAGGCTATACTGTTCTCTACTGGGCACAGGTAGGTAGCCAAGTGGTTAGTGTTGGGCCAGTAACCGAAAGGTTGCTAGATCGAATCCCCGAGCTGACAAGGTAAAAATCTGGCAGTTAACCCATGGTTCTTAGGCCGTCATTGTAAATAACAATTTGTTCTTAACAGACTCACCTAGTTAAATATATTTTTAAAATCCCCGTCATTTGCGTGAAGAAGAGGGTGCAGATCGGGCTGCGTTCTGAGAATCTGTAGGTGAGTGAGTAAACTGCCATCTGTTCTACTGGCTAACATGCAATTATTGGAAAATTTAAATTAATGACCTATGATTATCCTACCATCGGGACATTAAGAACTGCAATATCTTTTTCAACGAGTTGTAGCTGAACGACGACGGAGCTGGCGGGATTTTCCATGCTCCGGCAGAACAGAGATGCTACGTCTGGTAAGACGAGGGTGTCTTTTTGTCAATAAAAGCTGGTGCACGGTGTCAAATATTAAAGAAGGCTTGAGGTATTGCTCGCCTGAGGTAGATTACCTTATGATAAGTTGTAGACCACACTATCAACCAAGATTTCTCATCTATATTATTCGTAGCTGTCTACTTACCACCACAGACCGATGCTGGCACTAAGACTGCTCTCAACCAACTCTGTAAGGCCATAAGCCAACAAGAAAATGCTCCTCCAGAAGCAGTGCTCCTAGTGACTGGGGACTTTAATGCAGGCAAACTTAAATCAGTTTTACCAAATTTTACCAGCATTTCACATTTGCAATCAGAGGTGAAGAAATCCTAGACCACCTTTACTCCACACACAGAGATGATACAAAGCTCTCCCCCACCTTCCATCTGGAAAATCGGACTATAGTTCTATCCTCCTGCTTACAAGCGAAAACTAAAGCAGGAAGTTTCAGTGACTTGCTCAATACGGAAGTGGTCAGATGATGCGGATGCTACGCTACAGGGCTGTTTTGCTAGCACAGACTGGAATATGTTCTGGGATTTATCCAATGGCATTGAGTCTACTACCTCAGTCATCGGCTTCATCAATAAGTGCATTGACGTCGTACCCACAGTGACCGTACGTACATATCCCAACCAGAAACCATGGATTACAGGCAACATCCGCATCGAGCTAAAGGCTAGAGCTGCCACTTTCAAGGAGCGGGACACTAATCCGGATGCTTATAAGAAATCCCGCTATCCCCTCAGACTAGAGGTCGACCAATTCTGATTTTTCAACACCGATTATTGGAAGACCAAAAAAAGCAGATACCGATTAATCAGCCGTTTTTATTCATTTATTTTTTATTTGTAATAATGACAATTACATACTGAATGAACACTTATTTTACACTTATTTTAACTTAATACATCAATAAAATAAATGTAGCCTCAAATAAAAACATGTGTTCAATTTGGTTTAAATAATGAAAAAAGTGTTGGAAAAGAAAGTAAAAGTGCAATATGTGCCATGTAAAAAAAGCTAACGTTTAAGTTCCTTGCTCAGAACATGAGAACATATGAAACCTGGTGGTTATTTTTCAATATTCCCAGGTAAGACGTTGTAGGAATTACAGGACTATTTCTCACTCTACCATTTGTATTTCATATACCTTTGACTATTTGATGTTCTTATAGGCACTCTAGTGTTGCCAGTGTGACTAGTAAAGCGTCCATCCCTCTCCTCGCTCCTCCCTGGGCTCGAACCAGGAACACAACGACAACAGCCACCCTCGAAGCAGCGCTACCCATCGCTCCACAAAAGCCGCGGACCTTGCAGAGCAAGGGGAACAACCACTCCAAGTCTCAGAGCGAGTGATGTTTGAAACGCTATTATCCCGCACCCCGCGAACTAGCTAGCCATTTCACATCGGTTACACCAATCTAATCTCTGGAGTTGATAGGCTTGAAGTCATGAACAGCTGCTGGCAAATGCACAAGTGCTGTTTGAATGAATGCTTACGAGCCTGCTGTTGCCTACAATTGCTCAGTCAGACAGCTCTATCAAATCATAGACTTAATTATAACATGATAACACGCAGATATACGCGCCTTAGTTTCTGGATTCTACCATATTAATTACCTATCATCTAAAAAAAAAAAGATGTTTATTCTTTCAGTGAAATACGGAACCGTTCCGTATTTTATCTAACGGGTGGCATCCATAAGTCTAAACATCCCTGTTACATTGCACAACCTTCAATGTTATGTCATAATTATGTAAAATTCTGGCAAATCAGGTGGCCCAAACTGTTGCAAATACACTGACTCTGCGTGCAATGAACGCAAGAGAAGTGACACAATTTCACCTGGTTAATATTGCCTGCTTACCTGGGTTTCTTTTAGCTAAATGTGCAGGTTTAAAAATATATACTTCTGTGTCTTGATTTTAAGAAAGGCATTAGTTTATGGTTAGGTACACATTGGAGCAACGATACGCACCGCACCGATTATATGCAACACAGGACACGCTAGATAATCTATCATCAACCATGCGTAGTTAACTAGTGATTATGATTGTTTTTTATAAGAAGTTAATGCTAGCTAGCAGCTTACCTTGGGTTACTGCATTTGCATAACAGGCAGTCTCCTTGTGGAGTGCAATGAGAGGCAGATGGTTAGAGCGTTAGACTAGTTAACTGTAAGGTAGCAAGGTTGGATCCCCCGAGCTGACATGGAGAGACTCTGTCGTTCTGCCCCTGAACGAGGCAGTTAACCCACCGTTCCTAGGCCGTCATTGAAAACAATGTTTTCTTAACCTCTTTGATCTCTAGGGGCGCTATTTCATTTTTGGATAAAAAACGTTCCCGTTTTAAGCGCAATATTTTGTCACGAAAAGATGCTCGACTATGCATATTCTTGACAGTTTTTGAAAGAAAACACTCTGAAGTTTCAAAATCTGCAAAGATATTGTCTGTAAGTGCCCCAGAACTCATTCTACAGGCGAAACCAAGATGATGCGTCAACCAGGAAATGAGCAGAATTTCTGAAGCTCTGTTTTCCATTGTCTCCTTATATGGCTGTGATTGCGCAAGGAATGAGCCTACACTTTCTGTCGTTCCCCCAAGGTATTAGCAGCATTGTGACGTATTTGTAGGCATATCATTGGAAGATTGACCATAAGAGACTACATTTTCCAAGTGTCCGCCTGGTGTCCCTGCGTCGAAATTGGAGCGTAAAGCCAGGTGCAATTATTTTTCCATTTGAGAGCAAGGAGAAACCAGGCTTCCACGAAGGATATATCATTGAAGAGATATGTGGAAAAACACCTTGAGGATTGATTCTAAACCACGTTTGCCATGTTTCAGTCGATATTATGGAGTTCATTTGGAAAAAAGTTCGCGTTTTGAGGGCTGAATTTTCGTTTTTTTTTTTTATATATTTTTTTTTTTTGGTAGCCAAATGTGATGTACAAAACGGAGCTATTTCTAATACACAAAGAATCTTTTTGGAAAAACTGAGCATCTGCTATCTAACTGCTATCTAACTCCTCATTGAAAACATCAGAAGTTCTTCAAAGGTAAGTTATTTTATTTGAAGGCTTTACTTGTTTTTGTGATAGTTGCCTGCTAAATGCTAACGCTAATGCTAACACTAAATGCTATGCTAGCTAGCTACTGTTACACAAATTATTGTTTTCCTATGGTTGAAAAGCATATTTTGAAAATCTGAGATGACAGTGTTGTTAACAAAAGGCTAAGCTTGAGAGATAGCATATTTATTTCATTTCATTTGCGATTTTCATGAATAGTTAACGTTGCGTTATGGTAATGAGCTTAGGTCTATAAATAGAATCCCGGATCCGGGTTTGGTCGTCGCAACAGGTTAACTAACTTGCCTAGTCAAATAAAGGTGTAAAAAAAAAAACATTGGCCCAAATCGGTGTCCAAAAATACAGATTTCCGATTAATTAGGGCTGATTTCAAGTTCTCATTTTAATCGGTCGACCTCTACCTCAGACGAACCATCAAACAAGCAAAGTGTCAATACAGGATTAAGATTGAATCCTACACCGGCTCTGATGCTCGTCATATGTGGCAGGGCTTGAAAACTTTTACGGACTACAAAGGGAAACCCAGACGTGAGCTGCCCAGTGACTCGAGCCTACCAGACAAACTAAATGCCTTATGTGCTGGCTTCGAGGCAAGCAACACTGAAGCATGCATGAGAGCACCAGCTGTTCTGGATGACTGTAACGCTTTCGGTAGCCGACGTGAGCAAGACCTTTGCAGGTCAACGTTCACAAAGCTGCGGGGCCAGACGGATTACCAGGACGTGTACTCAAAGCATGCGCGGACCAAGTGTCTTCACTGACATTTTCAACCTCTCCCAGACAGTCTGTAGTACCTACATGTTTCAAGCAGACCACCGTAGTCCCTGTGCCCAAGGAAGCAAAGGTAACCTGCCTAAATGATTATTGCCCTGTAGCACTCAAATCGGTAGCCATGAAGTGCTTTGAAAGGCTGGTCATGGCTTACATCAACAGCATCTTCCCGGTTACCCTAGACCCACTCCAATTCGCATACCGCTCCAACAGATGACGCAATCGCACTCCACAGTGCCCTTTCCCATCTGGACAAAAGGAACACCTATGTGAGAATGCTGTTCATTGACTACAGCTCAGCGTTCAACACCATAGTGCCCAGGAAGCTCATCACTAAGCTAAGGACCCTGGGATTAAACTCCTCCCTCTGCAACTGGATCCTGGACTTCCTGATGGGCCTCCCCCAGGTGATAAGAGTAGGCAACATGTCTGCCATGCTGATCCTCAACACTGGTACCCCTCAGGGGTGTGTACTTAGTCCCCTCCTGTACTCCCTGTTCACTCATGACTGCACGGCCAGGCACGACTCCAACACCATTAAGTTTGTCGATGACACAACAGTGGTAGGTCTGATCACCGACAACGATGAGACAACCTATAGGGAGGAGGTCAGAGAACTGGCAGTGTGGTGCCAGGACAACCACCTCCCTCAATGTGAGCGAGACAAAGGAGCTGATCGTGGACTACAGGGAAAGGCGGGCCGAACAGGCCCCCATAAACATCAACAGGGCTGTAGTGGAGAGGGTCGAGCGCTTCAAGTTCCTTGGTGTCCACATCCTCAACAAACTATTTTGGTCCAAACACACCAAGACAGTTGAGGCGGGCACGACAAAACCTTTCCCCCTCTGGAGACTGAAAAGATTTGGCATGGGTCCCCAGATCCTCAAAGATCTACAGCTGCATGGTTGAGAGCATCCTGATCGGTTGCATCATCACCTGGTATGACAACTGCTCGGCATCTGACCGTGAGGCGCTACAGAGGGTAGTGCGTATGGTCCAGTACATCACTGGGTCCAAGCTTCCCAATGCTCCTTAACAGCTTCTACACCTAAGCCATTAGTCCAGTTGCCATTTTATTAATTGTTCTAATTGTTAATCTATTATATTGACCCCCCCCCTCCCCCATCCATTTGTTTTGTGCACTGCTGCTACTCGCTCTTTATTATCTATGCGTAGTCACTTCACCCCTACCTACATGTACAAATTACCTCAACTAACCTGTACCCCCGCACACTGACTCGGTACTGGTACCCCCTGTATATAGCCTTGTTTTTTAAATTATATATTAATTTAGTTTATTTGTTAAATATTTGCTTAACTCTTGAACTGCGCTGTTGGTTAAGGGCTTGTGAGTAAGCATTTCACCGTATCTATGGATTTCACATGACTTGGAGTACAGATACTGTTATATTTTTTTAAAAGAATTAAGGTATTGATCAGACAACCAGTCAGACAAACCTTTAGAATGTCTTAGAAATCCAAATATTACACTACTGTTTAAAAGTTTGGGGTGACTTAGAAATGTCCTTGTTTTTGAAAGAAAAGCACACTGTCCATTAAAATAACATCAAATTGATCAGAAATACAGTGTAGATGTTGTAAATGACTATGGTAGCTGGAAACTGGTTTTAAAAAATTGAAAATTATGGGATATCTACAGAGGCCCATTATCAGCAACCATCACTCATGTGTTCCAATGGCATGTTGTGTTAAACTTGGATTAGCTATCATTTTAAAAGGCTAATTGATCATTAGAAAACCTTTCTGCAATTATGTTAGCACAGCTGAAACTGTTCTGATTAAAGAAGCAATTAAACTGGCCTTCTTTATACTAGTTGAGTATCTGGAGAATCAGCATTTGTGGGTTTGATTACAGGCTCAAAATGGCCAGAAACAAAGACCTTTCTTCTGAAACTCATCAGTCTATTCTTGTTCTGAGAAATGAAGACTATTCCATGCAAGAAATTGCCAAGAAACTGAAGATCTCGTACAACGCTGTGTATTGCTCCCTTCACAGAACAGCGCAAACTGTCTCTAACCAGAATAGAAAGAGGAGTGCGAGGTCCCGGTGCACAACTGAGCAAGAGGACATACATTAGTGTCTAGTTTAAGAAACAGAGGCCTCACAAGTCCTCAACTGGCAGCTTTATTAAATAGTACCCGCAAAACACCAGTCTCAAAATGTCAACTGTGTAGAGGCAAGTCTGGGATGCTGGCCTTCTAGGCCAGCAGATTGTGCTTAATTTGCACATCTCTCCTCTGAGAATTCACGAACGGGCATTTGACTGTAAAGCTACTCCAGTACTTTTCTCAGTGTAGCCCATTTTTCTCTGGAAAAAAATGCAAGATTGACTTTGAGCAAAACAGTAGGAAATGTAGCATTCGAAATATGATGACCATGCGTTGTTTTTGCCAAAAAGTTCACTGTAAGCTCATTTACTTATATGGCTGCTAGCCAAATAGCGTTGCACTTAGACATCTGAAAATGAAGCTGTTCTCTGCCAAATGTGACTAATGTGTTTTGTGTGATTAATAATAACTATAGTTGCACGTCCCTGATCACTCTATTGAAGCAAAAAACAGGACTTTCAAAATAAAATGCAGATGTCGTGGTTTAAAATGCATATTTCTGATCTCTAAATGGACCCCTGATGTGACTATAGGCTATTGAATATTTGAAAGTCGCAAAAAAAGCTTGCTTCAGGCTACACGCGCTTTTCTCTCGCTCATATTTTCACCCTTCAGACTATTCTCAATTTAATCTTGTCTTTACTAATATGTCATTTGTTTTTATTTAGAATGGTTCATTATCAAATTTGTCAGGAGTAAAAATACATGTCGTCCGTATGCACATGAATAGCGACAGTTCGTTTTTCACTCCTGCCAGGTAGTCTACTCCGGCTTAATATCAGCATCTGGGAAATAAATATAGTAGCAGCTGAGAAATAAATATAGTAGCAGCTGGGATCCTGTTTTTAGTGGCAACCAACTCTCCTTTCACATGGGATTGCATATAAAAATGTCTGGGTTTATAAGAACAATAGTTTCACTCTGCAACAGTCACTGTTCGAGGAGCATGCAGCCTTTTGCTGTGCAACAGGTGATATTCTGCCCAAACTCTATGCCATGGGCTCTCCAACCCAGCTCCTGCAGCTACCCAGTGCTTAATTTGGGAAACAAGTGAAATCTGTTCGGGAACAACGCTTGTAACATGTTTTCACAAAACGTATATCATTAAACTGTTGACGGGAGGAGATGGAAACGCACAGTGAGATTCTGTAGCGAAAGTTAATGTCAGCCTTTTTAATTATGAAAATGCCCTTTTACTAAGCTATTCATCACCTAAGCCTATACGTTCTCTCCTTGAGTCATGGATAGAAAGTTTGGAGTGTAGCATAATGGAACAGAACATCCAGTTTGCATAATAATACAGTCCACAGGCAATTACTAGAATTTGTTTAATTGGAGTATAGCCTAGCTAGATTAATTGTGTATCCAATTTTCAGTTTATGGTCAGTAGGCTATACCTAGGGCTGTTGTGGTTACCGTATTACTGCCACACCGGCAGTAATGAGGCAGAACCGCAGTCAAATACCACCTGACCGTTGAGTCACGGTAATCTCTATTTATCCCCCTCCTGTTCACCCATGACTGCGTGGCCAACCACATCAAGTTTGCAGATGACACAAGTGTTAGGCCTGATTTACCACCAACAACGATGAGACAGCCAGTTGTAAAACAAATGTTTTTGTTACAAGTGGCCTGATTTTCTTTTTGTTGCTCTGGACTTAAGCTTTAACACCTACATCTTTCTTTAATTTGTTCAACTCTTTGACAGCCACCATCTTGCCTAAAGAGTGGTAGTCGCTGTACCTCTACCTACCTGATTCTCTAGTACCTAACTCTTAATAGAATGAGCAGAAAGCAGAAGTGGGTACTGTGGCATACATCTAGTTCAGTTTTTACTTCTGAAAACCACACTTCCATATCTTTCTCAACCACACATTTCTTGTTTTGTGTCATTGCACAATTTCTGCATAACATTTAGCCAGTTCATTAGGCTGGAAAGAGGTGTATTGATTTGGGGTTTCTAAATAATACTTAATCAACTTCTTTTGTAAGCTAATAGGAGCATAATGATACATTCAGACCTCTTTGTAGAGCTAGGTCTATGCCTCAGGATGTTTATAGTAGTCATGTGAAACCAGATGTTGCTGCCTGCCTGTCCTTGAGTCTCAACCCAGGGCTGGGCAAGTCAACTCTGCTCTCTGTCCACACAGGATGATTCTAGTAGACTACTTGTATACCATGGCAGCTTAATCTCCACCTAGTACATTGTATATTGTTCTAAGTTGTACAGTACTAGTTATACATGTCATGTTAATAGTTACATGAGGATATGGGTCAATTTACTCTTTTGCAAGTCTGACATGTTGTGGGTTTTTACATTGTGCATGTAATAAGCCCTGCATAATGTCTTTGCAGCAGATCAGAGCTGCGATCATGAGGCGACTAGGCCTAGGTGTTTTAGAAGGCCATTTTGCTGCTTCGTTAGTATGACCAGTATTCCATTTATACATTTACGGAGAGAGTCTGTGGTGGCTCTTATCAGTTCATCAAGAACCCACTGATGTTATAAATTTGAGATTGGGATGGTGCTTTAAATCTTTTCCTGTTACTGAAGTGCTTTCAATGGTTACTTTTTAAGCCCACATGCATATTACTTTTAAAATATCCTCTGACCACCTTTCTCTTTGACCTTGCAGTGGTTTTTGATGACTGCACCAGCCGTACCAGCTTTCTCTTTCACTCCGAGGATTCACGCTTCAAAGTAGATGGCGACGGGACGCTGAAACTGAAGAGGGGGCTGACTCTGCATAATGGACATAAGGAGTTCTATGTCTCTACCCATTCCAAGGGCAAGAAGATCACGGTTCCAGTCAGAGTGCTGCATGAGGCCAGACATGGCCACCACCACAATCACCATGAGATGACCACCCAGCCCAAGGTATATGACTGGTTAAATTAATGAGACTATGGTGTCCTCTAGTGGATAGATGGGCAACTGCATCTCTGGAAGGGTTTCAATGACTTAGCTGGAAATATTCTAATTCTGTCATTTTCAAGTCAATTGAAGTTTGATGGCAGTTTCTGTAAAATGCTCTATGTATTTGGGTGCTGTAAAACCATAGACTTGATATTTCATGTTTTTTGTTTCAATTCCACAGCCAGAAGAAAGTCTGTCTCTACCTGTTCTGAACTTCCCTAAGTCTTCAGGAGGTCTGAAAAGAAGGAAGAGGGACTGGGTCATTCCTCCCATCAACTTCCCAGAGAATGACCGAGGCCCGTTCCCCAAGAATATGGTGCAGGTAAGTGTCTTGTAGGTTAAGGATCGTTTTTCCGTTACTCTAATATCAGTGTTGGACATTTCTTCATTGACGTGGATTCTATTATCCTTGTAAACCAGATCAAGTCCAGCAATGATAAAGAGGTGAAGATCCAGTACAGCATCACTGGCACTGGGGCAGACCTACCTCCTGTGGGACTCTTCACTGTGGACAAAAACTCTGGAATACTCTATGTGACCCAGCCTTTGGACAGGGAGAGAAAAGACCAATACATTGTACGGTTTGCGTATCCTAAATTTCCTCCCTTGACTTAATTGAAAACTGATTATATGTAGTTTTAAAGTAATGTTTGCCGTTACTTTTCTCTCTAGCTCCTAGCCCATGCTGTTGCAGTGGGTGCAGGTATAGCTGAGGAGCCCATGGAGATCATTGTGAAAGTCATCGATATGAATGACAACAAACCTGTATTTACCCAAGATCCATTTACGGGAACAGTTCCTGAAGCATCAAAACCAGGTATGTTCACACACACTTAGTATTTACGATGCTTAACAATGTTCTTTTTTAAGGAGAATTATGCCAGGACGATTCAGATTTTTTCTTCACTCTGTTCAGGTGATGAGGTCATGCAGGTAACGGCCACTGATGCTGATGAGGAGGGCTCTGCCAATTCTGATGTCAGATACACCATTGTCAGTCAGGAGCCTCCACTACCAAGCCCCAACATGTTTGTCATCAACCCTGTGACTGGAGGGATTCGGGTTAACGCACCTGGGTTGGACAGAGAGGTTGGTCTCTTTTCAAATCAATAGTCTTGTCGATCACATATTCATTGTGTACATTCTACATCCATTACACTTGTGATTCTGATTTTAATTTTCTACTTAATTTGTGTCAGAAATTTACCAAATATACTTTGGCAATCCAAGCTGCCGATACGGAGGGAAATGGCCTTACCAGCTTTGGCAAAGCCATCATTACAGTAACGGACAGCAATGACAACGCGCCACAGTTTGTGACGCCTTCGGTAAGCACATTTCTGAAGGCAAAATTTAAAATTGCCACCTTACAATCGTTTTAACACATAATGGAATTGCCCTCTCTTTGTAGCTTTATAATCATGCGTCTCTCCTTTGCAGTACACTGTGTCAGTCCCAGAGAATAAAGTGGATGCCTTGGTGGTGAAAATGCCAGTGACTGATGGAGATGAGCCTCACTCCTCTGCCTGGGCCACCACCTACAAGATAGTTGACGGGGACCCTCAAGGCCTTTTCAGTGTGAGCACAGGCCCTAGCAAGCTGGAGGGCATCATTACAACCGCTAAGGTATGTTGAAATCCTCTCCTATAGATATATTTGAGCTGCTACTCTGGAGGTGCAGCAAAATGTAGCTTTTTAGCTGCTTTCCTGGAATGATATCCTGGAAGAAGTCATTTTCACTCCCCTTTGTATTTATTTGGACAGTGACACTAAAACATTTTAAGATGACTCTATACTCTAGTGTTTTTTTTAAATTAGAGATCCAATATTTCATATGAGCCGACAGTACACAATATCCCATTTTTATTTGACTTTGCGCTAAGATGCTCACAATTTTGGCGGCAGTAAGAAAGCCATCGCCATCTGCACCCGTTCGACATGGCCTAGTTTCACCTTTTTATTACTTCTAAACTAACTTTTTGGGGTTCTCGTACACTTACAATGTTTTGATTCTTCCTTGAACAGTCACTAAGATTATATTTGGTTGAACTTTGCAAAATAACAATTTTGGATGCAGCAGTTGTTCGCTAGAATACTTACGCTCTATGATATGCTGTAGCAAAAGCTAGCCAAAGAGCCATTTTACTGGTTGACGTGTTAAGTATAATGCAGTTGATTTGCAATGACACAAACATTATATTAAACAGGGCATTCAAATCAGTCTTAAAATCCAATGTATTATCTATAAGAAGTGTGAAATGCACTCATAAGCAGCATGTAAATATAGGCATTTTTTGCTGGAGTTCTATAAGGCCACCAACTGTCTTTGCATATTGCCCTCGTGCAGCAAACACAGAAAGGGGTCTATAGAAAATACATAATTTGCCATGCATGTCTCTTATTGTAAATACGAATGTTTCTAAACCCTTCTACATTTGTGTGTATGCTACCATTTTATTCTGGATAATCATGGATGACTTGAATCACGATGAGTGAGAGTTCAAGGGATGAATTGCATACCCACAAAAAATGTTTATTGGGAATGGTGAGAGGTTGGCATGTTTTGGGGGTATGAACTTTTTGCCTCCAACTTTCTCGCTAATCATTATTCATGATTCATTCAGGATTATCCGTAGTCATGGTAGCATCCACATAATGTAAAGTTGTTCAGAAACATTCTTATTTACCATTCATTTCTATTGGGCACAACAAACTGAAAATGCATCCAAGTTTGTAGTTGCAAGCTTGACATGGTCATGGCGTGCGAGGAATATGGAACCAAATACTCAACTTTGACTACTTTAATACTCTGAATTTGTAGAAATACCTATGACTAAGAAGGGGGCAAGATGCATGAAGTGCTTTTATTTATAAATGGTAAAATGGATATCTATGAAAATACCCTCAATGAAAAGTTACATTTTGTACCGTTGCTTCATATGAAACAAATTATATAAAATCCTGGATTAAGGAGCCAAATTAAAAGTTTTTGCTACGTTGGGTAAATGTGTAGGGGGAGAGTGATTGTAGATATAAACGCAATTATCCTGGTTCTATGTCTGAAGGATTCCTATGCTGATGGGCTTTTCTGTTCTTTCAACACAGCCGCTTGACTTTGAGAAGAACAACAAGTACACTCTGCTGGTCACTGTGCAAAATGAAGTCCCATTCGCAATCAGCCTGCCCACCTCCACTGCTACTGTTGTAGTGAATGTGGAGGATGTGAATGAAGCTCCAGTCTTCACCCCAGTGGAGAAGATTATCAGGAAACCTGAGGACCTCCCTGTTGACAGTGACCTGGTTCTGTACACCGCCACAGACCCAGACACTGCAAGGAATCAGAAAGTCACGTAAGATTAGAACTTCATTTACAATTTCTTATGTTTTGTAAGATTTGAAGAGGAAAACATTTTTCAAATGACGACTGTACAGGTTGTAAGCAATGCTCTTACTTATTTTTTTACATTTACTACACAGATACAAGATACGCAATGATCCTGCTGGATGGCTAAGTATCAACAAAGACACTGGGCTGATCAAAGTCAAGAGCCTCATGGACAGAGAATCCACTTTTGTCCAAGACAACAAATACTCTGTTGTTGTTCTGGGCATCGACAACGGTATTTAAATGTTCCCTTTTTCTAATGTTAATATTTAAAATTTTGTAAATGACCACACACTAAACTTGACCCTGAGTGACAGTGCTCTAATTTGGATATGCAGATGAAATCCCGGCAACTGGCACTGGCACCCTTATCATAGAGCTGGAGGATGTGAATGATAATGCTCCAACCATCGACGAGAGTGTGATCAGGGTCTGCAACAAGGAGTCCTCCCCACAGCTGCTGTCAGTCACTGATAAAGACAGCGCGGGCTTTGCTGCTCCATACACCGTACAGCTTCAGGGGTCGTCCCATTCTAACTGGACTGCCAGAATGAACGACACAAGTATGTATTGATGTTCCCCAGAACTACAGTACTTTCCCCCCTTTAAAACAATTGCGCTGTTAAATGTTACCCGTTTTCCATTTCAGAGACGGGCATTATCCTGACACTGAAGACTGTGTTGGACAGTGGAGATTACATGGTTGTCCTGAGAGTGTCTGACAACCAGGGCCTGCACCATGACAGCACCATCCAGGCCTCCGTGTGTGACTGCAAAGGAGCAGATGTCCAGTGTACCGATAAAGCTGTAGCAGGCTTCGGCATCTCTAGCATTCTGGGAATTCTAGGAGCAGTCTTACTACTCCTATGTAAGTTGTTCATTTGTTTAACCCGGCACTAACGTGTTTAGTCAGTGCTGTCCTCGACGCGTACATATGTAATTGTTAATACACAGTGATGTACTAGTGTGTTAAGGCCCTGTGTTTATGTTGTGCCCCAGTGTTGTCTCTTCTGCTGCTCATGTTCCTGCGGAAGAGAGGTGGTGAGAAGAAGGAGCCTCTGCTGCAAGAGGACGATGTCAGGGACAACATCTACTACTATGACGAGGAGGGAGGTGGCGAGGATGACCAGGTGAGGGGAGCGCTCCCTAGACTAGCTCAGAACAAGCCTACTAGGCCAGGGTTCCCCAACTGTCTCAAATTGTTTTTTAACAGAACATACTGTCAGCGTGACACGTATATGTCCCTGGATAAGCTCTCACAATATTAGCATTTATTAAATGCAGTCATATAGGCCACTAAGTTACTTATTCAATGAGAAGTTGTCTTTCCCCTCGGACACAATCTTGTGGATGTCTGGTTTGATGGATTAATGCGATTTTGATGTGCAGGCAGTCTTCGATTGACTTTGTGATAAGCCGGTTCCTGTCATGAGTATATTGCCTTCATGGAGGAAAATGAGGACTCTCATTAAGTCGATCCAAACATTGTTAGCACAAAAAAATGCACGTTTCTTTATTGTGCTGTATTCCTCTGAGCATGCCACCCAAAACTCACACAGGGACTCGGCACTCCTGAGCGCATCCCTTATATGGCTCGATGTCTGGAATTCAATCAGGTTATTTTTTTGCCTCATCCAGCGAGGGTATCATTTTTTTTAGCAAGGGAGGAGAATTCTCCACCTGGGTGGACTGAGAGGATTACGTACAAACGCAATGATATCCTTTGGCTTGCTGTGGTCTTCAAATCTGGTGGATAAGTTCTCTCAGCTGCTTGGTGAAATCTTCCATCACCTCTGACAATGCTGCGGCCTGGTCCCTCTGCTTGTCGTGTCTTCAGTGTGCTGAAGTGCAGTAGCCTACCAGATGATAAGTCCAAATCCAACAACTCAAGCTTCCTAGTAAAGAACTCAAATTTCTCCATGTCCACGACTGTTTCCCACTTCCCACAGATTGAACCTGTTTTATTTAAGTTACAGAATATGTCTGCAAAAAGCTGTGTACAGCTTACAGTTAATAATTAAATGTTTCTGCGTCTGGCCTCTATGGGGCGGAAGGGCACTGAGTTTTATGCTTAGATTCATAATTATGTCAGATTTAATTATTGGTAAACAGCAATATTTTCATTGCAAATAAGGCATTGGGAAAAGATGGAGCGATGAACGCATCTCTGTACATTCTTATCAACATCGATTTTCATTAGCCACCTTCTGGAGACTTTGAGAGGTACCTTTTTATCTTGCTATCAAGTAAATTGTTCTGAACAAATGGTAATGTTAAAATAAGTAGTGTAGGCTACGTAGACTTGTTTTTTTTCCCCACCAATCAACGCACAGAAATTGACTAATTGAATAGACAAATTTTGAGCTTAATCAGATAAATTATTGTCACTGAGTTTATTATGTACTAATCATGTGTTAAACATGTTAAATTTGTTGTGTAGGCCAATTGTGCTAATATTATATATTTACTATGTTCTGGCCCGCTGACTGTTGGCTCAGAATTTTTTTTGCCCGGGACCAAACCTGTTTTCTTTTTATTGTGATGTACATGTTATTGCAAACCATTGCATCTGTCACTCAATGTTTTTATGTTTCTGTGTCTTCTGGTCTTGTAATATAATACATGTCTGTACATCTTTCCACCTTCAGGATTTCGACTTGAGTGTCCTGCACAGAGGTCTGGATAACCGTCCTGATGTTTTCCGTAATGACATCGCTCCAACCATGGCCCGGCCAGAGTATCGTCCACGACCCGCCAACCCAGCCGACATTGGCAACTTCATTGATGATGTGAGTCAAGTCTTGAACTGATTTATACTATGAGTAGAATGCACAGTTAATGTCATATCTAGGTCTTCTGGAGATGATTTGTCATGGAAATAACTGGATTTGACATGGATAATGTCAGAATGCATGTTTAGAATTTGTGCTGTATGTTCAAGGTGGTAAAATGTAATCTTTCTGTTGACCAGAACCTGAAGGCAGCTGACAACGACCCCACTGCCCCTCCCTACGACTCCCTCCTGGTGTTTGACTATGAAGGAGGTGGCTCTGAGGCCGGCTCCCTCAGTTCCCTCAACTCCTCCAACTCAGGAGGCGACCAGGACTACGACCTCCTTCAAGAGTGGGGCCCGCGCTTCAAGAAGCTGTCTGACATGTACGGAGGAGGAGAGGATTGAGAAGTCAGTCAGCCACTAAACCTTTTTGCTTGGAAACTGTCCGGTTCTCCACACTTGGGTCTGTAGACTGAGGTCATTTCTTTATTTCCCCTTTTTTATGCGTTTCGGGCACATCTACAGTTTGGCAATTTGATTTGTGCAGACATGGGACCATTTTAGAAAAATGTGTTCAATGCTCGTCTTCAGCATGGGGAGGGTGGCACACTCTTGGCTCTGCACTAGCAGGATGTTGACATGGATTTTACACAGTTCAGCAGTTCTTTCTAATGGACTCTTAACAACCCCAGATTGTACTTGAATTTAATATGCTTTGTTTGCTGTTTTTTGCTTCTATGTTGGCGTTGTATCGAAGTTATTTTTTAAAAATGTGTGTGTATATATATAACACGATCCTTTGGCATGAAATTGAAGTTACTGGAAGCCAAATGAGCCTTACGATTTTTGTTAGCATTTATTGAGCTTGATAATAAACTTAAGTTTGGATTGCTTTATTCCTTTTCATTTTAATCATATTAATCACTAAGTATATATATTTTTTTCCTGAAGAAGCTCCGTTCTGCTTTTTTAAATTAAAGATATCCCTTTGGTACAATGATGGATGTTAATATTTGTATTAAATACATTGTAATTTGTCTTATTTTGAATTAAATTATTCAAATTCACAGCTGAGACACTAGATGGCGATGATTGAATAAAACCGGTATTGGTCAATGAATGATGGCATTTCCTTGTCCCGCAGAACAGATTGTACAAGTTATAGTTAAGTAATAAGGCCGGAGGGGGTGTGGTGTATATGGTCAACATATCTCGGCTAAGGGCTGTTCTTATCCACGATGCAACACGGGGTGCCTGGACAGAGCCTTTAGCCGTGGTTTATTGGCCATATACCACAAAACCCTGAGGTGCCTTACTGGTTACAAATGTAATTAGAGCAATAAAAATGTATATTTTGTCATAGCTGTGTCATATCAGTCCGTATACCATGGGTATCAGCCAATCCGCAGGGCTTGAACCATTTATAGGCTACCTTAGACATTTAGACTCATGCATGTGATTTTTAAGGCACAATGTGCAATTTTAAACACATTTGTTTTGTCTTAGCCTTCAGGAGTAGGTGGTTGAGGTCATTGTATTTCTTTTATTTTCCAGTCATCTGTTCAAGCAAGTGAATTCTTGCCCACATCATAAATGAACAGTTACGGTTGCTTTTAGTTGTCTACCCCACGGACCTCCCCTCCTTGAATGCTAGTTTGGTTGCCTCAATAGGATGCACTTCATGGAATAGAACATGACTGGTCCAGGAATACGCTTTGCTTTCAAATGAGACATGGAAAGAAACAGAATAATAGACAAGGAACCTCTCACGTAACACTTCAAGTCTGTCTTTCTTTTCAAGTAAGCATAGGATACAAATAAAAGTACATTCAAATTTACACTGTCATTTGGCCTAATCATAGGTCTGGACTTTGAGCACGTTTTATGAAGGTGTAGAAAGGTTTTGTAAGCTAGTTCAACCAACAACAAAACATTTATTTGGCATTTTTTGCTATACCATGTGATAGGTTTGTAGAATAAAGAAAAACGAGTATAGAAAAAATAAATACTGGTTAGGTAATATTTTGACTAATTATAAAGCCAACCAGGCAGGGCCAATTCAGGTCGCCTGTCTACAGGCTTGCAGACTACTGTGTTGCGATGCACCTGTTTTGTTGGGGTATACTGATCGACGCAGAGGTGCCGCCCACATGCACTTGTCCTTTCATTCTAATTGGTCCGACAGGGTGTGTATGCTAATTCTCAGCGACCGCTGCACCTGACTCTCCACTCCACGGAAGAATGCAAGGCAAAAGACAGCCTCCAAGTATCAGCTATTTATTCTACAGGTCATCCTCCTCAACGAGCACTCACTTGTTACATTATTGCGGCGCTGCAGACTCATCAATAACAGAGCTATATGATAAAGATGCCACGGTCTTTTCTGGTGAAGAAACATCTCACTAATAAGAAACCAAACTATGGAATTCTGGATTCAAAATCAGACGGTACAGTTAAATTTTAAAATCGACTGAAATTATACGTTTCTATCGTTGTGTTATATATAGAACTTCTCATCTAGTTCTATAAAAAAAAATACCAATGTATACCTTTGCTATTTTGTCTGTTGGCTATTTCTTGCATTATTTCATAGAAAAAAATATGAATTTATCGTTATCTTTATTCCATTCATAGCTCATTTTAAAAAGGAATTGTATTTTTGCTTTGAGTAGTTGAACACACTAGGCCTATAACTCAAACAATATGATTTCAGCATAGTCTAAAATTATGTTCGTTATAGGAAAGTAAATAATGATGGATTGAACTGATACCTTGGAATAGAATACAACAAATGCGCTTTTGGAGTTTAGCAGGTGCAAAATCTGTCACACAAAAGAAGAGATTAATAGTCCCTCCTCCTGGGATCTGAAGGGTCCTATTAAGCGCGTTCAAGAGGCTAATGTAGTGCCCTTCGAGGCTCCTTTTACCCCCGAAATGTGCCTTCGGTCTGTGTTTTTGTTCCAATTCACCCCTTAAAGCGAGCTAGCCTCCCACCCTCCTGTATTGAACTGTCAAGATTACCATTATAGAAGTGGAAAAGAAAATGTATGTGACTGAAATCAGATTCGTTTTGTAAGGAAAGTAAAATAGTGCCAGTTGGCTATGCTATGGGAATGCATTGGAGCTTTGGAAGTTATGCAAATCGATATGCACAATACAGTCCCTCAGTACTTTGAGACTGCTCCTAATATTGTAAATTAATGTCAAATGTTTAACTATACATTTTAACGTATTACTAAATGATACCTAATTATTCTCATAGAGTATGATTAAAACATTTGAGTGTACTTGTAAAAAAAGTTTTAACATAAAATTGTGTTTGTGTCATTACAGCTCTCCACACCAGCCTGGTCTATCTTGAGGTACCCTGTTACATCCCCAGCACTCCTCAGCCCCTGGAGGGTTGGCTGCCAGGGCCAAGTCTCATCCCCACACCAGCCTCCATGCACTCTCCCAAGGTAGACAGGCTGCCTTCAAGGGACACCAGCTTGTCCCTGCATAGCTCAACACAGGAAATCACCTACCCCCTGTCAGTGTCTCACAACAATCCGCTAAGAGACTCACAGTCCGGATTTAAGTCCCTGGGAACCATGGAACCCCAGACCTTCCTGCTCTCACAGGACTTCAGACACCCGGAGGAGAGGGGCAGCATGCCTAATCCCCTCCTGGGCCTTGTTCACTCTAGTGTTAGTCAGGAGCGCTTTGAATGCTTTGACTGTCACAAAGCCTACTTCACCTTCTCTGGGCTGGCTAAGCACAGGCAGTTGCACTGTGAGTGGCAGTGTCACAAGTACTTCTGCTGCAGGTACTGTGACAAGGAGTACGTGAGTCTGGGAGCTCTGAAGATGCACATCCGAACACACACACTGCCCTGCGTCTGCAAGCTCTGTGGGAAGGCCTTCTCCAGGCCTTGGCTGCTCCAGGGACACATTCGCACACATACAGGTACGGACAGAGTAATGTACAGCTGGCAACACTTTTTACCTTTATTCACCTGCTTCATGAATTGAGCTTGACTTCACACCATCCCGTATTCAGTTACCCACTAGGGCTCTGAGGTTATCAATTTATTTTTTCAGGTGAGAAGCCCTTCTCCTGCCCACACTGCAGCCGGGCGTTTGCTGACCGCTCCAACCTCCGAGCACACCTACAGACACACTCTGACATCAAGAAATACCAGTGCAAGAGTTGCTCCAAAACCTTCTCCAGGATATCTCTGCTCTGCAAGCATGAAGAGGCTGGCTGCTCCCCACTGTCCTGATTCCGTTTACTGCCAGTGCTGCCCACTCTGTGCCTATTGCCTACTTGCCTAGACTATGTCTGGTTCTACTAACATCAGACTTCCCTCACAAAGCACTGGAGATAGACTACTATTGGTGACACGGAGCTCTGACTACTGTATGTTTTTGTTCTCTGACATTTCAAGCTCATGAAATAAGCACAATGGACTGTGTCCAAAGACGTTCTTATGTCATATATTTGACATATGAAGTAGTTGTATGACATCAAGACAAATAGAGAAAAGTTGTTATCGCATGCTGCCAAAAATACTTGAAATTTAAAGCCTTGAAGTTTTTGATTGTGTTATTGATGATTACCTGTGCCTTTTGAGGAAATGTATAGCTGGAGTATACAATTTTGTATGAACTTTGTTTGTTTAAAGACAATAAATACCTATTTTTGTACAATTGCCTTGTATTATGCCTAAATATGAAAACATGCATAATCATGTGAGACACGAACCACTGAGATGAAAACACAAGCCCCAGTCTAAGTCAGGAAATATTGAAGAAACCCACTTTTCTAAAATCAAAACAAATGCTGAGTGTCTGCTGTATAGTACTAGGACTACATGTTATCACTTTGCTATCATTGCCTCAGCACGTTCCCACTTTACGACCATTTCTTGGCATTGTGAGATCACTGGCGAACTGTAAAAATCATCATGGGCGCACAGGAAACTGGAAAATAAAGTGATTAGGATAAACGGAAAACAGATAGTGTCTGGCAGTGTTCTTGTGACACCCCTATCCCCAGGCAGGATCTCTCAGGGGTCTCTGAGACGGGAGCATTTAAATCCCTCTGCTAAGGAAAGTATTTTTGGAGGGCAGCTGGTGAAAGAGGATATTTTAAGAGTCTAAATAAAACTGTGATGTTTCCCATTTGTAAAGGTGCATGGAAAATTTGTATTAAATATATCTGATCATTGGCAGGTGGAGGGAGGCCAGCTGCATGCCGTGGTGGCGCCATGCCAGGCCTTGCGGGAGGGGGGGCTGGGTCGACTCTTTCCAGTTGCTCAGCACAGGTGGAGCAGCTGAGTGGAGAGAGCTCCCCAAACACATGGCCTGTCGCTGCCAGTCGGGAGAAACACTGCTTTTCTCCAGCAGAATCCCAAACATGTCAAGCATGTCCCAAGGCACTCCAAACACGCGCAGGTTGTGGAGCAACTTGGCTGTCTGTTAGATGATTGGTAGAGTAGAAGGAGGAATGGGGATTGGACGCTGTGTTGGCACTGGCCGGCAATTAAATGTTTGTCAACTGTTTACTTGTACGCTGTACACATATATATGGCCATGGCAGCAATAGCCAGCTATGTACAGTACCTGCACCTGGAGAGGGTCAACCCCTTTTGACCAATAAAAATGATGTTTTTTCTTGTTATAACCACCACTCATTTAATAATAATACATTTTTTTAAATCCATAAAGGGTGAACAAATAAAAATATCAATGTGCTAAATGTTCAAATATACATTGATTGCACATATAATGAATTGCTCTGTATAAGAGTGTCTGCCATCAGGGTTTGCCAAACTCGGTCCTGGGGCCCCCCCTTCGTGCACATTTTGGTTTTCCCCCCAGCACTACACAGCTGATTCAAATAATCAAAGCTTGATGATGAGTTGGTTATTTAAATCAGCTGTGTAATGCTAGGGCAAAACCCAAAACGTGCACCCAGGGGGAAACCCTGTGCTAAATTAATGAAATGTTAACATACACAGTAGGTGACATAGTTGTGGGACTAAAAAGACACCTGGAAGTTTCTAAGTTGGGGGAGAAATGGTATCTTGGACAACAAAACCCATAACTTAGCAGGAAGCCCACGCAGAGCAGAGCTTATCGAGCCAGGTGTGTTTTCAGGAGGCCAGGTCCCGTGTGGCAGGGCTCTGGCACCACCGTCACAGCTCCCTGGGGTGTTGCTGGGGGATTGTAGTGGAGACTGATATGGCAGACGCATATCCTGGCTGGAGCCGTCTCGGCCCATCCTTCACCTTTCTGACGTATTCAATGTATACCAACATAATTATTTAGCAGCAGGACACCATGGACCCAGTCAATCATGGACAACTTCCAGCACTACTAACATTGTAGAGATCATTATGAATGTAACCGTATCAGAAGTTTGGTAGAAACGTTGACCAGCCTTACTGGACAGACCCAGAGGATGAGGACGATAGACAAACACAAGGCTCGGCTCCAGACGTGATCTTGACCTCTGTCGCCGTTCTCCATGACGTGTGCGTCAGCTGACGCCACAGCAGCTCTGAACTATAGCCACTGTGACACCACAAAAGACCCCTCTCACCCTATAAATACCCTGTAGCCAGAGCAAGAAAGTCATGGACCTGATACCCATACAGCAGCAGACAGGTCAAAAATAGAGGCAGTGGGGCTATTTCTGACCCAGTGTGAATTGGGTCTGGCCAAATTCTAGCTCCTGGGGTGGGCTGACAGGAGCCTCCAGTCCATAGAGCTGTGCCTCGTTGTTTCCCTTTGGAACAATCCCTGGGCCTGATCCAGGGATTCGCCTACCAGTAACCCGCCCATACAGTTTCTCAACTTCTGGGAATTTCACTCCCATCTCCACTTGTCCTGCTGTATCGTATCAGCTCCTGGGATGATTTGATAGCATAGAGGTCGACGAGTTCCCGGCCATCGAGATAGCGAAGGTGCTTTGATATATTAGTCTAGAGAATTTATTTTGATCAGTTGGTGGTAGTGATGAGAATCTACTGTAGATTAGAGATTAGATAGTATTTATGTGCATTGGATAAAACTAGTGACAGCTACCTCACGATAAACTCATGTCAAAGACCCAAAACATCACAGAAATCATGAAAAGCACACGTATTCTAGAGAAGAGAGGTGAAGGAAGATAGATAAGTGATTTGTCTGTAAAATGTTTGTTGAATGTTGAAGCACAACGAACTTTAAACAGAATTAAATTAGTCTGTTTTTCCGCCAACAGACACAAATTAAAACGCATTGGTGTTGTATCTGAATATCAAGCTCTTGATTAAAGCTCTTGCAAAAGTATTCAGGCCCCTTAGATTTCTTCACATTTTATTGTGTTACAAAGTGGGATTCAAATGAATTTAATTGTCATTTATTTGTCACCACCATGTTTGACAGTGGGCATGGTGTGTTCAGGGTGATGAGCTGTGTTGCTTTTACGCCAAACATAACGTTTTGCATTGTTGCCAAAAAGTTCAATTTTGGTTTCATCTGACCAGAGCACCTTCTTCCACATGTTTGGTGTGTCTCCCAGGTGGCTTGTGGCAAACTTTAAACGACACTTTTTATGGATATCTTTAAGAAATGGCTTTCTTCTTGCCACTCTTCCATAAAGGCCAGATTTGTGCAATATACAACTGATTGTTGTCCTATGGACAGAGTCTCCCACCTCAGCTGTAGATCTCTGCAGTTCATCCAGAGTGATCATGGGCCTCTTGGCTGCATCTCTGATCAGTCTTCTCCTTGTATGAGCTGAAAGTTTAGAGGGACGGCCAGGTCTTGGTAGATTTGCAGTGGTCTGATACTCCTTCCATTTCAATATTATCGCTTGCACAGTGCTCCTTGGGATGTTTAAAGCTTGGGAAATCTTTTTGTATCCAAATCCGGCTTTAAACTTCTTCACAACAGTATCTCGGACCTGCCTGGTGTGTTCCTTGTTCTTCATGATGCTCTCTGCGCTTTTAACGGACCTCTGAGACTATCACAGTGCAGGTGCATTTATACGGAGACTTGATTACACACAGGTGGATTGTATTTATCATCATTAGTCATTTAGGTCAACATTGGATCATTCAGAGATTCTCACTGAACTTCTGGAGAGAGTTTGCTGCACTGAAAGTAAAGGGGCTGAATAATTTTGCACGCCCAATTTTTCAGTGTTTGATTGTTAAAACAGTTTGAAATATCCAATAAATGTCGTTCCACTTCATGATTGTGTCCCACTTGTTGTTGATTCTTCACAAAAAAATACAGTTTTATATCTTTATGTTTGAAGCCTGAAATTTGGCAAAAGGTCGCAAAGTTCAAGGGGGCCAAATACTTTCGCAAGGCACTGTAACTGCCTCCTTATTTTCAAGCATGGTGGTGGCTGCATCATGGTATGGGTATGCTTGACATTGGCAAATACTGGGGAGTTTTTCAGGATAAAAACAAACGTATAGAGAAGCACAGGCAAAATCCTAGAGGAAAACCTTCTTCAGTCTGCTTTACACCAGATACTGGGAGATGAATTCACCTTTCAGCAGGACAATAACCTACAACCAAATCTACACTGGAGTTGCTTACCAAGAAGACAGTGAATGTTCATGAGTGGCTTTAAATCTGCTATAAATTCTATGGCTAGACTTGAAAGTTGCTGTCATGATCCCCGACATTTTGACAGAGCTTGAAAATAATACTGGGCAAGTATTGCACAATCCAGATGTGCAAAGCTCTTATAGACTTACCCAAGAAGACTCACAGCTGTAATCGATGCCAAAGGTGTTTCTAACATAAGGTGTCAGGGAGCTGAATACTAATGCAACGACTATATTTTAGTTATTTAATTTGTATGAATAAAACATTGACATTCCAGTGTGTTTTTTGTAGATTGTTGGCAATTAAATCCATTTTAATCCCACTTTGTAACACAATAAAATGTGAAAAAATAGGCACTGTATCTATCTATTTTCAAACTGGTTTCCAAAAGGCCGATGTGGCATGGGGTCATACAGTATCAGTCTATTGGAAAATCTGTATCAATGAAAAGTGTTAAAGACCATCTGGTAATAGATCCATTTAGAATAGCACTGTACATTAGGGATAGTACCTACAGCCTTTAGACAAAATAGGAATCCTGTATCGGCACCAGATTTAAGATTTGGGATTAGCGATTATGTCAAAGTTGAAAATGTTCCAGTGTGTGTTGGCCTATGGGCGCATCATTGACACTACTACCTACATCCACATGGTGCCATGGCAACGTCATCAAAGCATGAGTGCATGCAAGCTCAGCTTGACTTCAGGGGATATCCAGCCGGGTCATGTCTATATGGATATTAATACAAACGTTTAGGCCTATAAATACTGGCTAACCTGTTTATAATAAGCATTCCACTACTCAATTGCTAGTATCATAGTAATACAATCCCATTTGCCACTTATAGCCCCTGTGAAGACAAAGTGGGGCTATTTTTAGTCTATCCAGCGGATGCAATCTGGCCTGGTTGGATATTTTTATGAACGACCTCAGCACAGCCTTGCACCGATTCAGATTTGTAGAATATTTTCCACAGTGAGTGTTTATAAATATATCTTGCTCCTGTAGCTCCCTGACACACTGCGTATGAATGCTATGTGTTGCACTTGATACCAAAACCCTGCCACTATGCTGCTGTGGACTGGGGATGGGGCGATTCAGAGGGTAGTTATATCTGTTCACTTGTTGTGGAAAAAAAGCCCTGCAGGCCTGAACAGGTGCAGGTTGGTAACATTTAGGGGCCCGTTGAAATCAGCCAACTCCCCCGCCCTATTTTCAAAACTGATATCTGAGATTATTTTCATCCTAGGGCTGCTTGCTCACAACATTCCCTTTCCATGCCCTGACCTTTAACCCCAAAGTTCAAGTTGTCCCATTATTCAAAGGAGTCCATCTTCAGAGTCCATTGCGATTGTAACTGTGAAACAGCTATATCATTTTCAACATTTGATTAATGACCTGCCAACAGTAAAGGTCCATGTTCCAAAAATGTTGTCTTGCCATGCTAATTATATTGTACTTACAAAACATTGTATTCATCAATAAAAAAATTTTTTAAATGGTGCTTGAAAACGATAAATGATCATGAATGATCAATGATCTGAAATATAGTACCATTGGTAGAGATTATGAATATGTGTGTGCAGTTTTGATGATAATCAAATGCAGCTTTGTTCAAATACATTGTTTCATATGAAACCTCAACAGACATAAGGGTATTTCTGCATGATCCCTCACTATCTTCTCGATTTAGTCTCTTTGCCTGTATGTGTGGGCTGCCATTCAGTAACACACGTTCTCTCTGATATAACGGCAGAGGCCTGCACCTCATCAGTGGCTGGCCCATGCCTGGTTCCCATGCCCCAGTATGGGGATGGATAGGGAGGGAAGGGGGTTCAAGGGCCAGGTGTTTTGGGGACAGGGGAGCGCTGGACTACAATGGTGGTCGCTCAAGGGTGGAAGATTACTTTGGTTGATGCACTCAAGATTAATAATCCCATATTTAGTGACAAATGGCAAGATGATAAAGTCATTATTTTTATAACATATTATTTCGATATTAAATTATTTGGTTGATTATACAAAAACGTCAACGCTTTATTTCTTCATTATAAGGAAGGTCTATGTTGCGTCACTTCTTTCTCTTGGGGTGAGTGAAGTGTTTTTTCAAGACTGTTTTCACACACTATGACACCAGTCACCTTTAAAAACTGCAGAGGGGAAACACAAACAGAGGATCTTAGAGATGACAACGAGTAATGAGGAGAACGTTTTCAACCAGTCTGAATAGTGTGTGTGGAGTTTGAAAGGTCTTTATAACCAAGCCTCAGTTATATTAACATAACACAACAAATGCCACCAAACCATAGCTCAATCAAAAGCATTCTCCAGTGTGGCCCAGGTCACAGGAGCTGCCCTCTGCTCTGTTTAGACTGTGGTTAATTGGACCACTTCACCTTGAGTAACTAATGTGTAGGACCCTCGTGTCCTCTGAAAGACTATCCTAGACTATAGCAACACCTCCACACTTGCTCAAACCACGAATGCCAAAACTTAACAGCTGGACAATCCCATATCCATTCACCTGGCACCCAGCTTGTCCCATGTAGAAAGGTAGACAATCACATTATCATTATTAATAGGGCCAGGGGGCTAATCACAAGCTAAACAGAGAAATGATTGTTGGGTGAAGCGTTTACAGTTGTGACACCAGTCCAGGCCCCACCACAGAGTAAAGGTCTGACTGTGAGAGCAGTTTTGCTTCAGATGCCGCCCGTCTCCAGACACCACACCGGTTTGGAGGGCCTGCATGCTTGCCCTCTGTCTTCCGTCACCTCGGTGCTGCAGTGTTGTCACAGAAGGTCCGTCGCCTTCCATTTAGAGCACCTCCAAAGACAGGCATCTCCCTGGCAACCAGTGGTTGTTTACAGTCCTCTATGGGTCCACAGTGAGCTCGGGGTCTCCCATTCTCCTGTTGAAAAAGCCCCCCCCCCACTAAAGGAGATTGTCAGGCCTCTATTCACTACCAGTAATTATGCGCTGTACCCCATGCAGTTAATACGTTGCCCTTTCAAGGTGAAGGAAGTCGTGGGGGTATCAAATGAAAAAAATCAAGCAACAACATATCAGGAAGGAAAAAAAAGAGAGTGGGATGGGTCAGTGTTTTTATTGAGGCGGGAAAAAATCTGCTACAAATACAATACCTTAAAGTTCAAACAGTGTTATAACTGAAATATCCACATGATGATGCTAACAATCAACCATTGTTATTACTGGTATTATTACTATTTTTCAAGAATGCATAAATCACATTTAACACACACAGGCCCTGACAGTAGGGCCAAAGCCCCATGGTGGGTCTCTAGGGTACAGTGGCCCTGAAGGAAACTTCCTGGTTCAAGTGACTGTAGCTCAGACCCCCTGGGGAGGACAACATCAGCCTGTGTCTAGACTGAGTGACATTACATGACACTCCCAGGGCAGCCAAGTCCTGGGGGACACAGTCAGAGACACAGGCTCTGTCTTCTCTGATTGCTGTGATACCAGTCTTTATGGAAGTATATTTCCTGTCAGCCTTACCAAGTTCAGAACAGACAGTCTCAGTAAGGACCTCTTGACAAAAATGACCTAACAAAGTTCATACAAAATAGTTTCCTTTGTTTTTCTGTCCCTGTTTTTGGTGTATGTCTTTGTTGCAGGTGGTCTATCAGTGTGTGACCTGCAACATTGAGTTTATTTTACAGAGATTGGTCTGGTTCTGACCACAAGTAGGGCATCTGGGATGATGATGCACAGTACAGTGGCATTATGGATGGATGCAACAGTACACAAAGAGTGAAAAGTATACATTTCAGGTATACTCCATACAAAATCTACATTAGGCTACAGCTGTGCACGTGAACGCTGATCTAAACATAGAATACCATTTACCTTACAAACATTTATAAAAGAGAATCATTAGGTAGTAAAAAAGGCTGAGTAAATGATTCAATTAAAGATGCGTAACAATTCCTTGCTGCCCCAGAAGAAACTCAGGACTTCTCATGGTGATGACAGTTTCTCTCTAATGGCTACAGCTGTCAATACTGTGCCACCAACCAGTACAATACATGTAAACACCGAAAATATAACATGTCAATGTCTATCAAATAAGGATGCGTTATCTCCAGGAACACTTTGACTAAGCTGAGGGTCAAATTTGGTTTGCCACACTTTTGTACATCTGGGATGGTTTTCTCAGTTGGTTTTGCAATATATACCCATCTATAGAATATTAACGACAGACAAATTGTCTGTACCATCCCAGTACATCAAAACATCACCATGTTATGACTGAGATAATACTTAACATTCCCTCTGCTCTTACACAAAAACAGCCACAACTTACATTATCATCCATCATGAAATGTACATATTGAAAAAAATAAAAATAAATTACAACCAAAAAAATTCTGGCCTTTTTCTAAATATATATTTTTTTAATTAAAGTGCAATATTTAAATGCATTCCCGTGGAAAATATATAACGTATGAAAAAACATTCTCATTCGTAGTTACCACAGGGACCTAAACCTAAATGTTGCATTCTCTACCGTATGTACAGTTCTCCTCGGAAACAAGGAAAAACACAAATGGACAGACCATTATACTTCTACTAGTCAGTCTAGTAACAAATAATCACAATACATAATATCTTCCTCCATTGCGCGCTATACAATCTAACCAGTTTCCTATAAGGCATCCATCAGAGTGAACCAAAACATAATCTTAAATCTCCATAGATCAATGCTAGCTCAACGGGCACACTACTACTCAAACATGGCTTCTAATGTAAACATCTACTTTGGGGCAACATACTTTTATAATTGTATCCCTTTGAAGCAAAGTGTATTTAAAGACATTTTTTATCATATGATTGAATATGCAACTGTTCTGCACAGTTTTGTTTAAATCCAACTTTAATAATTACTGTGCTATCAGAAAGTGGATGTCTTTAACAAACCATTGGAACATAATGATTGTAACAGGACTGGAATGTGTACGGTATATTCAAACAGATTTTCACAGCTCTGACCAACAGGTTTTGGGGAGACCCCACTGAGACAGGAGCAGTGTGGATCCTGGAAGGTAAATGGCCTAGGAATATTGCACTGATTCTGTAGAGTAGCAATGTACACTTTTACATTTGCATTTTACTAATCAGACCAACATTGGTGTTCAAGACAATAATTAACATAAAACTGGACACTTATGTTGCAGCAACCAATTCCACCACAGGGATAAACTTATCCAACAATACTCACGTCATAATATTTCACTTCTTGTACTTCTCCTAGTGGGCACTAAACCAAACAGAATACTGTGCATGGGTATAAACTGACGGAGTAACACTGACTTAAATGACTATTGACTTGTGCCCAGTCTATTTTGAAACTGGGGTGCCGTCTTGTGTTCGAGACAGTGTATTACACATAGGCCCTAAAATCCTGCAAGCAACTGTTTGATGCCAGCAGTACAGTACCAATGGGTACTTTTAAAAAGGTGGTAAAACAACAAACACATCGCCAATAAACATGTTTCTTATGATTAGTACACCACTTAAAACGGAAACATTTTCCAAAAATATATTTTATCTTGTCTGGTGCTTCATAAAAATATCAGCAGAGTGACAGCAGTGTGAAGAATAAATGCAGTACTATAATTATGTTTCTGAGCTGTGAAATGAGAACAATCTATAGTTCAATTATGTAGAAAAATGTGACAAGTGCAAGTATTCACAAGAACTCTGAATACAAAAGGGGATAGTTTGATAGTTTGTTTTGGTTCGCGTTGCAAATGTTAGTGTGTTGTTGTCGTGATGGGGATGTAAGAATGACCTCGCTCTCTGGGTTTAACTGGTCATGTCTAGACTGTCACCTAGTGGTAAGATTATCACACTGAGAATGACCTCGCTCTCTGGGTTTAACTGGTCAGGTCTAGACTGTCACCTAGTGGTAAGATTATCACACTGAGAATGACCTCACTCTCTGGGTTTAACTGGTCATGTCTAGACTGTCACCTAGTGGTAAGATTATCACACTGAGAATGACCTCGCTCTCTGGGTTTAACTGGTCATGTCTAGACTGTCACCTAGTGGTAAGATTATCACACTGAGAATGACCTCGCTCTCTGGGTTTAACTGGTCAGGTCTAGACTGTCACCTAGTGGTAAGATTATCACACTGAGAATGACCTCACTCTCTGGGTTTAACTGGTCATGTCTAGACTGTCACCTAGTGGTAAGATTATCACACTGAGAATGACCTCGCTCTCTGGGTTTAACTGGTCATGTCTAGACTGTCACCTAGTGGTAAGATTATCACACTGTGACCTCGCTCTCTGGGTTTAACTGGTCAGGTCTAGACTGTCAACTAGTGGTAAGATTATCACACTGAGAATGACCTCACTCTCTGGGTTTAACTGGTCATGTCTAGACTGTCACCTAGTGGTAAGATTATCACACTGAGAATGACCTCACTCTCTGGGTTTAACTGGTCATGTCTAGACTGTCACCTAGTGGTAAGATTATCACACTGAGAATGACCTCGCTCTCTGGGTTTAACTGGTCATGTCTAGACTGTCACCTAGTGGTAAGATTATCACACTGAGAATGACCTCACTCTCTGGGTTTAACTGGTCATGTCTAGACTGTCACCTAGTGGTAAGATTATCACACTGAGAATGACCTCGCTCTCTGGGTTTAACTGGTCATGTCTAGACTGTCACCTAGTGGTAAGATTATCACACTGAGAATGACCTCGCTCTCTGGGTTTAACTGGTCATGTCTAGACTGTCACCTAGTGGTAAGATTATCACACTGAGAATGACCTCACTCTCTGGGTTTAACTGGTCATGTCTAGACTGTCACCTAGTGGTAAGATTATCACACTGAGAATGACCTCGCTCTCTGGGTTTAACTCTCTGGGTTTAACTGGTCATGTCTAGACTGTCACCTAGTGGTAAGATTATCACACTGAGAATGACCTCACTCTCTGGGTTTAACTGGTCATGTCTAGACTGTCACCTAGTGGTAAGATTATCACACTGAGAATGAGGTCAAGCCATTCAACTGTAGTCCCTCTTAATCAAAAAGACATCAAATGATGCACTTGAGAATAAACTTCAACAGAACTAATCTGTGGTACTTTGACCAGAACGTGTGTCATGAGATGGCTTTTTCCTGGAGTTTGAAAACATTTAATTTGAACAGTGAAAAATAAAGAGTAAAAGAAAATACCTTAAATCATTATTTTTGGGAACCTTCATACTTTCTGCAGAATAACAACAATGTCCATGCTGCACTCATTGTTTTGCATTGCAGTGGTTTTGAATTGCAACATTTATTGGGAGGCCAAGCTCCCTTCCTCCACCGTATACAGGAAGTGAAGAGGCTGCTGCTGGCTGAGAGGATATGATGTAATGGTAATGGGCATTGACGGGTTAAGCAGGCGAGCAGAGTGGATGATAGAGGGACAGGGTTAGGAGATAAGCCCTCTGTAGCTCTCCCAGAGTGGGAGTCGAGGCCAAGTCCTTCCAAACTCTCCCTGTGAGGAGACAGTGGAGGGGGCTGGATATAGGGTGGATCCAGAGAAAGAAAGAGAGCTAGTGGGGTGTCAGGAAGAAAGTGCGTCCCCAGACAGCAGAATGGGGGACTCAGAGGACTCTCAGTTCTCTGCCATGGAGAGAGCCAGGGCTGCCTGTAGTGCCGCATCTTCATCGATACTGTAGTCCTGCAAAGACAGAGTCAGACGGTCACTCACTTTAACATTTGATTTGACAGGACAGGGCCATGGCTGCCTGCAGTGATGACTCCTCGTCAATGCTGTAGTCCTGCAAACACAAAGTCACACAGTCAACCACTGAGTAAATAGTGCCTGACACCAAATAAATAAAGATTCTTTGAGATATGCAGTGCATTCATGTTACAGTACTAGAATATTACAGAGACTGTACTTGGATATTACAGCGACAGTACTAGGATATTACAGTGACAGTACTTGGATATTACAGCGACAGTACAGCGACAGTACTAGGATATTACAGAGACAGTACTAGGATATTACAGAGACAGTACTAGGATATTACAGCGACAGTACTAGGATATTACAGCGATAGTACTAGGATATTACAGTGACAGTACTTGGATATTACAGAGACAGTACTTGGATATTACAGCGACAGTACTAGGATATTACAGTGACAGTACTTGGATATTACAGAGACAGTACTTGGATATTACAGCGACAGTACAGCGACAGTACTAGGATATTACAGAGACAGTACTAGGATATTACAGCGACAGTACTAAGATATTACAGCGACAGTACTAGGATATTACAGCGACAGTACTAGGATATTACAGTGACAGTACTAGGATATTACAGTGACAGTACTAGGATATTACAGTCACACTATTGGCAACAGAACAGCTCTAGTCCTGTCTAAAGAACAGACGACACAGAGCCCAGACCCCAAACCTTATCCTCACCACAAACGTGTCGTAGGAGAACTTGTGCCGGTGGAGGAGGTGCTGGAGGAAGTTGGAGCTCTTGTAGCTGGGGTCCCCCCAAGGCATGGCTGAACATACAGGACACACCTGGAGGCACACCAACAACTCTGCCATTACCTCACCAGTACACCAAATCAGAATGCAGTAGAATCTCTGTTGGTTAAGGATGTACTCTCATGCAGTGACATCAACGTTGCATAACACTTCATATCAGCACATAAATACTTGAGTAAATTCAGACTAGGACAGTGTACTTAGTTCAGACTAGGACAGTGCACTTAGTTCAGACTAGGACAGTGCACTTAGTTCAGACTAGGACAGTGCACTTAGTTCAGACTAGGACAGTGTACTTAGTTCAGACTAGGACAGTGTACTTAGTTCGGACTAGGACAGTGCACTTAGTTCAGACTAGGACAGTGCACTTAGTTCAGACTAGGACAGTGCACTTAGTTCAGACTAGGACAGTGCACTTAGTTCAGACTAGGACAGTGCACTTAGTTCAGACTAGGACAGTGCACTTAGTTCAGACTAGGACAGTGCACTTAGTTCAGACTAGGACAGTGCACTTAGTTCAGACTAGGACAGTGTACCTAGTTCAGACTAGGACAGTGTACCTAGTTCAGACTAGGACAGTGTACCTAGTTCAGACTAGGACAGTGTACCTAGTTCAGACTAGGACAGTGTACCTAGTTCAGACTAGGACAGTGTACCTAGTTCAGGGTATAACATAGCAGACTGACCACTTTGTTGGGATCATTGCGGTGGTTCTCCATACAGTGTTTGACCAGCTCCTGTTGATCCAGATTGCGGGCTCCACAGAATGGGCATGAAAAGGTGGAGCGGTTTGGAATATTGCTGCAGGCAGGGAGAAAACACTGAGTTTAGTAGGAGCCATAATGGAAACAACATGGGTATGCACACAAACGTTGCCAGACACACACTGATGGTGTGTTGTTGTGTGTGTGAATATAACCCCAAAGTCTGAGGCCCAGTTTCCAGACACTAGCAGGATGCCAATCATGTCCAGCAACACACCAGGAAGGACAGCTGGTCTGTGTGGACATGAGGGTCAGAGAGCAATGTGCTGCAGTGACAGTTACGCTAGCCGACCCACACAGCCGTAGAACAGGGTCCTTAACAATGTGTCCATTAACTCACTGCTCCATCAGCACCACAGCAAGACAACAAGGCCAATTCACACACTACCCTCCACAGCTGACCAGGAGCAGCCCATCAGAGTCCCATCAGACATAGTGTTAACATAACAGGTCTCTCAGGTAGGACACAGTCTACTGGCTAAATGTCTGTTTGACTTGCCGATAAAGATGCACTCTGTACTGTAGACTTAATAGAACAGCAATGTCCTCAGAGAAACTCCATAAAATATACCAACCAAACATCATTTCAGCCTTGGGCAACAAAAAAGAAGAAAAAGTGACAGTTTAATGAATGATGACTTTCTGACAAGTAGACAACACCAGCAGACGGTCCACTGTGATCTCTGGGCCTTCGACTAGATGAGACTCTGCTTTGGTGGTGCTGGCAACGTCGCCCAGTTAAATTGTGTTTTGGAATGTGGTAAAAACAACAACCTTGAAACCGTGTTCATGTGTCAGCAGAAAAACACATCTCCCGAGTCCCTGAACATCAAAGGTTTTTACAACAACCCAGAGAGCCAGGAACACCACAGGAGAGCATGACTCATAAAAGACACACATTCATACCGCTGGGCTAAAATGTACTGGGAGTGTGGTTCTGCAGATCAATGCTAGGACAGAAATATTGACTCAAATCTGTTCAGTCTGTCCAAATGGACCCTGACGTCCCATGTCACACAGTGTCTGACGTGGCTCCAGGAGCGACTGAGGGCCCCTCAGAGAGATTACCTGGGAATGGGCTGTGAAGTGGGGACCACAGGCACAAACTTTGGGCAGTTGGCCATCTGCTCCTGGACCTTCGCGCAAGAGGAGATGTGTGACCTCATTTTGACCAGAGACACCTGGAGCCCGCCAGTGGAGAGAGGAGGAGAGCGAGAGAGGGAGGGGGAGGACAGGAGGGAGATAAGGAATAGGAGAGCGAGGCAGAGGTAGAGGAACAGGAGAGCGAGACAGAGGGGTAGAGGAACAGGAGAGCAAGACAGAGGTAGAGGAACAGGAGAGCAAGACAGAGGTAGAGGAACAGGAGAGCGAGACAGAGGTAGAGGAACAGGAGAGCGAGACAGAGAGGTAGAGGAACAGGAGAGCGAGACAGAGAGGTAGAGGAACAGGAGAGCGAGACAGAGAGGTAGAGGAACAGGAGAGCGAGACAGGGTAGAGGAACAGGAGAGCGAGACAGAGAGGTAGAGGAACAGGAGAGCGAGACAGAGAGGTAGAGGAACAGGAGAGCGAGACAGAGAGGTAGAGGAACAGGAGAGCGAGACAGAGAGGTAGAGGAACAGGAGAGCGAGACAGAGAGGTAGAGGAACAGGAGAGCGAGACAGAGGGGTAGAGGAACAGGAGAGCGAGACAGAGAGGTAGAGGAACAGGAGAGCGAGACAGAGGGGTAGAGGAACAGGAGAGCGAGACAGGGGGGTAGAGGCACAGGAGAGCGAGGAGAGCGAGAGCAGGAGAGAGGTAGAGGAACAGGAGAGCGAGACAGAGGGGTAGAGGAACAGGAGAGCGAGACAGGAGGGTAGAGGAACAGGAGAGCGAGACAGAGAGGTAGAGGAACAGGAGAGCGAGACAGAGGGGTAGAGGAACAGGAGAGCGAGACAGAGAGGTAGAGGAACAGGAGAGCGAGACAGAGAGGTAGAGGAACAGGAGAGCGAGACAGAGAGGTAGAGGAACAGGAGAGCGAGACAGAGAGGTAGAGGAACAGGAGAGCGAGACGCGAGACAGAGGTAGAGGAACAGGAGGGAGAGCGAGACAGAGGTAGAGGCACAGGAGAGCGAGACAGGAGGGTAGAGGAACAGGAGAGCGAGACAGAGAGGTAGAGGAACAGGAGAGCGAGACAGAGGGGTAGAGGAACAGGAGAGCGAGACAGAGAGGTAGAGGAACAGGAGAGCGAGACAGGGGGGTAGAGGCACAGGAGAGCGAGACAGGAGGGTAGAGGAACAGGAGGGAGAGCGAGACAGAGAGGTAGAGGAACAGGAGGGAGAGCGAGACAGAGAGGTAGAGGAACAGGAGGGAACGCGAGACAGAGGTAGAGGAACAGGAGGGAGAGCGAGACAGAGGTAGAGGAACAGGAGAGCGAGACAGGGGGGTAGAGGCACAGGAGAGCGAGACAGGAGGGTAGAGGCACAGGAGAGCGAGACAGAGAGGTAGAGGAACAGGAGGGAGAGCGAGACAGAGGTAGAGGAACAGGAGAGCGAGACAGAGAGGTAGAGGAACAGGAGGGAGAGCGAGACAGAGGTAGAGGAACAGGAGGGTGAGCGAGACAGAGGTAGAGGAACAGGAGGGTGAGCGAGACAGAGGTAGAGGAACAGGAGAGCGAGAGAGGGGTAGAGGAACAGGAGAGCGAGACAGAGGGGTAGAGGAACAGGAGAGCAAGACAGAGGGGTAGAGGCACAGGAGAGCAAGACAGGGGTAGAGGAACAGGAGAGCAAGACAGAGGGGTAGAGGAACAGGAGAGCAAGACAGGGGTAGAGGAACAGGAGAGCAAGACAGAGGGGTAGAGGAACAGGAGAGCAAGACAGAGAGGTAGAGGAACAGGAGAGCAAGACAGAGGTAGAGGAACAGGAGAGCGAGACAGAGGTAGAGGAACAGGAGGGAGAGCGAGACAGAGGAACAGGAGGGAGAGCGAGACAGAGAGGTAGAGGAACAGGAGGGAGAGGAACAGGAGGGAGAGCGAGACAGAGGTAGAGGAACAGGAGGGAGAGAGAGAGACAGAGGTAGAGGAACAGGAGAGCGAGACAGAGAGGTAGAGGAACAGGAGGGAGAGCGAGACAGAGAGGTAGAGGAACAGGAGGGAGAGCGAGACAGAGAGGTAGAGGAACAGGAGAGACAGACAGAGGTAGAGGAACAGGAGAGCGAGACAGAGGTAGAGGAACAGGAGAGACAGACAGAGGTAGAGGAACAGGAGAGCGAGACAGAGAGGTAGAGGAACAGGAGAGAGAGCGCAAGACATGCTATTAAGTGAATAAATGGGCAGGGAGAATTTTTGTGAGTGTATTGTGTATCATCAAGTGTGCGTCTGTACAGTATGTGTGTTGGACAGAGTGGGAGGCCATAGTAGTGTAGTTCACCTTCTTACTGCAGCCCCGACAGGGGGCCTTGTAGTTGGACAGCTGTTTCTCCACACTGGAGGACTTGTCCACCTTCTTTGGGTCAAAAGGCATGCGGCACAGAGGGCAGAGGGGAGAGGTGACCTGGAGACAGGGCTGCAGACACTCCCCACAGAACCTACACACACACACACACACACACACACACACACACACACAGTCAGTCGTTGCACTGCAACCAAATAATATAATCTATACTCTGAGAGAAAGAGACTGACAATCAGGACATGAGTCGAATGATACGTAAAGTCTAAACACAAAGTGAATCAGAGCGTTTAGTCGGAGCGAGTGTCCCGGAAAAGTGTGTGTCATCTCAATGAGATGTGTTTGTGTGCTTTAATAACATTCTATGAACCTCTTCTCATGGTTTGCCCGCACGGTGAACTCCAGTCAGTCTCATTCAGTGCCAATGGAGCAGTGCTGTATCTATTTGCTGGGGCAGCATCACTCACAGTCAGACAGACCCAGCATTCAACCCATCATCATCTCCTCTGGCGACTCTGAGCAATGTGGGCACCGCTGGGTCACAGTGGGGCCGAGAAATGCCCCTGAGGTGGCATGCAAACGGGCTGAGTGATGGGCAGTCACCTCCCATGACGCCATGAGTCAGCAGTCAGGGCCCAGAGAGCTGGTCCTGGGCTGGCCGTGAAACCTCCCCTGACAAATGAGCCAGGAGTTTATACTGGCAGAGTACTGAATCATTGCAGATTTTTACAGCTGAGCCGGATGCTTTATGGCCCTGTCGGCCTGAAGGCAAGCGGGCAGGGTAGGGAAAGACTTTGTTTTCAGAGGACAAAAATGGTGCCCTTTGAACTTGACTGATTTCAACGTGTACTCTGAACCTGACCCAGTCTGTATTTCCTCTCACTGTAGGTAGCAGTTTAAGAGTGGCTACTAGCACCCCAGATCCGTACACCTGCTACTTCATTTGTTGTTTTGAAAGCACTTTCAGCAACTCTTTGCCCCATTAAAAACAACAAATCTTGTTGATCAAATGTTTTACTTCAAAAAAGCCAGACTATAGAGAAAAGCCAGGTGTGGAAAGAGAGAACATTACACTAACCATTTCCTCGAAGCCCCGAAAATAACCCCTTCAAACCCGCTATATAGTAGAGAGCAGGAGAGCAGCCAGCCAAGCAGAGACCGAGGCGTGATGGTGAGGGAGGAAAGGAGGCTATTGGGGAGGGACAGACTCCATCAGCTCATCCTAACAGCATCCACAGCACAGCCCAATCGTTACCTGGAGTTCATGGAGGATCTCCACGCATTGAGAGGGAGGGTAGATGTTTCCATTATGTCCCCAGAGGCCTGGCCTGCACAGCCACAGATACTGAGACAATACTGCCCACACAGAGCTCTAATTGAGCATGAAACGTCTCATCATTCAGAGAGAGGAGAAGAATATTATTAAAAGCAAAACAAATGCTGCGAATACAACAGGTGTAGGAGACCTTACAGTGCAATGCTTACTTACGAGCCACTAACCAGCCATGCAGTTAAAAAAAAAAAATACAGATGAGAATAAAGAGATAAAAATAACAAGTAATTAAAGAGCAGCAGTGAAATAACAATAGCGAGACTACATACAGAGGGGTACCGATAAAGAGTCAATGTGCTGGGGCACCGTTTGGTTGAGGTAGTGTGTACATGTAGGTAGACTTATTAAAGTGACTATGCATAGATGACAACAGAGAGTAGCAGTGGTGTAAAGAGGGGGTGAGAGGTGGGGGGGGGGGGGGGCACTGCAAATAGTCTGGGTAGCCATTTGATGTTCAGGAGTCTTATGGCTTGGGGGGGTAGAAGCTGTTTAGAAGCCTCTTGGAACTAGACTTGGCGCTCCGGTACCGCTTGCCGTGCGGTAGCAGAGAGAACAATCTATGATTAGGGTGGCTGGAGTCTTTGACCATTTTTAAGGCCTTTCACTGACATCGCCTGGTATAGAGGTCCTGGATGGCAGAAAGCTTGACCCCAGTGATGTTCTGGGCCGTACGCACTACCCTCTGTAGTGCCTTGCGGTCAGAGGCCAGGCAGTTGCCATACCAGGCAGTGAAGCAACCAGTGCTCTTGATGGTGCAGCTGTGGATCCTTTTGAGGATCTGAGGACCCATGCCAAATCTTTCCTGAGGGGGAATAGGTTTTGTCGTGCCCTCTTCACGACTGTCTTGGTGTGTTTGAACCATGTTAGTTTGTTGGTGATGTGGACACCAAGGAACTTGAAGCTCTCAACCTGCTCCACTGCAGCCCCGTCGATGAGAATGATGGCGTACTCGGTCCTCTTTTTCCTGTAGTCCACAATCATCTTCTTTGATTTGATCACGTTGAGGGAGAGGTGGTTGTTCTGGCACCACACGGCCAGGTCTCCGACCTCCTCCCTATAGGCTGTCTCGTTGTTGTCGGTGATCAGGCCTACCACTGTTGTGTCATCTGCAAATGTAATGATGGTGTTGGAGTCGTGCCTAGGCCGTGCAGTCATGAGTGAACAGGGAGTACAGGAGGGGACTGAGCACGCACCCCTGAGGGGCATGAAGAGCAAAGAGCTGAGGGGTCAGATATGTAAGGAGCCAGGAGTCAAATCTCCCTGCATAGCCACAACCAGTCTTGGTTCTAACTTTGTGGGTCTACCACTGTTCTTCTCTTTCAGCTGGTGACTAGAACTCACCGTTTATGGAAGAAGCCATGCAATCTGCCCTCAGGCAGGCTAATCAAGTGGCTAATAAACTCTTAACAACACAGTGGAGTGTTACATAGCGTCAGGGGATGTCTATTAAAGTAATGGCATTGTGTTAGTTATCACATTAGCAGGGCTTAGTTTTATTAGCTAAACATCTCTCACTTCACTCCATCCATATTCAACCAGCTACATGACCCATGTGACCTCCTCTGGAGTCACTTCCTACTTCCCAGTCACATAGGAAACCTCAAAAACACAGCCAATCTTTTAGTCAAAATGTCATCTAGTCAAAACACGTTCAAATATCCACAAGCTCGGTTTGTTCCCATCCACCAAACAACGCTGTAGAGCTGAGATCTGGACTAAGCCCAGCCTGTGTGCCTACATTAACATTCAAATATGCTAATAATTAGGCCTAGTGAGTATGCCTAGACCTATTCTCAAGAGAGCCCGCAATACTTGGAAAGACATTTCTTTGAGAAATTATACATGAGTGTAGAGGCTGGTAATAATATTCTCTGGGGCTATCATTGCATCGTATTCAAAAGGTATACTCAGCTAGCGTAGGCTATAGAACTGCAGAACAATATCGGAGCAGTACAAGTCGTTTGCCGTCCTTTTCTACTACCTAAATAAACCAATAGCATCATGAAAGACTTTGGCCAAATTATTGCTCCAATACTGACACTAGGATCCAACAACATAACATGTTACTGTGTGTGTGTGTGAGGCTCGGCTAGCATAAATGTCACTGGAAGCACATTGCTTTCTGACCCGCATGTCGGAGTCAGTTGCTCCGTGAGGTGTTGTCCGAAGTGCGAGCCTGTGTCTATTTTGCAAAGTGTGGCGCCTATCAGGTTAGATTAAAAAAAATAAAGTTTGCCGTCTGTCCTCATACCTATTCACGTTCCCAGACACTTCAGAAAACTTTTCCAAACACCTATTAATAGATCCATAAAACACATAGGTGGGAGGAAGGGATTCAAACATTTTTGCAAAGCGCAAAAAAAGAGATTGTTTGGGGACCCGTTTGATCAGCTGAGACGTAGTGAAAGCTCTCTGTCTGGACAGTGATGAAGGACCGTCTAGGGTTGATACCGTCTCAGAGAACAGAGAAGCCAACTTGAGAGGAGCAGCATTGAACAAAGCACACATATTCAAACAGCACTGATGAATACTAAGAGCCCACAGTGCTGAAGCACCATCCTTTCGGGTCTGTCACACGGACAGACAGAAGTAAAGACAGAGTACAGGACTGACAGAGCTACGACAGTGTCGAACTACAACGGTCTGCAGAGCATGCAGCGAGCAACACAAGCCCCTTCAAAATGCTCATCTTCCTCTCCTGCAGAGAACAACTCCTCCACATAAAAGTCTGAGGGGAAACGTATCTCCATATCAGTGAAATACAGATCTGTCCCAAGCACCCCAGCAGCAGCAGTCTTTCAAAGTAAGTATCCAGACCTACTGTAGCCCAACTCTGGAGTGAAAGACACCTCAAAGGTGATCTTCTAGCATCGTCTCTCATCACTTAAAGATGCCCGGATTTAGCACCCTCCTATTAGACACTATAAATCACTTCCACTGTACTTAACACTGAGATAGCAGGACGCCACCACCTGCAGGCTCACTCACACACGTTTGCACGTCTTGCGTATAATTGAGCAGGGGCTAAAGAAAGAGTTGTGGTCAAGTGTGTGGTGACATGGGAGTGACAAACACTCAAGGGTGAAAATGGCGTTGTTGAAATACTGTCCTGTACTGCCTAGCCGTAAACATTTTGGCCATGCCCAATATGCTTCCTGAGTATTTACATTCCATTCTCGCCAATAGATAAAAGATAAGCAGTTGGCTACTATTTAGAATATTACACCGGAATGTGATTATTAGGCTACCTAAGGGAGGTGTTAAAGGAGCAGGCGAGGAACGGCCTATTCCTCCAGTAGTCAAGAGTCACCAAAGAGCACTATTTTTTTTACACATAGATAGATTGTCCCTCTCCAGCTATAATGGGGAGATGGGCATATGGCATCGTCTGCCGCCACAGCGCAGCACACACCTGGCCCAAGAATACCGGGACGACTTGCTGATGATGCATATGGTTTATATGATGACGTATGGTGTTATAAGGAGAGAAGCTCCACAACTGTGTATGTTTGATCTCCCCTCTCCACCTCCCTCCCTGAAGGAATAAGGCGAGCTGACCATATTTCCTGTGCAGAGAAGGGAGAGGAAGCATTCGTGGAGAGACTTGCTGCCAATTCAGGAGCTGCAGAGGTAGACTAATGAGAGCAAATGAAGCCAGGTGCTACTAGAACACAGAAGCCCCAGGGTCGGTTCCTTGCCATCTGCACCTCAATCTACTTCTCAGAACTACAGTAAAGTAGACACTGCAGAGCATAGAGGAACAGTAGGAACTCGTGGTTGTTTCCCCCCTGAACAGACACACAGTATTGGAATAGGACACAGGCTTCCTCCTTAAACCGACCTGTATGCTCTAGTCGGCTGGTCCTCGCTACATATTCGTCGCCAGACCCACTGGCTCCAGGTCATCTACAAGTCCATGCTAGGTAAAGCTCCGCCTTATCTCAGTTCACTGGTCACGATGGCAACACCCACCCGTAGCACGCGCTCCAGCAGGTGTATCTCACTGATCATCCCTAAAGCCAACACCTCATTTGGCCGCCTTTCCTTCCAGTTCTCTGCTGCCTGTGACTGGAACGAATTGCAAAAATCGCTGAAGTTGAAGACTTTTATCTCCCTCACCAACTTTAAACATCTGCTATCTGAGCAGCTAACCGATCGCTGCAGCTGTACATAGTCCATCGGTAAATAGCCCACCCAATTGACCTACCTCATCACCATACTGTTTTTATTTATTTACTTTTCTGCTCTTTTGCACACCAGTATCTCTACCTGCACATGACCATCTGATCATTTATCACTCCAGTGTTAACCTGCTAAATTGTAATTATTTGCCTACCTCCTCACACCTTTTGCACACAATGTATATAGACTCTCTTTTTTTATACTGTGTTATTGACTTGTTTATTGTTTACTCCATGTGTAACTCTGTGTTGCTGTCTGTTCACACTGCTATGCTTTATCTTGGCCAGGTCGCAGTTGTAAATGAGAACTTGTTCTCAACTGGCCTACATGGTTAAATAAAGGTGAAATAAAAATAAAATAAATAAAGAAACAAATTGGATTTAACAGAGCAGAGAGGGTATGGGTTTGCGAGGGTATTTCACACATTCAGCATTTTTTGACATGCCAGAACATCTTTACATGTGACTTTCAGAAGCTTCGTTCTCAGCTGAAATTAGGCTCTTCTCACACGCCGTCAGATGGGCTTGTCACTGTAACGTCACTGGACAGAATTAAAGGCTTGACATCACAGAAAACCAGCATCAGAAATGAGTGAATCTATAGAGCTAGCCTGTATGATCTCTTGCAGTATCAAAGGAGACTACTGCCCATCCCAGTCAACCCCTTGCTTATACATCCCCTGCCTTTACATTGAAACACATATACTCCCTCTCCGGCCTCTAGGTCACCAGGCTGCTTGTTATAGCGCATACCTGTCACCATCGTTACGCACACTAGCGCGTCATCAGACTCATCTGGACTCCATCACCTCCCTGATTACCTTCCCTACATACGTCACTCCCTTTGGTTCCTTCCCCAGGCGTTTCTGTTTCAGTTTCCGGTCTGTGCGTTGCTCGTGTTTTGTAATACGTTTAATTGATTTATTCAATGATTCACTCCCTGAACTTGCTACCCGACTCCCAGCGCACACGTTACACATGGCTTACGTGACACACCACTGTTAGAGGGGGTGGGGGCGAGGACAGTTTGTTTTGACACGACACACCTCAAGGTTCTCTCACCTGGACATCCTCTGAACGCACCGTCACACCAAAGTCACTGCATCTCAGCGCAGGGGGAAAAGCTGAGCGTCTCACATGTGCCTCTGCGAGCTATTTTGTTTCACGACAACAGGCTTGTGGTCATCCCATTCAATGTGCAAGAGAATCGCTCCCATGGATCTTACAATATAGCCTAGTAGACTGTAGTGCAATGTACATCATAGTGTGAGCACTAGGAATGAAAAACCAGCAGTAGGCTAGGTTGTGAAACAAACACATTTTTCACAGAGAGGAAGCCAAGAACAGCAGTCTCAGTACTCAGTAATGGCTTAAAAATAGCCACCCGCTCTTTGTAAAATAACCAAAATTGATCTGAGGACATTTAAGGACTGTTTCTGCAAATTACTGTCTGCATGAGAGGCAAAGCAAACCCCTCAATTCTGACACTGTACTGAGAGAACTAAATGAAAGACACTTAAGTCAGCCTTTCAGGTTAAAACCCACTCACACGGGAAGGTTCTGCTAAAGGTATCCTGATGCAACAACACAAAGTGCATGAACAGTTTTCTGCCAGGTTGCAATGCCAATCGTGCTTGGCAACAGTCTTTAGTAGTCTACTGTTTTGTTGTTGTAGCTACAATAGTTACACAGTATCTTGCCCTTTCCCACACACCCATTTAGCAGAGTGGGGAGCTGATTGTTTCCTCTGGAAAGCCATATTGGCCAGACTTCAAACCCACTGTGTGACAGTGGGCTCCATGCCAACGCCACAGGAGGCAAAGCAGGTGCACGAGTCTGTGTGTACGTGGCTGTGTGCGAGAGAGACTCCATGCTTAAGCAATGCGTGCATACAGTAGTGTTGGAGGTAGAATGTAATGATTCTCTAGAGTGAGTGGTCTCCTCCATGGCCTGAGGGAGCAGTACGAGGCTCTCATTTGAGACCTTTGTTCAATCTCCCAGGCAGCAGCTCGGCTAGAGCAGTGGAGAGAGAGGATGGGACGAGAGACACAGAAAGGTACGCCGGCACGGTGCATAGCTGAGTGTGAGAAGATAAGAACGCAGAACAACCTTGAGGGAACAAAAGCGCCCGTTTTGCTCCTCTCTTCCCTCTCACTCAATGAGCAAACTTCCTCAAATCACCCAAGACGAGGGAGGTGGGGGATGGGTAGGAGTCAGGCTGCCAAGTCTGCCTCGGGTTCAGCCCACTAACAATGCCACGTGAGGAATAGAGGGAGGGAGGGAGAGAGATACAGAAAAGAGAAGAGTAGACGAGGGATGAAGCTAAATGCTTTGAGCAGGTGTGTGGACTGGGTTATGCTTTTGCACACTGTATGAGACACACCCATTTCTCCATTGAAGCTTTTGCCTTTGTTTAAGAGAAGATTGGGGTAAGGGGTTGAAACAGCCAGATGGAGACTGTACCACTGAGTGGGATAAGGATTAGGTCTGGCCTCTGAGGTTAACAGATTGGGGTTTGCAATGAATTCTAAAGTGCATGCTCTGGAGAGTTTGAGTGAGATAACGTTGGGATTGTGGAGCGGTCCTTTTGGGGGAGGGATTTGGAATATACAAACTGATATACGGTTCCTATCTTAATCATATTGTCTACAATGCTGAATAGACCGCAGTTTCCGTTTTGTCCAGGGCAAGATAATACAGACACGTGAAAAAGTAATCTCACGCCAAGATCAATGGCTAAAAATGAGTTGTCCACATGGATACATACCCGCGAGTCAGTGGAGGCTGCTGAGGGGAGGACGGCTCATAAAAACGGCTGGAATTGAGTCAATGGAATGGTATCAAACACCTGGTTTCATGTGCTTGATACCATTCCATTGACTCCATTCCAGCCATTATTATGCCGTGAGTAGGCCTTTAGCATCACCATGACAATGAACAGCACCAGGACTGTGCGTGCAGGTGTACTTTTCTACTCAGCTCTGCGCGTGTGGTACTGATAGTGCAATCATGACAACAGTGTGTAATTCCATCACCCCCAGCTCTTTCTTCTCCCGCTGGATTACATCCATGTACAGTTCGTGCTTCAAGTGTTGTCAGGATAATGGCACAGACAGGACCTTCAGTTCTGGGTTCAACCAGAACCACTGACCTCAATAATGAGGTTTAATAGAAAATACATTCATTCTCCCTGTGGTTATTTCTATAATTAGACAGACTGTATGCATATGTCCCCAAATGAGAGTTATATGCCCCTCACTGGCACAATGCTGTATGGATACAGAGCAGAGAACGTTTTTTTTTGTTGTACTTAAGAGAGACATTGGTCATATATGAGTCAACGACATGACCACTCCTAGTTGAATTAACGTTAAACACAAAATATAATAATGTACAGTATTAGCCCATAATACACAATGTCATGTTTTCTACACACTTTCATGGGTGTTGATATCTGCTTGGACAATAACTCCTGATGAGGAAGAGGATTGTGTAAGTGTTCACACACACCATTGCTGAGGTTATGTGAGATGTTGACATCCACCGAGCCAATCTCACAGAGATCGGACTAGCCTACATGCATGTCAGATAGAAGTGAGCCACGGAAAAGCTGTTTGTCACTAGAAGGGTGCAGGCAAACGACAGAGAGAAAAGCTGCTCTGACAGCTCAGCAAACTCAGTACTGCTGGTGGGACAGGCCAACAGACAGCCACACAGCAAACAACACATTGAGCAGACTATTCAATCCACCCACCAGACCCACATGACACCACTTCCTACAACACAGACAAAAAAGATGTGATTCAGACACACCTCAGAGCCCAGTCTTTAAATGAGCAGCCATATTAAAGCTCCCATTGTCACACAAATCAAATCCTAAAAAAGGACAGGAGGAACGGTTTGTTTGGCGAGTGACAATGCAGTCAGCTTCAAGTCAACCATACATATTCATTCCTGTAGACACACAGGTGTCAAAAAGGAAGAATAGAAGGGGACTGTTTTCAAAACGCCAGTAATCTTCAGTGATGACTGCAGAAGAATGGACATCAAGTTGCCCCCCCCCCCCCCCCAAAAAAAAGATTTTAGAACAGACTCCATCTTGACTTTTTTCTGTGTAACTGCTAGTAATGCAATTCACAGGAGGCAACAAAAACAAAACACAGGTAGCGTTACTTAGGCTACAGCCCTACAAAGATGTTCACTAATGTTCAGTTCAGGGAAACTAGGCAATAATTGGTCCATAACTGGTGGTGGCTCCTCGAAATAGCTTTTTTAAAACTCATTCCAAATGGCTTATACAACTGGAGAGCTTTCAGACCTCTTGGTTTCCAATAATCAACCTTGTGGTATGTGTTTTTACTTTAAAAAAACACGTGTGGCCAAACGATTCTAACAATTATTCTTATTGAGGCATATTAATGCCATGTTCTCAACCTAACTTTTACAACCGCTATTCAGCGAGCTTCCCTTCACAGCTGCAGACTTTTCACATACATGTGAAATGTGAATTGATCACAGTGAGAAAATGGTGCAGGCAGAAGCTCCGCTCAGTGTTCCAGCTCTGCTCAATGTTCCAGAGGCAGCACCTCGCGGATCAAAAGGCAACTCTCATGTGCCACACTGAGGTTACATTACCCACGTGCCCGAGGCCTAGTCAAGGACATTATGGGAAGCTTATGGTGGAACGCAGTGGTGGGAAAACAATCATTGGGGGGGGTCATGAATAAATCAGCTTCTTCTCTGACTAAGTGCTGAAACTCTACAGAAAAATGATAAATCAAACAATGCAATGAGCATCATGAGAATCCAAAACAGCCCATTCAACATTTCAATATTGCTGTTTCCACATATCCTAGTGCTGGCTAAAAGTATACAAAACGGTCTTCCTCTTTTCGACAACACATCTCATTTTAGCCTAGGCAGCCGATCGTGGGCACCATCTAGCGCCTACTATCGGCTGCCAAAGCTAATCTAATTTGTGTTGAGTTAGCCGTTAGACACGCATTTCCTCTGTCTGTAGCTATTATGTCTTTATTGTTACAAAGCTGTTGTCCAGCATTTCTCATCAAATCCGCTAATAGCCTAGTTAGTATTTCACGTCGATACTGCGTTTCGGGAAGCACTGAACTACCACCTAGCCCGCTTTGTTCGACTGTCTGAGCTCCCTTGCATTCCCTTTGGCAAGTTGGCATCCATGGAAAAACGAAAACATTATCCCCATCCCAGTGTCAATGCAGTTTTTTTCTATCATAGATGTGGCATTTTGGCTGTGAATCATAAGCATTTTATAACAAAACCGTTACTTTAAGTGACAAGCAAAAATGAGCTTGACAGCTCTACCAGCGGACTGATAAATGACAACAACCAATACAAACATTACGAGAGAATATATGCTATATACATATATATATATATATATACACACACACAATAGCACGTTGTTGTTTTGTAAGTGAGATACACTTGTCTGAGAAGCAAGAGATCACAAATCCGCCAACTTACGTGTGGGCACAGCTTCCAATGGTGACAGGTTTATGATACACCTCCAGGCAAATTGGGCAGGAGAACTGGCTCTCGAGGCTCTCGCCAGTGGCAGCCGCAGCTGCCCCGTTTTGTTGGTGCTGCCTGAGCTGATGAGTAGCCGAAACAAAACTGCGAAACATCGCCATCATGAACGAGGATCTTGCTCGCACTTCGTTCTCGACTATAACTGAAACTACCTGGGAGTATTCACATCGATTATTTACACCGATTGTGCACGATGGACATGCTTCGTGTGAATAAATCGTATGAATAAAGCTAGCCAACCTATGTATTGTTTGTGTAAAATAATTTAGCTAACATTAGACACTACATCAGTCCGCTACACAAGCGCACAAGAGGACACGCCGAAGCACGAAAGAAGTAAACATTACAAGACAGTGCTGGTTGACGAGAGGACAAAAACAGGGCGCTGAGCAGATTTATTCGATCTTCAAATCATTTTGATTTACAAACAACTAACCAAAATATATCCAGATCATTAAAAGATCAGGGAATTTTCACAACTGCTAGTTCAGGGCGACTCTCACGAACAAGCCGTACAGCTTCAGCAAAGAAGAGGACGTTTCTGGTCATTGAAGTCTCGTTCGCGATATCACCAACTCATTTTACAGATGCTTCAAACTACACTCCCACAATACATTGTTTCATTGTGTTGTAAAATGTTTAAGTTATTACAGTTGTACTTTTCTCTTTTAAATATGTGTTGCAAGATTGATTAATGTGATACATCCACAAAAAGAACAGTGATCCAACTACAAAACGCTCTTCATATGACTGTGGAAAGAATCTAGCACGTCATCAAAATGCGCTATGTTATTCCAGCACGAGCCTTTTGACAGCTATAAGAAATAGGCTGAATTAAATAAATCTCGAAATAGCTACACTAATCTAATGAATTTATCTACCTAAATAGAGTTTCGACGAACGCTGGTATCTGCTCACATAGTTTAAACTGGCATGCTTGAACCGAAAACTGTTACAGCTACATTCTGCAATTGTTGGCTAGCAAGCTACAATAAATTAGAGCTCTTTGTCACATAGCTAGCTAACTCGACCATGTGTCAGGTCGATGAGGAATACAATGGACAGCTAGAACACAGAGTGACCCCACGGTAAACTATTTACCCATTAACGGCTAGATTATCCATTTGCCTAAACTGCAGTCAAGCTAATGTCCACGTGTAACTATGTTCAGCTCGCTAGCTAACGTTAGCTTAGCTACTTAAAGTGTTGTATGCTGTAGCAACTGCTTCCATCCACTCACATTCATTTTTGTTTATCGCAGTGTCTCCAAGAAGTGTGTCAAATGCAAAGAAAATACAGCGGTACTGATCATCCGAGCTGGAGATGCATTTTGCAGGTAACGTTTATTGAACTGCTTTTGAGAGTCACAAACTACATGATTTGTCTCAAGAACTGGTACCACAGAACTTACACCAAAAATTAAAAAGTGGTCATTTTTACTTCGTTGTGCTATTTTTGCTCTTATTGTCAGCATATATGCTCTTTGTAGGTAATAATGAAAAGTAATGTATTTATTTGGGTATGTCTTCTGGCCAGGGGCTGCTTCAAGGAGTACTTCATCCACAAGTTCCGGGCCATGCTGGGAAAGAACCGGGTCATTTTCCCAGGAGAGAAGGTATTGAATATCCATCTAACATTTGTGTAACGTCTTACATAAATCAAAAACAACTGAGTTGGCATTGTTTCTCTGTTGTAGGTTCTTCTTGCAGTGTCTGGAGGGCCAGCCTCTAGCTCCATGCTGTCACAGGTTCAAGAGGTAGCTGGGTCAATGTCTTCCTAGATGTAACATACAGTGCGACTACACAATTACTAAAATATCACAGGGCTGACATTTTAGATGCAACTCATTAAGTTTCTTCAAATTATTAAGGGTTTCAAACTGTTTTTGTTTTTCTGAATTAAAATGAACCTTTCTTCTCTCAGGGTTTGAGTCGAGACGCACCCAAGAAGTTGAGATTTGTCCCTGGAATTATCTACATAGATGGTAATGTACATGATGATCATCGCTGCTCTTTGGCACAATGTTTTTTTCTTCATCTGTAACTTAGCAGGTGGTTCTGGCCCATTAGACTAGCTCATGTGTGATGATTGTCTATTCAAATCAAATCAAATTTTATTTGTCACATACACATGGTTAGCAGATGTTAATGCGAGTGTAGCGAAATGCTTGTGCTTCTAGTTCTGACAATGCAGTAATAACCAACAAGTAATCTAGCTTACAATTCCAAAACTACTACCTTATACACACAAGTGTAAAGGGAAAAATATTATGTACATAAAGATATATGAATGAGTGATGGTACAGAGCGGCATAGGCAAGATACAGTAGATGGTATTGAGTACAGTATATACATATGAGATGAGTATGTAAACAAAGTGGCATAGTTAAAGTGGCATAGTTAAAGTGGCTACATGTATTACATAAAGATGCAGTAGATTATATAGAGTACAGTATATACGTATACATATGAGATGAATAATGTAGGGTATGTAAACATTATATTAGGTAGCATTTCCCATCAATTCCCATTATTAAAGTGGCTGGAGTTGAGTCAGTGTGTTGGCAGCAGCCACTCAATGTTAGTGGTGGCTGTTTAACAGTCTGATGGCCTTGAGATAGAAGCTGTTTTTCAGTCTCTCGGTCCCAGCTTTGATGCACCTGTACTGACCTCGCCTTCTGGATGATAGCGGGGTGAACAGGCAGTGGCTCGGGTGGTTGTTGTCCTTGATGATCTTTATGGCCTTCCTGTGACATCGGGTGGTGTAGGTGTCCTGGAGGGCAGGTAGTTTGCCCCCGGTGATGCGTTGTGCAGACCTCACTACCCTCTGGAGAGCCTTACGTTTGTGGGTGGAGCAGTTGCCGTATCAGGCGGTGATACAGCCCGACAGGATGCTCTCGATTGTGCATCTGTAGAAGTTTGTGAGTGCTTTTGGTGACAAGCCAAATTTCTTCAGCCTCCTGAGGTTGAAGAGGCGCTGCTGCGCCTTCTTCACGATGCTGTCTGTGTGGGTGGACCAATTCAGTTTGTCTGTGATGTGTACGACGATGTACTATGTCTTGACAGAGGGCGGTGCCAGTGGTCAGAGCATGGAAGAGCGGGAGAGGGCAGTGGCTCAACTGGAGTCAGTTTTCAGAGCCACTAATTACCATTACCACATAGTCCACCTGGAACAGGTGAGCTGCCTAGAGATGGGTCAGAAAAATAATGTTGTTTGTACTTCTGTCTGGGATGTGAGACTGAGCTTTGATCATTGGCATTAAATATGTACAGTGCCTTCGGAAAGTATTCAGACCCCTTGACTTTTTCCACATTTTGTTACGTTACAGCCGTATTCTAAAATGGATTTTAAAAATCCTCAGCGATCTACACACAATATCCCATAATGACAAAGCAAAAACAGGTTTAGACATTTTTGCCAATGTATTAAAAATAAATGGATACCTTATTTACATAAGTATTGCTATGAGACTCAAAATTGAGCTCAGGTGCATCCTTTTTCCATTGATCATCCTTGAGATGTTTCTGATTGGCGTCCCTGTGGTAAATTCATTTGGAAAGGCACACACCTGTCTATATCAAGTCCCACAGTTGACAGGGCAAAAACCAAGCCACAAGGTCAAAGGAATTGTCCGTAGTGCTCCGAGACAGGATTATGTCGAGGCACAGATCTGGGGAAGGATACCAAAACATTTCTGCAGCATTGAAGGTCCCCACGGACATACTAGCCTCCATAATTCTTAAATGGAAGATGTTTGGAACAAACAAGAGCTGAGCTGGTCATCCGGCCAAACTGAGCAATCGGGGGAGAAGGACCTTGGTCAGGGAGGTGATCAAGAACCTTATGGTCACTCTGACCGAGCTCTAGAGTACCTCTGTGGAGATGGGAGAACCTTCCAGAAGGACAAGCATCCCTGCAGCACTCCACCAATCAGGCCTTTATGGTAGACGGAAGCCACTCAGTAAAAGGCACCTAAAGACTCAGACCATGAGAAACAACATTCTCTGGTGTCGTGAAACCAAGATTGAACTCTTTGGCCTCAATGCCAAGTGTCACGTCTAGAGGAAACCTGACACCATCCCTACGGTGAAGCATGGTGGTGGTAGCATCATGCTGTGGGGATGTTTTTCAGTGGCAGGGACTGGGAGACTAGTCAGGATTTAGGCCGTCATTGTAAATAAGAATTTAACTGACTTGCCTAGTTTAAATAACGGTTAAACGGTTAAATAAAAGATGAACTGAGCAAAGTACAGAGAGATCCTTAATGGAAACCTGCTCAGGACCTCAGACTAAGCACACAGCCAAGACAACGCAGGAGTGGTTTCGGGACAAGTCTCTGAATGTCCTTGAGTGGCCCAGCCAGAGACCGGACTTGAACCCGATCGAACATCTGGAGAGACCAGAAAATAGCTGTGCAGCAACACTCCCCATCCAACCTGACAGAGAAGAATGGGAGAAACTCTCCAAATACAGGTGTGCCAAGCTTGTAGTGTCATACCCAAGAAGACTGTAATCACAAAGTACTGAGTAAAGGGTCTGAATACTTTTGTAAATGTGATTTTCATTTTTTAAAATAAATAAATTAGCAAAAATGTAAACCTATTTTTGCTTTGTCATTATGGGGTATTGTGTGTAGATTGAGGAGGAAAAAAAACAATTTAATCAATTTTAGAATAAGGCTGTAAAGTAAAATGTGGAAATAGTCAAGGGGGCTGAATACTTTCCCGAAGGCATTGTATTATAGCTTGCCATTATTTAGAACATGTGGTTGCATTATCATGTCTATTGTCTTTCGCTTCCCATGGTGTTTCAGGTACTCAGTCTCCCCAGCTCAGTGCTAGAGGCAGGATCCTCGGCAACAGAAAAACCACAGACTGGGTCGAGTTATAAAGCTGCTGTGGACCAATTCATCCAGACCAAGAAGAACCAGCATCCAGACCTCTCTGTGGAGAATGCCCAGAGTCACCTGTCCAGTCTGAGCATGCAGAAGGTCGAGAATGGAGTAACCAGCCCCATCACCCCTGAACACACCCAAGCCCTTCAGAGACTGTTTGCCTCTGTGAGGACGCTGACAGCCAAAGAGGATTTGCTACATACACTAAGGTGAGAGATTAGACCGTATCTCCGAGACATGCTATTTACGTATCAGAGCATATGGGGGCTGAACATGTCTGATATGCTTCTGAAGGTCTAGTTTGTGTAAAGGCCATTTATGACAGGTGTAATGCATTGCTTTGTCAAGGCAGCACCTGATTCTCCACACAGCGAGGACACAGGGCTACACCAAGGTGATGATGGGGGACAGCTGCTCCCGTCTGGCCATCAAACTGCTCAGCAACATCTCTCTGGGGCGAGGGGCATCGCTGGCAACCGACACGGTGAGGACAAAATCCTCCCCTCTTTCAGCTCAGTAGAATAGTAAACATTATGTTTATGCCCCTCTAAATATTGCAATAAAGTACCGTTTGTAGCATTACCCCACATAGACATACATTGTGTTTTGAGTTCTGGCAGCAGCAGCTGTGTTATTTTGAAATGTTACTATGTTCACAGGGCTTCTCAGATCCTCGCTACGGAGACGTGGTCATTGTCAGACCCATGAGGGACTATTCCTCTAAAGAAATAGCATATTACAACAGAATGTTTGACATCCCCTCCGTCTTTATCCCTGGCCTGGACACTAAGGTGAGAGTCGACTGTGTTCTGATTACTATCATTGTTATGTAGTGTGGCACTGTCGGCCAAGTCCGTTTTTAGTATTTTAAGAGTATTCTTCCTTCACCGCCTCTTCCAGGCACAAGACAAGGCCAGCATCCAGCACCTGACAGAGAGCTTTGTCATCAAACTCCAGACTGACTTCCCCTCTACTGTCAGCACAATCTACAGGTGAGGATGGGTAGCACACAGAGCCACACTAGGAACCAATTGTAAGAACAACTTCTAAAATCCAAATAACTTCACAGATCTTCATTGTAAAAGGTTTAAACACTGTTTCCCATGCTTGTTCAGTGAACCATGAACAAATAATGAGCATGCACCTGTGGAACGGTCGTTAAGACACTACAGCTTACAGACGGTAGGCAATTAAGGTCACAGTTATGAAAACTTAGAACACTAAAGAGGCCTTTCTACTGACTCTGAAAAACACCAAAAGAAAGATGCCCAGGGTCCCTGCTCATCTGTGTGAACGTGCCTTAGGCATGCTGCAAGGATGCATGAGGATTGCAGATGTGGCCAGGGCAATAAATTGCAAGATGCCTAAGATTACCCTACATGGAGACAGGACGGACAGCTGATCGTCCTCGCAGTGGCAGACCATGTGTAACAACACCTGCACAGGATCGGCACATCCGAACATCACACCTGCGGAACAGGTACAGGATGGCAACAACAACTGCCCGAGTTACACCAGGAACGCACAATCCCTCCATCAGTGCTCTGACTGTCCGCAATAGGCTGGACTGAGGGCTTGTAGGCCTGTTTTACGGCAGGTCCTCACCAGACATCACCAACAACAACGTCACCTATGGGCACAAACCCACCGTCGCTGGACCAGACAGGACTGGCAAAAAGTTATTACTGACGAGCCGCGGTTTTGTCTCACAGGGGTGATGGTCGGATTCGCATTTCTCGGCGAAGGAATGAGCGTTACACCGAGGCCTGTACTCTGAAGCGGGATTGATTTGGAGGTGGAGGGGCTGTCATGGTCTGGGGCTGTGTGTCACAGCATCATTGGATTGAGCTTGTTGTCAATCTCAACGCTGTGCGTTACAGGGAAGACCTCCTCCTCCCTCATGTGTTACAATTCCTGCAGGCTCATCCTGACATGACCCTCCAGCATGACAATGCCACCAGCCATACTGCTTGTTCTGTGAGTGATTTCCTGCAAGACAGGAATGTCAGTGTTCTGCCATGGACATCGAAAAGCCCGGATGTCAATCCCATTGAGCACGTCTGGGACCTGTTGGATCGGAGGGCTAGGGCAATTCCCCCCAGAAATGTCCGGGAACTTGCGGGTGCCTTGGTGAAAGAGTGGGGTAACATCTCACAGCAAGAACTGGCAAATCTGGTGCAGTCCATGAGGAGGAGATGCACTGCAGTACTTAATGCAGCTGGTGGCCACACCAGATACTGACTGTTACTCTTGATTTTGACCCCTCCCCCTTTTTCAGGGAAACATTATTCCATTTCTGTTAGTCACATGTCTGTGGAACTTGTTTAGTTTGTCTGTTGTTGAATCTTATGTTCACACATCTACACATGTTAAGTTTGCTGAAAATAAATGCAGTTGACAATGAGGACGTTTCTTTTTTTGTTTATATGGTGCAGTATTTGTAAAGAAAATGGTGGTTGGAAATGGATTTTGTTAGGATACTATATCAATCTTAAATGAGCCTGTTATGCATCTAGACTCGTGTGAAGATAGCTGTTGAGGATTTTGGTATTGAGTACCTGTTTTGATGGTTGTCTTCCAGGACCAGTGAGAAGCTCCACACAGCATGTCCTCCTCAGAACATCAACACACAACCCTTTGCTAAGTGCCTACTCTGTGTGTGCGCCTTGGACACTAAACTAGGTGAGTCACACTGCCAGTGTACTAAGACGGCATCACATCACAGAAATGTACTGTACTCACTAAATAAAAGTATGCCATTTTCTACTGAAATTAGTATTTCTATTCCCTAATCACATAAATATCTCTACCTATCCCTCTCTGCCTCACATGTTCTTTAGAGGAGTTCTCTGCCTACCAGGCTACACTGATCTCAGAGCAGCTGTCTCAGAGGCGGGGCCCAGGCCCTGGGTTCACCCGTGGTACAGCAGCAGCTCCAGGGCTGCCTCCAGCCTCCTCAGCAAGCCAGGGCCAGTGCTGCTCCTCTGGAGGGGGCCAGCACCAGGGCTGTATGACTGGAGAGGGGGGCTGCTGCTCCTCTGCTAAGTCAGTAGGCATTTGTCTCCTGTCTCATTACTGTACAGTTGGATTATGTACACAGTGTACAAAACATTAAGAACACCTTCCTAATATTGAGTTGCCTCCCTCCTTTTGCCCTCAGAACAACCTCACTTCGTCGGGGCATTGACTCTACAAGGTGTCGAAAGCGTTCCACAGGGATGCTGGCCCATGTTGACTTCAATGCTAATCACAGTGGTCAAGTTGCCTGGATGTCCTTTGGGTGGTGGACCATTCTTGATACACATGGGGAACTGTTCAGTTAGAACCCAGCAGCGGTGTAATTCTTTACACAAACCAGTGCGCTTGGTACCTATCATCATACACCGCTCAAAGGCACTTAAATATGCTCCTGCCCATTCACCCTTTTGAATGGCACACAATCAATTTCCCAATTGTCTCAATCTTTAATCTGTAACCTCCCCCTCATCTCCACTGATATTAAAGTGGATTTAACAAGTGACACCAATAAGGGATCATAGCTTTCACCTGGATTCACGGAAAGAGCAGGGCTTAATCTTTTGTGCACTCAGTGTATATTCACATGTTTACATTTAGGGTGAAGTGCCAAGCAACTTGAAGTTACTTGTACAAGAGGCTGTTTAATTTGATCCTATTGAATGAATAGAATACTGTGTGTGTTCTTTCAGGGAGCCAGAGACGGTGGATCTTAAAAGCCTGTTGTGTTACAGTTGTAGACTGACCATCAAAGACATGGTAAGTGAAAGGACGTCTATCACGTCACTCCTAAACATGACCAACATCATCTTTACAAAGACTACAGCAGGACAATGTGAACCATGGCCTTTCTCTGTTCTACAGACAGCAGAAGATGCCCTTCCCCAGTATATACTGTCAGAGGCTGAGAGAAGGAAGAGAAGGTGAGATTTATACAACATTCTTAACTCAAAAACGTGAAATAGCCATAATGTCTGCATAGAATGAGTTATTACCAGTAGAATTGCACTGAGCATATCCTTCTATTTACCTTGTTACTTCTGTTTATGGACTTGTCTAGGTCTCAGATGAGGGAGGAGATCAGTGAGTTCCTGCTAGATGAGGAAGAGGATGAAGCCATCCTGAGGGTCAATGGGTCCTTGTGACTGCACAACGGCACTGCAGTGACGTAGTTCCCTTGGCAACTATACAACCAAGGCTGTTTGTCTCAATATAAACTAACACCAATTGCTTTTAATGAATCAACTGACTGAGTAAATATTATTTGGCTATAAGACAATAGGCTGATTTAAACTGTATTTTAACTGCACCCAAAATAAAGCTGCTTTGTACATGGCACTGCTTGGTGGTGAATCTAACATTGATTCAGGTATAACTAATGAATTGAATATGGATGTATGATGCTGAAACAATTAGTTTTTCCATGTCAGAAATGAGAATGAACAATATTGTCTTTGGTTTAGAAGCTGAACCACATTCTATTGGGAATAGAAATTATTATTCTTACAAAACAGAGATCCCATAGCAACAACCTGCATTAGAACTCCCATCAGGTTCTCTGAAAATGAGCGCAAACATATGGAAATAAAAGTATAACATGTTTATTAAAGTTAGGAAAGGTTTTGGTTTTTGCATATTGGCAATGGCTGAACCCTATTGTAACAATTCAGAAACAAAGGCACAATGGTCGCACTGTTTTCTGTATAGTGTTACAATTTCTGAATGTACTCCAGCATGACATTTTCCAGAGATGGGGCTAATGTTGCCTTGTGCATTATTCCAGCATGGAGAAGTTTTGTAAGGATTGTCATGACTAAGACATGTTTCAGTCTTTACAGTGTTGCTATACTCTTGTCATTTAACACTTAAGAGATTCAAGTCTTGCGATCAATAAGCCTGTAACTTGTTGCCACGTACAAAGTTAGCTTTCCTCCCAACTGAAGCGTTTCAATTTGTAAACAGTTTGAGTAAGATTTGGCTGAATATGATCTAATAGTGTTTTGATTGGAAACAAACACCCTATTTTAGGTCCTTTTTCTCTCAAATTGTCCCCTTTGGTGTTGCGTTAGTCCACACTGTGCTGGTCAGTGTAGTGAAGATCCAGCCGGGGGCCTGTCTCTTCATTAAGGGGTAGTGTCTGTAGGTCAAGCCGGCCATCATACCTCATTCAGAAGCCGATATTTCTGTTGGAACCCAGGCAATAAGACAAGAGGAGCCAGGCTTTAGTCTGTGGTCAAAGTGCAAAGCATCTAACCTGCCCTTCTGAATGGAGAGGCCTAGCCACACTTTCCATAACCCGGGTACTGGAGCAGACCCCTTGGCCACCACACAGCCTCTGGCTCACTGTCTGTCAGTACAGCCCACCAGCAGAGGCAAATAGTACTGTCAGAGTACAGAAACAGACAAAACATGCCTTTCCCCCTGGCTAAGGGGTTAGTGCACAGTGAAAATAGACCCACTGGAGCTAGTATTGGGTCTTTTAGAGGAAGACCAGGTAGAGGCACCCCTGTGTGTGAGACAGCCCCAGCCAGGGGTGATCTGGATAGGACAGCAAGGGGGGAGGGGGCTAGCGATTGTCACTTGATAGCTTGTCTCTTGTCCACTTAATCATAGTCTCTGGTGAGCGGTAGAGGAAGATGAGTTTGGAGTAGAGCTCCTCTTCCAGCTCTAGCTCTCCTGTCTCCCTGACCAAGAAGATGTCTGTGCACAGCTTGAGGATACGGTTAACACAGGGCAGCTCCTCAAACATAATGGAGTGAGAGATCTCACTGAAGAAGCCCCTCACAAACTTCCCAATCACCAGCACCACAGACACATACAGCCCCATGATCCTGCAATGGAGAACAAGTGTAGAATGAGCATAATTGAACATAGATCTCTCGTCTGTCTATACAGTTAATTTCCCACACAATAGTTTGAATGTAAATCAGGTCTATTCGATTTGCTGGAATGGGCTACCATTGAGAACACAGGCACGCATAGATCCTTACCCATATCCTGCCAGGAAACCTAGACTGGGGGGGCTGACTTTGTCATTGAAGATGACCATCGGCAGGACGCCGCAGGCCCCTTTGGACGGAGTACAGTCGGCGATGCTGATGTCCCACCACTCCTGGGCCCCACGGGTGCTGTTCAGAGAGCGGTCCCTCATCAGAGACAGTGTTATATCCTGGTAGCCATCCTCATCACCTGCAACATAACATGGTGTCGGAGAATTGTAACACAGACTGACTGTCCATGTTTTAGCTTTGAACTTCCTTATAGACGAATTGGTTGTTTAGCAACAAAACTGATGCATGCGCAACTATGGGGCAAAACAGATGGAGTTGGCTTAGATGGTTGATTACATGTAAACTATATATCATCTCCAATGTTTATTGAAAATATAAAGAAATAAAGCTGAACAATGAGCACTTGTCTCTCAAATAAATCGTTACAGCTAGCAAATTTTGGCCCTATTAGTAGACATGACATCAGTCAAAACAAGACATGGTATCAAGAACAACGAGCTGAAACGAGCCACTCACGATTCACCAAATGGCAGTTTCTTGTCATTGTTGCAAGGTATCTGGCCATCCAGAACCACAACAACACACTGCCTTCTGCCCCTTTGAAGCGTGTGCATCGTTCTCGTGACGCTGTCAGCTAACCGTCTATATTTCTAGTACTGTGGCAGGAAGGATGTTTATACATAAAAGCCGCTCTGACCTTTATACAGCTGGTCGACTGGTTTGGCCTCGGCGCCGTTTGGTGCTCGGATATAGTTGGGGAACATGTGAGGCACACGTCTGATAAAAAAAAGTACAGATAATGTCAAACAGAATTCAGGACAGGATTTCACACAGAAATTGAAATAAACTCAGCAAAAAAAGAAACGTCCTCCCACTGTCAACCACATTTATTTTCAGCAAACTTAACATGTGTAAATATTTGTGTGAACATAAGACTCAACAACTGAGACATAAACTGAACAAGTTGGATGTCAGGATGAGACTGCAGGAAAGGTACTACATGAGGGAGGAGGATGTCTTCCCTGCAACGCACAGCGTTGAGATTGCCTGCAATGACAACAAGCTCAGTCCGATGATGCTGTGATACACCGCCCCAGGCCATGACGGACCCTCCACCTCCAAATCGATCCCGCTTCAGAGTCCAGGCCTCGGTGGAACGCTCATTCCTTTGACGATAAATGCGGATCCGACCAGGGATCTCACCCCTGGTGAGACAAAACCGCGACTCGTCAGTGAAGAGGCACTTTTTGCCAGTCCTGTCTGGTCCAGCGACAGTGAGTTTGTGCCCATAGGCGACGTTGTTGCCGGTGATGTCTGGTGAGGACCTGCCTTACAACAGGCTTACAAGCCCTCAGTCCAACCTCTCTCAGCCTATTGCGGACAGTCAGAGCACTGATGAAGTGATTGTGCGTTCCTGGTGTAACTCGTGCAGTTGTTGTTGCCATCCTGTACCTGTCCCGCAGGTGTGATGTTCGGATGTGCCGATCCTGTGCAGGTGTTGTTACGCGAGGACGATCAGCTGTCCGTCCTGTCTCCCTGTAGCGCTGTCTTAGGCGTCTCACTGTACGGACATTGCAATTTATTGCCCTGGCCACATCTGCAGTCCTCATGCCTCCTTGCAGCATGCCTAAGGCACGTTCACACAGATGAGCAGGGACCCTGGGCATCTTTCTTTTGGTGTTTTTCAGAGTCAGTAGAAAGGCCTCTTTAGTGTTCTAAGTTTTCATAACTGTGACCTTAATTGCCTACCGTCTGTAAGCTGTTAGTGTTTTAACGACCGTTCCACAGGTACATGTTCATTAATTGTTTATGGTTCATTGAACAAGCATGGGAAAGTGTTTAAACCCTTTACAATGAAGATCTGTGAAGTTGTTTGGATTTTTACAAATGATCTTTGAAAGACAGGGTCCTGAAAAGGGGACGTTTCTTTTTGTGCTGAGTTTACTACATTTGACTTTGAGCGGAGAGCAGAACATACACTGGGTCTGTGCGGTTCCCCACTAGCAGGGAAGCCAGGTCTGCTCTGACCGGGTTGCCTGGATCCAGATCGATGGAGTACTTGTCAGACGTGTGCTCCACAGTGCCACCCTTGCCAAGGTCCCTGAAGAAAGAGACAGACACAAATACAATAAATACTATAGAAAACCACAGGGCAATTGCATAAACAAATGTTTTTACGTCTGCAACAACTTAAAAACCACACACACACATACACACACAAACTGGTGCATACACATGTACACACACACACACACACACACACACACACACACACACACACACACACACACACACACACACACACACACACACACACACACACACACACACACACACACACACACACACACACACACACACACAGCTGACCTCTGGAAAGTCCAGGCCAGGCGTAGGGTCATGTCCACAGGGCTGCCCAGCAGCTCCTTGACCACCTCCTGTCGACTTGGTGGGCTGATCCTCCACACTGACCCTGAGCTGCCCTCGATCTTAGCTGTCACTATGTCCTCATAGCTGTAGAGGGTGATGAACTGCATAGCCCTCTGCAGGGGGGACACACAGACAGTCAGAAGTTACAACTACCTACCGCAGAGGCAAATAGAGAGCAGCAGAGCTCAAGTCCATGTTTGTTGTATTCATCATTCAACAGGGATCACTTACTCACAGTTGTACACAATTTGCTTAATTAGAATCTAAAACAGGGTGCCCATGGGAAGGAAATTGGATGAGCTCTTTACAGTAGAGTTGGAGGTATTACGCACAGCATTGTCATAGAAGTTGGTGGTGAGTTTGTTGTAGTCCTCCTCAGTGAAGGACTGAATGGACTGCTGCTGGACACTCATGGTGAACAAGGGCTATGGAGAGGGACAACGGTTCACGTTTTAGTACAACAAATCTAACATGAGCACATATCAAATGTATCTTCCATAGATTCTCCATTGCTTGCATTTTAGTGCTGGACGAGACTTGCCGTTGAAGATGACCATGGGCAGTATGGGTCCGGTGCCCATTAGAGTGTAAATTGTGCTCACTTATAATCCCCCCCCCCCCCCCCCCCCCCCCCAGTAATTACCTCATATCCTCCCAGCTTGACGGTCACTGTGACATCCACAGGGTGATTGACCACGCCCACCACCGATCTGACCAACGAGATGAAGAGCAGCGGGAACCAGATGATGCAGATGAGAAAGAAGATGATGAGTCCTCCCATCCCATACTTCACTATCTTCTTCTTCTTCTGGCCTTTGGGCTGAGGGTATTTCTGAGGATGAAGAGGAACCCAGCTGTAAGAACTGCTGGCCTAATCACATACTACAACAGACGGCAAGGGATTTTATCAACTACATTTGTAACCTAGAGGTCCTTTGTACCTTCTCTGTCTCACGGCTGCACTTAATGATGAAGATGTTGGCGTAGATGTCTTCCACACACATCCAGTTGGAGAGGGACAGAGTGGTGTCAGTCCACACCCAGTCCATCACTGCCCGGAGCTCCACCAGGAAAGGCACCAAGCGGAACCTGAGACAGACAGACAATATCACCCTGTATCAATACCCAACCTCATCCCATCACCTCCCTGAACAGGGAGACACCCTGACTCAAACATATGATATGGTGTGGCAGAGTAGGAGATTATGAATGGACAGACTCACCCTTGGAAGAGGAAGAGGTTGAGGTGGTTGAACTTCTTAGTGAGGAAGTTGCCCAGGATCCGGGTGGGGTAGCCACAGCGGATCTGATAGGCCGACAGGGCAAAGTAGATACACTTGAAGAAGTACCAGAGCTGAGCCACCGAGTTTTGACTGAACATCCTGAGAGGACAGAGGGAGACACACCTCAGTACACACCTCAGAGAAATGATGCAATAGGCACACCGCTTCAGGACTGTCGAACACCACGAAGATAGACAAACATAAGCGTGATTAAATAGACAAGACGTAATGAGATGTGTCACTCTGCAGACACACCCTCGTCTTCCTCACCTCTCAGTGACAGCAGGCAGGATGAAGAACATCCAGAGGTGGATGCCAAACACCAGGATGATCTGGAAGATGAGCTTGCCCAGGACGGTCTTGCGGAGGTAGAGGGCTCGGTCGATGATCATGGTGCTGAACTGGATGAGCAGCATCACCAGGAAGGCCTCGGGCACCTGGTCCTCTGACAGCGTCGAGGCAATGTCTGCTGCGGCCGAGTGTTTCTGAGGCACAACGGGCAAACCGTTTAGACCACAGAATGCTATTATAGTGTCCTGTGACCAAGCACAGAGCTTCTAGACATGGTGTTTTGATGGTTTAATCGGAATTACATGTAGGTGGTGATGCAACAATGAGTAATACAATATCAGGAACTGTTTTTGAGAGGTTTGAAAGGTTTGAGAGCTTTTGCCGGCGCAGGTATCGGAATAAGTTGTGTGTCAAGAGTGGCCTCGTACAGCAAGTGCATTCAATGCAGTCATGTAAACAGTACTCACTCCAAAGGCCCAGAAACCAAAGACAATGATGATGAAATCCACCACGTCAGTGAGGAACATGAGGGCGTAGACATCAGTGGCAGCACGGTACGGTGCATGTAAGATGTCGCTGAAGAATTCGTGACACGGCTTGTAGACATTCTGCACACTACAAAGAGGGTTGGGAAATCAAATCACTGCCTCATGCCCAAATATGGCAAGATTATAGAGGACAGCTGATTCATACAGCACAGCAATCGCGTCACAACCAATTACTCTTCTAAATGCAAATCAAAACCCACAGAATTATTTACAAACCATAATAACACTAGAGAGTCCACTGGTTATGCAACTGTGTGACGTCAGTATTGTCTGACGAGCTCTCTAGTGAGTAACTCCTGTGTACTTACGCTGTGATGGTGAGGTGCTTGATCTTCTCTCCCGCTGCTATCAGCTTCTTACTGGCTGCCTCTCTACGCTTACCCTTCTGTTTCTTCTTCTGCTCCTTTTTCTCAGCCTTGATATCTAAGGCTTCTAGGATCCAAACAGAATACAAATCATTTCACTGTAACTCTGAGGAGGGCAGTCATAAGGACACACACTCCTATTCTGAAATCCCAAGCCCTTAATTCATGAATGTCTTCATTCTCCTCTCTACTGCTAGTTTCTTTAACTGACCTTTGCTTAATAGTTTTTTCTTGCGGAAGCGCATGATGCTGCCCTTCTTCTTGGGTCCCTCCACAGGCAGGCTGGGGGGCGGCTCTGGGGTGGGGACTAAGCTGGTGCTGGGCTCTGGTTCAGGCTCTGGTTCAGGCTCTGGTTCGGCCTTCTGGTCTTCGTCCGGTTTGAGTTCCTCCAGGTCCATGAGGCTGGGTCCTGGGCTGGGATGAACATGGACTTCCACCCCCTCCCCCTCTCCTCCCTCCTTCTTGTTGGCCTCCTCTGATGGCCGTGAGGGCTTCTCCTCCAGAGCACATTCCTGGTCCCACAGGCCATACCGCTGATGAGAGACAGTGAAGAAACAAAACCGTTAGGAGGATTGAATCCAAATCTTGTGGTATAAACGTACACTACCGTTCAAAAAAATTTGGGGTCACTTAGAAATGTCCTTGCTTTTTGAAAGAAAAGCACATTTTTTGTCCATTAAAATAACATTAAATTGATCAGAAATACAGTATAGACATTAACGTTGTAAATGACTATTTTAGCTGGAAATGGCAGATTTTGTATTGAATATCTACATAGGCGTACAGAGGCCCATTATCAGCAACCATCACTCCTGTGTTCCAATGGCACGTTGTGTTAGCTAATCTTAGTTTATCATTTTAAAAGGCTAATTGATCATTAGAAAACCCTTTTGCAGTTATGTTAGCACAGCTGAAAACTGTTGTTCTGATTAAAGAAGCAATAAAACTGACCTTCTTTAGACTAGTTGAGTATCTGGAGCATCAGCACTTGTGGGTTCGATTACAGGCTCAAAATGGTCAGAAACAAAGACCTTTCTTCTGAAACTCGTCAGTCTATTCTTTGTCTAAGAAATGAAGGCTATTTCATGCGAGAAATTGCCAAGAAACTGAAGATCTCATACAATGCTGTGTACTACTCCCTTCACAGAACAGCGCAAACGGGCTCTAACCCAAAATTTGATCAGCATATCGATTGCGCAACCAGGGGTGGAAAAACCTTGGATCATTGTTACTCTAACTTCCGCGACGCATATAAGGCCCTGCCCCGCCCTCCTTTCGGAAAAGCTGACCACAACTCCATTTTGTTGATCCCTGCCTACAGACAGAAACTAAAACAAGAGGCTCCCACGCTGAGGTCTGTCCAACGCTGGTCCGACCAAGCTGACTCCACACTCCAAGACTGCTTCCATCACGTGGACTGGGACATGTTTCGTATTGCGTCAGATAACAATATTGACGAATACGCTGATTCGGTGTGCGAGTTCATTAGAACGTGCGTTGAAGATGTCGTTCCCATAGCAACGATTAAAACATTCCCTAACCAGAAACCGTGGATTGATGGCAGCATTCGCGTGAAACTGAAAGCGCAAACCACTGCTTTTAATCAGGACAAGGTGACTGATAACATGACCGAATACAAACAGTGCAGCTATTCCCTCCGCAAGGCTATCAAACAAGCTAAGCGTCAGTACAGAGACAAAGTAGAATCTCAATTCAACGGCTCAGACACAAGAGGCATGTGGCAGGGTCTACAGTCAATCACGGACTACAAGAAGAAATCCAGCCCAGTCACGGACCAGGATGTCCTGCTCCCAGGCAGACTAAATAACTTTTTTGCCCGCTTTGAGGACAATACAGTGCCACTGACACGGCCTGCAACGAAAACATGCGGACTCTCCTTCACTGCATCCGAGGTGAGTAAGACATTTAAACGTGTTAACCCTCGCAAGGCTGCAGGCCCAGACGGCATCCCCAGCCGCGCCCTCAGAGCATGCGCAGACCAGCTGGCCGGTGTGTTTACGGACATATTCAATCAATCCCTATACCAGTCTGCTGTTCCCACATGCTTCAAGAGGGCCACCATTGTTCCTGTTCCCAAGAAAGCTAAGGTAACTGAGCTAAACGACTACCGCCCCGTAGCACTCACTTCCGTCATCATGAAGTGCTTTGAGAGACTAGTCAAGGACCATATCACCGACACCCTACCCGACACCCTAGACCCAATTTGCTCCGCCCAATTTGCTTACCGCCCAAATAGGTCCACAGACGATGCAATCTCAACCACACTGCACACTGCCCTAACCCATCTGGACAAGAGGAATACCTATGTGAGAATGCTGTTCATCGACTACAGCTCGGCATTCAACACCATAGTACCCTCCAAGCTCGTCATCAAGCTCGAGACCCTGGGTCTCGACCCCGCCCTGTGCAACTGGGTACTGGACTTCCTGACGGGCCGCCCCCAGGTGGTGAGGGTAGGCAACAACATCTCCACCCCGCAATCCTCAACACTGGGGCCCCACAAGGGTGCGTTCTGAGCCCTCTCCTGTACTCCCTGTTCACCCACAACTGCGTGGCCACGCACGCCTCCAACTCAATCATCAAGTTTGCGGACGACATAACAGTGGTAGGCTTGATTACCAACAACGACGAGACGGCCTACAGGGAGGAGGTGAGGGCCCTCGGAGTGTGGTGTCAGGAAAATAACCTCACACTCAACGTCAACAAAACTAAGGAGATGATTGTGGACTTCAGGAAACAGCAGAGGGAACACCCCCCTATCCACATCGATGGAACAGTAGTGGAGAGGGTAGCAAGTTTTAAGTTCCTCTGCATACACATCACAGACAAACTGAATTGGTCCACTCACACAGACAGCATCGTGAAGAAGGCGCAGCAGCGCCTCTTCAACCTCAGGAGGCTGAAGAAATTCGGTTTGTCACCAAAAGCACTCACAAACTTCTACAGATGCACAATCGAGAGCATCCTGGTGGGCTGTATCACCGCCTGGTACGGCAACTGCTCCGCCCACAACCGTAAGGCTCTCCAGAGGGTAGTGAGGTCTGCACAACGCATCACCGGGGGCAAACTACCTGCCCTCCAGGACACCTACACCACCCGATGTTACAGGAAGGCCATAAAGATCATCAAGGACATCAACCACCCGAGCCACTGCCTGTTCACCCCGCTATCATCCAGAAGGCGAGGTCAGTACAGGTGCATCAAAGCTGGGACCGAGAGACTGAAAAACAGCTTCTATCTCAAGGCCATCAGACTGTTAAACAGCCACCACTAACATTGAGTGGCTGCTGCCAACACACTGACACTGACACTGACTCAACTCCAGCCACTTTAAAAATGGGAATTGATGGGAAATGATGTAAATATATCACTAGCCACTTTAAACAATGCTACCTTTTATAATGTTACTTACCCTACATTATTCATCTCATATGCATACGTATATACTGTACTCTATATCATCGACTGCATCCTTATGTAATACATGTTTACATACTCACCTCATGTATATACTGTACTCCTATGCTGCTCTGTACCATCACTCATTCATATATCCTTATGTACATATTCTTTATCCCCTTACACTGTGTATAAGACAGTAGTTTTGGAATTGTTAGTTAGATTACTTGTTGGTTATTACTGCATTGTCGGAACTAGAAGCACAAGCATTTCGCTACACTCGCATTAACATCTGCTAACCATGTGTATGTGACAAATAAAATTTGATTTGATAACCAGAATAGAAAGAGTGGGAAGCACCGGTGCACAACTGAGAAAGGGGACAAGTACATTAGAAAGTTCTTTGTTTCTGGCCATTTTGAGCCTGTAATCGAACCCACAAGTGCTGATGCTCCAGATACTCAACTAGTCTAAAGAAGGACCGTTTTATTGCTTATTTAATCAGAACAACAGTTTTCAGCTGTGCTAACATAACTGCAAAAGGGTTTTCTAATGATCAATTAGCCTTTTAAAATGATAAACTTGGATTAGCTAACACAACCTGCCATTGGAACACAGGAGTGACGGTTGCTGATAATGGGCCTCTCTCTGTACGCCTATGTAGATATTCCATTAAAAAATCAGCCATTTCCAGCTACAAGTCATTTACAACATTAACAATGTCTCCACTGTATTTCTGATCAATTTGATGTTATTTTAATGGACATTTTCTTTCAAAAAGCAAGGACATTTCTAAGTGACCCCAATCCTTTGAACGGTAGTGTATGATTATAAAGTCATGTCTGAGAGTTCAATGGTGGGCTGGTATACCTGTAGCAGTGAGCGATGGAAGAAGAGAGCCAGCAGCTGCAGCAGATCATAGCGGATGTAGTTATCCGTCTTCTCCAGGCCCAGGATACGAGGTGGGAAGAAAGGCTTGTCCTCGTTCAGCGTGAGCTCATATACACTATTCCACGGGAAGAAACCAAACTGGAACAGGTACTTCACCACCACCATGACCTGAGTAGAACCGGAACAAACCAGAACAATGCAGAGGGAAACATAGTTTAACATAAAGAAACGTATCTGATACATGACCATCTGTTAAATATTACTTTTTATTTTTTTACATTTTTTGTTGTAAAAGCTAACAGCCTGGAACGGGAACAGTGTGGAATAAATCCCTAAATTAGGTCTGGAAATTTGGAATACTAATTGGTTTCTACCTTTTGTTTTTTATTGCACACCTGGTGTAAACCAATCTTACACATTACATACTTCACCACTTTAGCCAACGAAAGCAAGAAGAAGGAGAAGATAGTAAGCGTCTGCACCTGTGCAATGGCTATGTCTCAACAGGCTTGTATAGGTGTGCACTACCATACCACATCGGTGCAACAATAACAATCTAGAAATCAGCTCTGTCTTGGTACCAGCATTTTTTTATTTTTGTTTTGAATTTTACCCCTTTTTCTCCCCAATTTCGTGCTATCCAATTGTTCGTAGCTACTATCTTGTCTCATCGCTACAAGTCCCGTACGGGCTCGGGAGAGATGAAGGTTGAAAGTCATGCGTCCTCCGATACACAATCCAGCCAGCCGCACCAATGTGTCTGAGGAAACACCGTGCACCTGGCAACCTTGGTTAGCGCGCACTGCGCCCAGCCCGCCACACGAGTCGCTGGTGCGCGATGAGACAAGGATATCCCTACCGGCCAAACCCTCCCTAACCCGGACGACGCTAGGCCAATTGTGAGTCGCCCCACGGACCTCCTGGTCGCGGCCGGTTACGACAGAGCCTGGGCGCGAACCCAGAGTCTCTGGTGGCACAGCTGGCGCTGCTGTACAGCGCCCTTAACCACTGCGCCACCCGGGAGGCCCGGTACCAGCATTTTCAACCCAACAACGACCCACCTCAGTGTAGACAATAGCGGTCATCCAGAACTTCTTGGTGGGGCGTGGCACGGCCAGCATGGCCCAGAGGAAGATGAGGATGGGCAGCACCACTGAGATGACAGAGGCCGTCACCATGTTGTTGAGCACGATGATGAAGTAGCACACCAGCTCTGAGTTGGCAGCCAGGAGGTTGTATAGGGCAAACTGCAGCTTCAGCAGGCGGTTCTGAGAGGAGTAGAACTCTCTACACTGGACCAGCTCCTCCACAAAGAACTGCCTGAGTTAGGGGGGTATAGAGACATCGGGGTCAGTACAGTTCATACACGCAGAACATACACAAGCTGATACGTGGGAACAGTTGACAGTCTGAGTCGATCAGGCTAGAAGCTGGGGTCTGTAGCATGTCAACTGTAGAGGTCTTCTGGGAAGTATATGTCAGTACCGGTCAGTGAGCATCTCGCTGGCGGTCCTGGAGTGGCGGTAGCGGCTTTTGTGCTGTGGTTCTGGCTCTACCCCCAGCTGCTCCAGAGTGGGCTCTGAACAACACAGCGTGGTGCCGCTGTGATGCTCACGCTCGCTCAGCTCCACCAGCTCCAACCCACTACAACATAACACACAGGTCAGCAATAACACTCAACACTGACAATTATATACTGAACAAAAATATAAACGCAACATGTAACAATTTCAAAGATGTTACTGAGTTACAGTTCATATGAGGAAATCAGTCAATTGAAATAAATGTATTAGGCCCTAATATGTGGCATTGTGTTGTGTGACAAAACGGCTAATTTTATTGTCCCCAGCACAAGTTGCACCTGTGTAATGATCATGCTGTTTAATAATTTTCTTGATATTCCATACCTGTCATGTGGATGGAATATTTTGTCAAATGAGAAATATTCACTAACAGGGATGTAAACAAATTTGTGCAGAAACTTTGAAAAATTTCTGGGATTTTTTATTTCAGCTCATGAAACATGGGACCAACGCTTTATATTTTTGTTCAGTGTAGATGATTACAAACCAGTAAGAAAATGATTTTTTTTTCATATAAATTTTGTTAAATTGTATTCTGTTCCTCCCTCGAAAGAGATATTCAATATTAATGTGCCCAATAGGTTAAATGGGCCATCACCTTCACCAACCTGGTGGCACTGGTTCTATTCATGTGGTCCGTGTCTCCCTCTATGTCTCCCAGACAGGTCTCCATAGTGGGGCTCTCGCTGCCCTGGGACAGCTGATCCTCCATGGGCTCCCTCAGAGATCCCTGTAAAACACTACAGGGTTAGGGTCCATCACTGGTCATACTGGGACAGCTGATCCTCCATGGGCTCCCTCAGAGATCCCTGTAAAACACTACAGGGTTAGGGTCCATCACTGGTCATACTGGGACAGCTGATCCTCCATGGGCTCCCTCAGAGATCCCTGTAAAACACTACAGGGTTAGGGTCCATCACTGGTCATACTGGGACAGCTGATCCTCCATGGGCTCCCTCAGAGATCCCTGTAAAACACTACAGGGTTAGGGTCCATCACTGGTCATACTGGGACAGCTGATCCTCCATGGGCTCCCTCAGAGATCCCTGTAAAACACTACAGGGTTAGGGTCCATCACTGGTCATACTGGGACAGGGCCCCACTAGAAGTAGATGACTTCTGGTTGTGGGAGGTACCTTATAACTGACCTGGCTGACGTTGTGTATGAGGTGGTAGCGTTCGTTGCACAGCACGGTGGAGGTGTCCACGTACTGCTTGGTGATGAGGTTGAGCCACTCTGTTAGGCCATCCACCATGGCCAGGAACACGACCCACAGCAACATGAGGACGTCCAGGATCCTCTGCACAATGTCTGCCTTCCCTATAGCACAGCATGAGATTACATTGCACTAGGTCATACAGACAATAAAATGTGTGAAACTTAATGAATAAATGGCACTGGGAATATAGTGGCCAAAATATGTAACCTACATCATTAAATAAACCCCAAAATACCTGAGCCCTCTCCATCAAGTTCGTCATTGTCGTCGATCTCTTCATGTGAAATGCTTTCTTCAAATTCAAGACTACCTTCATGACCTGTAACAGAAAAAACAACAAGTTAATCACTGTGTGTGTGTGTGTGTGTGTGTGTGTGTGTGTGTGTGTGTGTGTGAACTCTGACCTGATGCTGGAGAACTGTCCTGTTTCCTCTGCCGTCTCTCCTCTCTTTCCAGCCTCCTCTGTTCTTTCTGTCTCTCCTGACGTTCCCTCAGCGTTGCCTTGGCGCTGGTCACCCACGCCCGGTACGCCAGCTGAGGGCACAGGGGGAGGCAGGAGGAATTAACATGCTTCAATACTGCATTATGAAAAGCAAACATTGGAGTATTTTGAGTAATATTGTTTCTTTTTGCACATTTCAGTGCATTTTAGCAGTGTGAAAATGCTGTGGTGGCAGAGGCTGTGTTGATAAACTGTAAGGTGAACTCACCTGAAAGGCAGTCTGTTTCTGAGGCTTTTTTTCTTCTGAAAACAGTTCGTCTTCCTCCTCACTGTCCGACTCAAACAGGTAGTAATCCGCAGAATGCAACACTGCAAAGGTAAACAGAAACCATCCAGATGATATCAATACATGGGGACAGGACAGACCATGGGTAGTGAATGCATTTACTGGTAGTACAACAATGGCTGTGGCGGTCACGAAATTTAGTCAGCCGGTGATTGTAAAGCAAATAGCTGTCGGTCTCACGGTAATTGACGATGAATTAACATAAACACACTCAGCATCTCCTGGCTTCCACACAAGCCACTAATGCAGAACTTTGGAGAATCTACATTTTAAAAAGTCTAATAACTCCATGTAATAAAGCCTACACCTTCAAAATAAATCCACTATTTATTTTAGACAGGTCTAAAGAAGCATGATATGAAGAAAATCTATATTCAGAAAAACAGAATAGCATACTCTGAGCTGTCCTTATTTATGGTCTTGATCTGGCTATGCTAAATGGCTATGGGCTACACTAGTTCATTTAGCAGACAGGATTTGCTTAGAATTCTGTGGCATTATTTTTATATTACTTTATAGTATGAAGAATACAATTTAACAAGGTTGAATAAAATAGAAAGGATATTTTCTCAAAAGGATTTGAGGGAGTGCGGCTATTATGTGTTGAGCAGTTAACAAATAAATAGGTACTCCTATATGCTTAATTTAGAGTTAATAATGCAACTTTATTTGTTCTACAAATGTTGGGCTATATGTTTTGATTGTTAATACAATGTAAGGCTGCATGATGCGACCCTAATGATGCTTGAAAGGCATGAGCTTGAAAGGCATGAGCTCTGCTTGCTTTTTTTTAAGCAGGGTGTACACACTTCATTAGTCTCTCATTCACAATTTGACAAGCACTTGATAATGCCTCGAATATCACGGCTCCATCTCCTTTGGTGACTGTAACGCACCCTAAAAAAATCCATGCCTTTTCGCGGCCAGTGGCTGTTAAGCCCTTGGCCCGGAGTGCTGCGTTGTGCCCTTCACCCCGAGTGCTGCAGATCGGTGGGTCCCCCACGGAATGGTTGAGCTAACGTAGGCTTGAGCTAACGTATGCGATTAGCATGAGGTTGTAAGTAACAAGGACATTTCCCAGGACATAGACATATCTGATTTTGGCAGAAAGTTTAAATTCTTGTTAATCTAACTGCACTGTCCAATTTACAGTAGCTATTACAATGGAAGAATACCATGCTATTGTTTGAGGAGAGTTCACAGTTATGAACTTGTAAATGTATTAATAAACCAATTAGGCACATTTTGGGCATTCTTGATACAAGACTTTTAACAGAAATGCAATGGTTTATTGGATCAGTCTAAAACGTTGCACATACACTGCTGCCATCTAAATTGTGCATGGGCTTGAATAATACATTATGGTCTTTCTCTTGCATTTCAAAGATGGTACAACATTTTTTTTTTTAAAACACGTTTTTTTCTTTGTATTAACTTTTACCAGATCTAATGTGTTATATTCTCCTATATTAATTTCCCATTTCCACAAACTTCAAAGTGTTTCCTTTCAAACAGTATGAAGAATATGTATATCCTTGCTTCAGGTCCTGAGCTACAGGCAGTTAGATTTGGGTATGTCATTTTAGGCCAAAAAAAAAAAAATGGAGGATCTTTAAGAAGCACCTCTCACTCACATGGTTCTCCATCATGTGATCGTCTCTTTCTCACAGGCTACAAGTGAAGACAGACATATCGGGGACACAACCGCGCGCGTCCTAATCCAATTCCGAGGTGCATATTGAAGATATTGGCAGATCTGTCCACATTTACTTTTCGTCAGTCAACAAGATGAATAGGCCTAACGAACTGCAAAAGCACCCACCTATGTCAATATACTATCCCCATAGTACAAAAGTCAACCTATTCTATTCTGTGCGAGAAATACATATTCCGGGACAGTTAATTAATACAACCACTAGCATCAACAAAAACTTTTTTCCCAAATGTGGCTGACGCAACAGACCAGAAATATTTATCTTAAAATGTTGATAAACTAATAGGCTATTCCTTCACATTATAAGCGCAGCAATGCGAACATGGTAGTAGGCTTATGTATGTCAGTTAGGCGCTAAACCCCTTGTAAAGCGGATTAATGTGCTTAAAGAAGTTATTTGGCCACTTTAGTTGTGATACAAACATATAGGCCTATGGGCTAGGCTACATGAGGTGTGCGACTATAATTAGAAGTCACAAAAAAAGGCAGTTTCTTATGCTGGGCATCATTCACAAGTCATAATATATATTGTCACCCATCAGACTATTCTTGATTTTATCTTGTCTTTACATATAATAAATAATATATGCGTGAAATTTGTTGATTTAGAATGGACCATTATCACACAAGTAATCTGTGCACTTAAATAGCTAATGGAGGACGCTTTTCCGGTGGTTCATTTTCATGCCAGCCAGGTAGGCTATACTCCTGTTGTAAAGATAAACAATGTGCTTAATATTAGAAACGTTGAGAAATAAATATAGCAGGCCTAGCCTATAGAAAGCTGATGGGATCCTCCTCTTTTCACTCTGTTTTCTCATGCAATTGCATAGCCTATAGAAATGTTGCGCAACATGAGCTCATGGGCTCTCATGAAGTGTTTGATTAGATTTTCGTACACATTTGCATTAATGTCAGAGTGATTAGAGGGACAATAGAGTGCTGAGTCCTAGGCAGTTAGCAAGTTTGGTAGGCTACTAATGACCATCAGCCGCATCAGAGCTTGGAGAAGCCTAATTACCTTTGACTGCCTTCATGATTCGTGACCACCGGTGCGGCAGTAATACGGTCACCGCAACAGCCCTAAGTACAACTATTCATAACTCATATACACTGAGACCACTTCAAACCCAGGAGTGTTTAGTGTCTGATTTTCAAACTAAACAGAAACTAAGGAAACTGACTTGCAGCATTGGACAATGAAGTTCTGTCCGAGGAAGGAAATAATGAAAACAGATGTGGGGAAAGACAGGCCAAAAAGACCGGAAGATTACAATCCTTTACTGGACTGCACCTGCAATTCAAAAAGTATAGATAAATATGGGTACTAACCCAATGTATAAAATCTTGTCCATTATGAAGCACTATAAGTCTGCTAATAAACTGTTTGACAAACTCTGATTGGTTCGGTCCTAAGGAAAAATTTTCCAGATTTCTGACAGTGCATGTAAACAGTTAAGGCCGGCTCAGCCAACCATTTCCCCATTACTGACAGAAGACATCAGATGCAGCTCACCACAGGAGAAAAATACTCCTATTTCAATATCAAAGAGCCCAGACAGATCTAATTTCCGGACCTTCTGAGGCAGACAGATGGAAGGTCTTTTATTTGAGCGAAGGGCATCTTGGGACACAGCCCAACCTCGGGTAATGACGTGATTCTAACTGACTGGATGACCTCCTAGAAGAAGTCTCTCAGACACAATTCCATTACAGAGGATAGAGTGTGCACAGTCACATAAACAATATTATATACATGGATGCTAATAGACACATCTGGAACATGCACATACGGGCACACGACAAGCAGCTGCATGCACAAACACATCCACATCCACTGAAGCACTTGGTGTGAGATAAGTGTGGGGTCAGATACTGTAGAGATGGAGAAAGTCAGTCTGGCACTGACATATACACTGACAGAGGTCTATATAGTGGTGGGACATGGAGCAAACCTTTAGCATGGTCCAGCCAGGGCTCTTGCCACTTCTTGCCACGCTTGTGGCTTCTCTTTTCCCTCTGTGGCTCTGTGGGGTGAGATGAAGGGCCTCAGGCTTTACCAAACAGCAAATACAACCACCCTCAAACCATCATCCGTAGAGATGGGTTGTTGAATTACTTTGAATAAATGTATTAATGGTTAATAGGATGATTCATGACAGTGAGCGCACAAGTCCAAACCAAGGCTCATTTCATGCCTGCCGGATCAGTACAAAGTAATGAAGTTGAGTACCTGATGCCGGATCCGCCTTGGTGTCCGATTTCCGACGGCCCTCTTTACACTTCTCCTGTTTGGAGCGGATCCGTTCCATCCTGAGGGGAAGGGCAGACATATTCTGATGTCATTATGACTCATGCACTGACTACTTTACCCTCTCACTCTCATTCCTCTCTCAGTTTTTCTACATTAGTTGTATATGATTAAGCAGTCACATAATATGGCACTTGACCACACTAGAGTCTTGGTTTTGGACATGTGTTTTCCAGAGATCGTCCATCTGCTGTCACATTCATCAGACATATGCAGAGGGAGATTATTGGCCTTGCTAGTGGCCATTCTTGGCTATGGGCTAGTTATGAAATCTGGCTCTCTCATTAGCCTGTTTTAACTTGATACATGAGGAATGGCTCAATGTGCTGAGAACACGGAAAGCGGTCACTTCTATGGTTACTCACGATCTCTTGAGCTGCGAGAGGGACTTCTTCTCTACTTCCTGGTGGAAGCGCATGTTCTTCACAATGCTGGCCCTGAACAGCTCAAAGCCCCTGTCACAATCAAACATCAGGTCAACATAACCTTTCCATTCAGTACCATACAAAACTCTGTGGCAGTTGTAGGGGAATGTTGTGGCTTTTAGGGTGCCCTCCAGGGGGTGCTGTGGAGACCAGTGCTCACCGGGAGGCTTGGCGGGCAGAGGCCTGCAGGTCGGCTGTCACGTGCAGGAAGTAGCAGCTGAGGAACACTCTCCTCTGCAGCAGGAGGAAGAAGAAGCAGATACTGTCCCAGATGATGCCTGCCTCCTCTACAGGCAGAGTACACGCCTTATCGCTCACAGTCTTAGCTGTAGGATAAACACACACACACACACACACACACAAGCATACAAAGTCCGCTATGGTTATTCTATATTATCATTGTTTTCCTGCCAATTTGGAGGGTGACATGTGTGTTCACTCATAGAGATAAAAGAACTGTATCCATCTGTATGTGTTGAGTACTCACGGTCATAGTAACCCTTGACTGTGCAGACCAGACTGAAGAGTTGGATCACCCAGCAGAAACTTTTCTGCATCTCCAACACAAACACACAGGCCAAGATCTGGGGACAACACACACTCTCACTTAAAATGTATGCAAGCATAGCAGTTCACCTAACCAGGTTTATTACCACCCTGTATAGGCGTATGGCTGCAGTATGTGGTTGTCCACAGCGAGGTGCATAGCCACTCACAGACAGCATGTTCTTGGAGATGATTACGGCCACGTTGTAGATGATGAGGCAGTCCCACATGACCAGGCGCGTGCGGGAGGGCTTCCTGAGCAGCTTGGTGCCGAAGAGCAGGAAGAAGAAGCAGGCCAGCAGGTAGCCCAGGCCGAACACACTGATCCTGGTAGCCCCGGTCACAAACACCACCGACAAGACAAACCAGAACATGTGACGGAACACCAGCACCTTGCTCATGTCCAGGTAACACCTGGAGGAGAGGGGGATAGAGAGATGAGAGTTAATGTTGATACTGCAAACTGGTAGGTGTAGTTGAGGATGTATAATAATTAGTGCGGGAGGGCTTCCTGAGCAGCTTGGTGCCGAAGAGCAGGAAGAAAGAACTTCTTCAGCAGGCCAGCAGGTAGCCCAGGCCGAACACACTGATCCTGGTAGCCCCGGTCACAAACACCACCGACAAGACAAACCAGAACATGTGACGGAACACCAGCACCTTGCTCATGTCCAGGTAACACCTGGAGGAGAGGGGGATAGAGAGATGAGAGTTAATGTTGATACTGCAAACTGGTAGGTGTAGTTGAGGATGTATAATAATTAGTGCCCAGAGTTTTTCCTAGTCAGGTCGCATAGTTTTCACCTACCTCATCCCCATACTGTTTTTATTTATTTATTTTTATTTTTCTGCTCTTTTGCACACCAATATCTCTACCTGTACATAACCATCTGATCATTTATCACTCCAGTGTTAATCTGCATAATTGTAATTATTTGCCTACCTTCTCATGCCTTTTGCACACAATGTATATATAGACTCCCCTTTTTTCTACTGTGTTATTGACTTGTTAATTGTTTACTCCATGTGTAACTCTGTGTTGTCTGTTCACACTGCTATGCCTTATCTTGGCCAGGTCGCAGTTGCAAATGAGAACTTGTTCTCAACTAGCCTACCTGGTTAAATAAAGGTGAAATAAAAAAAAATAAAAATAAAAATAATAATTAGTGCCGCATAGTCCTCATAATAATGCCTGAAGGGTATGAAGAGGAGGAGTGTGGTTATAGCTGCTGTTAGGTCAGTTGTTCTCGGTGTCTGGTCATACAGTACCTGCAGTTGATGAAGTTGGGGGCAGGGTTGAAAGGTCGATCATCCATGGGGTTAGGGTCGTCTGTGTTCTCCCCAGCCAGAACCATCCACTCCTCCCTCTTCTCATCCTCAAACACCTTCCACTGCTGGGAGGCACACATCAGGAGGACAAAGTCCGCTGGAGGGACCAGATACAGACACAACCATCAGCATCAGACAGGAGGAACGCTACAGTAGAACATCATCAAATTAATAATGAACCATTTTTTATATTATGCATCTATGACCAGGATATTTTGAGGTCAAACACAGGTCGTAGCGTTAGCAGGTCACAATATCACTGAGGTCAGATGAGGAAAGAGACTGACCAATGAGGTTCTTGGAGTTGGGGATGGTGTAGAAGTCTGGGAGGTAGATCCATTTGATGAGTGCTGAGTTGATTATGACGGGGGTGTTCCATCGCCAGGGGTAGTCTATAGAGGGAGGGACATACACTGTCAGATACTGTAGGTACCAGGGGTAGTCTATAGAGGGAGGGACATACACTGTCAGATTCTGTAGGTACCAGGGGTAGTCTATAGAGGGAGGGACATACACTGTCAGGTACTGTAGTTACCTGGGGAAGTCTATAGAGGGAGGGACATACACTGTCAGGTACTGTAGGTACCAGGGGTAGTCTATAGAGGGAGGGACATACACTGTCAGGTACTGTAGGTACCAGGGGTAGTCTATAGAGGGAGGGACATACACTGTCAGGTACTGTAGGTACCAGGGGTATTCTATAGAGGAAGATACACTGTCAGGTACTGTAGGTACCAGGGGTAGTCTATAGAGGGGTGGACATCGGTGATGTTGAGAAGGTGATGTTCTTGTATAGCTACTAGGAAGCTGGCAACAATGGTGATACGTGGAGATTAATGGACCCCACTCACCTATACAGAGTGCAGGGGGAATGCCCACACACAGTATGTACTGGTAGATCATGAAGATGCTGAGGAACAAGCAGTACTTGGGCCAGATCTGAGCGATGGCCGCCCGGCGACGCCGTACCATGATGGCCACCAACCAACAGCTATGGATTATGACTAGGAAGTTCATCCGCTGGCCAATCACATTCACCATCATCAGAAAGCAGATCTTGGAATGACACATGGACAGAAAAAGACATGGAAAATATGAGAGGAACCCAAAAGCATAGAGAAATACACCAACATGCTTTTGAATAGTAACTCCAAACAGCAGCAAGAGGCCTACCTCCAGGCCAAACTTGTAGAAGCTGTAGTTGAGTAGGTACTTGATGCAGGCCAGCAGGCCCTGGTCCAGGGTGTCTCTGGTGGCCTGGGGGAAGATGGCTGGGATGAGGGGAGGGGACCTCTGCTGCTGCCTGTAGTGGTGGTCCTGGTGGCGGTTCACTGTGGCCTCAAACACCAGCAGCATCAGCACCAGCAGGTGGTTCTGAAAGGACACAAACACGGCAGCATGAGCTAGGTCCAGTCCACTTGTTATTTGACCTAGTACCAAAGTTGGGGTCAATTCCATTTAAATTCCAGTCAATTCAGAAGGTAAACAAAATTTGAATAAAAAAAAATGTCAGTGTTCTTCGTGAATTGACTGGAATTGAAATCGACCTCAACCCTGCCAAGTACAAATATATAAAAAAAATGTATCATGACGACGAACAAAGCTCAATGACATTACCTTATAATCACAGTCAAAAAACTGTCCCGAAGAGCATTGATCTCACCTTGCTATAGCCCAGCACGGTGGCATCCTTCCTGAAGCCAAACCAGTTGGCTGGGTCTACAGGCTCTCTGTACAGAGTGGAGTTCAGGACCTCAGCATCTTTCAGATTGGTTTCATTGGCCAAGGGCTATGATGGAAAGAAAGATAAATGGAGATGGAGCGAGAGAGAGAGAGAGAGAAAAGAAATAAATAAAGAGAGAAAGAAATGGAGAGAGGGAGGGAGCGAGTGTATATGAGACAGGAACTGCAGCCAAAACGTCTCGCTGCAAATCACAGAAAAATAAACAAAAGGCTGTTCTCCTCTAAACGGCCATAAAGCAGGGAGACTAAACACGTCAACAGAATTCACACATGAAACTGCCTGTAATTAGCACCAAGGTATTAGCTTCTCACCAGGGGTAAATACTAGCACAGCGTGCACTCAGCAGAACGCTGGCAGCAGGGGTGTGAGAATGCTATCAATATAAACAGAGAGCATAGCTCTGTACACTTTCATCTGTACTCCACAGATGAAAGTCTTTCCAGACTGGTGACTCACCACAGTGCAGTTGTTGGAGTACTCGACAGGGTCGACGATGCTGAGCTGGTAGAGCATCTTGCAGACAATGATGATGCAGACCCAGACGGTGGACAGACAGCAAGCCATGTGGCGGAAGCGGGTGTAGGGCATGGCAAACGCCCAGAGCACCACCAGAACCAGGTTCATCACAGACGGCTGAGACAGAGAGATATAGATGGTGAAAGAGAGAGAGAGACAAAGAACGAGAAAGAACGAGAAAGGAGAAAGAAAGCGACAAATAACGAGAAAGAAAGAGATAGAGAGAGAAGAGAGACAGACAAAGAGAGAGGCCGTTTAGAAAAAGTGGGCTTGGTTCCAAATTCACACGGTGCACAATAGACTAACAGATGACTGTTGTGGACTACTGACCTCTCCCAGAGCTACCCAGACCACGAAAAAGGCCACCATCTTGAGGATGTGCAGCTCCAGGACCCTCCAGATTAACACTTGGATCTGGGTCAGCGTGTCAGAGAACTTCCTGAACAGAACTATCAGCCTGTTCATCACCAAACCCCACTTACTGGGCATCATCTCTGTACAGCAGAGAGAAAGAGAGCGAGACATCATTATAGACATGCCACATATACACAAACTCTTGCCTTCTACTGTTTTTTTTTCTACAATTGTAAGCAGTCTTTGGGCCCTAGAAAAGCACTATACAAATCCAGCACAACAACATCAGTGCTCACCATCCTCCTCTGATTCGTCATCCCTCAGATCCGTCACCAGGTCATCCTCCTCAAACACAGCCCCATCATCACAGCGGCGGACCTCTGGTCTGTGCCTGTTCCTCTTCCTGTGGGATCAAAATAGTGTCATCATATAGGATATTGTTTCTGCAGAGGTGGACAACGGCTCTGTCCGGCAGTGACGTTAAATGAGATGGACGGCACACGGTTGAACTCTCATTTACTATGGACTTGATTACGTGGGCATTTGAGGAGCATATTATTTATTATCTTCTGTCTGGCAGTGAGTCATACAGTGTGTGAGGAGCCTGAGAGGAGTGTACCTGTGTATGGGCGTGACGTGGTCTAGGTCTGTGATCCTCATAAAGGGTTTGTGGAAGTAGTGCAGCTGCAGGATGCAGGCCAGGAGGAAGAAGCCTGGGATCAGGATGCTGGTGAACAACTCGGTCAGCTTAAAGGTCTCCAGGCCGATGTCAGCCAGCCTGCAGGGAGACAGATGAGCAGGACTCGCTTTAATTTCCAGAGGTTTCTACTATACTCATTGTGCACCTCAAACACAGATTGGAGTGACCAGGACAACATAGGAAATCTGGAAAAACTGGTGCGGAAATTGGTGCGGAAACTGATAATGATAATTAGGAATTCCTGATTAATCAGGAAAAACCACATCCATTAACCCAGATTGATGTTAATATTAGAGGTCGACCGATTAATCGGAATGGCCGATTAATTAGGGACGATTTCAAGTTTTCATAACAAAATAGGAAATCTGTATTTTTGGACGCCGATTTTGCAGAATTTTTTATTTGTTACATTTTTTAACACCTTTATTTAACAAGGCAAGTCAGTTAAGAACACATTCTTATTTTCAATGACGGCCTAGGAACGGTGGGTTAACTGCCTTGTTCAGGGGCAGAACGACAGATTTTTACCTTGTCAGCTCAGGGATTCAATCTTGCAACCTTACGGTTAACTAGTCCAACGCTCTAACCACCTGCCTCACGAGGAGCCTGCCTGTTACGCGAATGCAGTAAGAAGCCAAGGTAAGTTGCTAGGTAACATTAAACTTATGTTATAAAAAACAATCAATCAATCAATCATAATCAATAGTTATAACTACACATGGTTGATGATATTACTAGTTTATCTAGTGTGTCCTGCATATAATCGATGTAGTGCGCATTCGTGAAAAAGGACTGTCGTTGCTCCAATGTGTACCTAACCATAAACATCAATGCCTTTCTTAAAATCAATACACAGAAGTATATATTTTTAAACCTGTATATTTAGCTAAAAGAAATCCATGTTAGCAGGCAATGTTAACCAGGTGAAATTGTCACTTCTCTTGTGTTCATTGCACGCAGAGTCAGGGTATATGCAACAGTTTGGGCCGCCTGGCTCATTGCAAACTAATTTGCCAGAATTTTACGTAATTATGACATAACATTGAAGGTTGTGCAATGTAACAGCAATATTTAGACTTAGGGATGCCACCTGTTAGATAAAATATGGAACGGTTCCGTATTTCACTGAAAGAATAAACATTTTGTTTTCAAAATGATCGTTTCCGGATTCGACCATATTAATCACCTAAGGCTCGTATTTCTGTGTGTTATTATGTTATAATTAAGTCTATGATTTGATAGAGCAGTCTGACTGAGCGATGATAGGCACCAGCAGGCTCGTAAGCATTCATTCAAACAGCACTTTCGTGCGTTTGCCAGCAGCTGTTGATGACTTCATGCCTATCAACTCCCAAGATTAGGCTGGTGTAACCGATGTGAAATGGCTAGCTAGTTAGCGGGGAGCGCGCTAATAGCGTTTCAAACGTCACTCGCTCTGAGACTTGGAGTAGTTGTTCCCCTTGCTCTGCATGGGTAACGCTGCTTCGAGGGTGGCTGTTGTCGATGTGTTCCTGGTTCGAGCCCAGGTAGTGGCGAGGAGTGGGATGGAAGCTATACTGTTACACTGGCAATACTAAAGTGCCTATAAGAACATCCAATAGTCAAAGGTATATGAAATACAAATCGTATAGAGAGAAATAGTCCGTTAATTCCTATAATAACTACAACCTAAAACTTCTTACCTGGGAATATTGAAGACTCATGTTAAAAGGAACCACCAGCTTTCATATGTTCTCATGTTCTGAGCAAGGAACTTAAACGTTAGCTTTCTTACATGGCACATATTGCACTTTTACTTTCTTCTCCAACACTTTGTTTTTGCATTATAATCAAATTGAACATGTTTCAGGCTAAATTGTCACACCCTGGCCTTAGTTATCTTTGTTTTCTTTATTATTTTGGTTAGGTCAGGGTGTGACATGGTGGATTTATGTGTTTTGTCTGGTCTAGGGGTTTTGTATGTTTATGGGGCTGTTTTCCTTTCTAGGTAGTTTTGTATGTCTATGGTTGCCTAGATTGGTTCTCAATTAGAGGCAGCTGTCTGTCGTTGTCTCTGATTGGGAACCATATTTAGGCAGCCATGTTCTTTGGGTGTTTTGTGGGTGGTCGTCTTCTGTCTTTGTGTCTATGCACCAGATAGGACTGTTTCGGTTTTGTTTTGTATTTTGTAGTGTTCACGTTTATCGTATATATTAAAGATGTTGAACACTAACCACGCTGCATTTTGGTCCTCCTCTCCTTCAGCGGAAGAAAGCCGTTACATAAATTGATTTTATTGATGTATTATATTAAGTTAAAATAAGTGTTCATTCAGTATTGTTGGAATTGTCATTATTACAAATAAATAAATAAAATCGGCATCGGCTTTTTTTGGTCCTCCAATAATCGATATCGGCGTTGAAAAATCATAGTCGGTCGACCTCTAGTTAATAGAGACCACTTCATCATCAAACATAATGACAAACCTAATAAGAAAGTGTGTATTAGTCTTGACCACACAGTGAGGTGGGGGGGAACGTACTGCTCTTCAGTGAAGCCGGTGAAGTTCTTCCAGTAGGCAGGGAAGTCCTCAAACTGGAAGGTATAGATGGTGATAAGGACCAGCATGGTGTAGGCCACCACCAGCCACCAGAAAACCTTGAGCAGCCTCCTCCACAGAGAGTAGTACACCTGACGATATTAGTTACAGTAACAGTTACAGTCACAACAACAACATTCATTCACAGGTCAAATAGAGGTAAGGGAGTTGCGACCAGGGGCAATTTGCCACAAGAAAACCAGTTTGTTGTGAGCTGCACTGTGGGCTGACCCTGTGGGCTGACCCTGTGGGCTGACCCTGTGTCACTCTCATGTCTGTTTGTGTGTGGAGGGTTGAGAGCAGAAGCAGAGAACACACGTGCGAAGTAGCAGTTGGACCAATAAAGTAGTATTGTAATATGGAAACAAGGAGTTGATGATGGGGGTCATAGTTTAAAAGGACTTCAGAGTGTGACCCCCTGGACTGATGGTGTCTACCTACCTGGTAGAGACAGAGGCAAAGCAGGAAGAGCAGCATGTAGATGATCTTGTAGCCCACCAGCTTGCCAGCGAAGCTGACCATGATGAACATGCCTCCACACACGTAGATCCAGTACTTGGCATAGCAGCTCATCACCAGTCTGCCCACAACCTTCAGAACCGACTCGTTCTGCCCGCTCCCCTCTGTGGACGCAAAGGGAGAAGGAGCACCTTGTTACTATCCAAACTGAAGACACAGCCATACTGCACGGCGCACGCGATTCGCAGTCAGTGTGAAAATTGACAAGCTCACTACTGTAAAGGTGGCTCTGGATGAGAGAATTAGCTAAATGACTAAAATGTCAAATGTAGATAGTGGGAGAGAATGTGACTGGACCATACTAAAGCACACACACCTGGGAACTTCAGAACTTTGGTGAAGTACTTTATTGTGTAGAGAGAGAGAGAGAGAGAGTGAATCAGAAGTGTACCCTCTCACCTCCAGTGGTGACCTCCTGTAGCGGGGCAGACCTGCCCTTCTTCCTGCTGAAGTTGTCCTTCACTGACTGGCGTAGGAGCAGCCAGAACGTCAGCGTGTACAGCAGCTGACAGGATCAACAAAACAGACCGAGGGAGAGAGGAGCGGAGGAGAGAGATGAGACACCATCGAAGTACAGTGTTGACACTGTTTGGGAGATTGACTGCAGGACCGCACTTTTAAGTGGTTCTAAACCTTTTAAGAAAGTGCAGGAGCATATACTGTTAAATAGCCTATTCAGCATATGGGACAGGCATGTTTTAGACATAAAATATTTGTTGAGTGGTTGAACTTTTCAGGTACGCACTAAATGGTACCTTGTGGACATGTTTACTACAGCTCTTCAGTATTCAGAATACAGACTACTGCACTATCAATTTCCTGTAGACACTTAACAGACTGCATTCATTGACATTTCCCAGAGTCTCTGTCCCACTACAGAACCTGTCCCCTCCACCTCTACCCCCTCTCTCCTCACCATGGCCCCCAGGCGGAGGCAGGGGTACTGGGCTCGGTCCAGACCCAGCTGCCTAAGGCTCATGGTGCCCACGGTGCGGGGCAGCTCCGGCTGCAGGTCCATGGCCCAGACGTACTGGAGGAAGCAGAGGGCCAGGCCGTAGAGCAGGATGAAGGGAGAGCACAGCGTGGCGAAGTGGCGTCTCGCACGTAGCATCCAGATCAGACACGCCCACAGCAGCAGCACGAAAGTCAGCCAGCTGTGGTAGGTGATGCTCCACACCTGTAGAGGGGCATCATGGGAGATGGAGTTCAGGTAAGACATGACATACTATCACTGAGAACTGCTGTCACAGAACTAAGGCTTGGTTCCAATATCCAATGCATTCTTAGTGGTATTCTAGTGTGGATATTGGAATATAGCCTAATATACCCATAGGGCTCATAGAGAGAACATATTTAGAATGCGAATTAGATTTCAGAGTTACCATCATGGCGATGAGAGCACACACGTAGCTCTGCTGCATGACCACTCTACCCAGCAGCTGCAGAGGGTGGTCCCCGTGCTGTCCATCAGGGGCACTACTGAGCCCTGGGCCCAAGTCCTGATGACTGGAGCTATTGGTGACGTGATCTCCTGTGTGCTCTATAGACAGAAGTGTGTTCTGGAACACATACACAACACACCTTTAAAACAACAACACCACACAGTCAGAAAATGGAGAACAGCAGTGCATTGGACTGCATGGGGCAGGGCAGGGCAGGGCAGGGCAGGGCAGGGCAGGGGTGTTATCAGGTATCTCAGGCCCACCTCAGTGTCGTCCTGGCTGGGTTGTCTCTGAGCGGACCAGGGCTTCAGTTCCACATCCTCTCCTCCTCCAGCCTCTGTTCCTTTGACAAGCTGGGCACCCTCCTCATCCTGTCATATAAGCAAGTACTGATTCAGAAAGCAGCACAGACAGACAGGTGTGTATGATGCCTTTGAATGCTGATGTCGGTACCTTGTCAGCCGATCCATGGTGGCTGCTGATCTTCAGGACCGTCGCCACGGTGATGGACAGGAGAAGCAGGATCCCGGGGTTGACATACACCGGCCAATCATGCTCCGTGTTAAGGATGAGGTCATAGGAGGCGGAGCAGTTGCCAGGTTTGATGATATCCTTGAGGCCAAACAGTCTGGGGGTTGAGAAGAGGTGAGAGGGAATGTAACAAAAGCTTGTATATGGAGTTAAGTTTAGGAAACATGGCTTCTCTGTGAAACGTCATCAGATGACGTCAACTTCATCGCACAGTTTAGCCCTGTGTTCACCCTGTCATGACCTATTGAGTATAGTTTCAAGGCAGAGGAAATGTCAGGTTAGATTTGTGGGCTGGAACCGACTTCTAATGTTGATGGCTGAGTGTGGCTAAGAGCCAGAGGTAGAGGTGAAGATAAAGAAGGAAAGATAGAAAAGATCACATGTGTTTCCACCTGGGAAGCCTTGATAACAGCAGTACATATCTCTCCCTCTCTCTCTCAAGCATCCTGTGCCAAAACCCTGAGGCACCGAGATGGAATGCTACAGGACGGGTTCATCACCCCCCCCCCAGCTTTCACAATCTCACTCCACTCCTCCCCTCTCATTTCCCTCCATTCCTCTTCTTCCCCCTCCTTCCCTCCATTGATACTGAGAACTATGAAACACTGAGAACTGTCTCAGTTCCACTCATCAGCTGTTAGCTAAGAGTGCAGTCTGTAACCGTCTCAACAAGATCACAACCCCAAAAATATTTGTTTAAGTTTATCAGAACCTTGTGCGCCAAGGAGTCATTGTGTACAAATCACTTCAGAATCAATATGTTTGAATCACAATCTTGAGCTAGTGTGCCAACCAGGAGCATCGCTATGGCTGCTGCCAGTCCCTGTGAGAAGTAAAGCTGGGTAGCTACTAGAGACATGAAATACAATGACTAAAACAGAATAGAATGACTTATTTGGGTAGAGGTGGGGTGGGGCACTGACCTGGCCCACAGGCTGGCAGGGGGGAAGATGCCCTGGGCAATGGGGCACTGGTACAGGTAGAGACACACCAGGTGGCCCGCTGTGAAAAAGCCCACCATCACACACAGCACATTGAAGCCTAGGTGGCTGATGGGAAAGTGGCAGGCCCACCATGTGCACACGCCGATGAAAAGCAGGAAGTAGATTGCAGAGAAGGCCGAGGGTAAGGTGATGCCTGGGGAACAGAGATACAGGCGAGGGACTTCATCAACACAATACAACAATACTGCACGTCGTCTCTCAAATACAACAAACCCTACATGGACATCTTAAAGCGGTTCCCCCATACTTCAATGCAGGGATGGGTAACTGGCGGCCCCCCTTTTGAAGGCCCTTGGTTCAATTTCCCACCAAAATGACATTTTTTGGCTCAACTTACTGTTGCCAGGCAGAATACTAGAATACAAAAGGTGCCATTTAGAAATTTGGTTGTGCATCAACAGATGTTCTCCTGTTACGTCAGTCACTGTTAGTAACTCAATTGGCCCATGTCAGGAAACATGTTTTAGATTGGTAGGTTAGTCTAGTGGCCAGCTATCTAAACTTGTAGTAATCGAGGTGGAATTAGAGTTTGGATGGGGGGGGGCACTGACGTTGTTAGTCTCACTCAGATATCATTAAAAACTACAAACATTTCTCTCCACCCTATGTCAAAATGTGTAGAATTGCAGGAAACTATCTGAAAACTGTTAATTTTCTTCTGCTAATTAATTTCCTTTTATAATTAAGCAGTAATACAGGGATTATTCTATTGATTCCATTTCACTCTACACTCTCCTCCCTCTAGTTCTCACCAGCCAGAGCCAGCAGGGTGATGGCCAGGATCCGGCCCAGGTCCCTCAGGACCTTCTGGGCTGTGACTCGGAGCCGGGCCGCCAGCTGCTTGGCACGAGTTGCTGCAGAAACCACGTCATCCCCAGGTTCACTGGGCGACGAAATGCCTTCCTCATCTCCCTCCTCTTCCTCCTCCTCTTCACCCTCCTTTGTCTCTGACCCATCCTCTGTCTGGAAAGAACCAAAGCATGAGGCAAATGTAAACCGATATTCATAAATGAAATTCATAATGTTTTGTTATTGAACTTTTAAGCAGGGAGTCCCATTGAGACAGCAGCAACTGCACAATAAAACGGAAGAGAACAAATACTTCAATAAAGTGTAACGTCAACAGAGCGGTAAAATCTCAGATCCAACGCCATCTGTATCCCCGTTATCAAGAGCACTTAACTTCCATGACAAGAACCGGGCACAAAGCATAACCATCAGACATACGTGATACTATTCTTGTCATCTACAGTTACGTACATACAGTAGGTCAACATTGTAAAAGGTCAAACTGACATGGCACATCACACACTCATAGAGATCACTTTCTGACTGCGGCATTATGTTCAAAAGGGGAAACTCCCTGACAAACACATCGTTTAAGGTTCTAGATAGCGCATTTTTTTCCCTCCTACGGGTGTACTATCTGCAACTTTCCATTACCAAAAATGCATTATCTTAAGCATCAGCAACATTATTCTCGATGACGGAATACAGTACATAAGAGGCAGAGTGTGTGGCGTGTGTGTCTGTGTGTGTGGGAGTCCAACTACCTCGAGTCCCTGTCGTCTTCTGTTTAACCTAGAGCGTTCGGGTTAGTCTGTGTGCTGCTGACTGCTCAGTGGTAGAACTATCAAAAGACAGACACAAGGAAAGTAGGCCCCTCCCTCCCCCCTCTACCTCATGTTTAATTAATACAGCTTTTCCTATCTCTTCCTATGACCAGAAGTATCTCTCTAGACAGATGCTTGCCTCTCACTAACTTTTCAATTCTTTCAGACGCTTCTCTCTCCTTCTAGCGAGGTCTTATGATTGTCTGGGAGAAGTATTGCTAGGAGGCAGAAAGATCAAGCACCCAGAACATTCCTTCATCTAGGGTTCCTCCCAAGAGATCATCATCAACATCACTCTCCTGCCGCCGGCACTCCCATACCTCTCTCTCCATCTCCCTAATACACCCTCTCCATCTGTTATACATTCCTGCTCTTTCCCTCACACTCCCTCCCTCCCCATTTCCCTCCATCACGTCCCCTCTCTTCTCCGGACTGTCCAGTGGCTCCTCTGCAGTCTATGCTGCTGCTCTGATGACTGCCTGGCCTTCATGACTCCAGCCTCCTCTCAGTGTGACCTGTTCCAGGGGAGTCGTTGACACCCCCAGCGTGTGAAGTCAACCGTTGACCATAGGAGTCTCATTACTGAGGAATCCCCGCTTTGGGTGGGCTAAGAGGGATGGCATTCCTCACACACACCCTGTCAAATACACCAAACCTGTCACCCGCACAACATCCCTCCCACACACCCTGTCACATACACCAAACCTGTCACCCGTACAACATCCCTCCCACACACCCTGTCACATACACCAAACCTGTCACCCGCACAACATCCCTCCCACACACCCTGTCACATACACCAAACCTGTCACCCGTACAACATCCCTCCCACACACCCTGTCACATACACCAAACCTGTCATCCGTACAACATCCCTCACACACACCCTGTAAAAAATACACCAAACCTGTCACCCGTACAAAATCCCTCCCACACACCCTGTCACATACACCAAACCTGTCACCCGTACAACATCCCTCCCACACACCAAACCTGTCACCCGCACAACATCCCTCCCACACACCCTGTCACATACACCAAACCTGTCACCCGTACAACATCCCTCCCACACACCCTGGATGAACAGGGGGGACCGGGTCAAGGGTTAGCCACGTGCACAACCTAATGTGATTCGGTTTCTGGACCTGCACATGGAGTATGCTTGGGGTTTTCAAGAAGACTAATCCTTGAAAGAAGAAGACTCTACAAAATAAGACAGGAACATTTTTGTTACTGACAAACCACTGCTGGCTCCCTTGTCCTCCCTTAGATGTAGTTCTGAGTGAAACCATGTGAGCCAGCGAGAAAGTGAATGCAGTGTGATGAGAGGGTGGGGTGAGGTATACTGTATGTGTTAAAGGATGTGCCCAAACTGCCCATTTCACAAACACAGTCTCCCGTTTCCCCAGCTGAAAACCACCAGGTTCCACAGCCAGTCCCCTGAGTCCCGGCCACATCAAAGACCATTGTCTCAGCCTCTCTGGCTGGAGGCAGCCGCTCATTCCCAAACACAGGAACAGCCGCAGAACGTTACGGTCGGAACGAGATGTTCTCACAACATCACAGAGATGTTGTGAGAATGTTGTTTTTGATGTGTGTGCAGGTCTGAGAGTGGGAGTGTGGGAGAGTAGAGAGCTGCTCAATTGCTGTTGAGTGTACTGTACAGTCAGGCAGAACTAGTGGGCGGTCTGTCTGAACAACGTATTGTCTGAGCAGAGCAGAGGGGCAACCCCTGGCACCCAGTCAACACATGGCAATCAATTGTCAGAGTGCTCCCTCAATCAGTACAGCACTTCTGAAGCAAAGAACACAGTATGCAGGAACATTCTAACTGATATACAGATTTAACAGAGAAAGCAGATTTCTCCTAATGAAGAACAAAACTTTCGAGAAATTGTTGATTTTTTTGTTTTTTGCCAATAGTAGCTATGTAATAGGCTCTTGTCAGAGAGTGGACAAGAGGCTCAACAGCAGTTTGGTTGTGTTTGTTCATTGATCGAGTCATGTTCCTTTTATCCTTTTCTGACACAGATCAGGGCAGGCTGTGTTTGTTTGGGTGGTTGCCCTGACTACGACAGGAGTAGAAAGCTGTTGCTCAAGGCAACAGAAAGAAAGAAATTAGGGAGAGAAAAAAAATGAGATTGAAAGTACAACGTAGTCTGGAGAGTGAAGAGAAGTCGAGACTGTCGGCGACAAAAAATCTTCCACTAATAGACTGGCTGGTGAAACCTCAGTGTCTGTTTGTGTGTGTGTCTGTGTGTGTGTCTGTGTGTGTGTGTGTGTGTGTGTGCGTGTGTGTGTATGAGAGGCCCATGGGTAGGAGGCAGCATTACGTCTGGGCAGGCAGGCTGAGGATGGACTAGCCTGCCACACTGCAAAGCAGAGCGGGAAACCAACTCAGCTGGTGGAACAATAGCTACCACTGTCACCAGCACCAGGCCTGAGGGAACCTTCCCATTACCTCACTGTGTCTCTCTCTCTGCCCCAGTAACACCACAACAAACACCAACACACCAGAGAGCAGTAACACTAAACTACTGTAGCATACCACAACAGCATTTCATCACAAGATACAGTTCCATAGAGAATAATGCTGCCCTCCAGTACCTGTATGTCCTCTTGCTCATAGGCTGACAGTAGGTGAATCTGTTCTTATCAGCAGTGATTGCACAACAGTGCCTTCAGCAGTATCTGGCTGCATCAAAAGGAAGATGGGCTTTCACAGAAGCATTCGGTTGTGCGTCTTTGTGAGCTTAAATTATGTGAATATTCTGAATGCGATGTCCTACTCTGCAATTTTGGAACATGTACAACATAACTATTTAAATGTAAGAAATGGTTGTGTACAAAACATGAAGTTAATATGAACCGTGTGGAAGGGCTTGAGGCAAGCGAGTGGGTGAGGCAGACATGGCCAGCCCAGCTCAGATTTTCATTCTAACACCTCAGCCATAACCCTCCTCTTTAATCAGAGACAAGACATTGGGTGCCATAACCAACCACTTCCATTTCCTGAGTGGTGGAAGCCAGGGACACTGCTTATTATTTGTGACTCACTGATTCGCAGGGCAAGACCATTACTATATATGGCTTGGAGTATTACCATAGAAGCAATGCCGGAAGGTGCCGGAACACAAAGTGAGCGCGAGAGAGGTGTGACCTGGGGGGTTCTGAGCTACCGGAACTCATGAAGAAAATCCCACTTTATAATAAAGCATTGCATGCATATCGTTGCATTTGCGTAGTGGCATAGCGCAGTAGAGTAGAGGCACTTACAGAAGTTGCACACATGGGGAACATGTATAGTAGCCTAGGGTCCAAATGTTTGTGGGACTTTTATAAACGCATTTCATACGTCATGTTACATGACTAGAGACTTTGTCAGAATCTTTTTTTATACTGCACAAATGATCGAAATGGCAGGCTACTTTGACACTGACAAACTGAGATCAATGAAAGCGACATTGTCTTGAATCCATCAATAGCCCAGGCCTTGTTGTGTGGAGACACATATTGAGGAGGAAGTCATAGTCCTAAACATGCTTTCCAGTTTCACTGACTCACCCAATGACGCGCAGCTCACTCATAGGCGATGGCTGATGCACTCGTGCCAAAAGCCTCTCTCTCTCTTTTGTAAAACAATATTTGGAAATGGCTCCTTTTCAGCAGGAGCCATTTGCTTTCCAACCTGTATTTTCCCTGGATTGTATTTGAAATACTGTATTTTCCCTGGATTATATTTGAAATACTGTATTTTCCCTGGATTATATTTGAAATACTGTATTTTCCCTGGATTGTATTTGAAATACTGTATTTTCCCTGGATTATATTTGAAATACTGTATTTTCCCTGGATTGTATTTGAAATACTGTATTTTCCCTGGATTATATTTGAAATACTGTATTTTCCCTGGATTGTATTTGAAATACTGTATTTTCCCTGGATTGTATTTGAAATACTGTATTTTCCCTGGATTGTATTTGAAATACTGTATTTTCCCTGGATTGTATTTGAAATACTGTATTTTCCCTGGATTGTATTTGAAATACTGTATTTTCCCTGGATTGTATTTGAAATACTGTATTTTCCCTGGATTGTATTTGACATACTGTATTTTCCCTGGATTGTATTTGAAATACTGTATTTTCCCTGGATTGTATTTAAAATACTGTATTTTCCCTGGATTGTATTTGAAATACTGTATTTTCCCTGGATTGTATTTGAAATACTGTATTTTCCCTGGATTGTATTTGAAATACTGTATTTTCCCTGGATTATATTTGAAATACTGTATTTTCCCTGGATTGTATTTGAAATACTGTATTTTCCCTGGATTGTATTTGAAATACTGTATTTTCCCTGGATTGTATTTGAAATACTGTATTTTCCCTGGATTGTATTTAAAATACTGTATTTTCCCTGGATTGTATTTGAAATACTGTATTTTCCCTGGATTGTATTTGAAATACTGTATTTTCCCTGGATTGTATTTGAAATACTGTATTTCGAAAGGCCTGTTTTGTCTACATGTACGTGCTGGTTTACCACTGCCAGACTAGCCGCGTGTTCCTGGAAATTCCTTGTTATGCTATTGGACTACAATGCACAGCTAGCCTATTAAAAAAAAAAAAGATCCTCTGTGACTAAATTATAGGCTTTCTCATTGCTAAATTATAGGCCTTCTCATTGTGTAGTAGGCTATTCTGAATGATTGAATTTATTTCTGAACAGACAGCAGTAATTCTATAACTTCGGCAAAATGTATTTCAATTCATCAGGGATGTTGCAGTTCCTTCAGAACCCTTGGCGAGGCTATGATTCTACAAAGGAAATACACGATGAAGTGCAACGCTGGAGAGATAACAGTGTTCCTGTTCAGGCAGGAACACTGCATGTAAGTGTTTCTGGGGTATTTTACCTAGCATTTGCATGAGAAATGTGTGTGAGCGCACATGTCCCACATATTAATAGCAGCATAGCGGTGAGGCCCAGTCTCTGTCTATAGAGTAGATAACCACTCACCCCCTGTGTGGAGTCGGAGGCTACCGGCAGGAAAGTGACGTCATCTCTCCTCTTGACCAGCCGGTTACACACCACCAGGGTAACCAGAGAGATCACAAACACCCCCAGGTCAGGGGTCAGCAGACGCACCACACTCCACGGGTCATCCAGGGGCAGCCTAGAAGACAGAGCCACATGCAGGGGTCAAAGACCTAACAAGGAACTACACTGTGTACATTCTCACACACTTACACAAAGACAGTAAAGAGGGTACATAAATGATAACATGTACCACTAGCAGTGAGTCATAAGGTCAAAGAACAAACATAAATAACAAAAAGAGACATAAGAGTGAACATTGGTTGAATTCTGCAGATAATAGTAAATGATCTCCACACACAGTTCAGGGAGGAATGATCCTCAGTGACAAGATACACAGTTTCCAAACATTCCTCACATACCTGGATACACCGACATGCCTCGATAGTGTGTCCCACAAACTACCTGTAAAGACAGAGAGTGTTAGGACTACCAGCTCTCCCCAGGCCACTCTTGCTCTGACATGGAGTGTCGTTTAGGGGCGGGACATGTCATACAAGGCAAAAACGGTAGAGAACAACTACAACATAGCGTCCAGCTGCAGCTACCATAGATGTTCCCATGAGCCCCCAGTAACTCTGGGAGTAAGTCCCCGTGTCGGTATTTTAACGGGTTTGTGAGGAACCCAGGCATGGACAGACTGAAGCTGGAGTCAGCATGGTGGACTAACTCACATGGTCCAGAGAAGCAAATAATATGACATCAAAGAACACTGCTTTAGCTATTAAAGCTCCTTAAGGAGATATTTATATGGCCTGGCCAAAATAAGTGCAGACCACAAAACAAAATCCACATTTTCTACAGACGGACGGTTGCAAGCATGGAGCATTCACTGATCGTCATTAGCCACCAGCGTGGAATACTGAGCAGTAGACTGAGCGCCAAGACAGCTGGACTTAACGTGTCAAAATAAAATTGGGGAGGGAGAAGCAATGATTTCATGGAGTTTCTTTAGTCTAAGTCAGGGGTGTCAAACTCATTCCAAGGAGGGCCTAGTGTCTGCTGGTTTTTCCTTTCTATTAAGACCTAGACAACCAGGTGAGGAGAGCTCCTTACTAATCAGTGACCTTAATTGATCAATCAAAGTTCAAGGGAGGAGCGAAAACCCGCAGACACTCGGCGGGATGAGTTTGACACGAGGTCTAAGTGATTGATTGAACCTAAACAAGCCCCTTATGTATGGCACGGGCCATTGTTTAGACATGCAGACTGAAAACGTGGCAATGGAACGGCCTGTGTCAAAGACGTCTATATTCACTCACAGTTGTTTCCCAGCGCATGGTCCAGGTCAGGGATAGTGTACAGGCAGATCTGGAAGGAGACATGGGCTAGCAGGAAGAGGAGACTGGTGCAGAACAGAGCCTTGATGAAACGTCCAGTATGTCCTGGAGAAAAGAGAGAGATGGAGTTAGAGGAGAGGAATGGGGGGGGGGGGGGGGGCAATGTAGAATATGAAAAGGGAGGATAATCAGTTCCTCCCATCTCTCAGGTAAAATAGGTTCAGGAAATAGCAGGGTGCACAGTACTAACCGAGCATGAACAGGACAGCGGGTCATTATAGAGGGTGTGGGTTGAAGTGTTTTCCAAGGACCTGTCCTGATCTGCCTCAACATCATCTCACCTTCAAAATTAAGCTTCATTTTCCACCAGTCAGAACACATACTGAGGCCATGGAGGCACTAGTAATCACAGCAGTACATTTAGAGTCTAAGCAGGAATCGCTTGTAACAGTTAATTGCCCGTTTTTAAACAAAATGGGAACAAGCCTGTGGATGGCATGGAGCTACTGACCGTGCCGAACTGTGCTGCTGACCATAAAATGGCCCCCTGCCCGCTCTAGCCCTGAAGCCCCGCCTCCTCGCCACATGTTTGTGTGAGGCAGCTTTGATTGGTCTCCCCATAAAGCTGTCAGCTCCCATCGGTGGTGTGAAACGGGCCACAGTAAAGACACAGGCACAAACTCCCAGTGTAGTGAACGAACGCTGCAGGTCCCTGTGGAATCATGGGGGATTTTCCTTTACAGGCGTTGACTGGCTCAAGAAAATTAGCAGCTACAACAAGTCAGTGTTAAGGGACGAGCTTAGGGCTTTGATTGTGTTTTATAGGGCTGTTTTTCTCTGTGGCCTGCAGGGTGAAGGGCAGTTTAACGGCTCAGTGCTGCTCTACCACCCCCTCAATTACAGCAGACAGGAGGCTAGGTACTGCATTTACAGGCTTAACCCTGATCCCAGATTTAGGTTGATTCCACGAACACCAATTTACATTTATGACTAATACTAGACCTGAAGATGAAATAATATTCAACGTTGCATTGCGAGCTAGAGGTAGTACACCAGCGCAGTGAGAGAGTATTATTCATGGACCTGCTTTCTGAGCATCATCCTTTTAAATAATTTCATGCACAGTGAACATTTGATTTCGCGTGCACCCCTCAGTGACGCAATGTGAACTTTGTGAAAAGGCTAAGACTGTCCCCGCCCTCCTTTCCAATTGTGCAGGATCAAGATCCATCACAGACACTCTCTGTGTTGGACATGTTTATCTTTTCATGTATGAGATGGAAAATCGATATAAAAAATGTAAAAAAGATACGTGACAGGGCTGATAAATGTCAGACACACAGCCTGCCTACCGTAACAACCACCTCAATCCCCCGGCTCTCTACCCCTGCTACTGGAAAATCATGATGTCATTGTTATTACATGGATAGTCTCTTTAATACTCAACTCCAAATTCTGTAACTGCCTTGCTACTCTTCAGCATGTGTCCTGTGTCACAGTATAGTTGAAGGCTAGAGCTAGGGTGACATGACCTCGAAAAACATATCAAAAAGATATGCACGCCTAGACCCACTTACCTGTATTTACACGGTCATTGCACACCACTAAGTAATCTGCACCGTAATCAAAGTTTTGGGATCGTTTCCTCTTCCAAGAGATAAAGTAGGAATGGAATGTGGAGGTGCATTCCAGTGTCTTAATACGAGACCAGAGGGAGACAGCTCCTCATAGGGAACCAGAGCGTGGGATGTAGTCTTCTTCCCAGAGCAGGTTTCATATGAGGTCTCTCCTCAGAGACCAATGTGGAAATGACATATGAGACCTGCCATCACTATGTCTAAGTACTATCAAGACATAACACAAACCAAACATGATACTAAAATCACATCCATCTTCACACCAGGGACAGCGTGACATGACAGCCAATGACAACCATTGCAGTTATGGCCTCATCATCTCTCATCGGATAGTGAACTATCTGAGAAGGTCTAGTTTTGGATCTGAGTGGGGGCAGCAGGGTTCTTGGTGAAAGCCAGAGGTGAGCAGAGGCCACTGGGTAGTGTAGTTCACTACAGGGAGATCAAACCTTAACTCAGTGAACTGCAGGACCTTTTTTCTAGGCCATGTTTTGCCTTTTCTAGTTTGTATTTTCAGAGACGGGCAGAAATTTGCTCCGGTGACGTCTTTAAAAAAAATGTTTTCAGCGGGCGCCCTCCTTCCCCACTCACCCTTGTGCTGTAAGCGTCGCAAAACCTCAACCAAAACCTGAAATCTGGGGTGACATTACTGGATTTTCCATGAAACGGGATCATTCGGAGGAATTTGAACATTTACGAGAGTAGCTCTGAACATTGTTTTAACAAGTCTTGTGACTGTAGTGCACCTGACATGGAGGGGTGCAGCAGGGTTCCTGGGCCCGGGTTAGAGTGGAAAGAAAAACAGTGCATGTTAAAAGAGCAGGGTATTGTGTTTAATACGCAGGCCGCTAAACTGCCACACGTTTCCCAGTTTGGTCTGGAGGTTATCCTGCAGCTGTTGGGTTTATTTATTCTTGTACACGATTTAGACTCAGGGGAGATGGAATAACAGGCACAAGTCGAAAACAGAACCCAACTGAGTTTCATCCCTGAGAAATGAGCCGACACCTGCCAGGCACTCTGAGCGATACTGTGCTGTGTTTTTGTTGTTGTTTTGTTATTGAATTAAAACAAAGTATTTCTTTCATTGAATTTACCTCACTTGTAAAGGGGGGGCTCTCCAAAAAGAGGACCTCAGGCATAACGGCTTATTTTTTCCAGCGCATCGTAAAAAAGCTGGTTTAGATGGCCAGTGTAAACATGGCTGTTATGGAGAGGAGTCCACGGGGCCAGCCTCCGGACACAACAGTCCAGGGTACAGAGGGCGTTGTGGTTTAAATGAGGGCACTGTGGGTCTGTTCTTTTCTTATGATTATTCCCTATTGAAATTTGGCCTTTAGGTCACTGTAAAGCAGGTCTTAGTAACTGCTATCTGAGCCCTTGAGCCATAAAATCAGCCATGGGTGTCCTTAAGCGATTAAGACGTTTCAAATGTACAGGTCTATTCAACCCCAAGGTCTCAGCCTTGATTGAATGTTTTGGAACCAGGCACGAAAGGGTGAAACAGCAAACAGATAAGGAAAGAGTGTTTAGGTCTGCCCTCCCCTCTGGAAGAGGGAAGATTTGCTGCGAACCTAATGTCTTCCTATCTGTCTGTCTGTTAAACCTTTAAACATAGAAGTCTTGTATTTTGCATCGCGCATTTCTCCACACCTTGACCGGTTTTCAATTCCTAACACCGTCCACTGACTGGAAACACACACACACTCAATCTCTGGCTTACACCACCCGTACGGTACACACTATATCTCTGGGTTACACCACCCGTACGGTACACACTACATCTCTGGTTTACACCACCCGTACGGTACACACTCAATCTCTGGCTTACACCACCCGTACGGTACACACTACATCTCTGGTTTCACCACCCGTACGGTACACACTACATCTCTGGTTTACACCACCCGTACGGTACACACTACATCTCTGGTTTACACCACCCGTACGGTACACACTACATCTCTGGTTTACACCACCCGTACGGGACACACTACATCTCTGGTTTACACCACCCGTACGGGACACACTACATCTCTGGTTTACACCACCCGTACGGGACACACTACATCTCTGGTTTACACCACCCGTACGGTACACACTACATCTCTGGTTTACACCACCCGTACGGTACACACTACATCTCTGGTTTACACCACCCGTACGGTACACACTACATCTCTGGTTTACACCACCCGTACGGTACACACTACATCTCTGGTTTACACCACCCGTACGGTACACACTACATCTCTGATGTACACCACCCGTACGGTACACACTACATCTCTGGTTTACACCACCCGTACGGTACACACTACATCTCTGGTTTACACCACCCGTACAGTACACACTACATCTCTGGTTTACACCACCCGTACGGTACACACTACATCTCTGGTTTACACCACCCGTACGGTACACACTACATCTCTGGTTTACACCACCCGTACGGTACACACTACATCTCTGGTTTACACCACCCGTACGGTACACACTACATCTCTGGTTTACACCACCCGTACGGTACACACTACATCTCTGGTTTACACCACCCGTACGGTACACACTACATCTCTGGTTTACACCACCCGTACGGTACACACTACATCTCTGGTTTCACCACCCGTACGGTACACACTACATCTCTGGTTTATACCACCCGTACGGTACACACTACATCTCTGGTTTACACCACCCGTACGGTACACACTACATCTCTGGTTTACACCACCCGTACGGTACACACTACATCTCTGGTTTACACCACCCGTACGGTACACACTACATCTCTGGTTTACACCACCCGTACGGTACACACTACATCTCTGGTTTACACCACCCGTACGGTACACACTACATCTCTGGTTTACACCACCCGTACGGGACACACTACATCTCTGGTTTACACCACCCGTACGGTACACACTACATCTCTGGTTTACACCACCCGTACGGTACACACTACATCTCTGGTTTACACCACCCGTACGGTACACACTACATCTCTGGTTTACACCACCCGTACGGTACACACTATATCTCTGGGTTACACCACCCGTACGGTACACACTACATCTCTGGTTTACACCACCCGTACGGTACACACTCAATCTCTGGCTTACACCACCCGTACGGTACACACTACATCTCTGGTTTCACCACCCGTACGGTACACACTACATCTCTGGTTTACACCACCCGTACGGTACACACTACATCTCTGGTTTACACCACCCGTACGGTACACACTACATCTCTGGTTTACACCACCCGTACGGGACACACTACATCTCTGGTTTACACCACCCGTACGGGACACACTACATCTCTGGTTTACACCACCCGTACGGGACACACTACATCTCTGGTTTACACCACCCGTACGGTACACACTACATCTCTGGTTTACACCACCCGTACGGTACACACTACATCTCTGGTTTACACCACCCGTACGGTACACACTACATCTCTGGTTTACACCACCCGTACGGTACACACTACATCTCTGGTTTACACCACCCGTACGGTACACACTACATCTCTGATGTACACCACCCGTACGGTACACACTACATCTCTGGTTTACACCACCCGTACGGTACACACTACATCTCTGGTTTACACCACCCGTACAGTACACACTACATCTCTGGTTTACACCACCCGTACGGTACACACTACATCTCTGGTTTACACCACCCGTACGGTACACACTACATCTCTGGTTTACACCACCCGTACGGTACACACTACATCTCTGGTTTACACCACCCGTACGGTACACACTACATCTCTGGTTTACACCACCCGTACGGTACACACTACATCTCTGGTTTACACCACCCGTACGGTACACACTACATCTCTGGTTTACACCACCCGTACGGTACACACTACATCTCTGGTTTCACCACCCGTACGGTACACACTACATCTCTGGTTTATACCACCCGTACGGTACACACTACATCTCTGGTTTACACCACCCGTACGGTACACACTACATCTCTGGTTTACACCACCCGTACGGTACACACTACATCTCTGGTTTACACCACCCGTACGGTACACACTACATCTCTGGTTTACACCACCCGTACGGTACACACTACATCTCTGGTTTACACCACCCGTACGGTACACACTACATCTCTGGTTTACACCACCCGTACGGTACACACTACATCTCTGGTTTACACCACCCGTACGGGACACACTACATCTCTGGTTTACACCACCCGTACGGTACACACTACATCTCTGGTTTACACCACCCGTACGGTACACACTACATCTCTGGTTTACACCACCCGTACGGTACACACTACATCTCTGGTTTACACCACCCGTACGGTACACACTACATCTCTGGTTTACACCACCCGTACGGTACACACTACATCTCTGGTTTACACCACCCGTACGGTACACACTACATCTCTGGTTTACACCACCCGTACGGTACACACTACATCTCTGGTTTACACCACCCGTACGGTACACACTACATCTCTGGTTTACACCACCCGTACGGTACACACTACATCTCTGGTTTACACCACCCGTACGGGACACACTACATCTCTGGTGTACACCACCCGTACGGTACACACTACATCTCTGGTTTACACCACCCGTACGGTACACACTACATCTCTGGCTTACACCACCCGTACGGTACACACTACATCTCTGGTTTCACCACCCGTACGGTACACACTACATCTCTGGTTTACACCACCCGTACGGTACACACTACATCTCTGGTTTACACCACCCGTACGGTACACACTACATCTCTGGTTTACACCACCCGTACGGGACACACTACATCTCTGGTTTACACCACCCGTACGGTACACACTACATCTCTGGTTTACACCACCCGTACGGTACACACTACATCTCTGGTTTACACCACCCGTACGGTACACACTACATCTCTGGTTTACACCACCCGTACGGTACACACTACATCTCTGGTTTACACCACCCGTACGGTACACACTACATCTCTGGTTTACACCACCCGTACGGTACACACTACATCTCTGGTTTACACCACCCGTACGGTACACACTACATCTCTGGTTTACACCACCCGTACGGTACACACTACATCTCTGGTTTACACCACCCGTACGGTACACACTACATCTCTGGTTTACACCACCCGTACGGGACACACTACATCTCTGGTGTACACCACCCGTACGGGACACACTACATCTCTGGTGTACACCACCCGTACGGTACACACTACATCTCTGGTTTACACCACCCGTACGGTACACACTACATCTCTGGTTTACACCACCCGTACGGTACACACTACATCTCTGGTTTACACCACCCGTACGGTACACACTACATCTCTGGTTTACACCACCCGTATTGTACAGCTCAAATATTAGAGTGAGAGAACACACTGACCCTGCTTGTTGGCCTGCTTACTAGAGGGATCTCATTCACATGTTCTATGTGAGTAAACTCATTACACAAAGCTACATTTGTTTAAAAACTTCTACCAACCAGCAACAATAAATCAGCCACCAGAAGAAACAGCCGCCCGACAGTAAACAAAAATGACATTTATTTATGTTTTGTTGTTTTGCATGACGTGTTTGGATCGTACGTCATGTCCTGCTCCCTGCACTTATCTGTGCTGTTCTCTGACATCCTGTCCTGTCGCAGCGCTGCGTTGGTGTGAGAAAAGCTGCCGTTTTTGTAAGACGACTCTGCTGAAATAACAGTGGTGTGTGGAATCCCAGTTCCTGTCTGGGGCAGAGGAGCGCAGGGCACATAGCAGGCATGCCTCTGGGAAAAGCTCCTCTCTGGCCCCGTGGCCTCTCACTCTCAGGCCACGGATCTAACCAGGAGAAGCAACCACCCAGAGGTCTGCAGACCCTCACTCCTCCCACCAGGGTTGGGGTCAACTCCATTTCAATTCCAAATGTTCCTCATTGTAAAGCATTGAAGACAACTGGAATTTAAAATGGAATTGACCCCCCAAACCTGCATCCCACATAACTCCCAACAGCAGTGGAGGCTGCTGAGGGGAGGACGGCTCATAATAATGTCTGAATCAAGTGTAATGGATGGAATGAAGTGAATGGAATAGTATTAAACAGATGAAAACATGCGTTTGATACCATTCCATTCCAGCCATTATTATGAGCCGTCCTCCCCTCAGCAGCCTCCACTGCCTAGCCGGTAAAGGAAAGTGAGGGTCAAGCTGGGCAAATATCCATAATATAGCCAATGTGTTTGTAGGTGTACTTTACATGCCATTTAAATGAAGATAGTGATGTAATTTGCGTTCGTTATTAAAAATGATTTACAGGTTGGCATGGTTTGTGATGAAATATGCAGCCTCTTTTCAGTGCAGACTAGCAGTATATAATTTTGCTCCATGTGGCGGTGGACAGATACCTTACATACTGATGCTAGTTCTCTCTCATTATTCAAAATGCTGGACTCTATTTTCAAGGGCTGAACCTGCTCCATAGGGGAAAATGACAAATAAAAGGACCACAAATTGAATGGAAATTCTGGTCCAATAAACCAGATGGCTCTATTGAACGTGGTCTCATATTTATCTGAGAACAGACAGCTGTCCTGTCCAATATATCAGCAATGGAACAGAAATCATCTGAAATCAGCTGTAAACTAGTTGTCAACGGCACTTACCGCCCTTCCCACAGTCTATTCACTGCCCAGTTTAAGCTGTGGTCGGCCTTGAGTACTCATTTAGGGAGGCCTGGCCTGGTGTGCATTTCCCTCACACCCTCTCATTTATCAGCATGACAGTCTGTGACAGTTGGGCTTTGGAGCCTTTGAAAGCCACACGATGCCTTCCTCAACAGAAAGGCACACAAAACAAAAACCAGAAGGGACATTCAACCCTCCATGTCTCAAACGGATGTTTCCCCGATGACATGAACGCTGTGGATATGGACGATGTCTCGACAGCGGTGCCCCAGGAAGGGACATTGTAAAGCCCCAGCAGGTGTGAATAAAATACACAGGGGAGGAGATTTGACGCAACACCCTGCGAGCGTCAGACCTGAATACCAGTGAATAAATCCCCCATCTTTCTCCTATGTTGGGAACAGTGTAACCCAGCAGGCTCCAGACAGGTGTTCAATATTTGTCCTTTTACTTATCAGCTCTGGGGAAGCGACAGTGTGTCCAGATTGTACAATACGGGGGATTTAGATAATGGGGAGCGAGCAATGGAAAACAGTCTTTTGAAGGGAATGTCAAACACAGCGTATCAGGTGATGTGTATTTGGGCTGGGGAGGAGCTGAAAGGGACTATTAAGGCTTATCACGGTCCTCTCTGTCAGTGGCCTCAATGAATCCAATGATACCATCCCTTATGGGCAATACAGTTGGTGAGATCCACTTAATTGAGTCTTAGTTTACGTTACTGAATGAATGCCAATATGGGATCAATTCCATAACACAAAAGGGAAAAGTAAGAGTGCACATGCATGTGGTAGCCTTTATTCATTGTAATGCAGATGGAACAAGCTTCTTTCCGTCCCTGGAAACAGTCATAGTTTCCTTCCAGACAGGCCTGAGCGTCTGTAACCAGGTCAGCTCTCAGGTCAGCTCTCAGGTCAGCTCTCAGGTCAGCTCTCAGGTCAGCTCTCAGGGCAGCTCTCAGGGCAGCTCTCAGGGCAGTATGACATAAGACGGCTCCTTTAACCCTCTAATCCACAGAGGACATTGTGACCATTTCTACTCTCAACTCTAATATGCCCCACGATCCATCACATTCACGGAGGGTGAGATTGCATTTTCCCTGGAAAGGAGGAGGATGTGGTGGTGAGGCGGAGGGGTCATTTCTGCTTGACGTCTCCAGCATCCTCCTGGTTCACCTAGCTGCCCCCTTGATTGCATGCATCTGGTCCTCCCATGGCGACCGGGACCAAGAAAAGTGCTGATAATTGGAGGCAGGGAACGATTCAAGATGGTTTTCATTAAAACCATTAATCCTATTCTCTGTCAGGCTTCATTTAATAGAGGCTGGCAGACTCTGGGATTTTCCTACAGGGAATCACCTCCACCAGCAAGTCCCCCTCCACCAGCAAGTCCCCCTCTCACCATTTACACATATTCAGTTCCCCCAGAAACAGTTATGTGACCCCGCACAGCTTATCATGCTCAGATTTCCCCCATTTTCCCCTCTAAAAGAAACATGGGTTATTGACCCTAACAGCACGGAGACAGAATAGTATTAAACGCAGCTTGTTGATATAATCTCCCAACCTTTCATCGATGGAAAAAAAGAACAAAAGAGAGAATGGGAGAATCCAACTGTTTTAATTTACTATAATAAGCGCGCTTCCGGTTCTGTGTATACTTTCCCAGAGGCGGCAGAAACGGGGTCTGATTCACTGTAGACCTTATCACCAGTACAGGAACTGATAGCGCCCATTGGCTCTCAGGAGCGTGAGCCAGTTGATATGTTGGATAAACAAGCCTACGGGGGTTAAGGCTGGGTGCAGGGTGTGTGTGCTTATCTGTGCTGTTAAAAATTAGTCCCATTTCTATTGTTCGCTCTACAGACACCATAGACCATTAAACAGCTACCACAGACAGGGATGTGGGTGGAGGATAGGGGCAGGAAGTGGAACGAGCAGATTTCCAGACCTGAAATCATATCCACTGTTTATTGGTATTTGATTAAGAGCACACCCGAAGATTTGTCTGTCTAAAATAGAGCAATATTTATGTAGAGTAAAGCTGTGAAGAGGTTAGCTCTATAGTTCTGTGTACCCTCTTAAGTATAGAATAAGGACATCATTGAGCAGTAGGTTTGCTGTTTGCTGCTGATAGAATTTTTAACCCTAACCCTATCTGCTGTGTTTTTATCATGTCTGCAGGATATTAACACAGACTGCAACTAAGTACTGTGAGATCTGAACTTTAGATCGAGGGAATACTGAGGGAAAATACTGCACCTTCAAATCATGAGAAGGTAGAGATTGAAAAACTATCAAACGTGAAGCGAGAAATCCCTGTAATACAGCCCCTCAACAGGAGTGTATTGTGGTAATCAAGTTTGGCTTCCAGAGCAGTCAGGAATAAGAGGTTTCTGCATTTTTCAGATTAATTCCTGTCTCGTTGCCATCGCATAATACTGACCATTATGTTTTTCACTTTCCACATTAATATCACAGCCATTTCTCTGCAAATTAGCTTTTATACCTAAACAGACCACACATTTTTACACATAAAAGTAAATCAGGGACTAGAACTTGTGTTGTCAAAAGGCCCAAATTCAAATCACTCTTTAAAAGGGGTAATCCGGAGTTTAAAAGAAATGACAAAGCGGGTACCCCACCACTTGTTTTGGTAAACAGCGGAGGGATGGTGCTTGAGAAGTAGAAACCACCCTCAAATGAATAGACAGAGCTATGGATGCCAGGACTGACCTGACCATCTAGGAGATCAAAATGATAGTTTTAACCATGTTTGTTTACATTGACTTTGTTTACAAACATAGGAGTTAAACAAGCTTATATTTTGGGTTCTGATGGATATGACAGTGGAACTAAGCTCAAGGCAGTTAGAGGTTATATTCTTCAAGAATCACTGGATATATCTAATTCATATATCAGTCCAAAAATGGATGTAGCAACTGCTGACTGGCCTTTCAAAGACTGTCTGTCAGATATGAGATATTCATAATACTCAACACCTCCTTTGGGTGTCATTTGGGAAATATCAAAAGGGTTTATCAAATCAAATTGTTTTGGTCACATAAACATGGTTAGCAGATGTTAATGTGTGTATAAGGTAGTAGTTGTGAAATTGTTAGATTACTTGTTAGATATTACTGCACAGTCGGAACTAGAAGCACAAGCATTTCACTACACTCGCATTAACATCAGCTAACCATGTTAATGTGACCAATACAATTTGATTTTATGCGAGTGCAGTGCAATGCTTGTGCTTCTCGATCTGACCGTGCAGTAATATCTAACAGTAATCTAACAATTCAACAACGACTACCTAATAAACACAATGTAAGGGATGGAATAAGAATATGTGCATATAAATATATAGACGGGCGATGGCCGAGCGGCATAGGCAAGACGCAATAGATGGTATAAAATACAGTATATACAGTTGAAGACGGAAGTTTACATACACCTTAGCCAAATACATTAAAACTCAGTTTTTCACAATTCCTGACATTTAATCCTAGTAAACATTCCCTGTTTTAGGTCAGTTAGGATCACCACTTTATTTAAAGAATGTGAAAAGTGAGAATAATAGTAGAGAGAATTATGTATTTCAGCTTGTAATTTCTTTCATCACATTCCCAGTGGGTCAGAAGTTTACGTACACTCAATTAGTATTTGTTAGCATTGCCTTTAAATGTTTTAATTTGGGTCAAATGTTTCTGGCAGCCTTCCACAAGCTTCCCACAGTAATGTGGGTGAATTTTGTCCCATTCCTCCTGACAGAGCTCAGAGTCAGGTTTGTTGGCCTCCGTGCTCGCACACATTTTTTCAGTTCTGCCCACAAATTTTCTATAGGATTAAGGTCAGAGCTTTGTGATGGCCACTCCAATACCTTGACTTTGTTGTCCTTAAGCCATTTTGCCACAAATTTGGAAGTATGCTTGGGGTCATTGTCCATTTGGAAGACCCGTTTGCAACCAAGCTTTATCTTCCTGACTGATGTTGCTTCAATGTATCCACATAATTTTCCTGCCTTATGTTGCCATCTATTTTGTGAAGTGCACCAGTCCCTCCTGCAGCAAAGCACCCCCGAAACATGATGCTGCCACCCCTGTGCTTCACGGTTGGGATGGTGTTCTTCGGCTTGCAAGCCTCCACCTTTTTCCTCCAAACATAACAATGGTCATTATGGCCAAACAGCTCTATTTTTGTTTCATCAGACCAGAGGACATTTCTACAAAAAGTACAATCTTTGTCCCCATGTGCAGTTGCAAACTGTAGTCTGGCTTTTCTTATAGCGGTTTTGGAACAGTGGCTTCTTCCTTGCTGAGCGGCCTTTCAGGTTATGTCGATATAGGACTCATTTTACTGTGGATATAGATACTTTTGTACCTGTTTCCTCCAGCATCTTCACAAGTTCCTTTGCTGTTGTTCTGGGATTGATTTGCACTTTTCGCACCAAAGTACGATCATCTCTAGGAGACAGAACGCATCTCCTACCTGAGCTGTATGACGGCTGGGTGGTCCCATGGTGTTTATACTTGCGTACTATTGTTTGTACAGATGAACATGGTACCTTCAGGCGTTTGAAAATTGCTCCCAAGGATGAACTATACTTGTGGAGGTCTACACACTTTTTTCTGAGGTCTTGGCTGATTTCTTCTGATTATCCCATGATGTCAAGCAAAGAGGCACTGAGTTTGAAGGTAGGCCTTGAAATACATCCACAGGTACACATCCAATTGACTCAAATGATGTCAATTAGCCTATCAGAAGCTTCTAAAGCCATGACATAATTTTCTGGAAGTTTCCAAGCTATTTAAAGGCACAGTCAACTTAGCGTATGTAAACTTCTGACCCACTGGAATTGTGATACAGTGAATTATAAGTGAAATAATCTGTCTGTAAACAATTGTTGGAAAAATTACTTGTGTCATGCACAAAGTAGATGCCCTAACCGACATGCCAAAACTATAGTTTGTTAACAAGAAATTTGTGGAGTGGTTGAAAAACGAGTTATAATTACTCCAACCTAAGTGTATGTAAACTTCCGACTTCAACTGTACATATGAGATGAGTAATGTAAGATATGTAAACATTATTAAAGTGGCATTATTTAAAATGACTAGTGATCCATTTATTAAAGTGCCCAATGATTTGAGTCTGTAGGCAGCAGCCTCTATGTGTTAGTCATGGCTGTATAACAGTCTGATGGCCTTGAGATAGAAGCTGTTTTTCAGTCTCTCGGTCCCTTCTTTGATGCACCTGTACTGACCTCGCCTTCTGGATGATAGCGGGGTGAGCAGGCAGTGGCTCGGGTGGAGGGTACTACGGTGTTGAATGCTGAGCTGTAGTCAATGAACAGCAATCTTACATAGGTATTCCTCTTGTCCAGATGGGATCGGGCAGTGTACAGTGTGATGGCGATCGCATCGTCTGTGGACCTGTTGGGGCAGTATGCAAACTTATATGGGTTTAGGGTGGCAGGTAAGGTGGAGGTGATATGATCTTTGACTAGTCTCTCAAAGCACTTCATGATGACAGAAGTAAGTGCTACGGGGCGATAGTCATTTAGTTCAGTTATCGTTGCCTTCTTTGGTACAGGACCAATTGTGGCCATCTTGAAGCACGTGGGGACAGCAGACTGGGACAGGGAGCGATTGAATATGTGCTCTGGGGCCTCGGCTAGGGATGCCGTCTGGGCCAGCAGCCTTGCGAGGGTTAACGCAATTAAATGCCTTACTCATGTTGGCCACGGAGAAGGAGAGGGGGGGGGGGGGGGGGGGGGGGGGGCAGCAGTCCTTGGTAGCGGGCCGCGTCGGTGGCATTGTATTCTCCTCAAAGAGAGCAAAGAAGGTGTTTAGTTTGTCTGGAAGCAAGACGTCGGTGTGCGTGACGTGGCCGGGTAGCTTTTTATAGTTCGTAATTGCCTGTAGACCCTGCCACATACACTACCGTTCAAAGGATTGGGGTCACTTAGAAATGTCCTTGTTTTTGAAAGAAAAGCATAATTTTTGTCCATTAATAAAACAACATCAAATTGATCAGAAATACAGTGTAGACATTGTTAATGTTGTAAATGACTATTGTAGCTGGAAATGGCAGATTTTTTATGGAATATCTACATAGGCGTACAGAGGCCCATTACCAGCAACCATCACTCCTGTGTTCCAATGGCACGTTGTGTTACCTAATACAAGTTGATCCTTTTAAAAGGCTATTTGATCATTAGAAAACCCTTTTGCAGTTATGTTAGCACAGCTGAAAACTGTTGTTCTGATTAAAGAAGCAATACAACGGGCCTTCTTTAGACTAGTTGAGTATCTGGAGCATCAGCATTTGTAGGTTCTATTACAGGCTCAAAATTGCTAGAAACAAAGACCTTTCTTCTGAAACTCGTCAGTCTATTCTTGTTTTGAGAAATGAAGGCTATTCCATGCGTGAAATTGCCATGAAACGCTGTGTACTACTCATTTCACAGAACAGCGCAAACTGGCTCTAACCATAATAGAGAGAGGAGTGGGAGGCCCCGGTGCACAACTGAGCAAGAGGACAAGTACATTCGTGTCTAGTTTGAGAAACAGACACCTCACAAGTCCTCAACTGGCAGCTTCATTAAATAGTACCCGCAAAACACCAGTCTCCAGGCGACTCCGGGATGCTGGCTGGTTTATAAAAGCAATAAGGCACCTCGGGGTTAGTGGTATATGGCCAATATACCACATCTAAGGGCTGTATCCAGGCACTCTGCGTTGCGTTGTGCAACAGCACAACCCTTAGCCATGATATATTGGCCATATGCCACACCCCCTCTGGCCTTATTGCTTAAATAGTTGAGAGGAAAAAACAATAACTTATAAACCCCCAAAGATCCTGTATTTAGTTAAGTGATAATGCTCGAAAGCTGGTGTTTGTTGGATATATTGGCACGGGTGTTGTTCGCCGAAGGCCATCAAACCATGCCAATATATCCAACAAACACCGGCTTCGAGGGCATTATCACTTTTATCCAACAGGTTACCAACATATTCAAATAATGATCGACATATTTTCATTAAAAAAAGTTTATGATGAATTTATTTGTACTATTTCATCCTTCTACAAGATATAGTCCCGACACAAATCTAGGGTTGCTAGAGACGCGACCCAGTCGTTAGTTTTTTTTTATTCTGTATCTATGGACGCGACCCAGTCGTTCGTTCTTTTTGTTCTGTATCTATAGACGCAACCCAGTCGTTCGTTCTAAATGTTCCATTGCCATACTGACTGGCAACGTTCTTATCCGTTGCTTGTTAGCTAGCCAACTACGGCTAATTTATAGTCAAAAAGTGCAGCCAGAATAACAGCAAAGTAGCTGCATTTGTTTAAGCTGTTTTCTAGTGACATTTATTGGGACACATCCATAGCAATGAGCTAATGAGGCACGATTTAGCCTGGCATAGAAAATCTGCTCTCTCGATTGGACACTGTTGTTCAGAGGAGTTAGCCAACAACACAGCCAACACAATAACTTCAAACTGAAGCTGGAAAGACTGCAAACTTGATGCACTTCGTCTTGATTTACCTTTTTTCAATTTACATTTCTTTGTATATATATCCATAAAAATGATGTCAGCTGATTCATGATTTCGACTGGCTCTCTCTCTCTCGTCCCGACTCCCGACCCCTACACGTTCATTTACTGTGGAACAGTTGGAGATCAAATTTGAAAATTGAAATAATGTTGCAAATGTTGGAGAGACAGACAGTAAGGTTTATACAAATATCCACTGTTGAAAACTAAAAGTTAGTCTAAAAGAAATTTGATAGAATGTCTAGATGCTTTTTATAGTGGAGATCAAGTTTATAACTTCCCTGCCTGGGCTGGATGAGACAGTGGATTGCGCAATCAGATGGAACAGAGTAAATAGGCATTTTAACGTTGGAGATTTAGCCAGTGGTAACTTGTGGAATAGACACCAGCTGGAATGTGGTTTTAACCAATCAGCATTAGACCCACCCATTGTATAATGAAGTGTATCAGAGTTGCAGCCCAGTCCTCATAGGTTTGGAGGTAAAATATAGATAGAAGTTAGTGGTTAAGATTTTGCCATGTAATTTACGGAAGCTGTCTGAAAGCAACTACAACACATACGCTGTGGTATGTATGAGGATGTGAATGCTCTGAGATCCTGTTCCATTGTTTCACCCTTTCATTTTTTTGTTACCACAATTCATTTGGAATCGTATTGCACATGTTTTGTCTGGCTCTTCTGTTATATTGCACAACTTCCAAACATTGCACCATTTGATCAACGTCAATATCAAGGCTGCGGTGAGAGATCTCGGCATTCCCACATACAACCACACCTACCCACCCACGCCTGAAACTATTAAAACAAGCAGGAGTTACCAAATGAAGGGAAGGACTGGCGTGTTGTCATACCTCGTAGTGTGTGCTTGTTGGGCCACAGGAACCATGGCAGTAGCAGCAGGTAGAGCAGGTAGACCAGAGACAGGGCATTGTAGCGAAACAGGCAGGCTGGGGACACACAGAGGTCAGAGGTCAGAGGACAGGCACGACACAGACAAACATCACAGTCAATGACTGATACACAGCAATATTTCTGAGTGGTTGAATGGTCTAGGTACAAATCTGGGAATTGAGGTCACATTGATGTGTGGACTTCTGAATAAATCAGAGGAGACAGGAAGAAAGGGTGAGGGCTGAGACTGGGGTTGATTTAATGAACGCCTCTGCCTTTCATCAACAGGTCTCACTGACACACTCTGACACTTGTGATTGTTTGTAACCACATGCCTCACACATCCACATCCACACCTCCCTTTACTGGAAAACATCTAATGAGTCGACATACAGGCAGGGCTTTCTCAGGTCCCTGTGAAAGCAGCAGCGCTGGACTCTGTTAGCAGTAACACAGAGCTAGATGGCAGCCAACCGTGGCCTGCTCTGCACTAAACATTCCTTTAATAATAATGATTATAATAATAATAATAATAATAATAATAATGATGATTATTATACTGATAATACACCAGACCCTGTGTATTGTCCAGGCATAAAGCTGGTTACTCAGCCTGTGTTCAGTGAACTAGCTAGCTGCTGGTCATTTGAGCGGCTGCCAGGGGACACGAGGGCTTTCCAGACTGCCTGCTGGGCTGCCTTCACATCCCCTCTCCTCTTCTCTCTCTCCTCTCCCCGGCGGAGCTCTGAGACTGGAAGGGTGAGCTGGGAGCCCAGCGCTCTGATCCCCTGTGCTGTGCTCAGCCCCTTGTAACAGGCCTGGTTAGGATCCAGAGCACGAGTCCTGCCACAACCGTCCGTCTCACAGCATTTCATCCTCACAACCAACTCTCATCTGGCCCTCTGGGTCTCCCCCTCAGTAACCTAAAGTAGCAGGCGTAAAAGGAACGCCTAAGCAGGGTCTGAAGAACTCCGAAGCATTACGGTTTCTACCAACCCCAATGAGGGTGGCCCTACAGAGACCCAGCAGGGGGAAACAGCACTGCCCAGTGTCCACAGCTGACGGCTGAGAGCCCATCCCACACATCACAACATATCCACCATAATAATGCCTTGCAGTCAGTCACTGTACCCAGTACAGTACTGTGTCCCAGCCCTGCAGGCGCTACGCCCTGGCCTACAGTCTGCTATAGATCTATAATTAACACAACCAGAATGGGAGAACAAAGACAGGCTTTGTCCTATAAATGAGAGTCAATGAGCTAGCTAGCGTGTGGCACACAGCGCTGTTTGTACTAAGGATTTCACTGGCCCACTTGAGGGAGCCTTCCTATTAACTCTGGCTTAATTGTTAGCGAAATGGAGTCCCCCACTGGTACAACTTAAACAGCTCTCACTCTCTCCTTCTGTCATGTGGATCATATAGGAACAATATCTATTTTTATATAGCACACGTGCATAATGTCAAGTGTCATGTGCAGTGTAATGTCTTTAGCAAACTCAGTGGCAGAGAACCTGCCAATGATCGTGAGGATGGACCAGTTAGGCTGACAACATTGGCTGAAGGGCAAGTCACTGCGAGTTACTGTGTCACGTTCTGACCTCTATTTCCTTTGTTTTTGTATTTATTTAGTATGGTCAGGGCGTGAGTTGGGTGGGCAGTCTATGTTTGTTTTTCTATGTTTTGGGGCAGTTCTATGTTTTCGGCCTAGTATGGTTCTCAATCAGAGGCAGGTGTCATTAGTTGTCTCTGATTGAGAATCATACTTAGGTAGCCTGGGTTTCACTGTGTGTTTGTGGATGATTGTTCCTGTCTTTGTGTAGTGTTCACCAGATAGGCTGTATTAGGTTTTGAGTTCTCACGTTTCTTGTTTTTTTCGTTAGTTTGTTCATGTATAGTGTCGTAAATAAAATACAATGAACAACCACCACGCTGCGCTTTGGTCCGCCTCTACTTCACAAGAAGAGAATCGTTACATACTGTTTTGACTTAATGTACATATCCCCATGGTTACCTCACCCTCACATGATTTAACGTGACATGAGCTAATGCTGGGTTTCCCAAACTCGGACCTGGGCCCCCCCCCCCCCCACCCTGCTCACACGTTTTGTTTTTTGCCGTAGCACTACACAGCTGAATCAAATAATCAAGGCTTGATGATTAATTGGTTATTTGAATCAGCTGTGTAGAGCTAGGGCAATAAACAAAACATGCACCTGGGGGCTGATAAAAGTGACAGTCAACTCTGGTTTACTGGGTCGCTAGTCTCTGCCCGGCCAAGGGTGAGAGGTCCACCTCAGAATGTGTGTGGTTCAAGTTCATCTTTTCAACACTGAGGAACCACGACCACAGACTGCTGCAGGGCTGCTGGGAGGTTCTATGGCCAAAGACCAGCAGCCCTGGGTCTGTCTTTAATCAGCTGGTTCTGGATCAGATGCTGAGATCATCAGCTTCTCATCCCACAATCAACAGGCTTCGACAGAGAGCAGAGAGGGGGGGATGCCCCTAGTCTGCTCTTAGTTTATTGTAAATATGTGCTGCTAAAATATAGTAAGATTTTTTCCTTTCTATTAATCCCTCTCCCAGTCATTGAATCTCAAGTATCCTCGCTGAAATGTGCACACACACCCACGCACTAAACAAGCCGGTGACACAGTGCAGAAAAATGGGTCGCAACTCAACTGAAGCAAGGAAAAGTTAAACAGTCTGAGGAGTTCCTCCTGCGTTTCCTTCTTCCTTTCTTTCCATCTCCCTTCATCCATCTCCCGGACTGGCTGGCTGTCTGTGCACCTCCTCTGTAGCATATCCCCAGTGTTTCCATTCCCCTGCCTGCCTGGTAGCCTGACTGACTGACTGAGCAGCTACACTACACTACCTATTGCACCCAGCTAGGAAAGTAGCGGTCAACAAATCAGGATTACTTTATACAGTACGAACAGTGTACACCTTTCAATTACTGAAGAATCTCCTTATTAACAGTCAATGGGAGATGAGCGGTTCGGATGAGTAGTAGTAGTAGTATTATAAGTTCTCAAACAAACACACGCTTTCACACACACCAAACATCTACCAATCAGGTGTGGCGTGAGCGTGACAGACAGAGTACTGAGATCCTGTGGTGCAGAAACAGAGAGAAATGCCATGGGATCAAGGGAGCAATTAGCCATCGAGAGAGAGAGAGAGAGAGAGAGAGAGAGAGAGAGAGAGAGAGAGAGAGAGAGGAACCCACTCCTCAAAAAGCAGCACTACCTCACTCTGTTGTTCCTACAGGGTCAAAGCCCTAACATCCCAGGCTAGACTCCCACCACCAACGGCTCTAAATAGCAGAGCCCATAGACTCTCAAACTCTGCATCGGATAGATTCAGGAAATTATGGTAATTGAGCTTGGAAAACCAAACAGCATGCCGCAGAGTTGGGGTCGTGACGCACCTCTGAGGAACACACTCATAGTTGTGTGTGTCCCAGCTTGGTCTGTGCCCTGTGCAGAGTCAAACACGGTGAAAAGCTGGTCTCTATTGCCCAGGGCCTTATTATGTATGCTCTATGGTAAAACGCCTTTGGACTACACTTACGGTACTCCTTTAGAGGTAGCATTTATACTCCGCAGACATCACACTGAATTAAGTCTCAAGCTCTTCAGAGTTGCATAGCTATTTCTGGGAATAGTTTTCAAATGGATACCTGTGTGTCTCTGGAGCGCATCTCACCCTCAACATATATTTCACTATAACTCCTCTTTATTAGAGAAAATATTAAGAGTGGTTGTTTCTTGAGGGCCTTGATCACTGCCTAATCCATTACCATACCAAACCATGGACCAAACTACTGACAGAATGATGCATTGCAAACTGCAAAGACTAACAGACTTGTTACACGTTACTCTCTGAAATATCTTCCCATTACATAGTTGTAGACTCAACAGCAGTCTAATCCTCAATGTCAATAGACAGTCACACTTCTTATATAAAACCCCCAGTCCATCGCCACCCAGTCCAACTCCTGGCCAGACAGGCTCTATGTTTCCCATCTGGCATGCCGTTGTTTTATGGCTCCTGTGTTGACTGAGGGAGGAGATGTGGGCTCCTTATCTCCACTGACTTACAGTCAGGGACTCTCCTGTATTGAAATGTTCTTGCCAATCTTTCCAGGGCTTTGGCAGTTTTTCCTAAACTTGAGGTTGTTTACTGTACGGCAAATAGAAAGGTCTCCACAGAGTAATCCTGCTAAGCTGACTGAACATAAACCTGCATTGGAAGAACACTGAAGAGGGAGCTGACCTTTTACACTCAGGAGGTTTTCATTTTCTGGTGGACACTCAAAATGTCATCATCTCCATTAGGCAAAGCCTATTGGGAGAATCCAAGCTGCTGATCTGATCGCCGTTTTGCTACCGTAAGATTATGTTTAGGAAAAAAAAAATTGGTATCGTTTCTAAAAAAAAATGGCTTGAGTAGATAGTGGTGGTTGCATTGTTTTAACTGTATGGGCCTGTCTGTAAAGCAGTTTATCCCACATCAGCTTTAGATCAGCAGTGAATCATCTCAGATCACAGTTTTCAGTGCCTGCTGCCAGAGACAAATCTGATTAAAAGACGTTTCCAATGTGCGGAATTGCCACAGGTCATGAGCAACACACTCACAGTGGATCTGTCTAATATCAGAGCTAACGGATCGCAATACCTTCCACCCTCCAAGCATTTACAGTGTTTTCAGTGTAATGCAGTGGTGCTTCTGAGAACACGTGGCAAGACAGTGACTGTGACAAGTAGTGTCCCAGAGAAACCAACCCAGTCAGTTAAAGGCTCCTCTCGCTCAGACAAAGCACGGGGTTGACAAATACTAAGAGGCAGTGGTGCCAATATGATCCCTGCACTCCGCTGCAGCTTTCCATCCCCGGTAGTGTGGGCAAATGCCTGTTAATCAGATGGGCAGACACCCAGTTTTCAGGGACCTCCCCCTGGTCCTGACAGCAGGACCTCCTCAATCACATCTTAGCTTCTCCCTGGAGCTAGCTGAGTCATAGCAGAGGCACGGCAACATGACCGTGTCACCAAAATGTAACATGAGAGAAAGAAAACCAAATACCTAAGGCATGTCCTGCGACAAGGCAGGCACACACCACAAAACACTGTCAACAGAAAGTGCCACGTGACTGCAGCTCACATGTGCATACAGAATAGAGCTATCCCACCGCAGAAACACTACACAATACACACAACCCAGACGGTTCATTGCAGCCACATCAAAGGTGATTGAAAATGACACTTAACCTTTAGCAGCAGAAAACGGAGGGAGGAAGTTGAGAAAGCGAGGGAAAACATAAGAGGCGAGGCCAACTGCGATCACTTGGTTGGGTCTGAGAGCATGTGCGCCTGCTTGCCTTCCCGGCCCAGTGAAGCCAACAGCTACAGGACTCCAGGGGCCCACAGCTGGCCCTCAGTGACCCCAGTCTACAGGTATGTGAGCACAGCCCAGTCCGGCACGGGTCACAGAGACAGGAAGAGAGACGGCTGGAGAGGGAAAGAGGGGGAGGGGAGGAGAGAGAGGAAAAAAGAGAGATGGAAAGGAAGAGCAAGGGGAAAGGGAGGATATAAAGAGAGGGAGAGGTGGGGGAGTGAGAGAGAGATGATATGGGAGAGGAGTGGGTGAGTAAGCGTCTTGGATGAGCCAAGTGGGTAAAGGGTAGTGAGAGGAGGGACAGATACTGGAACATGGAAACATCTTCGGAATGAACAGCAGGGTGCTGATGTCAAGAAAAACATCTGGGAAACTCTAAACTGGCAACTTTGTAACCGTCCTTGTCAACCGTGGCTATGAGTAATCTTGCACTATAATTGGCGCTGTAACTGGACTAACTATGACGCAAAAAAAAAAGACAACACTAGATCTACATGATAAAGTTTGTTAAACACAGAATGGTCCTGAATGCAATCTTATGTTTCTTTCAAATTCATCATGATGGCCTGGTTCTTACTGGGCGTAATTGCAGTCATTCAAATTTTAGCTCCACAACACAAGGTCAGATCTTCAATATCATGGATAGCTGAATGACGTGTAGATCCCTCACAGAAGTTGAGTGTATTATGTACGTCTCTCTCATACAGCAGCGTGGGTTCAATGGGTCTCTATAGAGCCCTGTGATTCCTCCTGACTCTTTGGCTCTGGTTAGAATGAGTCACACAGAGGTCTTCCATTGCAGCAGTCCCAGATCTGCCGTCTTCAACATGTCTTGTGTTTTCACTACTATACAGCTGAAAGGACCCTCTTATTCAACTCACCAGTGGAAAGTACCCTAACTAGGCTCACTACAGTCTATCACCTGGGCATTCATTCTATTATTCTGCTGGAGTCTGCGTAGCTGAATAGAGGGGTTTAAGGGGAAATGTAGGGAGCAGTTTTCCATAGACGCCCCCAGTGTTCCATGATGTCAGCTGAGCTCAGGGAGAGAAACAATGGCTCATGGAAGCCATTAAGTAATCAACTGTGTGTTTAAAAAAGGACCCGATCTCCATGTGGACAGTGGGGTGATCAACTAATGAGGACGGCTTTATGTGATAATTCAAATAAAAATGGCCAGTCTGGATGTGACAGGGCTTACATGCTCTACTGCAACTCTCCGGTACAGTGGCAAAAAGCCACGTCCACAGATTTGGATCCACGGCTTAAAACCATATGACAGCAGCCCGAGATTGCCTTCTGATTGCGGTATAGCCTACCTATCCAATCCATTCATATCTACTAGGGTGAATGGGTTGTTCCCGGACTGAGGCCGGCCCAGGGAGCCTGACTGATCCCAGCTCCTCAGCTCCTCTGTTCTGATGGAGAGGAGATGGTGGGGAGCCAGAGTCAGGGCAGCTCTCCCAGCCAGACACAGAGCTGGGTTATAGAGGTGAGTGGAGAGAGACAACCCCTCCCTGGAGCACAGGCCGTGAATGGCTTCCAGGATGATGAATCCCAATGCCAGCTGTAGATCTGGCAGGCCCTGCATGAGGCCTAAAGCCAGGTTCCTCTGTCTTTCCCACAGACACACTGCACACCCTGTATGCTCAAATACTGAGCTCCCCACAGTTGTGAAAGACGTTAAACAAAAATCGTCCTGTGTGCCTGCGAGGAATTGGAAAATAAAAAGCGAGGAGAACTGACAATCTGAAAGCAACCAGCCCTCCTGTCTCTGTGTCTGTTCCTGGAGAACTAGCGGCCACTCTGACCTCCATTCTCGCTCATTTTCATGTTTCCAAACAGACAAATTTCTTTCGACAGACAAGAGTTAACTTACATCACTCTCAAACTTTCCCGTTTCTGCATGCTATTACCATGCTATTACTGCTAACATTTCAGAGAGAGAGAGAGTAAGTCAAGAATCATAACATACCCTTAAGGGTAGCAATTTAAAAAGGATACAAGCCATTCACGTGTGATCCGCGGGACAATAGTAGGGCCTAAACAGAGACAACCAGACAAAACTAAACAAATCAGAACAAAGGAGGGGAACTTTGTCAACTAGAATCGCTCTCTGAAAGACACCTTGCCGCAGGAATGAAAGCTTCACAAGGCCCATTGAGTATGTGTGGTGTGTGAATAAGAAATGGGGAACTTCAGCTGCCCTCCTGGGTAAAATATGGAGACTATTCACTCACTGAAATCTGAGAACATTTCTCAACAAATATGAGTCAAATTCTAACAAATTAGCTGGCATGGCAAGAAGTGCATGTTGCCAAGTCAATCTCTATTCATTGTTCATGCACATTGCAGCTCTATGAAACAATGCTCATTCTTCAATCCTCTAAACAATCACTTCCCCTTTGGTTTCCTTTCCCTCCGTGATGGGTGAAACTGTTCTACTTCTGTGCCAGCAGACTGGTCTCATAGACTAGACGTAACATAGTAAATGTAAATCCGAGACACTCAAATTAGTACGATATGTTACATGTGGTATGGTTACATAAGACAGGTTATTTCAAACAAAAACTAAAGTAGGGTAGTTGGGCGGGGTGGATGGGTGAACGCAAACGTCTAGCAACCCAAAGGTTGTGTTCGAATCTCATCAAGGACAACTTTCGCTACTTATTACTTTTTATCTACTTTGCAAATAAATACTTACCTAACCCTTCCCCTTTTAGCTAACACTTCCCCTAACCTTAACCCTTTTAGCTAACCTTTCCCCAACGCTAACCCTTTAACCTAACTCCTAACTTTAACCCAAACCCCTAGCGCTAGCTAACATTAGCCACCTAGCTAACGTTAGCAACAACAAATTGGAATTCATAACATACCATAAGTTTCGCAAATTCGTAACATATCGTACAAATTGCTATTCATAACTTATCGTATGAATTGTAATCCATAACATATCATACTAAATGGAGTGTCTAACATTTACATACAGAATAATACAAAATGCTCTGAGACCACTTGGGTGCCAGGGGAGGAAACAGAGAAGTTTTGCCCTTAAAATAGAAAATAAGCATCTAATATATGCCCCTTTCAAACACTATGAATATTTCCATTAGTATGAATGCAGTATCTTGTGACAAACAGCCAGGTCTGCCCTTTGTAAGACTGAATGGCCATGCGGTGCTCAAGGGGGGTATATTACTATTTCTGAATACATAACAACCCATCTAAATCACCCTGTTCTAAAGGATCAAAATGAACACCACTCTCCACCTATCTGTAGGAGACGTCTCCACCCGACGGACACGGAGAGCAAAGGCGTGTGCCATGTGGCACGAGAAGATAACAAGCAAGCAACCTGAACAGACCGTCACGCTCTCTCTCTCTCTTCACTCCCTCTTTGACAGTAAAGGCAGCAGAGGCTCTGGGAGCATGTGTGGGGAGGATATTGCACCACCACCTCAATTCAGATCCAGAACTCAGTCAGGCGACGGCACGAGGAAGCAATTTTCCATAAAATGGCCCATAACAGAAGCAGCATTCAGCGTGAAGAACAGAATGTGGACCCTGTCGTGAAAGTCAGAAAGCGTTTTGATATGCCCAGCACTCATCTCAGCCTGCTCTTTAACACTTCACACCCCTCTCTCTGACTCTGTACTCTGCCCCTCTCATCATTATCATCATCATCTGATGCCTGCCTGACAAACAGGGAGATTAGGGTCATTATGAGGCATTTTGTAATCCCGTTATTGGAGGAATGGAAAGTAAAAAGCACAAGGCTTGTCAGGGCAAGTGTGTGAGGAACGCTTACAGAGAGGCATAATCTAACATGTTAAATGGTGTTGTCATGACGAAGTCGGGTCCCTCTCCTTGTTCGGGCGTGTTCGGCGGTCGACGTCACCGACCTTCTAGCCATCGCTGATCCATTTTTCATTTTCCATTGGTTTTGTCTTGTCTTCCATCACACCTGGTTCCAATCCCATCAATTACATGTTGTGTATTTAACCCTCTGTTTCCCCTCATGTCCTTGTCGGTGATTGTTTGTTGTATGTATTGGTGCAAGTTATGTTCTGGTGTGCGATGGGTTTTGCACCCTCTTATTTTATGTTGTATATTTAAGTGTTTGTATATTCATTAATACATGAACCAGCTGTAATATCATCTTAAAGATGTATTATAAAAGGTGTTGTATCATTTCAGCCAGTAGTTTTGAAAGTAGCGCTCACAAGTCAAAAATAGGTCCCTGAAAATGGTGCACAATTGTGTAGTCATCCATTTCGTATATGTTATGTTCTGCAAAAAATTATTATATGACAAGAGAATAGTAGAATAATAGTGAAGACATCCCAACTATGAAATAACACATATGGAATCATGTAGTAACCAAAAAAAAGTGTTAAACAAATCAAAATACATTTTAGATTTTTCAAAGTAGCCACCCTTTGCCTTGACAGCTTTGCACACTCTTGGCATTCTCTCAACCAGCTTCACCTGGAATGTTTTTCCAACAGTCTTGAAGGAGTTCCCACATATGCTGAGCACTTGTTGGCTGCTTTTTCTTCACCCTGAGGTCCAACTCATCCCAAACCATCTCAATAGGGTTGAGGTCGGGTGATTGTTGAGGCCAGGTCATCTGATGCAGCACTCCATCACTCTCCTGCTTGGTCAAATAGCCCTTACACAGCCTGGAGGTGTGTTTTGGGTCATTGTCCTGTTGAAAAACAAATTATAGTCCCACTAAGTGCAAACCTGATGTAGACATGCTGGTTAAGTGTGCCTTGAATTCTAAATAAATCAATGTCACCAGTAAAGCACCCTCACACCTCCTCCTCCATGCTTCACGGTGGGAACCACACATGCGATGATCATCCGTTCACCTACTCTGCGTCTCACAAAGACAGCGGTTGGAACCAAAAATCTCAAAAGGACAGATTTCCACCGGTCTAATGTCCATTGCTCATGTTTCTTGGCACAATCAAGTCTCTTCTTCTTATTGGTGTCCTTTGGTAGTGGTTTCTTTGCAGCAATTTGACCATGAAGGACTGATTCACGCAGTCTCCTCTGAACAGTTGATGTTGAGATGTGTATGTTACTTTTTATTTGGGCTGCAATCTGACGTGCAGTTAACTCTAATGAACGTATCCTCTGCAGCAGAGGTAACTCTTGGTCTTCCTTTCCTGTGGCGGTCCTCATGAGAGACAGTTTCATCATAACGCTTGATGGTTTAAGCGACTGCATTTGAAGAAACTTTCAAAGTTCTTGAAATTTTCCTGGATTGACTGACTTTCATGTCTTAAAAGTAATGATGGACTGTCATTTCTCTTTGCTTATTTGAGCTGGTTCTTGCCATAATATGGACTTGGTCTTTTACCAAATAGGGCTATCTTCTATATACCATCCCTACCTTATCACACCACAACTGATTGGCTCAAACACAGTCCAAGTGACTACATCATGAAGCTGGTGGAGAGGATTCCAAGAGTGTACAAAGCTGTCATCAATGCAAAGGGTGGCTACTTTGAAGAATCTAAATATATTATGAATTGTTTAACACTTTTTTGGTTACTACATGATTCCATATATGTTATGTCATAGTTTTTGTTTTCACTTTTATTCTACAATGTAGAAAATAGTCAAAATAAAGAAAAACCCTTGAAATGAGTAGGTGTGTCCAAACTTTTGACTGGTACTGTATATGTTCTTCGTGCAATTCACATGACATGTTACGAATTTGTAAGTGCTTAAGATCCTGTTCAATTTCTAATTATTCTCTTCATAAAACAACTCACTGAGGTGAGGAAGCGCAACTTCCTCTCCCTTACACACACGCTGTGTCATATCCTTTTGGCTTGGAGGGACTGGACCACTGGGCCTATGGGCAGTTGGCCTGGCTGCAGACCCAACTCTGCCCAATGCCCTAGATATCCGAGAGGGTTTTCTCTGGCCGTGGTCAGCCAGCCTCAGCCCCAGGCAGCCAGTTAGTTCAGCACATCTAAATACGGGCCTGTGTGACCGCAACAGGTGTTGGACATTGAAGCTCCATGCTCCTCATTAAAAAGCGCTTTAGCACTCCCGTGTCTGTGGTGTCTGGCCAGCATGAGGCCAGAGCGGCGGTCTGTTATCTGGTTAGCGGTCAGCCAGAGGCATCAGCGGGAAGTCAAATTCTCATTTAAAGATTAACCTCCATATGTATCATGTTTTACTGCGGCCTGAAAGACAAAGCTCTGAAGCCGGGCCAGTCACACACCTGTCCTTGGCTCACTGTTAATTCACCAGTAATGAGTTTGGATGGTGCTGTCTGGTGTCAGATTCCAGACCTAACATACAAACAGAGTGGTTTTGGGGGCTAGCAGAGAAGCTAGTCTTCCCTGACTGAGTCCAAGTACTGTAGATAGATGCGTGAGTCAGAGCATTTAATTGAACGCTCAAGCAGTGTGTTTATGATTATGGCACTATGTGTTGTTGAAGTTCAACTTCCTCCCACTCATCTCAATCCAATTGTGCTGACAGAAGCAGCACCTACATGGAGGATTATGTCTGAGTTCAGTCAAAGGACACTCATGACAGCACCTTCACAGCTGTGTGTGTGTTGTGTGTGTGTGTGTGTAAGAGAATAGTGAGATAAACCGCTGCCCTAATGAAGATATGCAGAAACTGATTGTCCCCCAAAAATTCCTGATCACACTTGTAGTCGATGTTATGGCTACATTAGCTAGCACAGCTCATGCACAGAAACACTTCATCAGGTCTAACGGTCGTAGCGCACCGAACTGCGCACGTGAAGGCCGTCAAACCAAACGCACTCCTTCAATATAAAATTGTCTTTGACAAAAATAAAAACCTGTCAGTTTGTCACTTTCACGAGGATGTAGTAACAACAGGTTCAGCTACTTAAGAGATCGGCTCGAATCTAGGTTTTGCATTTAGAATTTGAGAAAATAAAGAATACATTTTTCACTTCTCCCATTGACTTAGCAAACCTAAGTCTGGTCTGTCTTGTCTGCTTGGCAACGTGTTCCTGGAATTATCGCATGTGTTGCACCTCAAGGTTTGAAAACTCAGTGCTAATTCAGTGTTTCCCGAATACTTACACTGGTCAGAGTGTTTCACTTGGTGTGATAAAATAGTTGATCAATTGCTCATAGGGAACAAAACTTAGTGACAAACAATACTGATGATGCATCTCAGGCATTGTTTGAATACATTTTGGTAATTGATTAAGGCAATAGCACAGATCAACATACACTTGCTTGGGGCCAATTTGCACTTTGGTCTTCCAACGCTATTGATCACATCCTACAAGTGTTAATGACCCACAGATATAACTATATCACGGTCATTCAAATTTCAGACATTTTTCATCATTCATTTGGTTTTATAGTCGTGAGAAGTGTTTTGGGTTCATCTGCAAGAAGACCAGGGGAAAGTGGATCTTCGCAGTTATAATGAACTGTCCCCTTCATGATTCAGTAACTACTGGGGCAGTTCATCAGTATGGGACAGAAAACTTTCAGTACTTTCTCCATGGAATTTGAGGGTAGATTTAACCTAAATACATACGTAGCTAGAACTTTTCTCTTTCCTCCTCCCAACTTAGGTATTTCTGGCTGAGCAGCATTTCTTCTAGTCTATATTTAATTTTCACAAAGCACAGCAACCAAAAGCATGTGACTTTCCAGAATGCTGCTGTGACTATGTTTCAAGTCAGAGTTGACAAACATACCATAAGCATCTCAGCTATTAATTAAAGGCAACACAAAAGCCATGGCCTTATTTTCTTCTCTAGACACACTTGGATCCCAGTCAAACTTTGACACTGAGAGAAACACTGCCAAGCAGTTGAGAGCTCTAACCAGGATTTGTGTGGTGATGTGTGATTATCAGTTTACCTGTCAGTTTGTGATGTTTTGGAAACCCTGACATGCACTACATATACACACAAGTATATACACATATACACACAAGTATATACACATATACACACAAGTATGTGGGTACCTCTTCAAATTAGTGGATTCGGCTACCACTTTGCGGCTGTCACGTTCTGACCTTTATTTCCGTTGTTTTGTATTTATTTAATATGGTCAGGGCGTGAGTTGGGTGGGCAGTCTATGTTTGTTTTTCTATGTTTTGGGGCATTTCTATGTTTTCGGCCTAGTATGGTTCTCAATCAGAGGCAGGTGTCATTAGTTGTCTCTGATTGAGAATCATACTTAGGTAGCCTGGGTTTCACTGTGTGTTTGTGGGTGATTGTTCCTGTCTCTGTTGTCACAGGATAGGCTGTATAGGTTTTTCATGTTCCGTTTGTTGTTTTGTAGATTTAAGTTATTTAATGTATCGTTCATTTTCCATTAAAGAACATAAGTAACCACCACGCTGCTTTTTGGTCCGCTTCTCCTTCTACAGACGAACGTCGTTACAGAATCACCCACCACAACAGGACCAAGCGGCGTGGTAACGGGCAACGGCAAGAGGAGCAGCAGGAGAAGCAGTGGGAGAGGCTGCACTATTTGGAGAAATGGACATGGGAGGAAGATTTGAATGGTAAAGGACCCTGGGCTCAGCCAGGAGAATATCGCCGCCCCAAGGAAGAACGGGAGGCGGCGAAAGCGGAGAGGCGCCGGTATGAGGAGGCAGCGCGGCGTCGTGGATGGAAGCCTGAGAGTCAGCCCCAAAAATTTCTTGGAGGGGGGGGGGGGCTAACAGGGAGTATGGCTACGCCAGGTAGGAGACCTGAGCCAACTTCCTGTGCTTACCGGGGGGCTAGAGAGACCGGACAGGCACCGTGTTATGCTGTGGAGCGCACGGTGTCCCCAGTGCGGGTGCACAGCCCGGTGCGGTACATTCCAGCTCCGCGTATCGGCCGGGCTAGAGTGGGCATCGAGCCAAGTGCCATGAAGCCGGCTCTACGCATCTGGTCTCCAGTGCGTCTCCTTGGGCCGGCTTACATGGCACCAGCCTTGCGCACGGTGTCCCCGGTTCACCCGCATAGCCCAGTGCGGGCTATTCCACCTCGCCGCACTGGCCGGGTAAGGTTGGGCAGGCTCGGTGCTCAAGAGCTCCAGTGCGCCTGCACGGCCCGGTCTATCCGTCACCACCTCCACGCACCAGCCCTCCGGTGGCAGGTCCCCGCACCAGGCTGTCTCTCCGGCCCATCCTTACAGGGGCTCCCTCTCCAGCGCTGCCGGAGTCTCCCGCCTCTCCGGCGCTACCAGAGCCTTCCTCCTCTCCAGCGCTGCCGGAGTCTCCCGCCTCTCCGGCGCTACCAGAGCCTTCCTCCTCTCCAGCGCTGCCGGAGTCTCCCGCCTCTCCGGCGCTACCAGAGCCTTCCTCCTGTCCAGCGCTGCCGGAGTCTCCCGCCTGTTCGGCGCTACGAGAGCTACTCTGCCCAGCGCCAGCTGAGCCTCCCGTCTGCCCAGCGCCGCCAGCGCCGCCCGTCAGCCAGGGGCCGCCAGCGCCGCCCGTCAGCCAGGGGCCGCCAGCGCCGCCCGTCAGCCAGGGGCCGCCAGCGCCGCCCGTCAGCCAGGGGCCGCCAGCGCCGCCCGTCTGCCAGGAGCCGCCAGCGCCGCCCGTCTGCCAGGGGCCGCCAGCGCCGCCCGTCTGCCAGGGGCCGCCAGCGCCGCCCGTCAGCCAGGGGCCGCCAGCGCCGCCCGTCAGCCAGGGGCCGCCAGCGCCGCCAGTCAGCCAGGGGCCGCCCGAGCAGCTGCCGCCCCTCTGTCCCGAGCTGCTATCGCCCCTCTGTCCCAAGCTGCTGCCGCCCCTCTGTCCCGAGCAGCTGTCCCTCTGTCCCGAGCAGCTGCTTCACCTCTGTCCCGAGCTGCCCCTCTGTCCCAAGCAGCCCCTCTGTCCAGTGGGGTCATTGAGAGGGGTGGCCATGGTGAGAAAGCCACGGAGGCGGACAATAAGGCGGACTAAGACAATGATGAAGTGGAGTCCGCGTCCCGCGCCAGAGCCGCCACCGCGGACAGACGCCCACCCAGACCCTCCCCTATAGGTCAAGGTTTTGCGGCCGGAGTCCGCACCTTTGGGGGGGGGGGGGGTACTGTCACGTTCTGACCTTTATTTCCGTTGTTTTGTATTTATTTAGTATGGTCAGGGCGTGAGTTGGGTGGGCAGTCTGTTTGTTTTTCTATGTTTTGGGGCATTTCTATGTTTTCGGCCTAGTATGGTTCTCAATCAGAGGCAGGTGTCATTAGTTGTCTCTGATTGAGAATCATACTTAGGTAGCCTGGGTTTCACTGTGTTTGTGGGTGATTGTTCCTGTCTCTGTGTTTGTTGTCACAGGATAGGCTGTATAGGTTTTTCACGTTCCGTTTGTTTTGTAGATTTAAGTTATTTCATGTATCGTTCATTTTCCATTAAAGAACATGAGTAACCACCACGCTGCTTTTTGGTCCGCTTCTCCTTCTACAGACGAACGTCGTTACAGCGGCTGCGCCGTTGTTGCTCCTAAACCGTTCCACTTCACAATAACAGCACTTACAGTTGACCGGGGCAGCTCTAGCAGGGCAGCTATATTACAAACTGACTTGTTGGAAGGGTGGCATCCTATGACAGTGCCACGTTGAAAGTCACTGAGCTCTTCAGTAAAGCAATTCTATTGCCAATGTTTGTCTATGGAGATTGCATAGCTGTGTGCTCAATTTTAAACACCTGTCAGCAACGGGTGTGGCTGAAATACTGTAGCCGAATCCACTCATTTGAAAGCGTGTCCACATACTTTTGTATATATAGTGTACATATGTGCACCAGGAGGACAGTAAGTCAATAGACTCCCCCACAGTTCTGGCACAGACTGATAACCACTTCTGTTGCACAGACCCGGTTACAGCCTCTTAAGTGCACCACCATCTGAACCAGACTATTACTCACCCAGATACAACGTCTCATCATCCAGCACCCTTTAACCTAACAAGACTGAAGTCCCTGCCAAGTTCATCAGTGTTCTACGTCAACTTCTCTTTAGTAGAGCAGCTATGAGATCATTGTAGTTTCTCAGGTCATTGTGCCCACGGTGACACACAGGTTGTGTGTGTGAAACCTGCAGCTTAAGCAATGAGCACGCTAACAAACAGGATGTGACACACTGAATATCAACATGAACATCCAGAGGAAGGGAACACATGGAGATCCGGCCATTCACACCCATGGCCATCATCCAAACACAGAGTAAAACTCATAGAACCGTCACACACGTTTCTGGTTGAAAATGCTTCAATATTCACTCACTGAGTTTTTAAAAATAAGGAAACTTCAACATTGTGTGAGGTTGAATGATAAAACAGATTTTTCTTCTCCTCTCTTCAAATAGTTGAGTATGTTAATTAAATCATACAGGGGTTTTCCTCCGTCTTTGTTGTGAGTACTGCACTAGACGTATGAGATACCAGATCCAGTCTCAGGAATCTCTGGAGATCCCTTCTATCTCCACTGAGTTAGGTCAATCTGCTCTTAGTTTTTTGTCACCTTACTTGTGGAATAATCTCCAAGGCTCTCTAAAGTTGGTTGACTTGGTGCCACTAGGGCAATTCAAAAGGCTGATTGAGGACCTATTTACTGAAGAATGTGTTTGTTTTCAATGACTGTGTTTTTCTTTTAGTGTATTGATGTGAATATTAATGTATATTGATTGATGTGTTTGATGGGTATACAGGGCTCATCTGAGAAAGAGACCTTGGTCTTTAAAATAAAGGTTAAATAAAAATACTAAAAATGAAACAGCTGATACACATTCAAAGTGTGACCAATCTGCCATTCTCATCACTGCCCCAAAGACAGACACCACGCGCAGAACACTTACCGAATTGTCTCCCCAGTAGCAAGGCAGTTAATCCCCAACAACAACTGCTCCCTGGACACCGATGACGTGGACGTTGATTAAGGCAGCCCTCCGCACCTCTCTGATTCAGAGCGGTTGTGTTAAATGTGGAAGACCCATTTCAGTTGAATGCATTGTTGTGCAACCGACTAGGTATCCCGTCCTTTCACTTCCTTATTCTTAAATAAAGGTTTAATTAAAAAAATTAAAATTAACGTACATGGGATGGAAAGGAAACTTACACTCAGGACTGTGTGTGTGTGTAACCGATGTGAAAAGTCGAGCCCAGATAGGGGCGAGGAGAGGGACGGAAGCTAAACTGTTACATGTGGAACACATTACTGCATTTGGGAGTAATAACCACATTGAAGCGTGGCATCTATAGCAGGTTGTGCATTCTCTAACCGCGTTATTTGATTTGTCTGTTCTGTACTTGGCAGAAAAGTCTTAGTTCATCCTTTTAATCAACAGTGAGACTATTGCACATTACTCAACTTTCCCATGAATATTGTAATGTCTTCGTTTTATGAATCATCAAACTCAAAGTTTAGTAAATGCAAGAGGGCATAGGACTTTGCATTGACTTTTAGAGAAGTTGACTTGCCAGTCTAAAAGGTGGAAGCACGAGATTCGTCTCAGGATGTTGCCATGGCACTCATCTTTACCATGGTAATACCATGGTAAACAGTCTGAACGTCTGGGTGTGGTCGAGACACACAGAGGGCCGTAGCTACAGCCAGTGGAAATGACAACAAAATAAACTCCACTGAGTAACGGAAAACCATGACATGCTTGGATTCAACGTTCAAACTACCATACATGAACATGTAACTGACTTCATGTATACTGAACAAAAATATAAACGCAACATGTAAAGTGTTGGTCCCATGTTTCATGAGCTAAAATAAGACTCCAGAAATGTTCCATATGCACAAAAATCTTATTTCTCTCAAATTTTGTGCCCAAATTTGTTTACGTCCCTGTTAGTGAGCATTTCTCCTTCGCCAAGATAATCCATCCACCTGACAGGTGTGGCATATCAAGAAGCTGATTAAACAGCCTTATCATTACACAGGTGCACCTTCTGCTGGGACAATAAAAGGCCACTCTAAAATGTGCAGTTTTGTCATAAAAACGCCACAGATGTCTCAAGTTGAGGGAGCGTGCAATTGGCATGCTGACTGCAGGAATGTCCACCAGGGCTGATGCCAGATAACGGAATGTTTATTCCTCTACCATAAGCCGCCTCCAACGTCGTTTCAGAGAATTTGTCAGTACGTCCAACCGGCCAAAGAACTGCAGACAACGTGTAACCACGCCAGCCCAGGACCTTCACATCCATCTTCTTCACCTGCGAGATGGTCTGAGACCAGCCACCAGCTGACCAGCTGATAAAACTGTGGGTTTGCACAACCAAATAATTTCTGCACAAACTGTCAGAAACCATCTCAGGGAAGCTGACAGACAGCGTTTATGACATCATGTGGGTGAGCAGTTTTCTGATGTCAATGTTGTGAACAGAGTGCCGCATGGTGGCGGTGGGGTTATGGTATGGGTAGGCACGGTACGGACAACGAACACAATTGCATTTTAGTTGATGACAATTTGAATGCAGACATACCGTGATGAGATCCTGATACCCATTTTCGTGCCATTCATTTTTATTTTAACCTTTATTTAACTAGGCAAGTCAGTTAAGAACAAATTCTTATTTTCAATGATGGCCTAGGAAGCAGCCTGATCAACTCTATGTGAAGGAGATGTGTCATGCTGCATGAGGCAAATGATGGTCACACCAGATACTGACTGTTTTTCTGATCCACGCCCCTGCATTTTTTTTTAAAGGTATCTGTGATCAACCGATTCATATCTGTATTCCCAGTTATGTGAAATCCATAGATTAGGACCTAATGAATTTATTTAATTTGACTGATTTCCTTATATGAACTGTAACTCAGTAAGATCTTTGAAATTGTTGCATGTTGCATTTATATTTGTGTTAAGTGTATAACAAAGCCTTTCCATTGTACGTGGAACATTGGGGCTGCTGGCTGGGCTCACCTGGCTCTACCTCCTTCCTGATGTTGCGGGGTAAAAATGGCTGCGGGTTGACTATGGGTCTATGTCCAGGACATAGTAAAACAAACACCCGGCTTTGGGCTACGCAATCAATGTCTCGGTGGTAAAGGTAATTTAAGGGCAGTGGTTCTGCCTGCAGGCTCCAGTCAACAGGCGTGCCTCCTGCGGGTCGTTTCTAATGTGGAGCTAGATGAGCCGGGATGGAGCCCTGCCCTCACCACAAGGCATGTGTCACATTTCAGACTAGACTGTGAAAGCTGCTTCAACCGCCTCGACTGGTGCGGACTGACACACACACACACACACACACACACACACACACACAAGTAGCGGTGTGTCCGTGATATATAGGCCTTAAGGCCAAGACAATAAGAAGACACAGTGGCAGAGTAAATTGAAAGCAAATTGCATGTAACAAATAGTTATGTGACCTACAGCACGGTCAAGCAAGTTAATGTTTCCAACATTTTCGGACTACTAAACAACTATTGATTTAGAACCACAGAGAGTTATCGCAAGTCGCAGAGAAAACAGGAACTGCCTCCACTATTCTAGTACCATTTCAACATCATCAAATCACCTATGCTTAGTCTAACACAGTGACAACTAAAAGATTCCAAAAACGATTTAGTCCAATCAACGTAAGCTGAATATGATGTGGCTGTCCATGGCTCTGATTTGTGTGTGTGTGTGTGGTCATGCAAGCAGAAAAAAAAACATGTTGACTCACCCTACATGTAGAGAAACGCCAATGCCATCCTCCTCTCTTATGTTGACGAAATGATCTATCACTCTGTCATACTGTACACACTTCTAGTGTTGTTGTCCTAGGCTACCTGGCTAAAATGCTTGCTTTCATGGGCAAAGTTAGCTAGTTAACATTAGCCTTCTACATCTAGCTATATATTGAACTTCCATCCTCTCAGGCCAGGGGCGCAGTGTATAAATGAATGGTTCGATAAGAATTGCCATTGTAATCATTGGCCAGTACGGAGAATTAAGTAAAACCACAACACCAAATCCCTATCTCCATCCTTGGGCCACCAGAGGACAACAACACGCAACAATTCAAGTTGTTTGTCAGTGATGTATGCTCTCAATGCAATTTGATAGGAGGGACACCAAATCCAAACTGACTTCCCATAACACCTTTTTTTGGTGCACCAGGCCCATTTACAGTTGAGCTCACCCAGTTTATCTCAATGCTGATTGGCTATTATTTGATACTTTTTTAATCAAGGGAGGCAAAATGCTTGCTGGCTTCCCTTGCATTCAATACTACCGGCGGGCAAACAATGTCATACTCTTTTGGACCAGACAGCATCATACAGAGACAGAGGTGCACTGTTTCGTTCACTCGGATGCTTTCTCCGGTGAGATGCATTCAGCCTCTTACGAATTTAAGAAAAATGATGAAACAGAGAGGCGAAAGATAAATACATATAAAATACATTAAAACATTCCTCTGTAATTTTTTGGTGGGAAGCCTGGCTTCCCTTAGCATCCATGAATACATACACACCTTATAGTCCAAAACTTGCTGAGACCACTGTGAATCTCTAAACACTAAAACACACCAGACACATCTGTGATTTAGTTTAGCCCAGACAAGCCCACCCCCCATTCATTCTTGGGATTGGGCATAACTGTCTCTTATTAGGTATAAAACCGATGGAATTAACGGAGGTAATGCAATGTACTCACACAATTTAGTGAACAGCCCAACCATACTGTTTATAGTTTTGAACATGAGGTAATGAGCAGCATGCCAAGACTTGAGGGTGAACTATTTTCCTCGCCCACTTTGCCAGTCATGTCCTTCTCACATTCTCTTGTTATGGAAGCAGAGTCTCAGCCCAGAGTAGGGCCCTAGAATAGGCCTCCTGCAGGTTTACATCTCACTGACTATACCTCAACTTTATGACAATGAGTGGACCAAATAAAACCTAGATAAATCTATCCTTGGCACCGGACAAAAGGAGAACTAGCATAGATCGAGTCTATCTTACATTCTCAAACAGCTCAACAACAGAATAGCACTTCAAGGCTCTGAATTACACTTCAACCAGTTGAATCAAAAGATAGAGATTGAAAATAATATATTCAAAATAAAAGTGATGGTCCAGTGAAAATGCCTATTTTAAATCTGCAGTGTTTACACTGGCTGTCTCCTGGCTGTGTAATGTTAACAGTGTTTGGAGCATCGTTCTAGTTAATGGGTGTATTTAAGCTGTGTTGGAGCGTGAGACTTTAGACAGACTACAGGTGTTAAAACTATGTACCGCAGCTGGAGAATCAAACGCACGGTTTATCAGACCTATGCAGCAGACTCACCCCCCATGTTTATTACATGAGCTTTACCTCACACACACACACACACACACACAACTATCCTCACACAGCACAGGACCCATGTTCCATTCTCCTCTTTTACCCTGCTGCTACTCTCTGGTTATCTATGCATAGTCACTTTAACTCTACCTTCATGTACATATTAACTCAATTACCTCGACTAACCTGTGCCCCCGCACATTGACTCTGTACTGGTACCCCCTGTATATAGCCTTGCTACAGTTACTTTACTGCTGCTCTTTAACTATTTTTTAAAAATAATTATTCTTAATTTTTTTTTACTTACCTATTATCTACTTAACACTTTTTTTTCTTAAAACGGCATTGTTGGTTAAGGGCTTGTAAGTAAGCATTTGTAAGGTCTACACTGGTTGTATTCGGCGCATGTGACAAATAGAATTTGATTGCTGCTTAATTGGACACTGGGTTGGGTTTGTATTGTCATTAAACGAGCACTGATTGTCTCTACAGTACTGATTGCCTAGTATTGTTTGCAGTGTGGCATCATTGGAGGAAAGGGCACTCACTGATCATTTAAAATGGGGTTTTGTATGAGAAATTATTCATATTCACATTGCCAATGGAAATATATGTACAAATTATAAATGTACATTTATACAAGGAGGTTACACCACAGTATTGGTAGGCGACTCCAGCACAGAACATTTCATTTTTATATCATTGTGCTGCGACTGGCATACAGAAGTGTTCCAAAATGAAAGAGTTCATATCACACAGGTGTGTGATTGTGTGAGTAGAAAATATCATTGATGCAGTATGTCATTATTTGAACTATATTTGATTGCTTGGATCAAACAGGTCCAGGTTTTCTTCAAATTTCCAAATGAATATAGTGGAAGCTTCCTGACATTGAGGACCTATATGCTAGGAGGTGTCCCAAAAGAGGAAGGCCCAAAAAATTGTCAAAGACTCCATTCACCCAAGTCATAGACTGTTCTCTCTGCTACCGCACGGCAAGCGGTACCGGAGCACCACGTCTAGGTCCAAAAGGCTCCTTAACAGCTTCCACCCCCAAGCCATGTTTTTATACTGCTGCTACTCGCTGTTTATTATCTATGCATAGACACGTTACAAATTACCTCAACTAACCTGTACCCCCACACATTGACTCGGTACCCCCTGTATATAGCCTCGTAATTGTTATGTAATTTTCGTGTTACTTTTTGATATTATTTCATTTATTTTTTCACTTTAGTTTACTTAGTAAATATTTTCTTAACTCTATTTCTTGAACTGCATTGTTGGTTAAGGGATTGTAAGTAAGCACTTCAAGGTAAGTTGTATTCAGCGCATGTGACAAATAACATTTGATTTACTGTGTTTGTCATATTCCACCTTGTTCTAAAATCTTTATTCCACTAAGATACAGGTTCATTATCTTCTCATTGTCTCACTTTCAAACGGTAGTAGTAAACACACCGGCCAACCATGTGGTCTTGATTAAACAGGTCCTATGTGGCCTTATGTGGAACACAGCACTGGTCAGGATGACCCACTGTCGGGAGCATTTTTATTGCCCTCAGTGATGTGCACCTTCCAGCCTTGGATTGACCACAAAGATGGCAGGGTTACAGTCTGCATCCAGATGAGCACCAATAGATCTTGCTGACAAAAAATCAGAGGACATGTATGATGAGCCCTGCGACTTCTAAACAACATGTAGCCTACATTATGCAGTCAAAAAAGGAAACATAAATGAATCAGGCGTGTGGGTGAGACATAGATTGAAACAGTTGCAACCAATGTGGAAATGAGTGGAAATTGGTTGGCCACGTGTTACGGGTAAGGAGGCTCGCAAGACACTTTCTGTTCCTGCCACAGAGAACCCATGTGACAAGAGATGCCACATCTTCTAGCAGTCTCCTGTCAACAGTCTGAACCACATCTATACCTGCCACATAGCTCCTAGTTAGACCAGCAGGAGACTAGCTGGATTTTAGTGGATAATGGAAAGTTTCAGGGACAAGTAGGCTGAGATAGAAAGGAATCTTTACAGATGACACAATTGAGGACGGTTTCCTGTTAAAACACTTACATGATAGTAATAGGTCTACCTGTGGGGGACAATGTGCTCAGTTAATTTACCAAGTCATAGGCCTACTACACTTGAAGCTTCAAATACAAAACAACTTTTAGTTTATTCTACCATTCACACTTGCATTTTCATGTGGCACAGCATCCTACCATTATATAGGCACAGAATGGAGCGTGAACAATGGTGTGCACTCTTAGAATGTGCACTCGATCTATTCATTTAAAAGCATTATTCGGCTGTCCCCAAAGGATAACCCTTTTGGCTTCCATGTAGACCCCTTTCTACAAAGTCTTACATGGAACTCAAAATGGTTCTACCTGGAACCAAAATAGGTTATGCTATGGGGACAGCCAAAGAAACCTTTTGGATACCTTAAAAAAAATATTTTATAAGTGTGTGTTTGTGTGTTTTAACAGGAAGAGGTCCTGTCTAAAACCTTATGTAGAAAGGAAGCCAAGCCTGAGTGTGTCTGCTAAATAAACACCTCAATGAATCAGGAGAACTTACTGGAGTCTATCGGAACTAGGGAAAACAGGAGAAGCAGAGAAAGAAGTATAACCTATTTTCATTGGGCCACTGTGCAAAAGAGGGAGGTCAAATACTTAATCCATAATAATCCTATTCATACAGAAATTATTCCAATTTTCAAATGATGTGATCTATCAATGACATTCTGTCAGTGTAGGCTGTAAATGTTTTTATTGTAGACAACAATAAATAATATAGCATGACATGCAAATTGAATATGCAGCAAAATAACATAATATCAATCATTTAGGCCTATTGGGCACTAAAGTAGAATTCTGGTTTAATTCAATTTACAATGGAAACCCTGACATCTTACCTGCTAACAAGAACGTCGGCAACAGAATGCAGTAGAGCAGTCCACATACCACCTGAAGCTCCATGAGCGCGCGTCCCAAATGCACTGCTTAGCTCCAGTCTACAGTCCCGCTGACATTCCTCGACGGAACGTTAAATTCCACCCAATTAATTTGAATTAAACCCAGTCCGCAATAATTGTTCATGGTTTTCAAAGTGTCTTTTGAACCGATAAAATAAAGCGGTGCGGTCATTCCACTAGGCAGACATATGACTTCCAAAAGTAATATTTTTCAAGTTTCCTGAGGTTCTTGTTCTGTAAATCCACAAGACATCTCCACCTCACATTTCGGGGATATAAAGTGTATTCGCACGAAATTGTAAACAAAACTAACTACCAGCTCTCCCGTATTGAAACAACTCTCCTCTCTTGCCGCCCCTTGGACTGAATATTTCATGTAAAGCAATATCTTCATGGAAAAAGTGATTCACCAGTAGGCCTACTGCAACAGTTGAACTGTTCTTTCAATCGCTGTAAATCCAATTCACTCTCACTGGGTTGGCATTTCCTCAGATTTTTTTTCTCTCTTCATAACCTAACTAACAATTTTAAGGTGTGTTTTTGAAAGCAACATGTCCACGAGGAAGACTATCTCACAAGCATACACAATTAATGTATGGTAATTTCGAAAGAAACGAATACATTTTCAGCCTATTCAGCTATTCTATATCATAGTTAACGCATGTTTGAAGATCTCACTGTCAGCACCATCGCCTGCGATTTTCCTATTTGAAAGAGCACGTTGTCGTTTTGCGTTGACACATGACACTTACAAACTTTAGCCCATAGCAGGAAATTATAAGTGAAATGTTGCTATGCGACACTCCTTCAGCAACATGCTAATAAATAGCCCTACCTTAACTGCGCAGTAAACCAGTAGTCTATGAATTTTGAGATTATACACCCGAAAACTCGTACTCGGTAATCTTTTGAAAAAGTTTCACACTGCTGTAACCTGCTTGAAATTGACTCTAAATCTTCTAAATAAAAATTGTCTGGTAAATCATTAGCGTCCTCTAGTGGTACACCAAGCCCAACTCATCTATGTTGCCAACTAATTTTCAGGATAAATTGCTAGAGGCAGGTTGATTTGTTGCTAAAAGTTGCTAAATGACGTTGTGATGTCATTGCGTGATAACGTAAAACTACGTCAGTACGTGGAATACACAATAACGTTGCTCAAATTGACTGTCCATCCCTGCAAAAAATATGATTTGACGTTTGTTCAGGTACAGACTCCCACTCTTTTCTGTACTTCTGGCTGTACAGTTTTGATTGAAACTTGTTGATTGATGTTGTAAGTTCTGTTCAAGATCAAACATTCGTTACCAACTATATTCATTGGGTTTGGCTCGCCGAACCCGTGCTACTGCTGTTGCAGTCAGCCAACAATGATTTGCAATTTGCTGAAAATGCTGCTGGCCTGCTGCAGACGTCACTCACAATGCACTTTTTCAGCCAGGCACGTGTATTGTGACAGTGTGTGACAGAAATAAATAAAAAAATTGTGTCATTTTAGCGTTTGACTCACTTTTCAAAAGTTGATAAAAGTTCAAAATAAAGTTTTAAAGGTAGCTAACTAAATGTGTTACTAAGTTGCCAGGTATGAGTCAGTTCTCTGTTTGCCCTGCGAGGTGGGACAGAGAGCCCGTATATACGAACATTGCATTTACCACTTATTGCTTAGCTAATAAAAAATACATAGTATACAATCTGTGACTCGTTGTCATATTTATCCTGATACCAGATTCGAATTGACGCGACTAACACAGGGTAGACTGAAAAGTTGCTAAATCTAGCAACAAAATTGCTAAATTGGCATCACTGCAACTCATCACTCACACACACAATTTACAACATCAAGTAGTAAACCCTCTTCAAATAATTTCCATAAAAAGGGGAACCTACAATAATCTCAAAAATACATGGCCAAAAAGAAAACCATCACCAACTCAAATATAGAAATAACATAGCATTGACAATAAAATTAAAATAAAACTATTTTCTCTGCATGCAAATACAAATTATACATGAGGGATTGTAACATGTTGATTCAATGAAGGGATTCCATTAAACTGGTCATATTGTCAACAATGCAGAACGGTGCATCATTCAGAAGCATACATCTATTTTCCATAAAATATAGGCCTATGTTTAAATTTTCAAACTAGTTTTCATTGGCAAGGCAGACATCGTTTTAGAAAAAGCAATCACCTTTGCACATGAAAACACAGAATCCTACTTTTTTTTTTGCCTTCGGCCAGAACCGAGCACCTGGCTCACGCGATAATGTCTACAGCTTTTTTGTATTTTAGCTAACCTGAACTCTTTTCCTAACCTTAACCTAAATGTCATGACCAACGTAAATGCTTCTAAAATGCTGCGTAAATGATCCTAAACCAGCCCGGCCCAAATCAAATGCAATCAACGCTAATACGGGAATGATTAAAATTCCCTCAATCACAAAACAGTTCCTAAACCGCAAGTAAGTTGAAAATGGACCTGATCCGACAGCTCAGAGACTCTGCTCTTTTCTGTCCATAAGAAACATGCACTGGCCAATCTTTGAAACAGAGCGGGAGAAGGGTGTGGCTTATGAAGGTCACGTGTTTATTTCGCGCGAAAATGTGTTGCATGTTCCGGTCATAGCGACTTTGAGCAAGTCTTCATATATACCTCGGTTAGCTCAAGCTGCTGAGTTGAAATTGATTTATCGTTTGTCCAGTCGTCTTTCCTGACCAGAAGAGAATTGTGTGGTTCTAGATTGACATCATTATGTCTCAGGCGCGGGTCACCGATTTCTACGTCAAGAGAAAGAAAGATGCTAGTGGGGCTGCGCATGGTGATGGCAATAAAACGCAAGTTGTGGACACTGTAACAAATAAGCCATGCACAAGATCAACTCGGTCGAAAAGCAAGAATGCGGTACCTACAACAAAGGTTATGATAAAGAATTCAAAATCAACATGTTCTGAAAACAGTGTACAAGATGAGTTTTGGAGGGTTATTGACGAGGCGACTTCGGTCGATGAGGTGGAGAGCGTGTCTGCTGTGCTGGCGAGGACCGACTCGGAAAAACAAACACTTTTCTCCAGCCCTCGTACTCCCAAGAGGACCTCTACAGAAGCTGAATTCGATCTTGGGTCAGCTGTATTTTCAACTACTGCTGAACATAGCACAGCAAAGAAGCGTCTTCGGATCGAGGCAAATAAACACGCCATCGCTGCAGGGACAAGTCCTGAGCCGGTTAAAGCTGTAAAGAAGTCGGTCAGAAAGAAATTGATTCTCGTCAAAGACAACGAACCGGTAATGTTGGCGCATTTTCGTAGGCCGCCATGGCTCGTTGGCCAAAGCCTATGGGGTCATTTAATTTTTTTCCTGCGTAAATTAAGGTCTGTGTGGTAAACACATGCTTAGATCTTATAACTACGTTTTGTTCTAAGACAATCTTCATCAACTAACGTCACTTTCATGTAGGCTAAATAAAACAAGCACAGGCTTAATAAAATAATGGTTAGCTAGCTAGACATCATAAACTAGACACAACGAAAGACCTCACAGACAATGTTTGGCTAAGGAATTTGAAGACAAATTGGGAAGGGGGCTGAATATTTGAGTCACCGCTGAATACTTTTTTTTTACCAGGCAACCCACTCTCTGGCTAAAGATGTCCCGCAGGTACCCTATCCACTACCTGTTGATAAAGAATCAAAGAATTTCCTCAATCGCAGTGCCAACAATTCCCCAACACTCAAGCCACATGTTCAGGGCAGCACAAAACCAAAAGAGGGGCACAAGGTACAGTATTGTTGGTGGCTTATGCTTTCACCTTTGCTCTTCACTGTTATGTCTACACACCTGGCCACAATTCAATTCTCTGAGATTGTTTCATTTTATCTAATCAAGTTACTCTTTAGTCATACCATAATGGACAGAATCCTCACAAATGTTTCAATGGCATTGTCTTTCTACCACATCAGACTTTCTCCAAAGAGGATGTTGCGGCCCTCAAGTTCCGCCTTAAGAAGATACAGGGCCAGACACGGAAAGCTGAGAACCTGCCCTCGACGCCCCCCGAGTCTACTGCTACTGCCCCAGACCTGAAGACAAAGCTAGCCTGTGTCAAAGAGCTTGCTGCTAAGGCACAACACAGGAAGGAGGAGAGGTTGGCAGAGGCCAGATCTACTGAAGAAAATAATCGGCCACAAACCGAGGATGGGTGAGGATGAAACAAGTATTTCAATTTTAGGGGTCTTAGTTGGGAAACAGTGTTATTTGAAGAGGCTTTTGTAGTGGCTTTGATTATAACTAATCATTTGTCCTGATCTGTAATATACTATTTTTCAGAGATAAGCTCCCAGCCTATCAGCGGTACCATACTCTTGCCCAGGATGTTCCCCCTGGCCTCACCCTGCCCTTCAAGTACAAACTGCTTGCTGGAATGTTCCGTAGCATGGACACCATAGTGGGAATGCTCTTCAACCGCTCCGAGACTGTTACCTTTGCCAAAGTGAAGCAGGGTGTCCAGGACATGATGCACAAGTATGGCGCAAACTGTAATTATCTAATTGGATGATAAGTAGAAATCCACAGGAAGGAGCAGCAGAAATATTCATTACTTTTCCTTTTAATTTCACAGGCGCTTTGAGGAGACCCATGTGGGCCAGATTAAGACAGTCTATCCTGCGGCCTACCATTTCCGCCAGGAGAGAAACATTCCTACCTTCAGTGCTACAGTGAAGAAGTCGAGCTACCAGCTCACAGTGGAGCCTGTCATTGAAGCTGGTGAGGGGGAGGTCTCATGATGCTTTCTATTCTTTCAATACAGATGAGTGTATTTAAATAACTGCTGATATGACTGGTTCTCCTAATGTCTGTTTTTGTTCCTCAGATAAGAGCAAGGCAGTGCTGGCTGCTTCCCGCCTGTTAGAGAGGAGACGTATCTTCCACCAAAACCTAATCAGCATTGTGAAAGGGCATCATGAGGTAGGCACCATTTATATGAGAGAATATTCTCTAACTGTATACTTTGAGTTGACCCGACTTGGTAACCAATCTGTATATGTTGTCTTTAGGCATTCCTTGCCAAGTTGAATCCTCCTATTAGAGTCCCAGATGACAAGCTTACCCGCTGGCACCCTCGCTTCAATGTGGATGAGGTGCCCAATGTCCTGCCCAGTGAGCTGCCCCAGCCCCCACAGGAAGCTGAGAAGCTAACCACTGCCCAGGAGGTTCTGGACAAGGCCCGCTCCATGATGACCCCTAAGGTACTTACTGACCAGTCTGTCCTGCATTCGCCACACATCCAACCCTTACACACACAGTCAACACTGCTGTTTTGTCTATATAACATCAACTGTGACCAACACTGATCTAATCAAATTTTATTAGTCACGTGCTGAATACAACAGGTGTAGACCTTAGTGAAATGCTTTCTTACGAGCCCCTAACCAACAGTGCAGTTAAAAAATAAAAATATGGATAAGAGAAAAATAACAAGTAATTAAAGAGCAACAGTAATATATATATATATATATATATATATATATGGGGAGGTGCCAGTACAGTCAATGTGCGGGGGCACCAGTTGAGTTAGTATGTACATGTAGATAGCGTTATTAAAGTGACTATGCATAGATGAGAGACTGGCAGTGGTGTGGAGGGGGACAATGCAAATAAGTGTTCAATTGTCTTATGGTTTGGGGGTAGAAGCTGTTTAGAAGCCTCTTGGACCTAGACTTGGCGCTCCGGTACTGCTTGCTGTGCTGTAGTAGAGAGGACAGTCTGACTAGGGTGGCTGGGGTCTTTGACAATTTTTAGGGCCTTTCACTGAGACCGCCTGGTATAGAAGTCCTGGATGGCAGGAAGCTTGGCCCCAGTGATGTACTGGGCAGTTCACACTACCCTCTGTAGTGCCTTGCGGTCGGAGGCGTACCAGTTGCCACTATCCACTGATTATGATTTGTATACTGTATATCCTATAGTGTGCTTCTACTTTATTTTATTGCACTGTTGCAGGAGCTTGCAAGTAAGCATTTTGCTGCATGTTTTATACTTGCTGTGAACTGTATGTGCTGAATAAACCTGGATTTGATTGGGCTCTAGTTTTAAAAGGCATTCATTTAAATTGCATTGTTTGGTATTAACCATTTTGCTGTTTGCAGATGGAGAAAGCGCTGGCCAACATGGCTCTGAAGACTGCAGAGATGGTCTGTGTAAAAGAGCAAGAGCCTGTTCCACAAACTTCTGTGGCTCCTGCTGAAACTCACAGTGCCCTCAAAGGGGTGTCTCAGTCCCTGCTGGAGAGGGTAGGTCACCCTGCTGTTTGACTTAGGACAAATGATAAAATGTGTGTATGTAGTAGTGTGACTTATGCAGTGAGGACTGGGACTGATCCTTCTGTCGTTATAGATCCGAGCAAAGGAGGCTCAGAAGCTCCAAGCTGCCATGACCCGGAACCCTCAGCAGGAGGAGCGCCTTGTGATGATGTCACGTCTGGAAGAGCTGGCTCGGATCCTGCGTAACGTCTTTGTGGCAGAGAAGAAACCCGCACTGATCATGGCGGTGGCCTGTAACCGGATGGTCTCCAGTTACCGCTCTGCCCTGAGCACAGGTGAGCTATCTGAAGAAATGCCTGATATGAAATCCTATATTTTTTTACTTTTAAAAAATCCCTTGGTTTGCAGCAGTTCTGACATTGACTGACATGAAATATTTTTAGGTGATATGGAGCTGCACCTTCGGCTGCTGGCAGAACTGACTCCTGAATGGCTTACCATTCACACAATTAGAAAGGACTTCTATCTCAAGTTGATCAAGACCATGGACCTGAATGTGGTACTGGAGAAACTGAAGCAGAAGACCAAAGAGGAAGAAAGGCTTTGAAGCCTTTGGGTATATAATGCACAGCCTTAAGTCTTTTAGTGATTGGACAATGCAGGGCTGGTTTGTTTACTTTAAACATTTTTTTTTTTTTTGCAAGTTCAACTGCTTTTACCAACTCAATAAGCTTGTATATTTTAATGCGTATAGACAAATGCTGTGTTCAATGATACTGACTAATTTTGTGGGTGGTGTTACAGTTGTGGGAGACTGTTGATTAGGTAGTATTCTGACACCGTTGTCCTAGTTTTGTAATAAAAACGTTCTAGTTCAGACAGGTTTAATATACTTGCCCTGTGTTTAATCCTTTTTTTTTTACGCTGTATTACATACACACTAGCGTTGGAGTAAAAATATTTTTACCCTTGACAAACTGCCTTTTGTTTTTGCTTGCACACGGGATTTCCATCAAGCAGGTTCTTATTCTATGTAGTGCACAATGAAAAGCATTCCTATGTAAAAATGGTCTCCATTACAGTTGAGTGGATTATTTGGAATTATTTTGACCTCAATACTGCACCAGGGAGAAGAGGATATTTGGCTTCAGCTTTTCAACCCCACTGAGCTCAATGACCACCATGCAGCCCATTACCTCTGCATTCTGTTTCTTCATGAGCTCACAGGCAGCATACAGGGTTCCTGACAGAGTTACTGAGTAATATGGAGGCATTATCATTGACACTGGCCTCGAAACAAAGACGGGTAATGCCAATGAAACACGGTTCCCTTAAATCAATATATTTTTATGTCATACTGTCCACTCATTTGAACAAAATACACCCAATGAACAGTGAAATGCCTCACCTCCAGTGGCTAGTAAATCATTAAGCACTTTCTGTTCTGGAGCCACTGCATCCTCCTGGATTTTAACCTCAGTCTGAGGAATATTAATTGAAAAGGGGAAAAAATGGTAGGGTCCAATACATATGTACTTTTCATAGGCTTGGAGCTGTGATATGAAAGGACAAAGGTGTAGGAGGTAATACAGCGGTCATCACCAGCCAATTTCACCTCTCCATACTCCAGATTGTGTGCCACAGACAGTGTAGGCCCTGGGAGCTTTCCCATCTTCCGGACCAGCACAAATCCCACTCCTAACCTCTGGGCTAGAAGGGATCCGAAGAGAAACCCCTGAGCAGCCAGACATACAGGACATAGATCACACTGTTAGAACACAGTGACAATCCATGGTGTTGAAGGAAATATGTGGTTATATGACAGCTGCAGTTGTAACCTTCAAAGAGCTCATTATTGCCTAATTCCCAGACAGCGAACGAATTGGGGAGCTGCATGGTGTCCTCAGTGACACATGCTCCAGTCCCATTGCCTCTCATGTCAACGTTCCACAGGCGCTGCATATGACTGGGTGACATGGGCTGCTTATATACAGGCAGCCCAATTCTGATATTTTTTCCCCACCAATTGGTCATTTGATTATTTCACATCAGATCTTTCTCAGATCTGATTGACCAAATTGGGCTGCCTGTCGTAAAAACACAGCCATGGGGACTCGCCATCAATCAGTGCTACTTGGGGATGCGTCTGCCTCACGTTCTTCAAAAAGATCGATGACTGCCGTCAGTGCACCCGGGTTTTTGAGAATTGGACAGATGTCTCTGTGTGACAGACACAAACATATTCACAGCTGTTGAAATAAACAATCTAACTAGCATCCCTTAGAATATATATTTTACATCGAGCCTGTCAACATAGCTAGCTACTACAAAATAGTATTACAAGAATGCATGTTCTTTAGAATAGAGCGCTAGCATTGCGAAGATGGCTAGCTAGGTAACACAGCACATAAATGTAGCGCTAGCTAGCTAATCTTATTGCGGTAATCTATAATTCACTGCCTACCTGAAAAGTATTCATTTGCTTGGGAAATCAGGAAAATGTTTTGTGACATTCTTATTTTGCTTCTCTCGTGTGCACTGCCATTGCTAACTGTGCGTTAGCTGCCTGTTGACTCGTGTGTGGTGTGGATCTTGAGGCAAAAAGTCAGATGCCTGTTGGTGTCGTGACAAAATCCGGGTCGTCACTAGTTACCACAGCCACAAATCAAATGTTAAACTTAACCCTAACTACACTGCCAACCGCATGCTTAACCTTAATTTAAGACCAAAAAGCTAATTTCATGAATTTTTACGACATAGTCCCTTGACCTTGTAGATGTGCTATCTAGTGGAAACCCCAAATCAGTGATGTTCGTTGACTTCGACACATCGATTGGATTTCCACTAGATTCGACAGCCACAAAGTCAGAATTGGCTGCCAATATCGTAAAGATCTGACAACAAAAATGTGCTTTTGGGTCGTAATTTAAGGTTAGACATACGGTTAGCAGTGTGGCTAAGGTTTAAAATTAAATGTTCAAAAGATACATTGTAGAAATAGGCTGGGTTTAGCCATAATTTAATTATTATTAATTAGAATAATTCCTCTCATAATAGTGAGAGGAATGTCGAGGCATCACCCAAGTAGGTGCTTCACAGAGTGGAAGAGGAGAATTCCAGTGGCTATTTGACTCAGGCTGGTTCACAGACTTGCCCTGTACAAGATCAACAGCAAACTCCATCACCATCATTTACCATCCTCTGACCAGTTCCATCCTCTCAAACCATGAACTGACCCTCTCCATCTGCAGAGTATGCAGCATTCAAAGACTTGGACTCTATTGGTTGACCTGTCATGATATATTGCTTGTTTATTTATGAAGCTCTTTGAGATTTATATTATAAAAAGCGCTCAAAGTTTAATAAATTAATATTATTACGACTGACTGTGGAAGCAAGTGACGACCCATCGGTTGACACAGAAATCTTTGATCTGTCACACACTAAAAACCATCTCATAAGAGATGAAAGACAAAGTAGGATAAAATGTTTTTATTCCAGTTGGAGAAAAAAAAAAGGTTTTGCCCTATTTCAATAAGTCTTAAACAATAGTGCATAAGTAAGTAAAGAGAGAAAAACATCTACATAGATGGCATCATAAAAAAAAGCAGTTGCAAATCAGCTTCATTCTATTAATAATCATATGGAACCCAGACAGCATTCATCCCATTGTTTATGTCCTTCATTCAAACCATATGCTGTTCTGTTTCAACATTCCAAGTTAAAAGCTAATAGACATTCAAGTTGAATTCCTGAAAATGGCTCTTCATCAAGGCAGCATCTTCGCTGACATCCTCCCTTTTCCCAGGGTGGCTCTGAAACAGATAGCTAGTGCGGCCAGTCACACTTCCAGGGCTGTGACTTGGGTGCTTTAAGGCATTTTCCTAACTTTTCACATCCTGGAGGGGCCCAGTTCTGTTAGTGAAAGAACCCACAGAAAACATTCTTATACATTCATTCACCTGAGCTGAACATGATTTACATTATGTTCTCCAAGGAAACCACATGGGGGAGCTGATGCTACACATCTCACATTGATGTACAAACAGTGCTTTAGCAATGAGCATACACAGCAATGTTTCTTTTTAGCTGTTTTGTAAAAAACAAAACCAATGAGACAAACACTCCCTAATTTTTCCAAAAGCAGCTAAAGTCCACAAAACAGTTGCTGGGACAAAAGGTCCAAGAATCACACTGCTGTGTTTTTCCAAAATAACAATAAGAGAGTCTATTATTTTACAAACAAAGGGAAAGAAAATAACTCTGGTAAACAAATCTGAAATTGTGTCCACGACGTTACTGAAAGAATTCAGCGTTATAAAAGATAGAGGAAATGAGAAAAGGTGTCACTACAGTAAGCACTTCCTCAATTTATTTTCTAAAATAATTTTCTTTGAGAAAGAACACAGAGATGTTAACACCGAAAACAAAAGCCACAGAACAATAATATGAAATAAAATGTATCATGTGAAACAAGTTTTAAAAATATGATACATGGGGAATGGACATTCTGTGAAATATTGATCTTACCATGACAGCCATGTCACACATATTGAGCTGGGGCACACCTGGTACCAGACCCTTCTTATGCTTCTCTACCACTGCTGTGATCCGACTCAGTGCATCCTGGTACTCCTTAGTCACAGCACTGCAGAGAAACACACAGACGTAAGTAGTTGTGCAAAACACTCACCACACATACAAACATAACAGTCAGGCAATATTGGCATATGGCCACAACATCTAGAATTACAACAGCACAGTAAAGGCATGCACACACACTAACACACACAGATTCACCTAAAATGTCTGAACAAATGCACGAGGCTCTCCAATTAGAGCGTGGTCAAGGACAAACACTCCGGTTTTCACTTTCTTCCACACACACCACACCAATGGCGTGGTTATACAATTTAACACAGAGAATAGATGTCGGTCACAGCATATAGACAGATGACAGAAGGTCACTGCTCACACAAATGCACATTCATACACAAAACACAGTAGGCCTACAATATAGACCCGTGTAAAACAATCTCTGTATGATTAGTAAAACATTTTTTCAGAAATCGGTTTCATAAATCTGCAGCTTAGTCTGTGCTGTGCAGCCTAAAATGACTATCTATTATCATTGTATGACACCTGCCTGCCTTTAAACAACTGATATAATCCATAGCGAATGTACACTAATGACTGAAACGCTAGTTTAAAGCCGACAAGCTTAACTCATTCGAGAGCCTTTTGATAGCAAACACACCTACCAATTCATGCACAAGCGTATACACGCACACACACACACTGCCCCTTCGGGGCTGCCCTCAGCAGGATGGGCCATGTTTCCCATCCCCTGTCTCTCAATTATTCTTGTTGGACACGGCGGAGCACCTCTGTGCATTATTCTATTCAGTGTGTAAAACGCAGAGGCCCTGAAGTGTTTCAAAGGAACACTGCTCTGTCTGCTCTCAATAGGACCTGTAGGGTTAATGGGCTCTGTGTGTTTGGGGGGAGTGGGCGGTTGGTGGCGCGACACGTGGATAGACAAATATCACCAGTGCAATTACACCCATAATACAGTCGCAAGCAGCACCTGTGCCAGCTCCATCCCCCCAGCCCCTCCCCAAAGCCAGCTCTCTGATTGGCCCCTGGGGAGGGTGTGCGCGTGTGCGAGGTGAAGTGTCAATTAGTATAATAACCCCAGGTCCTGTCCGGCTCACCCCCCCCAGTCCCCCCCTCCCAGAGGGCAGTGGGGCTTCCGCCACACAATATCACCTGCTCCCCCCCTCCCTCAGCCTGTGCTAGTCCTATATTCACACCCTCTGCTCTCCCACCTTCACTACTCTACTGCTCCAGTGTTCCCCCACCCCAACTCATACTTTAGGTCCTTAACAAGGCCATGGCGGTCTAAACTTACCATCTGCTCTCCGCCTTGGCTTGCTGGTTATTTTTTATGGTTGTGTGGTGACGCAATACTGTGCAATGACTCAGAATCACAACATACCACGGCCTTGATCATATCTTTAATGAGTAAAGGTTTCTATAGAAACAAGTGTTTCATTTCAGACAAAATTTTACTATGTATGTATTTGAAATCACAAATTCTGCTTCATGGACCAAAGACAATATCTTGATCAAAATGAAGATTTCATTACCATCCTATCTGTTTCTCTGCTCTGTATTGATCACTGTGATTCGTTTTCAGATAACTTCTGAAGCTGCTTTATCTCACTAAATATTAGAACCATACATCAGAGCCAGACCAAACGCAGTCTGCAACACAGGCGGCTGGTGGCACCTTAATTGGGGAGAACGGGCAAATAGTTATGGCTGGAACGGAATCATGGAATGGTATCAAACATGGTGGTTTCCATGTGTTTGATTCCATTCCATTTACTCCATTCCAGCCATTGTTATGAGCCGTTCCCCCTCTCAGCAGCTTCGTGTGGTGTGCAAAGTGTACACTCAGCCCTTTTTGAGTTAAGACTATTCTTTGTCTATGCATTGAGCACCCTAACCCTAAAAATATATAGATAAAAACATGTTTTTTTATTTCTCTCCTCCCTCTCCACAAATAAAGAAAACTCCAGTCAGCACAGCCTCATTATCATTACTAGAACCCTTAGCTCACTGGTGTTAAATAAAAAACTGGAATAATAATAATAATAACGCTGCATGCAAATGAACTCTTTTGATTTATAATGCATGACACCCAGGGGGAAGGCGGCATTGCTCAGGTGTGTCACTACACTCTGATTAGTGATTCATAACCCCACTGGTAGAGCGAACCCACACACACACACAGGCAGGCATCAAGCAGAGGGAATTGAAGAGACAATCAAATACCTCAGCCCTTTCTCCTCCTCCTGTGGAAATTGAGCAATTCGGGTGAAGACTATTGATTGGGGGCTGAAGTGGTTGTCGGCAGCAGATGAGGCCAGAGTGTGCAGGGCTGCCTGCTACATTAGCCCGAGGCAGGCTGGGACTTAAGTGCTCAGCACAGGGTGACGAGGGCCCAGGGGAAGTGAGCCGGAGCAGCAGGAGGCAGGGTTAAGTCCAGTCCCACTGGGACACAGGCAGGGAGAACTGGGCTGTCTTACTATACACTGGACCCAGTCAGCCACACCTTCCCACTGATCTACTAACCACAGGAGTCATCTACCACACCAATAGAAGAGGACCAATAAGAACAATTATGTGCTCATGTACAGTCTGAAAATTCACTGACAATCGGGAAAATAAATGTTTTTTCTAAATGTCTCACAGCGGTAGAATGCTGATCTCTGTGTGCTTGTGATGGTCTTGTTATTGTACATCAATGAGAAACACAAAATATTAAATATCCTAACTCCGAAATGAATGGAAAAGCATCTTCTGTATTCCCCTGGATTCCTGCAGCAGGTCTCTCTCTAGTGAGTGTGTCCATGTATCCTAAGAGGCTGGGACAGTGGAGCGACTGCCTGGGCAGCGTGTGTTACTGCTGTAGTATCAGCCTGCCACACAACTGAAGGTATGTGTGCAGACAGGCCCTACATCATCTTAAGTGGCTCTTTAGGTGCAGACAGAGATTAATGATGGCCAGCCGGTCCAGCTGGGTGCCCAAGGAGCACATGGCCAGCAACCTGCCTGACACACAGACAGGAGAGAGGGAAACAGAGAGAGGGAGGAGGTGGGAGGGAGGGCAGTGGGGGTGGAGGGTGGCTGGGTATCATTACTGGGGCTGGAGAGATGGGGCTGGAATATTGTGACCTCACAGACCACCCCAATGACCCCCACCCACTTGGAGAGGGGAGAGGGGACGCAGGGTCCTCTCTCCAGGTGCCAAACCAGCTCCTCCTCTCCAGAAGTCTGGGACACGACCAAATAAACGCTTCAACGCATTCAACAAAACACTGCTATAGATTTTTCTGTTTTTAATTATGCGGAATGAATAGAAGAGAGCCGAGATGAGATGGGCTGATCAAAAACAACATGAATGTTTAATTATTCCATCTCCCTTCAAGTGAAAAAAGGAGTGTGGGAGAGATTAGGAGGAGAGAGTGATAAAGTGAGAGAGGAAGAGAGAGAGAGAGAGAAAGAGAGAGAGAGATAGATGGTAAGGGAGGGAGCCAGCCAGAGGGTGTGAAACAGCCTGGGGGACAGGAGCTAATCCGACTGAAGAAAACATTAAGGAGAATGAAGACGGATCAGAGAGAAAGCTAGATAATAGGAAATTGTATTCCCTCATCAAATCATTATGAAAGCTATATGAATGTGTGTCACGCTTTTGTTCATCTATGAGTGTCTTTGCCGATAAAAAAGTGAAGTAAAAAAGAATAATGCCTCTTTTGTACTCAAGGCCATTTTTGTCCACATTTTTACACCATCATTACCATCACTATTCTAAATAAAAACTAACGCAACACCCAACTGTTTTTTTTTTTACACAATTTTAACTATAGATACGGGGTCATGTTCGAATGAACACAAAAGTCCATTAAACAGCACTCTCGATTTATACAAGAACAATTTGTCTTGCAATTTTAACTTCTGGCAGTGGGTCTGAGGCGAGAAAGCGAGCTTTAAAGAGCTATTTGCAATCACAAAGAATAGCGTTTAATCAGCCAGTCTGGGGCTGCACAGATCAATCTTCAGTCCACACCGCGCCTCTTTCCCACAACTGGATCAGTATTGACCCTATAGATCCTGTCCACCAACATCCCACAACCCCCTCCTCCTCCTCCTCCTCTGCTCTTGTCTTCTCTTATTTAACCAGAGGCCTGCTGTTTGCTGAGCGTTGTGGAGATTGGCTGGCCAACACCAAGCCCAGTCTATATTTCCCTTGCCTTTCACTTTACATTCAGTACAATCGAACAGTACACCAGGGAATCTTTGTTTGTTTTAGTGAGCACTCACCTGATAGGGTATTTCTCCCCGGGGTCCCGCCCCAGGTGGAAGATGAGTGGCTGCATGGTGTGTTCCTGTTGGGTGTGGGTGGTCACGCCTGCCACCTCTTGTCCTGGACAGAAGTTAATGCCCTGTTAGAGTGGACACACAAACATACACAATATATCTTTAGCTCCTAAACGCCCACTTTATAGAGGACAATGGAGACTGTGGTGGTAACAGATAACCTACTTCAACTGACCCTGAGAAAGTGCCCTTGAAAAGAAAATGCAATTAAAAAGACAAAATGGATGGCAAGATGCATCGTGCTGTCAATGATGTCCACCTACAGACCGACCCAATCACTGCACACCTGACCCTGATGTCGTCTCTCTGTTTGAAGATATGGAGGAATCTGTGCAAGGGAGCTGAGTGTAGATGTGTACAGTACATGGTGTATAGTGTGTGTGACTATATCTGTTTAGTATATAGTATCACGTTGACAGGTTTGAGGTGAGGAAGACGTGTTCTCTCTGCCCTGGGGCTACGGTATGCCTGTGACTGTTACCTACAGTTGAAGTCGGATGTTTACATACACCTGAGCCAAATACATTTAAACTCAGTTTTTCACAATTCCTAACATTTAATCCTAGTACAAATTCCTTGTCTTAGGTCAGTTAGGATCACCACTTTTTTTTAAGAATGTGAAATGTCAGAATAATAGTAGAGAGAATTATTTATTTCAGCTTGTATTTCTTTCATCACATTCCCAGTGGGTCAGAAGTTTACACACACTCAATTAATATTTGGTAGCATTGCCTTTAAAATGTTTAACTTGGGTCAAAGGTTTTGGGTAGCCTTCCTCAAGCTTCCCACAATAAGTGGGGTGCATTTTGGCCCATTCCTACTGACAGAGCTGGTGTAACTAAGTCAGGTTTGTAGGCATCCTTGCACACACACGCTTTTTCAATTCTGCCCACAAATGTTCAATAGGATTGAGGTCAGGGCTTTGATGGCCACTCCAATACCTTGACTTTGTTGTCCTTAAGCCATTTTGCCACAACTTTGGAAGTATGCTTGGGGTCATTGTCCATTTGGAAGACCCATTTGCGACCAAGCTTTTACTTCACTGATGTCTTGAGATGTTGTTTCAATATATCCACATAATTTTCTCCTCCTCATGATCCCATCTACACTGCTCCAAAAAATAAAGCTTACACTAAAATAATACATCCTAGATCTGAATGAATGAAATATTCTTATTAAATACTTTTTTCTTTACATAGTTGAATGTGCTGACAACAAAAATCACACAAAAATTATCAATGGAAATCAAATTTATCAACCCATGGAGGTCTGGATTTGGAGTCACACTCAAAATTAAAATGGAAAACCACACTACAGGCTGATCCAACTTTGATGTAATGTCCTTAAAACAAGTCAAAATGAGGCTCAGTAGTGTGTGTGGCCTCCACGTGCCTGTATGACCTCCCTACAACGCCTGGGCATGCTCCTGATGAGGTGGTGGATGGTCTCCTGAGGGATCTCCTCCCAGACCTGGACTAAAGCATCCGCCAACTCCTGGACAGTCTGTTGTGCAACGTGGCGTTGGTGGATGGAGCGAGACATGATGTCCCAGATGTGCTCAATTGGATTCAGGTCTGGGGAACGGGCGGGCCAGTCCATAGCATCAATGCCTTCCTCTTGCAGGAACTGCTGACACACTCCAGCCACACGAGGTCTAGCATTGTCTTGCATTAGGAGGAACCCAGGGCCAACCGCTCCAGCATATGGTCTCACAAGGGGTCTGAGGATCTCATCTCGGTACCTAATGGCAGTCAGGCTACCTCTGGCGAGCACATGGAGGGCTGTGCGGCCCCCCAAAGAAATGCCACCCCACACCATGACTGACCCACCGCCAAACCGGTCATGCTGGAGGATGTTGCAGGCAGCAGAACGTTCTCCACGGCGTCGGTCACATGTGCTCAGTGTGAACCTGCTTTCATCTGTGAAGAGCATAGGGCGCCAGTGGTGAATTTGCCAATCTTGGTGTTCTCTGGCACATGCCAAACGTCCTGCACGGTGTTGGGCTGTAAGCACAAGCCCCACCTGTGGACGTCAGGCCCTCATACCACCCTCATGGAGTCTGTGCAGACACATGCACATTTGTGGCCTGCTGGAGGTCATTTTGCAGGGCTCTGGCAGTGCTCCTCCTGCTCCTCCTTGCACAAAGGTGGAGGTAGCAGTCCTGCTGTTGGGTTGTTGCCCTCCTACGGTCTCCTCCACGTCTCCTGATGTACTGGCCTGTCTCCAGGTAGCGCCTCCATGCTCTGGACACTATGCCTACAGACACAGCAAACCTTCTTGCCACAGCTCGCATTGATGTGCCATCCTGGATGAGCTGCACTACCTGAGCCACTTGTGTGGCTCAGGTAGACTCCGTCTCATGCTACCACTAGAGTGAAAGCACCGCCAGCATTCAAAAGTGACCAAAACATCAGCCAGGAAGCATAGGAACTGAGAAGTGGTCTGTGGTCACCACCAGCAGAACCACTCCTTTATTGGGGGTGTCTTGCTAATTGCCTATAATTTCCACCTATTGTCTATTCCATTTGCACAACAGCATGTTAAATTTAGTGTCAATCAGTGTGTCTTCCTAAGTGGACAGTTTGATTTCACAGAAGTGTGATTGACTTGGAATTACATTGTGTTGTTTGTGTTCCCTTTATTTTTTTGAGCAGTGTATTTTGTGAAGTACACCAGTCCCTCCTGCAGCAAAGTACCCCCACAACATGATGCTGCCACCCCCGTGCTTCACGGTTGGGATGGTGTTCTTCGGCTTGCAAGCGTCCCCCTTTCTCCTCCAAACATAACAATTGTCATTAGGGCCAAACAGTTCCATTGTTGTTTCATCAGACCAGAGGACATTTCCCCTAAAAGTACCATCTTTGTTCCAATGTGTAGTTGCAAACCGTAGTCTGGCTTTTTTATGGAGGTTTTGGAGCAGTGGTTTCTTCCTTGCTGAGCGGCCTTTCAGGTTATGTCGATATAGGACTCGTTTTACTGTGGATATACAGTTGAAGTCGGAAGTTTACATACACTTAGGTTGGAGTCATTAAAACTCATTTTTCAATCACACAAATGTCTTGTTTACAAACTATAGTTTTGGCAAGTCAGTTAGGACATCTACTTTGTGCATCACACAAGTCATTTTTCCAACTTGTAATTCACTGCATCACAATTCCAGTGGGTCCAGCATCTTCACAAGGTCCTTTGCTGTTGTTCTGGGATTGATTTGCACTTTTCGCACCAAAGTGCGTTCATCTCTAGGAGACAGAACGCGTCTGCTTCCTGAGCGGTATGATGGCTGTGTGGTTCCATGGTGTTTATACTTGGGTACTATTGTTTGTACAGATGAATGTGGTACCTTTAGGCGTTTGGATATTGCTCCCAAGGATGAACCAGACTTGTGGAGGTCACAATTCTTTTTCTGAGGTCTTAGCTGATTTCTTTTGATTTTCCCATAATGTCAAGCAAAGAGGCACAGAGTTTAAAGGTAGGCCTTGAAATACATCCACAGGTACACCTCCAATTGACTCAAATGATGTCAATTAGCCTATCAGAAGCTTCTAAAGCCATGACATCATTTTCTGGAATTTTCCAAGCTGTTTAAAGGCACAGTCAACTTGACTCCAACCTAAGTGTATGTAAACTTCCGACTTCAACTGTATGTGGCTACTCTATCTGCCAGTCAGAATGTGGGGCCATGGCCTGTTACAATTGTCCTGCCGACCCCCAAAAGTGTGCAGGCTTGCTCCCCTATTGCCCCCCCCCCCCCCCCCCTCTGGGGTAGCAGCCTGGCTCTGACAGAGGCTGATTGAGTCACAGCCCCCTTCAGACCCCCTGGGGAGACCTCTCAGGTGCCCTTGTGAGCAACACGACTAATATTGAGAGAGCACTCATCTGTAAGGCACTCTACCGACTCCCCTCTGGGACCACAAGCAGCCTCGCTCAAAGGAGCACAGGCACGAGCACACACACACACACACACCTCACTTCAGTACACTGCATAGCGCACTATGATCCAGACTTGCCTACATAGTGTCCTGAAGCAGTCTCTGTGCATTGGTCTTAGAAATGTAAAAGAGCCTAAATCCCCTAGAACTGTGAGAAAGCCCTTATAATCTGTATCCAAGAAAAAGACACAGCAGAACTCCATATCTCTCATGGTATTAAGATAGCAGATCGTACAGCAATGTTCTTTTAAAGATGGAGTAAAGTAGCCAGCATTATAAGATGAGGGGAGGAATCAAGGGACATAAAATGGAATGCAAAAGTAGAATTTTGGTTTCATATTTTCCACAAAGAAAAATATGATATAAAGAGTCATATTAAAATGTATGCTACCCACCAAAGACCAGGCCGAGCAAATAACATCAGACACAGACCGTTCCCATTCCCAACACATACCTCACATACCTTACCACACCATCCAACAAGAGTTGATGAAATCCACTTAACCCTGTGAAATGTCTAATTTTGCACATCACCAAATCTCTTGGATTTTACCAGAAAAATCACAGTAGAGCTCATGGCTATTAAGCCATAATTGAATATCAAGTTCAGAAAGACACACCATCCCTGTTTTATTTTTTACTTCACATAAATAGTAAATGCGCAACATTACTTACAACTGGTGAGAAAATAGTAAGCTTGAATGATGGATCAACGTTTCAGCACAATATTCAGACCCATTTAAAACCGCTTGAAATAAACAGTGGTTTTTCTGTGTGATGGATGCTCTCGGGTGAGATGTGAAGGTCTAGGGTCATTGTAAAGCTCTGAATGCATGCTGCCCATTCTGGTGAAGAACCGACACATTAACTCTCAGAGTCACAGCTTTGGAGACCCAGAGCCTCCCCATCTTTTGCTCGCAGACACACACATTCATGGACACACGCACACATACCAATCGATAGGCAACACACAGGCAATCAGACGCCATTATTTGTGAAGTTCCACTCCAGTTCACATGAGCTGATAAAGGAGGCTGCTATTGATTCAGCGGCCCTCTAGGAGAGAGCAATTTAAGCAACCGATGGGGCATAATGCAAACTTGCACCTTTGAAACAGAGGTTTCTGAGGGAGAGGAGCAGGACATATTTTAAAGGGTGCCTCGAGAAGGAGAGAACACATTCTTACTTCTCAGGGCACAGGAGGGGAGAGCAGGATACTCAGCAGGAGGGGAGAGTAGGATACTCAGCAGGAGGGGAGAGCAGGATACTCAGCAGGAGGGGAGAGCAGGATACTCAGCAGGAGGGGAGAGCAGGATACTCAGCAGGAGGGGAGAGCAGGATACTCAGCAGGAGGGGAGAGCAGGATACTCAGCAGGAGGGGAGAACGCTCCACCAGCGACAGCCAGTGCTGATTAATGATAGTACTTTGGTGAAGTGGGGTGTCCTCATTAATATTCATTAGCCACTGATGTACACAACAGCCACTTGATGAGCTGTTTTCAAGATAACACTGACTACCAAATGTGTGTTTTTATAGAGCACTGTGGATGGCTTGCTGAGGATGTGGGGATGAAAGAGAGAGAGAGACAGAGAGATAATCTACAGTCAGAGAGAGAGCGAGAGAGCGAAATACACAATACAGTCACTAAGAGGGACTCACCCGGTTAAACTCCTCCCACGAGTTGCTCCACGTCCAATAGTGGGCCTTGTAAGGCCCAACCCTGACTGCCATCATCTCATTGCCGCGGTAATAGAAGATGGGCCTGTTGGGTGTGAAATGGGATTGGTGACTGCTGGATTCCTGTGATAAGCAGCAGCCCTCTCTCAGCTCCAGAACCCCCCTCCCCCTGTGCTGCAGTGCCTGGCCCTCCCTCGCAGGCTCGCACCCCACCACCACGCTGCCATGGCTCATCCCATTATGTGCTTGGTTGGTCACCTTATCCACCAGGGTGGTCCCTCTCCCTGGGCACCAGCCAGCAGCCTCCTTACAGGGGGCACCGCCGCCGCTGCTCTCCCAAAGCCTACATCCGCCCGCCCATCTTACAGCAGGGGCACAAACTCCCAAAGTACCGTGACCAGCAGAGGGCATAGCTGACCTCACAGCCAAATCCTAACTTCAGACTTGCATGTGATGAAACTCTTATTGAGTAGTCCATGATTTTGCTGGTCAAAAGTTCAAGTTATGTGTACCGACCAAGTTAGGAGGGCAAGTATACAAACAGTATACAGAACACATCATATTCATCACCTTATCTTACATGAATGAATCCCTCTGACAGGGCCATTTAAGCCTCTTTCAGCTGCGAGTTCTAACCTGTTGATGAGTGTGTTGTTATGGAGGACAGGGCTGAGGTCCAGTCCATCTATGAGCCTGTCATCTGGAACACTGAGGCCTGCCACAGACAGACTGGTGCTGAACAGATCCATCACAGTCCCCAGCTGTTGGCTCACCTGGAGATGGGAGAAAGAGTCCTTGTATTGAACCGTAACACATTGGAATTCAAATCCAGATAGAATCACATTGTCTATGGGTGCTGACATGAAAGTTTAACAGCGATTGTTGCAGGAAGTTAGATGGCTTGCATGGGCATCCATACGTACCAGATCGATGCACAAACTGATAAATTTAATTACAAATACTAAAACTTTGTTCCCCAAATTACAACACTTTATTTGCTTTAATCAATTAATATCCTGTCAAAATGCTTGAGCGTATCCTCCAAAGATGTGGTGAGTGTCCATGTCAGGACCGTGAACAGCGAAACGCGGCAGCCTTGTGAAGCGCAGTGATCAGAGCAAGGCTGGGGAGCAGAGAGAACTTCTCAGAGCAGAGTGATTCACACTACTGGGAGGCTGTGATACACCAGAAGCCTGCAGAGACACCAAGGGATCCCTCTCCATGCATGAAACCCAACACGACAGCACAATGGCCAACAGTGTGCACGCGCCCCCTATGAAAGCCCACCATTTCAGCGTATTGGGTGGAGTGGAGGTGGGGGGGGGGGGGTGAGTCCTGATGATGCATTTCTTCAGTCTCCTCTATAATCTGCGCTCGCAGGTTTATTATAAACCTCACAAACGCCTCTGTAAATTAGGAGAAAAGGGGGAGTGAGGAGAAAGAGAGAAGATGAGGCCCGGGCTAGCGCTAGCTATTTTATCTCCCTTCCACAGTCCCTGTGAAAAGCTTTATTTTATTTATAAACTTTGAACTATTTTCAGATAAAACGCAATTTTTTCACTGTCATCCTTGATCTTCCATTCCATTCTCTCCTGAGCAGCCCTTTGAGGGAGACGGCACGCTCACAATCAGATAGTGCTATCAGCCCAGAGCAGCTGCGCCGCCATGCTCCTATCAGCTGCCTGCACACACTACCAAAATGAATTCCTTTTTCTCCCGCAGCCACTGCACCAGCCAGAAAGGGCCCCGCAACACATTCCGTTATCTGCACTCTCACGCTTAACACACACACAATGTTAAAAAAAAACAAGAGAAATCAAAAAGGATAATTAATGAAGTTGACTACCAGGTAGCACAGACAACCCTAAATCCTCAACCAAAAAAAAAGCTATCCATTTTTTTTTTTAAGTCTAAATAGTTGAGACACCATTTCATTATCTCCCATTTATTTCCATTTACACTTTTCTCTCCATTCTGTACATTTCTTTCTGTATTTACTCTTTTTGTCAGCCTTTTGTCTGTGTGGTTCTTGGTTAAACCCTGGTGGTAGTTATCTGACGTGGCAGACCTGCTATCCCCGTCTAACGCACTCAGGCTCCGTGTCTCCCAGCTGATAAACACAACAAAAGGGATTGTGACAGTGGCAGCAGCAGCAGCAGCGTTGGGGGAAAAGCCCTCCCTTTCCCCCTCCATCCCAGCCAGCCTCATCCCAATGCGGCCCCTCAGTCACCAGGGGAATGTGAACCTGTGCCCGGCTCCCGCCGTCAACCTCATCTCTCACATTCCAACACATCTCCCAAAACTCTCTCTGTCCCTCAATATTAATAACAACTAACACTTTCATTAGTGCTACGTGCCGTACAGTCACGATGGCATGCTAGATTTATCTACACACGGATTAACTTTTTTTGTTACTTTAATCTATCAAATCACTGTGCAATACTGTGCACTGGCGTTCACACGGATTGTAGTAATCGAGTCCTCTTCCTCTGTCGAAGATTATTTTAATGAGTGTGAGAATGTTAGAAGATAACTTTACCTAGCCTAAACTGAAACTGGACAAACCAAACCTATGACTCCTATCAGTGTGTCAGCTTCGTCAATGACGAGTTGATATGATATATGTATAACAGCTGCAGTTTTTAACCTGAAAACACGAAACGATTTAGAGTAGGCCTTGTTAATGTTTGCTGGTCCCCGTACCAACAATCCACCTAATAAAAGCGATGTGGCACGTGTGGCCGTTCATTATGCACAGCGTTTATGTTCGGGGCTTATGAAACTTTTCAATGTGCCGACGAACAGAAAGATTTCAGCACCGCACAAAGCAACAGAGAGGGAAATCATCTCTTTGGCCATCCTCCCCAACAGCAGGGAGATGAAACGAAACCCATACAACAAAGCTGCTTTGTCAAAGGAGCTAGTCCCATGTATTCCTGCCCAATCCACAGAATAAAGCCACAGATGGCTTTCGGCAGGGTTCCCCAACTGGCGGCCCGGCCCGCGGGCCAAATGTATTATTATATATTGTTTTATTGTTGAACATAAAAAGACTAAAAAAAACAAACAAATCAGCTCCAAGTGATTTTTAATTTTGGAAATCTATAGAGTATTCCCACGCACAATAGAGAGATGTATGAGATCGTATACAAAATGTAAGCAAGGTTTGAAATTATTATGTTTTAGTCAAATATTATATCTGTTTGGGCTTCTTGCGGTCAATTTGCCGTCTAGAAATGATTTGTAATTATGTTCCGGCCCCCTGACCATCCTCTCAAGACAAAATCGTCCTGCGGCTGAATCTAGTCGATGATCCCTGTTCATCAGCATAACAGCGGTGCCTCATTCACAATACTCTGTTCTCAGAAGTGTTTCATCTGCAGTAATTTCTCTAGTTAACCCACCAGCAGGTGCTACAGACAAACGTACATAGATAGAGGTTGGGCTGTCATGGCACTGCACCAGCACACCAAAGACCCTGCATACAAAACTCTCCCTACCTCCCTGGCACTGCCATCTTTTCCAGAAGCAACCCTGTAGAGCACTGCAACGGGTGCACCCTTCCCTCTCTTCTCCCAACCACCCCTTTACTTTTTTTCCTGTCCTTTATCCTGTGCGCCTGGCATATTCAGATACAGAAGCCCTCATTACAGCTCAATCCAACCTCAGCAAACACACAAACAGATTAGCCGCTTAAGATGCTCCCAATCCCCCTCTCCCTCGCCACTCTGCAGCGCTATCAGGCCACAGCACACCCCTCCGATATGAGCCGGGGGCAGGGCTTACTTCAGCCTACAGACTGCTTCCTCCGCTCGCTCCTCCAGAAAAAATCCCTCTGCGCCACAGCCCCGTGTCACAGCTGCCCCTAATACAATTAAAAGTCATTTGCAGAACGCACAGGCTTAGCGGATCAGGGGGAAAGTCTTCCTCACAGGCTCACAGAGGAGGAAGACAGGAAAGGGAGGGGGGGTAAGAAGATGAACCTTGCCACCTCAAAAAAGTATTTGACAAAAGTCCACACACATACACACCCACACGCGCGGACACCCACACATTCAAACAAACAAAAAATGGTTTGTTTGTGTTTGCAATGCCAGCACCTGAGGAGAGATGAGCTGTGATGATGTTGAGGACATTGATACACAATCGAAAGAAAGAACTACAATGATATGAGAGACGATTACTGAAATGACTAATTGCAATTACTTTCTAATGTGGTACCTGCTTGAAAACCCAGCTGCTTACAGACATATAGCAATTCAGTGTCTCACAGCTGTGTGTAAATACCAGGAGATGTTCCCCAACTCCAGACAAGTAGAACACCTAGAACCTGGAGATGTTCCAGACAGGTAGAACAGAGAGAAAGAGAGAGTTCTCACCGTGCCTGCTGGGATGTGTCCAGGCCACCAGGCGATGGCAGGTTCCCTCATTCCACCCTCAAACGTAGTTTCTTTCCCACAGAGAAACGGGCCGTTACTGCCACCTCAGGGGACAGAAACACATCACTCACACGCTAAGCACCATGATAAAAGAGATTACTAAAACAACTTACTTTAAACACAACTGAAAGGAGCCCCAAACAAAGAAAATACCCACACATACTACTCATAGACATAAGAGTACATTACTCACATCTATCCATACAGGCATGTATACAAGAACTGTAAGAAAGAAGCATGGAATTGCATTTGTTGGTATCATGAGTTGAGAGATGTTGTGCAGATCTTACTCTGCTTGGGGCCAGACATCACTGCGGCCCCGTTGTCCGAGGTGAAGAACACAAAGGTGTCCTTGTCGATGCCCAGAGCACGCAGCCAGGCCAGTATCTGTCCAACACTGTAGTCCAGCTCCATCACTGCATCACCGTACCTGCAGTACGCACACAAGTCATTCAAACTACAGTATCTCAGGAACTTCAAATGCACAATCCCAACTCACCATAGACAGACACAGACAGACAGACTGACAGGTATGTGTAGGCACTAGGGCTAGGCAAACCCAGCAACCAAGCTACATTATTCTAGAAAACAAGGAGGTAAATTAGGTATTTACTAAAAATCATTTGATATTTAGCAACAAGAGTTTTCACACAAAAAACATGGACTAAAAGCCTGTTGGAAAAAAATGGAAAAGCATTCCATCTCAGTGTGAGCCACCTATCCCAGGCACCTGGCTAACACTTTTCATCTCTGATCCATTTCTCTGTCAACAAAAACCTCATTTGGCATTCTGAAGAAATGCCTGCTTAGTGAGGCCTGAGTATTCACCGAGACTGAGAGGAATACTAAGTGACCTGAGCCCAGACGAGCAGCACATCCCTTAACCCTCACCACTACCACAGAGGGGCAAATGGGTGTGAAAAATCTACATTTAATTGACAATATCCTCAGAGCAGGAAACAGGTTCTCTCTTCTCTTCATTATTACAATATTTTTCTCATTTCGATGTTGAATCTTCATGTTGATACTGTGATTCTGTTCTTCCAAGTGGCATCTAATTCCGCTCACGTTTCCAGGTGTGAGATGAGAGATTGATTACCAAGTAGAATACGCAGTGGCTCATGCTAATGACTTTCCCCACCCCGTAAAACTGCTGTAGGCACAGCTCATCCACTTCACACATTCACAAAGCCCCTAAATCAATGGCCTAAGTCCCAGAGATTCAAGCAGAGTTTTAAAACAACAAGCCAGTTTGGTAAACATTGTACAAAAACAGAAATACTGTACCGGGGTAGAAAATCGTCAAGAGAAATGTACTAATTAGGTCCTATAATAGCCAGATCAACAAAGCCAGCAATGATACAGGTTAATAACCAAGAGAGTGTCCAAACTCTCTGCTCTGGGAGAAACTCTCCATGATTTGTCAGCAACACATCACATGTCTCTATGTAAGACTTTGCAGCCAAGTGTCATTTTCTAGATATGGCTTTATTATTGACATTTTATGATTGTAGCTTCAAGTGTTGTGATCGTACCGCCCCCTCTGGCTCTTCCCCAGGAACCGTTTTGAAGCGTAGACCGGAGCATGCGTAGCATCTGCTGCCCAGTAGAGAAAAAATGGCCGCTGGGCCATGTTTTGGTGAAATATGAAGTCAAGGCCCTCCTGGAAGGAAAGAAATTAGATTATAGTCTGCTATCAGACCAGACACCATCCAGGAAAATTCACTACAAAACTGACAGAGAACAGTAGTGTAATGGGAAGATTTAAGATGAATAAAGTTCATATTCAGTGAAAAGTAATTAACACAATGCTTAGCATATTATCATTTTTCCCTTTATATAATACACATGATTTCCAGTGTTCTATTTGGGACACTAATTTGTGTATGGGTTGATGGGTCACTAGACTTGATAGTGAATGTTATGGATTGTTCTCATATCTGTTCATGGTGATTGGCACCAGACTAGAGGTACAAGGACAGAAGATATGGATTGTCATTATATTCTGACACTGTGCGATTCTGTAGCAGCTGATGTTGTGACTTCCTACCTGCCTCTCGGTGTTTACAGAACATTGGTGCTGTGAGATTAGAATATAAAGGGCAGGTAGGGCATGCTTAGAGAAGGGCATGCTTAGAGAAGGCCAGTTAGACATTTTCTCCGCTTCTGTGCTGGAGTCGTCTCCCTGTGGTAACTGGTAATTCAATTGGATTGATTTTGACTGACTTTATCAATGACTGGTCTCCTTTTCCTTCACCTGGAAATTCCTACAACAAGTAGTATTTGTAAGGAAGAACTGGGACAGACGTCTGCCACGCAATCACTTTACCTCCAAGTAGATTTGTGTAAGGTTAGATTCCCCAGTTTTCTTATCGATCCCAAACTCCTCATAGTATCTAGAAAAACAAATGTAGTTCATTAGTTTCCGTGTCATCTACATAAGTACAATAGTTATTAGTTATCAATAGGACTCATACACAACACTATTTAATAAACAATCCGTTTTATTCCAAAAACCCAGCAGCAGACTTTGAGAAGTCCGTCCTCCCAGGCTGTGATTAGAGGGAAGTTTAGAGAAGCAGATTTGAGAAGTCTCTGAAGAGCAGGGGAACTGTTATGAGATAGTACTGAAGCGTGGAACAGTAGACGCAGCAGCGCCCGCCGTCTCTCTCATGCTCGGGCTGTTCCAGGTGTCCTCACACACCGCCAACGCAACCTGCCGTCTCCTGGGTGCGTGTGTGTGCGTCTGTCCAGGCTCAGGCACGCTATGCTGATTAAACCCACGGCTAAGCGCAAAAAGCGCCCGCCTGCTAGCGCCAATGACCCCGAATACACATATGGCTGTTTTGGGGAAAACAAATGGGCGGAAAATGGAATACACAAGCGCAGCTGGTACAGAGAAGAGTAAAAAAAACTATCCTCATTCAGAGGAGCAGCCAGCCGAGCCAAACACTGAAAGAGTCCGGGAGAGAGGATTTTTATGTTTTCTGTTCTGTGTGAGTGAGTGAGAGTAGGAGTGTGTGCAGGGTGTGTGTATGTATACCTTCCCACCATCTGAGAGTTGTTATAGACCGGGACATTAGGCCTGTCGCTGCTGTTGTAGGGACCGAAGTGGCAGTTTGGAGCACCAAACCATTCATCAAAACCATGCTCCAGAGGTAGGTGGTGAGCTCTGTGGCCAAGATGCCTTAGGCCAGGACAAATGATGGGGGAAGGAGAAACACAGAATTAGAATTGTCACTATTGTTACCACTTCAAATTAGATCAAAATTAATGGTGCCCACCACTTGCCGATGATCTTGTTGACGTAACCCTTCTTCTTCAGTATCTGTGGTAATAGAATTTCATCCCTTGAGATCCCTCCTACTATCTCTTGGGGTGTGTAGGCTGCAAAGGTCAGGGGTTACATTAATTTGTGTGGCAAAGCAGCAAGGAAAATATAACTCAAAAGAGAGAGTTAGAGCTCACCATTCCTGGCATGGGCATTGGTGGTATAGAATCCATTCCTAACTGGTAATCGTCCTGTCAGAAGTGAAGCTCTGGCTAAGGAGTATTGGATAAGAGACATCAAAATCATGTTTTGATAAACAATTTAAATGATCAGCTGAATGCGGAGTTAAAGTGGGAGAGGCTGCATGTGATTTTACATAAAGTTCCACAGTATATAACTAGTTAGATCCAGGTTAAGCAAGCATTTTATCGAGAAGCAGTGTGGCTTGGCAGGGTCGTGTTTCGGAAAACAGATGGCTCTCGACCTTCGCCTCTCCCGAGTACGTACGGGAGTTGCAGCGATGGTATAAGACTATCACTACCAATTGGATATCACGAAATCGGGGAGAAAAAAGGGGGTAAAAAATGTAATAATAAAGAAATAAAGGGAAAAAAATAACAAAAAGACTAATAAATAAAAAAGTATGTGCAAAGCTGTCATCAAAGCAAAGGGTGGCTAGTTTTAAGAATCTAAAATATATTTTGATTTGTTTAATACTTTTTTGGTTACTACATGATTCCATATGTGTTATTTCATAGTTTTAATGTCTTCACTATTATTCTACGATGTAGAAAATAGTAAAAATTAAGAAAAACACTTGAATGAGTAGGTGTGTCCAAACTTTTGACTGGTACTGTATGTATGAACCAAGTTGAGCTTTGCATTTGGGTTTTGCGTCAGGCTATATTTTCAAATAAAAATATATACACTACCGTTCAAAAGTTTAGGGTCACTTAGAATTGTTTTTTTTTTTTTTTTTAAAGCTAATTTTTCATCCATTAAAATAACATAACATTGATCAGAAATGCAGTGTAGACATTGTTAATGTTGTAAATGACTATTGCAGCTGGAAACAGCAAATTTTTAATTGAAAATCTACATTGGTGTACAGAGGCCCATTATCAGCAACCATCACTCCTGTGTTCCAATGGCACATTGTGTTAACTAATCCAAACTGATCCTTTTAAAAAGGCTAATAGATCATTAGAAAACCCTTTTGCAGTTATGTTAACACAGCTGAAAACTGTTGTCCTGATTAACGAAGCAATAAAACTAGCCTTCTTTAGACTAGTTGAGTATCTGGAGCATCAGCATTTGTGGGTTTGATTACAGGCTCATAATGGCCAGAAACAAAGACCATTCTTCTAAAACTCGTCAGTCTATTATTGTTTTGAGAAATGAAGGCTATTCCATGCGAGAAATTGCCAAGAAACTGAAGATCTCGTACAACGCTGTGTACTTCACCCTTCATGGAACAGCGCAAACTGGCTCTAACCAGAATAGAGAGAGGAGCGGGAGGCCCCGGTGCACAACTGAGAAAGAGGACAAGTACAATTGAGTGTCTAGTTTTAGAAACAGACACCTCACAAGTCCTCAACTAGCAGCTTCATTAAATAGTACCCGCAAAACACCAGTCTCAACGTCAACAGTGAAGAGGCAACTCCGGGATGCTGGCCTTCTAGGCAGAGTTCCTCTGTCCAGTGTCTGTGTTCTTTTGCCCATCTTAATCTTTTCTTTTTATTGGCCAGTCTGAGATATGGCTTTTTCTTTGCAACTCTGCCTAGAAGGCCAGCATCCCGGAGTCGCATCTTCACTGTTGATGATGAGACTGGTGTTTTGCGGGTACTATTTAATAAAGCTGCCAGTTGAGGACTTGTGAGGCGTCTGTTTCTCAAACTAGACACTCAATTGTACTTGCCTCTTGCTCAGTTGTGCACCGGAGCCTCCCACTCGTCTTTCCATTCTGTTTAGAGCCTGTGTACGCTGCTATGTGAAGGGTGAAGTACACAGCGTTGTACGAGATCTTCAGTTTCTTGGCAATTTCTCGCATGGAATAGCCTTCATTTCTCAGAACAATAATAGACTGACGAGTTTCAGAAGAAAGATATTTGTTTCTGGCCATTATGAGCCTGTAATCGAACCCACAAATGCTGATGCTCCAGATATTCAACTAGTCTAAAGAAGGTCAGTTTTATTGCTTCTTTAATCAGGACAACAGTTTTCAGCTCTGCTAACATAATTGCAAAAGGGTTTTCTAATGATCAAATAGCCTTTTAAAATGAATAACATGGATTAGCTAACACAATGTGCCATTGGAACACAGGAGTGATGGTTGCTGATAATGGGCCTCTGTATGCCTATGTAGATATTCCATTAAAAATCAGCCATTTCCAGCTACAATAGTCATTTACAACATTAACAATGTCTACACTGCATTTCTGATCAATTTGATGTTATTTTAATGGACAAAAAATATGCTTTTCTTTAAAAAAAAACAAACAAGGACATTTCTAAGTGACCCCAAACTTTTGAACGGTAGTGTATATGGGAGCTCACCCTGGATATTGTGATTAAGCCACGTACCATTTCAGTATATGATTACACTTCTAATTAACATTCAGTGGCTGAATCCTCTAATACCCTCTCCGTGGCGTTAATTCAAATAGCCAGGTATGATGCAGTTGGCTTCCTTCAGGCACTCACATCACACACACATATGAGATAAGCAATTGATTAGGTCTTATTTGCTTAAATATTAATTAGAAAAAAGAAAAGGGTCGACCTATTTTGCATAACACGTTTATTCAAATTCCCAAATTAGGTATAATTAGCATATTTCAATAGTGTATTATCCCTATTAGCATAATGAGTCTTCTCCCCTCTATCACCCAGACACACACAGCTTAGGCTTCTGATGTATGCGTCACATTGTTTCAAAAGGCTTTTGAAGGATGCCTGCACCTACCACCAACCACTCACCAAATCCCACTTAATCACAGTGACGTTACCATCACTGCAACTATTCCTCTTCAATGACAATCACAATATTATTGAATTGTCATCATTGATTGTTGCACTGACAGTCAGGTTCTTATGCATGTGGTGCCAATTCCTATCCAGAATTGGTACCACACTAGCTATTCAGACTTTGAATCCCTTATGTCTTTATAATCAGTGTAATATGTTTTTTATATCTATGAATTGAAGAATTGGGACATTAATAAAGTATGAAATGTATGTAGCTGACACTCACATGGAGAGCAGAGGGGGTTAGCTGTGTAGAAGTTGGGGAACAGCATCCCCTGGGCAGCCATGGAGTCAAGGTTTGGGGTCTCCTTGGAGGGCTGGCCAAACACTCCCAAATCTCCCCAGCCCATCTAAAAACATTAGAGGAACAAGCTGTCAAATGTTAGTGGATCATTATGCTATGATAAGCAGCCTTTACATTAGAACACAACATCTCAAATAGAGTTGCAGATAAATGGTTACCATTTCCTGACAGAGACCAAATATAAAGCATATTTTGGCATGCTGTGTATTATTGTATGTCAATATATTTCAAGTATACGTGGTATATAATCAGAGAGGACACATCCAGTCATGTCAGCATTCCATTAGAGTAATCATGCTACAGGTTTTCGAGATCCCCCAAATCTCATCCCCCAAAAGTAACACTCCCCAAACTAAAAATGCATCAACATCTTACGTCATCCATAAGAATGATGATAATGTTCGGAGTCGACTTGTTTGAAGGAGTATCTGCCCAAAAACAACATATTAAACTACAAAACAATATCAAAGTTTGAATTAGACAGACATCCATTGCAGAAAGCAAGACTAAGAAAGCGATGAGGAAGTATCACATGATAACACATTCAGGAAGCACATGACGATTTCTCATTGTTTGCTTTCACGAGCTTTTTTAGCGCAACACTTGCGCATATTCAATTGGGTTTAGCTGACTTTACTACGCGATGTTGACACGCTTAAAAACACAAGTCCCGTTATTTTCCATGAACAGTTACACAAAATTACGGGAGAAGTTGAAGTTATCTGGCTTGTCTTTAGCTAGCACACACAGTCACGTGATACGTTTTGGCAGGCATAATTCCAAGATGGCGGTCTGTATAGCTGTCATCGCTAAAGAGGTAAAATGAAACAAGAATGATATTTACATCGACATTTGATGGAATGTAATTTGCATCTATTTTTTATGTACTAGCCTCCAATGGGAAAGGGGGATACCTAGTCAGTTGTACAACTGAATGCATTCAACTGAATCGTGTCTTCCGCATTTAACCCAACCCCTCTACGAACCTGAGTGGTGACTGTGATGCTATAAGGCTAGGTAGTAGCTTGCCAGCTGGGCTAACTAGTTAGTTAGCTAAATTGAGTATGGTTTATTTAGAACTGACTAGCTAGTTAGTAGCCTATGTCGTAGAGTTTACTTGAGAGATAAGCATACAATAATAATGCATCAAGTCAGACTTCAGATTAAAGGTTCAGACGAAGCTCGCTATTCGTATTCAATTGATATGCAGATCAGTGCTGTTCTTCAATATTGGTCCAAACCAAAGGTTGAGTTTTTTTAAATTCTAGCCCAACACACCCAATGTTAACAAAGTAGCTCATCATTAAGCCCTCGGGTGTGTTATTGGGCTGGAACAAAAGATTGCACACCCTCAACCTGTGGTCCAGCACCATATACATTCTATCTGCAAGTATTTGGCCCGGTTAACTTTTATGAATTGAGGTTTTATTATGAAGGTTACACTAATTAATTCTCTATTCTGTTAGAATTATCCTCTGTTCATCCGAAGTGTACCCGTACAGAATGAACTGAAGTTCCACTACACGGTGCATACCTCTCTGGATGTGGTGGAAGAGAAGATTTCAGCAGTCGGCAAAGCAATGGCAGACCAGAGAGAGCTTTACCTTGGGTTGCTGTACCCAACGGAGGACTACAAAGTGTATCCTCATTTGATAAAATGGTATAGTACACTTCTGTCTGCATCATACAATTTGATAGAAAAATTATGTATACTCCTTTACCGACATACCAGATATGGCTATGTGACAAACTCTAAGGTGAAGTTTGTCATTGTCGTGGACTCATCAAACACATCTCTGCGAGACAATGAGATTAGAAGTGTAAGTCAACCCCTGACTCTGTATGTTTCTCTTAATGGCTTGCAGGGGATCTGGTTGATTAAACTACTTGAGTTATTCTTTCCTTCAGATGTTCAGAAAGCTACACAACTCATTTACTGATGTGATGTGCAACCCATTCTACAATCCTGGAGACACCATTCAGTCTAAGTAAGCTACCCCCACTACACTGTTACTTATGTAATGGTGTATATCAAAATTGCTATAATCATTGTGATTTCCACCTTTTTTTCCTCCAGGGCCTTTGACAGCATTGTGTCTGCAATGATGGTGCAAGCTAGCTGATATTGTCCTCCCGAACATCTGTACATAATTTCCAGAAACCCTTTACATGTTGCCTCGTGTATAACAGTGAAATAAACTGTCCATCAGAACCTCCATTTCAAATAAGCACTCAAGTGTAATTCATTTATTCATTTCTAAAGCAAAAGATGGTTGACAAATTATATACAGCGATAAACATTGCTTCAAGTACATAGCAACCACTCAGTCGCTCAAACTGCCAATTGCATGTCAATATAGTTACAAAAGAAAGCCAATCACACCCCAAATGTTATCATTTGTGTTTGGTGTTTTACAACAACTATACTTACAAGCTCGATAGCCACACCAACAGTGAGTGTGATCTGATCAAAACATCCTTAAAAAAAAAAAAAAGTTTCTGACATGGCAAATGGCTGTGCATTCAAAAAGTTATTGGGGTAAATAATGGCACAGAAACTGCTCAAGAAATAAAACACCACCATAGGCACAATCTTTAACCGTATTAAGCAGCAAACCAAGGCTGGCCTCATCCATTTCCCCTACAATAAGAGGACAAAATGGCCATTGCAAAGTCTCTTGTTAGGATTAAGTTGCAATAACTTTTTATAGAGACAGTTAACAAAAGTTGCCATATGAATTAATTCAATGAGGTTGAAATCTGCTTTTCTCTCGATTTCTGCCCATTAACATGCATTGAAAATAATTTGCAAATGAGTCGAGTAGAGACGAGCAAGACACGATTTCCTGAAATTCTCATTCCATGTTGATATCAAACAATAACTTGAATCCAGACGTGATTCAGTAGTGTTGCTGCGGGTGCATGTGTCCACTGTGCCCCGGCCCAGAGTGGTCAGTGGGTGGGGTTATGAGAAGAAGGCATGGGTGCCGTTTAGGGCCCTGCTCACGGTGCTCAGGAACCCCCCAGTGTCTCTTCCCAGCTGGGGGCCCGTAGGGGTGTGGTGAGACTGACCTGGCAGGGCCAGTATTGTAGCGGAACCTGCCTTGTTGATACCCATTGTATCTGGGTGGGTGGAAACCTCGCCCCCTGGATCGAGCACCTCTGTGAATCCCCCTGTCTGTGGTGCTGATTCCTGGCATGTTGGTCCTTTTAGGCAATACCTGCAATGCAAAGGCCAAAGAAAATACCTACTAAAAGACCTGGAATCATAATTAACAGGGAAACTTAATTCTGCTCAATTTATTCAAGAATGTGCAACTTTATCAAGTGTGTTTTGAGTTTAGAATTCAGGTTTCCCTTCCTACTAACCTTTATGACTCTGTCTCTGAATACCGTCTCATCCAGGCTCATGGCAGTCTGCACTGAGTCCCTGTCATGGAACTCAATATATGCAAAACTGGGAGAAAGAAAGTCGTTAACAGTTTGAGTATGTGATTGTGTATAAGTTAACAGAACATACAAAATGTCCAAGAAACAAATAAAATGGTGCATAAACCATGTAATTGGACTTGGCATTGAAACTGAGGTCCCACATGATGGGATGGATAGTTAACCTCACCCCTTGGGATGGCCAGAGAATTTGTCACAAAGGATGGTTACTCTGTTGACAGGACCACAGCCATTGAAATGGATCTCCAACTCATCTGCAGTGGCACCATACTCCACCTGTTTAATGTCCATAAAATATCATGAGTCTATGCATGAGGACCCTCGGTTACTGTGTGGATATCGTATCAAATATGAATTGTGTATAACTTGACATGAATGCTAAATGTAGACATTAATTTAAAAAAATAAACCTTACATTTCCCACATAGACAGATCTGTTGTCAGCATCTATCCTTTCCTCATGGGTCATTGTATAGAACATTCCTGCTGTTTTGAACAGAAGAGAACACTGGAGCATATTGCACAGGACAGAAATTGAAAGACATCAAACACAAAGCAACTAATTACAACACCACCAAGAGGAACTGAGGACTAGTTAGATATATTTATCAAGAGGAGTTTGCAAGACGACAGCCCCATTCCGTCAGAGGAAGGGATAACCTGAAATAGAGGCTGCCGGGCCTTGGGCAATGATAAAACCCTTCTGGAACGCTGCGGCTCACTGCTCGTCTCATTGGGCAATGATGAGGCTCATGTGAGCCACACCGTGTCAGGCCAGCCCAGCAGATGGGCTCAGGTGTGGGCCAGCTGGCTAGGCTGAACAGGAGCTGGAGCTCAGCTGAACAGGAGCTCACCTGCCTGGATCTGTCTCTCTGTTGCCTCATACTGCACTGCTCTCAGCCGCTCCTCCTCCTCCATCTCTTGCACCCGTGCCTTGATGGCTTCAAGCTCCTATATGCAATGGGAAATGCCAAAACATCTGAAATACGCATTGTCATAGGGGTAGTGTAGGAATATGCAGTATGAAACCATTAAAAAAAAAACAACTTTCAGACAACATAAAAACATGTCTGAAATGTATGAGATAAGAACGCCTTGAAGTTTCGGATGCCTAGCATCTCAAGTGGCCTATTTGAACAGCTGTTTTAAGTTGTTGTTTGAGGATGCAATTATATTGTTGTTCAGAACCACACTTGCTGCTGCCACATTACGCAGGCGCGCCCCAGTGGATGGATATATTGTGGCAAGATAATGCAGTTTAAACCTACAAACTGTCATATCAATCAGGTAACATAAGTAGAACATAGACGTAGCATATGTGCTGCAGTAATAATACAATAGGCTACCTGGAATATCATTTGACCCTACGTTATGTAGCCTACAATCAATTGCGCATTCAAGAAAAAAAAAACAGTAGGCTAGCCTGCAATTTGTATCACGCAAGGCCAAATACAATTATCTCATGTTTTCTTACATACCGGGTCCTCCATGTAATGATCTCCCGTGAGCTCGCCTTCTATGTACATATCTTGCCTTTGCTCCGCCATATTCAGTGCTCAACAGCAGACACCAAACCCATGCCCGCAGACGCCACTTCAATCCCGCGACGTCGCTCTCTTGTAGCCAGTCCAGTGTAGAAGACTCCAATGCAATCGATGTTTTTTTTTAATCACTTCTCCGATTTGAATAAGGTTAATAAATGTAGCCTATATACGGAAGTTTGTTTGGATTAAATAAAAATATCTTCCCGCGGACGGAATCTACCCACGCCCTTGTCAATAGTGGTTGCTTACCTGTCTGTCAAATATGACGAGAGGGAATGTCAATTAATTGTCACCTGTCTGTGCATCACATGGTTGTGGGCTTGCCCCATCAGTAGTTGGATTGGCATTTTATGAAAATAAATCTATATGGTATAATTTTATTTTCATATATGCAAATAAATGCATTCTCGTGTGGTTTCAATGTGAACTGCTATTGATTACAATGTCAGGATAAGGGGACTTGTCCAAATGCTGCCCATACCTCATGCTGCCCGTACACAACTGTCCCCCTCTATGGACTATGTGAAATATAATGTAAATAACAGTAGAAAGCCTGTTGTGGTCTTTGTCTATGGTTTACGTTAATCTTAACCAAACGGTTGTCCAAACGGTCTGATACTCCTTCCATTTCAATATTATCGCTTGCACAGTGCTCCTTGGGATGTTTAAAGCTTGGGAAATCTTTTTGTATCCAAATCCGGCTTTAAACTTCTTCACAACAGTATCTCGGACCTGCCTGGTGTGTTCCTTGTTCTTCATGATGCTCTCTGCGCTTTTAACGGACCTCTGAGACTATCACAGTGCAGGTGCATTTATACGGAGACTTGATTACATACTTCCACTTCATGATTGTGTCCCACTTGTTTTTGATTCTTCACAAAAAAATACAGTTTTATATCTTTATGTTTGAAGCCTGAAATGTGGCAAAAGGTCGCAAAGTTCAAGGGGGCCGAATACCTTACGCAAGGCACTGTATGCTGAGCACTTGTTGGCTGCTTTTCCTTCACTCTGCAGTCCAACTCATCCCAAACCATCTCAATTGGGTTGAAGTCGGGTGATTGTGTAGGACAGGTCATTTGATGCAGCACTCCATCACTCTTCTTCTTGGTCAAATAGCCCTTACACAGCCTGGAGGTGTGTTGCGTCATTGTCCTGTTGAAAAACAAATGATAGTCCCACAAAGTGCTAACCAGATTGGGTATCGCTGCAGAATGCTGTAGTAGACCTGCTGGTTAAGTGTGCCTTGAATTCTAAATAAATCACTGACAGTGTCACCAGCAAAGCACCCCCACACCATCACACCTCTTCCTACATGCTTCAGGGTAGGAACCACACATTCGGAGATCATCCGTTCACCTACTCTGCGTCTCACAAAGACACAGCGGATGGAACCAAAAATCGCAAATTTGGACTCATCAGACCAAAGGACAGATTTCCACCGATCTAATGTCCATTGCTCACGTTTCTTGGCCCAAGCAAGTCTTTCCTTCTTATTGGTGTCCTTTAGTAGTGGTTTCTTTGCAGCAATTCAACCATGAAGGACTGATTCATGCTGATTCACACTCATCTCAACAGTTGAGATGTGTCTGTTACTTGAACATTGTGAAGCATTTATTTGGGCTGCAATTTCTGAGGCTGATAACTCTAATGAACTTATCCTCTGCAGCAGAGGTAACTGCGTCTTCCTTTCATGTGGCGGTCCTCATGAAAGCCAGTTTCATCATAGTGCTTGATGGTTTTTGCGACTGCACTTGAGAAAACTTTAAAAGTTCTTGAAATGTTCCAGATTGACTGACCTTCATGTCTTAAAGTAATGATGGACTGTCGTTTCCCTTTGCTTATTTGAGCTGTTCTTGCCATTATATGGACCTGGTCTTTTACCAAATAGGGCTATCTTCTGTATACCAACCCTACCTTGTCACAACACAACTGATTGGCTCAAACACATTAAGAAGGAAAGAAATTCCACAAATTAACATTTAGCAAGGCACACCTGTTAATTCAAATGTATTCCAACTTCATGAAGTTGGTTGAGAGAATGCCAAGAGCGTGCAAACTGTCATGGCAAAGGGTGGCTACTTTAAAGAACCTCAAATATAAAATATATTTTGATTTGTTTAACACTTTTTTGGTTACTACATGATTCCATATGTGTTATTTCATTGTTTGGATGTCTTCACTATTATTCTACAATGGAGAAATTGGTCAAAAATTGAATTTAAAAAACCTTGAATGAGTAGGTGTGTCCAAACTTTTGACTGGTACTGTATATACACTACCGTTCAGAAGTGTCACGTTCTGACCTTAGTTCCTTTGTTTTATCTTTGTTTTTGTATGGTCAGGGTGTGAGTTGGGGTGGGCAGTCTATGTTTGTTTTCTATGTTGGTTTTTGTGTTCGGCCTAGTATGGTTCTCAATCAGAGGCAGGTGTCGTTAGCTGTCTCTGATTGAGAATCATACTTAGGTAGCCTTTTTCCACCTGGCTTTTGTGGGTGTTTGTTTCCATGTGAGTGTTTGGGCCACACGGTACTGTTTCGGTTTTGTAAATTCACGTCATCGTTTATTGTTTTGATTCAGTGTTCAGTGCTTTCTTTAATTAAAATCATCATGAACACTTACCACGCTGCGAAAACCTTACACCTTACAAGAAGTTTGGGGTCACTTAGAAATCTCATTGTTTTTGAAAGAAAAGCCGTTTTTTTTGTCCATTTAAAATAACATCAAATTGATCAGAAATACAGTGTAGACATTAATGTTGTATATGACTTTTGTAGCTGGAAACGGCAGATTTTTTATGGAATATCTACATAAGCGTGCAGAGGCCCAGCAACCATCACTCCTGTGTTCCAATGGCACGTTGTCTTAGCTAATCCAAGTTTATCATTTTAAAATGCTAATTGATCATGACAACCCTTTTGCAATTATATTAGCACAGCTGAAAACTGTTGTTCTGATTAAAATAGCAATCAAACTAACCGTCTATAGACTAGTTGAGTATCTGGAGCATCAGCATTTGTGGGTTTGATTACAGGCTCAAAATTGTTAGAAACAAAGACCTTTCTTCTGAAACTCATCAGTCTATTCTTGTTCTGAGAAATGAAGGCTATTCCATGCGAGAAATTGGCAAGTAACTGAAGATCTCGTACAACGCTGTGTACTTCACCCTTCACAGAGCAGCGTACACTGGCTCTAAACAGAATGGAAAGACGAGTGGGAGGCCCCGGTGCACAAATGAGCAAGAAGACAAGTACATTAGAGTGTCTAGTTTGAGAAACAGACGCCTCACAAGTCCTCAATTGGCAGCTTTATTAAATAGTACCCGCAAAACACCAGTCTCATCGTCAACAGTGAAGAGGCGACTCCGGGATGCTGGCCTTCTAGGCAGAGTTGCAAAGAAAAAGCCATATCTCAGGCTGGCCAATAAAAATAAAAGATTAAGATGGGCAAAAGAACACAGACACTGGACAGAGGAACTCTGCCTAGAAGGCCAGCATCCCAGAGTTGCCTCTTCACTGTTGACGTTGAGACTGGTGTTTTGTGGGTACTATTTAATGAAGCTGCCAGTTGAGGACTTGTGAGGCATCTGTCATTTGCCCGGTACAGTTGAAACCGTGATTAATCCATGAAGAGCACACTTCTCCAGTGTGCCAGTGGCCATCGAAGGTAATTATTTGCCCACTTAAGACGGTTACGACGCCGGACTGCAGTCAGGTCCAGACCTTGTGGAGGACGATAAGCACACAGATGAGCTTCCCTGAGAGGGTTTCTGACAGATTATCCAGAAATTCCTTGGTTGTGCAAACCTAGTTTCATCAGCAGGTCCACGGGGCTGGTCCAATTGCACGCTCTGTCAAAACTTGAGACATCTATTGCATTGATTTGTGTGACAAAACTGCACATATTAGTGACTTTTTATTGTCCCCAGCACAAGGTGCACCTGTTTAATGATTGTGCTGTTTAATCAGCTTCTTGATATGCTACACCTGTCAGGTGGATGGATTATCTTGGCAAAGGAGAAATGCTCACTAACAGGGATATAAACAAAATTGCACAACATTTGATAGACATACAGTGGGGCAAAAAAGTATTTAGTCAGCCACCAATTGTGCAAGTTCTCCCACTTAAAAAGATGAGAGGCCTGTAATTTTCATCATAGGTACACGTCAACTATGACAGACAAAATGAGAAAATCACATTTTAGGATTTGTAATGAATTCATTTGCAAATTATGGTGGAAAATAAGTATTTGGTCACCTACAAACAAGCAAGATTTCTGGCTCTCACAGACCTGTAACTTCTTCTTTAAGAGGCTCCTCTGTCCTCCACTCGTTACCTGTATTAATGGCACCTGTTTGAACTTGTTATCAGTATAAAAGACACCTGTCCACAACCTTATACAGTCACACTCCAAACTCCACTATGGCCAAGACCAAAGAGCTGTCAAAGGACACCAGAAACAAAATTGTAGACCTGCACCAGGCTGGGAAGACTGAATCTGCAATAGGTAAGCAGCTTGGTTTGAAGAAATCAACTGTGGGAGCAATTATTAGGAAATGGAAGACATACAAGACCACTGATAATCTCCCTCGATCTGGGGCTCCACGCAAGATCTCACCCCGTGGGGTCAAAATGATCACAAGAACGGTGAGCAAAAATACCAGAACCACACGGGGGGACCTAGTGAATGACCTGCAGAGAGCTGGGACTAAAGTAACAAAGCCTACCACCAGTAACACACTACGCCACCAGGGACTCCTGCAGTGCCAGACGTGTTCCCCTGCTTAAGCCAGTACATGTCCAGGCCTGTCTGAAGTTTGCTAGAGAGCATTTGGATGATCCAGAAGAAGATTGGGAGAATGTCATATGGTCAGATGAAACCAAAATATAACTTTTTGGTAAAAACTCAACTCGTCGTGTTTGGAGGACAAATAATGCTGAGTTGCATCCAAAGAACACCATACCTACTGTGAAGCATGGAGGTGGAAACATCATGCTTTGGGGCTGTTTTTCTGCAAAGGGACCAGGACGACTGACCCGTGTAAAGGAATGAATGAATGGGGCCATGTATTGTGAGATTTTGAGTGAAAACCTCCTTCCATCAGCAAGGGCATTGAAGATGAAACGTGGCTGGGTCTTTCAGCATGACAATGATCCCAAACACACTGCTCGGGCAACGAAGGAGTGGCTTCGTAAGAAGCATTTCAAGGTCCTGGAGTGGCCTAGCCAGTCTCCAGATCTCAACCCCATAGAAAATCTTAGGAGGGAGTTGAAAGTCTGTGTTGCCCAGCAACAGCCCCAAAACATCACTGCTCTAGAGGAGATCTGCATGGAGGAATGGGCCAAAATACCAGCAACAGTGTGTGAAAACCTTGTGAAGACTTACAGAAAACGTTTGACCTCTGTCATTGCCAACAAACGGTATATAACAAAGTTTTGAGATAAACTTTTGTTATTGACCAAATACTTAAGTTTCCACCATAATTTGCAAATAAATTCATAAAAAATCATACCATGTGATTTTCTGGATTTTTTCTCTCATTTTGTCTGTCATAGTTGAAGTGTACCTATGATGAAAATTACAGGCCTCTCTCATCTTTTTAAGTGGGAGAACTTGCACAATTGGTGGCTGACTAAATACTTTTTTGCCCCACTGTAAGCTTATTGTGGGTAAGGAACATTTCTGGGATCTTAAAACATGGGACCAACACTTTACATGTTGCGTTTATATTTCTGTTCAGTGTATTTACATTTTGTTGACTCCAATGCAGTTCCTGGTCGCAACCCCGACTTTGAATACCCCTACGCCAAAATACGATTTTCCAACTTACCTGTGCAGCAGTATTTCATTATGACATTGAAATAAGGATCTTTGACTCAGAAAATCAGGAAATATGTTTGATATTTCATTTCATTTTTAATTACGCAGTTACATAGCTCAACACAGACAATAACCTGAATTAGAATGTTTACAGCTTCACACATCCAACATAGCGCACAGTTAAAGAAGGGGAATAGCAAAAAGGGAAGGAAAGCATGCAATAAATAAATAAAATCAGAATGAAATTCTTCTGGCACAGTTCACTTCATCTAAAGAATGGTAATAGAACCCTTAAAGAGGAAAATACATTTTTCTTCAAAGCGCCAACCTTTCCTACAGAAACATTTTTTTTCTGTAATAATGTATTGCACAATACAGTATATAATGCTTCCCTACACATATAAAACCAAGTCTTTGTTTGTCTTGAAGTAATAATGTAACAAAAAAAAAAAAAACACTTTCATCCCTACCATGGCTTGGGGAGACCAAGAGCTGTATCCACTTTTGCCATCTCAGCTTTGTATCAGTGCGGGCTTTACAGGGCAATCAATCGCTAAAATCAGATGAGCCAGGAAACTCCATTGACAGAAAGGTGGTAAATGGTTAGGGAGAGGCTGATGCCAACATGCTAGTATTTGCCATCAAAAACACAGAATTTGCCCTCTTCATGTATGCTGTAATAAAAACCTAAAGAGATAAGAAAGTGGTCTGTATGTGTGAATGAATGACAGTCTTTATCTATATATAAGAGGCAAAGACCTCCAGGCTATGTAGATTTTACATCAGAGGCAGGAACAGTCCTCCTAATACCCCATTATGACATGAGTCATCACAGGGCATGAATGAAATAGAACACTCCACACACAGTTGGTCTTCCATTATTCCATGTCCAGAACGTGAATCCTTTCCTCAGAGCCCATACCACTTTAGGAACCTTGTTGACCTTGTCTGGCCATAAAAAAAGAGAATTAGTTGTCTTTCTCTCCAGTGGGTCACACAGAACAGGAACTCAGCATGCTAACTCTACTTGAGCTGTCCTTTCAGTGACAGCTTACATGGCCAAATGTCCAACAGCATCAACCCCTGTATAGACCTGCCCAAAGAACATGTGCCCCAATGCTGGGCTAAAGAAGTGACAGCAGAGAAAGAGAGAGATGGTGTGATAGATATTACAAACACACATTATTTTTTTTTGGTCAATAAAAATAGTATTTGCCACAAGTTGTGACAAATGAAAGAGTTATTGTGTTTCAGGGTTGATTCGCAGACAAGCAAAGCACACAGAGAGCATTAAAGGATAATGTGTATTGAAATGTCGTCAAAACCTACGGTAATGTTGTGGATAATATGGTGGGTGAGTTCACTCTGTATTTCCCTCTCAGTGCACTGCTACATCTTTAGAATTCTCTGCCATTATTCTGACTGAGATGTTTCATTAAAGCTCTGAAGGTTCAAGTAGTTTGTACAGAGAAACTGTGAAAAGAGAAAAACAAGTACACACACACACACACACACACACCATGCATTTATTCCGTCTGTAAGCAAGGCTTAGGAAGAAAACTCAAAGCAATCATTACGCATTCCGGAGATGTTTCTGTAGTCTTATCTGAGGCATTAGATATGTAGAAACAAGCGCTTTGATTGCTTGAATAAATAATCTACAAATCTCCACCTTCACAGATGCGTTGGTTGTTTGTTTTTGTCTTGTGCTTTGAGCATGTGTTTATTTCAGACACTTTGGTTAACAGGTATAGTTGGCCTCAAGCCTCCTTATTTCTGGTCTTACTCGACACAATTTCAAAATCCACCGCCGTGCAGAAATACTTTGGTCTGTGCTTTTATTTGTTGTGGACTACAAATGGCATGTAATGGTTTTACGTTCAGCTTGGGGATGGAAGGAATTACTGTATATCGAACCCTGGACAGTGTTGTGTACGCAGAGAGTCCTAGAATCAAAATCATCTGAGTGTCACTATTTCTGACTGACAAGAGGTTGAGGTGCGAAAATATACACATTGCAAAGTAATCAGTATTAGACCTTTCGGGTTTGTTTCCTATTTGCTCTGATGTTTGTGTGAGTTTGCATGTCTGCTCGCAGCCCTGCTCCCAAAGCTCAGTGACCTCTCCCAGTCATGTGCTGCAGGGTCACAGGAGGTAGCTTGTGGTGGGTCAGGAGACAGGAGGGATGTTCAGGTGGGGGTTAAAGAGCAGAGGGTTGAAGAGGTTTAGAAACACAAACAGGCTGAAGTCATTTCAATACACCGGTAATAACATACGACACACATATACACGCAGATGCAGGGTACCTCGCAGCTTATCACACTTGAACGATTTATATATTACTTTTTGATACTGACATATAGGAAAATAGATCATGTACATATGTGATAAATTAAACAACACTGTCAATGCTAATTGACATCTAATCGTTTCTGCGTCAATATGTCACTCTGGGTTTTAAATGTGAAAGAGCCTGGCAGACCATACTTGTAACAGTAGAACATAAAACAACACAAGAGCTTGGTTCATTTTAGAGTTATGTGGCCAATTGGTTCGGGATTATTAGATCATTCATTTTAACATGGCAGGTACAGTCCCTATTTAATGCTATGTTTGAAAGCCATTTGAGCCTGTAATTCTAATTTAATGATGTTTTAACTTATAGCTTGTGATGACATTACTGTATGAGATGGCATTCCTCCTTGTTAGCCTGTGATTGTGAAGACATCTGTTCCAACTCTCCCAGGTTCTGAGTCCTTTTTGCCTTGCTAGGATCCTAAAGCTACACGAGGAAAAAATGACTGAGACTGCATCGTCACAAACTAATCTATGGACAGAGTAAGAAAAAATAACCAGTGGAAAGGATTGGCCAGTATCATGGTTAGGTTAAGCTTCAGACTTCCAGACCAGTGTGTTGGCTTTTTTTTTGAGGGCAGCCCACAGGGTTTTCAGTGTGGCCCACTGCAGTGGCACTTCAGCCCAATGGATGGCAATGTTTCACACAGATACAGATAGCTTTTTGGGCACAAGTTCTTGCGTTCTGAATCCAATATCCAGAGTAGTGGAGTAATTTAGCCTCATGCTAGGACGCTTTTAGAATCAATGTGTGATAAGCCTCTCTTTCTCCTCTTTAAAACCATCATCTTGGGCCTGTCATGAGAGCTATAGCTGGCTCCTCTTGAAGGGAGTCAGTGGAGTACGCTGCCATCAATCATAGGGGGAGCTATAAGAACTGTGACTCCAGAAGAAAACCACTATCGCTGCCAACATCCCTCCTCATAACATATTTTTGAGATTACACACTCAACAGATTTTGCTAATCTGGTAGAAAAGAAGGATTTATGAGAAATGAAAATTCCTTTGATTAAAAAATGAACTGGAAAGAAATCATATTCTGGACATTGTACATTACTTTCAAGGTTTCTGTTATTTGGCAAACACATTTTTGGACCTCTTTAAATACTATGTACATTCACATTAAGTTACTGATGTTATTTTAAATATATTTATATGTATCTATATTATATGACCCCCTATGGGTAGTTGCTGAGGTTCCACCCAGTAGCTGAATTCTCTTCATATTGCACCTCTGTCCTCTCACTGTCTTACAATGCGAGCAATATAAAATATTCTACAAGAGGATTTTCTTTTCATTGATAAAGATACAACAAATTGAACGATAAGTACAACATGGGGTTTTCTCTCCTAGAGTCTTTGCTCCTGCTTCAATGTTTTGTCCAAACTTAAAAAGAAGAAAAGTCCCTCTTTCTGAAAACGCACAAGGGCAGCACAGGTGGACACCAGAGACAGAGACACATATTTTTTTTATCGAGAAACAAAGAAAGGAATATCTACAAGCAGGTTTGATCCCTTCCCAGATATCTGCTCAGAGGTTATGTCCAAAGGGGGTAGGGTTGACAGAGGAACGAGAGAGTTTTAGGGAGGAACATACGGGAAAGTGGGGGGGAGGTAGAAAGAGAGAGAGAAGAGAACTGAGTCTACACCGCTTATGAGGCTCGTTAGTCTGTTTGTCATGCTTTGGAAAAAGAGGGTGAAAAGGTACGACTCACTGAAATGTATCCTCTTGATAGAGTTGAAAAAAAAACATAATTAGGAACAAAAGTCTTGTCCGTACTGTACAATGCTTGCTTGGACAGGTTCTCAGTTTTTTTGAGGTTATTTTTGGCAGTTCCAATGCCTTTCATCTTCTTTTTGAGGCCAAGTAGCTGCTTCTTTGTCCATTCCGTTGCCATTTACATAAATCACTGTCACATTCAGTGGTTCGTCCTTCCATTTCAATTGTCTATTGTGGCAGGCGTTTCAAATGTTTGCTCTGGATTTCTCTCTCTGTGGATCACTGTGGGTATTTTCAGGCTGACAGAGGCCAGCTACAGTACACTCAATATAGAGTTTTAGTGTGACTCCTGTTGTTGCTCTACAGGCTTTATCTCCCAGAGCTTTGCTGCTGAGGAGGTGAAGTTGCTTGCGTTTGGTTACAAGATGAGTGCTTCTCCTTGTCTCTTAGTAACTTTGGCAGTGTAATAAAAAGGTTTGGATCATGTTTTTTCCCTTCTTTGAATTCATTTGGGTTCACATCGGTACAGAGAGGTGAGTCCGGTGTCATTTTCTTGGCTCGCTAGCAAGGTAGTTCACTTTTTTATTAAAGTTATTTCTCTTCTTCTTATTTGTTTAGAATATTTGGACTTTTCTTTGTCTTCCTTAAAGCCCCAAAATGAATCATTAGATAAATAATTAGCCGTATTATGGAAGAGTTTCTTAGGGGGCAAAAAAAATCGCACCATGAGTGTATCTTATCCCCTCTCCTACATCAGAACAGGGGTTTCCGGACTGGTGTCTGGCTTCTTAGATAGGGGACCTCAATCAGGACATGTCCATGGCCCAGTACACAGAGGAGCCTGTTCTATAGACGCATCTATCTATCCATCTCTCAGAGGTCTGGGCTGTTAGTGCACATGCTGGGGGTTAAGAGTCATCCCACTCCTGCTGCGTTAAAGGGAAATCCTCTCCAAGTGCTAAATTCAGATATCTCTTCTTCACAATAAGTGTGGTACCATAACGGGTCTCATGCAATGCAAGCCCCCGACATACACAGCATTGACTGGGCTTATGTTACTGAGGCCACGTGCTGGTCTGGCATATAACAATGCTTATCTTCACACGACAGTGTCAGAGTTCAATAACCAAGTCTGGTGTGTTTTTTTGTTGTTGTAATAGATAGGAAGTTCTGCTTCTGCATGGGTTTATCTTGAGCATACAGTAAAGTAAGCCCTAGCCATGCTAAACACAACAGTGGACCCCTTGACCAGTTTCGAGTTTGACAGAGAGAAAGTCTGTGCGGCTGAGAGACAGTCAGAACGATTTTTGGGGGGAGGTTGAGGAGTTGAGAAAACGAGGCCTTCGGGTAGCTACGAAGTAGTCAACGGTGCAGTATTCACGGTAGGACCACTACAGATGCCGTACAAAAGAAGGAAAGGGTGCAGTGCGATCGATGGAGATTCCTCTGTTCATTAGGATGGATGGCAGCTGTACTGTAGCATCAGTGGGAGTGACTGGGCGTGGCAGGGCGGGGTCAGCGAGAGGTGGCGTCCAGCAGTGCAGGGGTCGCTGGGGTGGTGGAGCGTGAGGCACTGCTGGAGCTAGCCTCCTTAGGACTCCCGGAGAGACTGCCTCCCCCACCACCGCTGGTCTGGCCGGGCAGGGAGAGTGGACCAGGGGGGGTGCTCTCTGAGTGTGTAGGGGGTGCGCTGGAGGAGGGGGTGCCCAGAGGAACACTACTGCCCCCGGGGAGGCCCTGTAGACCCTGGCCACAGACGTGGTGGTGCTTCTCCCAGTCTTTGTGCTGGCAGAAGGAGCCGCAGTAGCGTGCCGTGTTGCAGCCGCTGCACGTCTCACTGGCCTTGCGTCCACAGTTCCAGCAGCTCTGGAGAGACAGTGGGAAGAAGGCATAGAGTTGATAAAATAAATCTCTGGTCGTCAACCTGTTATATTATTATACAAATATCATTGTTACCACTTATCAAATACTGTCATGCTATCAACAGGTGAGTTATTTAATTTTATGGGCAACATATTCCCACATTTATTGTCTGGGGCTACAAATGTCCCAAACCACTAGGTGGACTGTCCTGTCTTGTCCTGTCCTGTCTTCTCCTGTGCTGGCCCTGACACTGTTACTCCAACCATCCGCTTGTGAATGATGTTATTCAGACAGGCGGCTGGAGTCAATCTTTACTAATGAAATGAAAACATGGTGTTGACTCAGACCAGGTGCAGCCAGCTGTGGCTCACATTAACACCACAACCAGACAGTGTCCTGTTTAAGATATACACATTCTGTGCAGAATATGGGATTTTGATAGAGAACTGATAGGTTAAACACTTCTCCAGGCACTGTGAAAATCTGTTGCTCTGTGCAGAACCTGTCTGTGTAGCTCGAACACACACACATTGTATTTAGGACTCTGGCTTGTATAGAACTGGTGAATTAGCTTACTGAGATGCGAATGCTGGTGGTGGGGGGGGGCATGTTATGAAGTGTGTGTGACAGTAAGTAATGTGAAGAGAAGGTGTGTGTAAAATGTCTATTTTGAGGAAGTGTTACTGTGAGGTCTAAAATAAATGGGTTAGCTGTGTGACAGTTTGTTATGTAAAACGGGTGGTTGGTGGGTTGAGGTGACACGATTGATTGTGAGTGTGCTTTGTGATGCAGTGCAGCAGTGTGTGCCTGTGTTTACTGACAGTAGGGTGAGAAGTGTATCTTTCTTTTTGCCTGCTGCTGTACTGTGGTATGTTAGAGGGCACAGGGTGTGGGGCATGGGGTACACTCTTAGAAAAAAGGGTTCCAAAAGGGTTCTCCGGCTGTCCACATAGGAGATCCATATTTGGTTCCAGGTAGAACCCTTTTTGGTTCCATGTAGAACCCTCTGTGTTCCACCTGGAACCAACAGGGTCCTAACTGGAACCAAAAAGGGTTCCTAAACCCTTTTAGGGTTCTAGATAGCATCTTTTTTTCATTTATACTCTACGGAGACAGATCCTACGGGGCGTAGTGGAATGTAGCAATGTCGTCTTTCATCACAAAATGGGTGGCTCCTTGTAGTGCCTCCTTGTAACGCGCTGTATCATTCCTTGCGTAGTCATGGGGGCAGTAGGCAACGAAGCTCGCTCGGTTCCTCTATAGGCTATGCATCAAAGTAGCATTGATAAATTAGTATAATCTCAGCGACTGTTTAAACAAAAAACCAAACAACATTATAGCCTTATTAGAACCCCCCCCCCCCCATTCTATTTTTAGCTGATATGGGAGTGAATACATTGAAGCGGTATATCAAATTTGGATAATTTTGTAGGTTACAGAGGCAAGTATAAGAATATTTGCCAGGGCTTATTAATTCATTATAAATCTGATTATTTCACATTGTGACGTGGGAAGCTAAAAGCACAGATTGAACAATGAGACAGATATTTCACCGGATGTATAAATGTGAAGTATCCACTTGGCGTTTCCACTCACAAACAAATATGGTATTGAGAGGAAGCTCAGTGGCCAGCAGTGGGAGAAGATGGAACGAGATGGATTTTGGCCGACATTCTGCACATTTTCTCATCGATGAAACATTTGATCTCAATACAGTTTTTCTTTTCCCAAAACTAGAATCTGTTACGAACAGAGTGGACTAAGTTTTGTAGACTTTATCCTTTGCCAAAGTTTAAAATAATTGCGTTGTTTAGGAGTGCAAAGGCGAATTGAGTTATAGGATCTCGCTAGCTCGTGCTTGGCTCTGCCCACTATGACTCATTTGTTTCCGTTTGAAATGATAGGCTGTGGTCTATCTTGGTTTAGTTATAATCTTTGTAGAGCTACGTTGCGTGCACGTAGCTCTACGCATGTTAAGTGTGTGGAAAACTTAAGAGTGTAGGATAGTGTGGGGGCATGGGGTTGTGTGTGTGTGTTTGTGTGTCTGTGTGTGTGTGGGCGATAAGGCTGTGATGCTCACTTCGCTGGAGTCCTCCTGCTGGTTGATGACGGTCAGTGCATCCTCAGAGGCCTGTTTCCTGGCCTCGGCCAGCGCCCTCTCCATCTTGGACCTCTCAGCGGAGATCATCTCATGGGCCTTCCTCTCAGCGTCCGACACAGCCTTCTGTAGCTCCGACATGGCCTGCCTCTTCACCTCGTTCACTGCCTCCTCTGTGGAGAGAGAGCGAGAGAGAGCGAGAGAGAGAGAGAGAGAGAGAGAGAGAGAGAGAGAGAGAGAGAGAGAGAGAGAGAGAGAGAGAGAGAGAGAGGCGTCAGTCCCCATGACCGCTCCTACTCTGTCATCCTTTATTGAGGCACTCTAAGCGCTCCATTTGTATTATCTCGGCAAACAGATGCATATCATCCAAGATTTAAAGCATTTTGTCGGGAAAAAGAAGCCTGTTAATAATGAATTAAAAGACGTCTGGTAACAATCATTTCCAGCGCTGACACCAGCAGATGTCTCCAAACTTTGTTCGTAAACTTGCCTATTAACCCAGTACTCTGTGACTCTCTGCTTTTGATGAAAAGAAAATCAGAGTGAATGAACAAAGAAACAGACGTAAGAACTGAGGAGTGAAAATGGCTTCTGTGCCATTGATGCATAACTTTGCTAACAGGGGGTTAACTGTGGTAGAGGTCCTATCCCTGGCCTTTGTTCTACAAATGCCAACTCATGTGAGTGAATAGGCAGTGTTTTTAGAGAAGTCCGGTGTGTGAACTCCTTTACAGACACGAGTCCAAAATAGACGCTAAGGCTGGTTCTGATTAGAAGACAGTGGTAATCCGGCTAGGAAGGAATCACAATCCCTCTCATTAGTTTCGTCATGTTACAAGGAGACCATAACACAACATCAGAGATTCATTTAGTTTTAGCTCTTGCAGAATTCTGCCGAGAGAAAACAGCTGCCCCGCATAATCCAACTAATTAAATCCTCATGTTCAATCACCAAATGGATATTTTATGACCATGAAAAATATCATATCAAATGCCTTGTACAACCAAAACGAGGGGAAGTTGTATTACTAGATTCGTCTCCCTTCTACACACAGACATGACGTGAGAGCCTCCCTATTCTCCCTCTCATTCTTCCAGTCAGTCGGTATAAAGGAGATGAGCCATTTCTCCCTCTCTGGTCCAGCTGTCTAGGGCTGCTGTGTTGAGCTGGGGTACGGGGGCTGGGCGGCTAGTCCCGTGTGTATGTGCTGAATATGAGGATGTGTGTGTGTGTGTGTGTGCGTGTGCGTGCGTGTCTTTGTGTGTGCGAGTCTGTCTCCTCTGCTCAGAAACTAGAGAAGTAGTTTGTATTCCGTTTATCCTCTCAACACCTCCCGCACACGTCTTCTTCCCTGGCTTTTTTCATCCTGCCCGTCTCTACCTTCATCCACCATTTCAGTTCTACATTTCTTCCCTTCTTAAAGGCGCATGCCTTCTCCTAACTATTGGTACAGTCCTCTGCTGCTCAATTATCAGGCTTAATGCATGCATCACTACGGTTAGTTTACAAATGTAATTAATTCTTATCAAGGAGCCTGCAGAGCAGATGCTAGGACAATTAACACTTAATGCAAAACACGGAGGGGCAGCAATATTAACGTTTTAATTCCGGAGGGATCCGGCAGGTGCTTCTGTTTCACACTTCAGATCTTGCCTTTCAAGGCGGCAGAGTCTCTCAACCCGACCGACACCAGAGAATACGTGTCTTTTTCTAATGAAAGAGATGGACTGCAGTTATGCTGTTTGCTGAGGGAGCAGTGGTAATAGGACAGAGGTGGGGGGGGGGGGGGGGGCTGTCATACTCACCCTGCTTGTTTTGGAGTTGCTTCAGTGCTGGGGAGAGTGGGATACTTGTAGCACCTGTATGAAAAACAACTGTAAATTAAAATAGTTCTCCTGCTGGTGAAAATGCAGCACACTCTCTCGCAGGCAGCAGCATCTTTCCCCCACAGTATTTGAATATGACTGCATCATAATTGTGTTGGTACTCAGTGGGACCAAGGCTGCGTCATAACTGACTCCATTTGGGATATGCTAGCTATATAAGGCACAGGCACTGCAACACGCTAACCCACCCCTGCTACATATAACGGAATCAGACTGCCCTGCGTATGATGGCGACAGTCATTAGTCTGACTAAGGGGCTTGGTCCCAGATTGCCAACAGTTACTAGAACGCAATTGATTTGACTGGTTCAACTATACTTAAAACAATGAGTTAAAAGCTGTCACATTGAAAAGCAGTATTATATGAACTAAGCAGAGGAAATCCCTCCTCCTCCTCCCTCTCCCCAGTGAAGCTGCAGGCCCCACCTCTGCTGCATGCGCTGGTTGGTTAGTGCATTTTCACTGCAGTCGCCATTCATCGCGGTTAAAGGTGGAACGTTCTTAGCCCTAATGACACACATGACAGTCACAGGCCCTCCAATCCCATCCCTGTCCTTACGTAACTATGGTAACAGGAGAGGCAGGGCTATCTGCAGTGGCGGTTGCTTTGAGGGTGACGGGAGACAGTTCAGTCAGGACAGACGTGTGGTTACTCACCAGCTTTCCTCCAGATCTCCTCAGGTAGGTAGCCAGACGCAGGTCTGTGCAGGAAGTCCCTATGAATCTCTGAAACACAATCCAGACCAGAACATCAGTCAGTCTACCACTCTCCACACACACACACACACACACACACTTTATGAGCCAAATCCTAACTGAAAATAACTCAATATTTCTGCACCCACTAACGTCAGTGCATGGTTTACCCAAAAATCCAAGCTACATGCATAGATCTCTAGTTAGGATTCAGCCCCCTGCGTCCTAACCACATGAACACACTCAAACTTGAGCTTCGTTTTGCTTTGTAACATTTCATTTCATCCCCCAGCCCAATGTCTCTGTGGCCATGCAATGCCAGCATGCTCTCCTCTTTCCTCAGAGCAGACAGAACACACAGAGTGAGTGACAGTGTGGAGTGAGGCCATGCTGGAGGCCTGGTGGTGCTGGTGTCTGCAGCAGTGGAAGTACCTATGGGCTGCTGTGTCTCGACGTTGTTAGGAGTGTTGGAGGAGGAGTTGTGAGGAGGTAGAGGTAGAGGAGGAGGAGGAGGGCGTGGCTGGCCGTTGCTCCCACCTTTTTTCATATCTTCCACGTCGCTGTAGCGCCGGATCCAGTGGTTCATCTCCTCGCGGTCGGCTTCCTGGCAACGCCGCAGCACCGTGAGAGACCGCCGTGTCTTCTCCACCATGTCCATGATGCAGTTGAGCAGCTGCAGGGGGGAGGAGGAGGGAAGGAGGGAGGGAGGGGGAGACATGATCAGAGTGCCGCTCTACTCTCTGATTTACTCTCCTACAGTTCAGACTCTGACAACAGGCAGCTGCTCTCGGTGGTGCTAAAGAGTGGCAGAGCCTCTGCACCTAAAAGTCCACCGTTAAATCAGGGTCTCAGTATTAATCGGAAGTACTGTATAGTGCACATTCTGAAATTAGGCTATGAAAAAACACAATCAGGCCTAACCTTTATCAAGATGTGAAATTGTATGAGAACATTTTCATTGGCGGTAATTTCAGTGATTTTTTTCCCGGAGCAATCCAGTCGCTCTAGAATCATTTTTTTGCTGCTTAGGTGCAACAAAACTTTCTCAGGAGCACTCCTGAGTGTGTGACCCTGTCCCCGTTTTAGCAGCGAGAGCCAGCGGTGCTGAGTATGTGTATGTGTGTGTGTGTGTGTGTGTGTGTGTGAATGAGGTTGAGTGGTTATACAGAGCAGTGAAGTAAAAATGGCTGTAACAGCTGTGCTACCGATTGAAAAGGCCTAACCAATTCATTCCACCCCTGTGCTCCCTCCAAGCCCCTGTCTGCTAAAGCCTTTCACCCACACCTCCTCCCCTTGCCTTCCTCTTTATATTATTATTCACTAACTCTCGTTCTCTCTCTCAACATTGTTACTCTTTCTGCCTTTGCCCTATGCCTCCTTCAACCCCCGGTCTGCAAAATGCTTTTTACCTTCCATTAAATATCTCTCTCTCTACCTGCTTCTCTCTCTCTTTCTCCACCTCCTCTCTCTCTCTCTCTCTCTCCCTCTCTCTGTTATCTATATTTATTTCAGTAGTGTTTCTAATTTGGCAGAGGCCCAGCACAGGCCAGTTCGCTCCATGACTGCAGCTCTTGTCTCAGCTGCTCTCCCCAGCTGGAGCTGTCCTCTACTGGGTCCCTCGCTCCATCTGTGGCCCTTTTTAGTGCCTGAGTTTGTGTGTGTGTGTGTGTGTGTGTGTGCGCGTGCGTGCGTGGCGTGCATGCGTGTGTGTATTAGCGAGTGTTCCATCCTTGGTAAAGGTAAGGGGAGCTCAGAGTGCTTGCTCCAGTCTTTGTACGCTGGCCAGAGAGGCCTCGGCTGTCCATCCATTCCTGACATGGACACAAGCCTCTACAGACCCCCTAAGGTCTGCTGTCCATCAAATGCAAACTCCGCTGAGGTTTCGGTTCTTAAACCTGTCAGCAGCACCCTGTCTCCCCTCGTCCCACCTCCTTTCATATAATCTACAGCACTGAGAGCTTGAAAGATTTGTACTACTCACTTCTCTGTTGGATGGGAGATATTAGGGAGATATTAGGATAAAACCGGGGAGCCCTACCCCAGCAACACGTACATTATCGAGGTGCTTCCACTCCTCGGCCCACTCCCGATCTGTCAGGCGGTGATCGATCACTTCCTCCTGGCGTGCTCCATGCACGGCTGAAACACAAACACACAGTCCTGCGTTCAGCACTTAAGCACCATCACCACATATGAGCCATTCTGGCTCCAGTCTCCTCCACATACAGGACATTAGGGCTCAAACACTTCCTTATACAGTGTGAGCCATTGCGGCTCTAACCGAGGGACGACGCATATGGATTCCTAGGAGGACATACCCAAGCATGTGTCACTATAGGCTTTTTATAGATGCACTACCTTGGGGATTTAACACCAAACTGTGACAACCTCTCATTGTTCTTTAGAGACGCCATGAGGCCCTCTCTCTCTTTCTTTCTCTCTCTCTCCCTCATCCCTCCCTCGCCCCTTTCTCATTCCCTCCCCCTCTCACCTGTCTGCCGGTGCCTGTCCCGAGCCTCGCGGTGCTCTGCTGTGTGGCGGTAGGCATCGCGGTAGTGGTGGGCCAGAGCCATGTCCTCCAGACGGTAGTGTTGGGGGGCAGGGGGGTTGGGGTGAGACAGGCCGTTGGGGGGGTGCGTGGGCAGGCCGTTGGGGGGCGGGTGGGCTGGCAGGCCAGTGCTGGGGCTGAAGCGCTGGCTGGGGCTGATGGTGCAGGGTCGCTTGGCCAGGTGCTCCGGGTGGTGCCCGTCTCTCTCCGAGTCTTTGGTCCTGAAGGAAGAGAGCACAGATCCACACGGTTACATTCCCTTCATACGTGTCACCACCAAATCAAGTTACAAGGGAACAGGAATGAGATTTGTTATAGTCAAAATGTACCTGTAAACTTAAGACATTCTAGATTTACTGGGCCGCTAACCTGTTGTTGTTACTATAAAGACATGAGCAGTAAATCTGACGGTGTTTCAGGAATCCTCCCTGCTGAGAAGCTCACTGTTCACTTCAGACAGAATCTACTCCAGAGTGTGTGCACAGCTGTACGCCATACGTAAAAAATACACTCGGTATATTCTGTGTCTCGAGCTGGGATCCAAACTCTTAATCCTAATATCCCTCAACTCACTCTCTTAACTTGCAAGTGTAGCCTCTCCCACAGACCTACGGTGCCGTTGTGAGTCTGTGTTTGGCAGATGTTCAGTGGCGGTCCTGTTTTGGGAGCCATCTGGACAGTTTAAACGCTGGTGTTGATATTAATCTGTTTAGCTTGGTGAAACAGCCAGGCATTCGGAGGTAAATCGCTCTCTATCATCCCCGGGATCAAAGGCAAATTAAAGGAATTTCAGCGCCATGTGGATGCGAGTGTGTTTTTGTTTATGAGTGAGTGTGTGTATATTACTGTCTGTGTGTGTGTGTGTATGTGTGTGTGTGTGTGTGTATGGGTATTTGTCCTCTCTTTGTTTACGTGATGTAGCCCATCCCACACTCCACCCCCAATCCCCTCTCCACTTCTGGCAAGCTCTGGGTCGTGGGGTGAGACTGTGAGGGGGGGGGATGTGTCTGTCTTTAAAAAAATATATATATATTTCACCTTTATTTAACTAGGCAAGTCAGTTAAGAACAAATTCTTATTTACAATGACAGCCTAACCCGGCCAAACGTGGACGACGCTGGGCCAATTGTGCGCCGCTCTGTGGGACTCCCAATCACGGCCGGATGTGATACAGCCTGGATTTGAACCAGGGCCCGTAGTGACGCCTCTTGGACTGAGATGCAGTGCCTTAGACCGCTGTGCCCCTCTGTCAGTGCTCTAGCCCGCCACCGATATCTCACAAATCAAAGCAACAGCTGGCCCAGCCTGCCGTGACACTGTAAGCCAGGGGTTGGGAGGCGGAGGTGTGCAGATTACAGAGGGATTGCCCGTTCCTGCACCCTCTCTCTCTCTCGCGCTCTCTCTCTCGCTCTCCCCCCCCCCCCCCCCCCCCTTTCCCCCTCCCTCCCTCTCCGTCAGGACTGAAGGTGAGGACAGGAGAGGAGAAGAGAGGAGAGGCAGCCAGAGATAAAGGGAGGGGGAGAGAGAGAGACGGGGGAGGAGGAGAGTAGTGCTGTGGTTTTGTCTGTCTTAAATTCCAGATGTGTATCCCCCTCCACACCCCCCTCCATACGGCCCCGTGTGGGGGGGGCGGATATGGCAGCAAGCTGCTTTGGGTAGGGCAGGGAAGTGTATAGGACAGTGAGGGCATTGTCTGTGGGTTGGACTGAGTACATCTCCTCATACTGTACTGGGGCCGCTGACACAGAGCCACTGCTGCTGCTGTGGTTATAGCGTGACGTCCACAGCATCTGGACTTATCCTCCTCTTCTCATCCTCCTCTACTCCTACTCCTCCCTCTCTCCTCCTCCTCCCTTCACAGACAGCTGGCACAGCCTGCATCGCCCTCCCTGCCCGCCTGGCATCAGGGCTGCCCAGACTTCCGCCTCCCGCACAGAGGATTTATAACCTCCCCCTTGTGGCTTGCCATTTCCAAATACCCAGAAATAATTCAATTATTTGTGTGTGTAAGCCTGTGTGTGTTTTTTTCAGTTGTGTTTCTGCTGTAAGATGGAGGGAGAGGAGTGATAAGTTTGTTTTCCAGCTGTGGTATGTGACGTGTCTGCATAGTGTGTGTATGTGTGTGTGTGTGTGTGTGTGGTGGTCAGTCAGTACCTGTCGGGGGTCCTCCTCTTGCCATGCTCGTTGATCTCCATCATGATCTCAGAGGAGTCCAGGGGCGAGCTGGCGTTGGCGTCCAGCAGCAGCTGCTCATGCTGGGCCAGATACTGGGCGGGAGTCTGCTTGGCCATCCGTGCACAGTGGAGGAGCTCCCTCTGAAGCAGGGGCAGGTTCGCCTGTTAGAGGAGAGGGAAGGGGGGAGGAGGGATAGGAGGAATGAAAGGAGAAGATATGGTAAGTGGAAAAGGGCGAGAGGAGGAGGGTCAAGGTGGAGGAGAGACGGGAGAGACAGGGCATAAAAATAAAATAGTTTTAGAGTGAAGAGTTAGAGCATGTGGGAGGGAAAGACAAAGAGAGAGAGAGATTGAGAGAGAGAGAGAGAGAGAGATTGTGAGAGAAAGTGAGAGAGATTGTGAGAGAAAGTGAGAGAGAGAATTAGAGAGCAAGTGAGAGATTGAGAGAGAAAGAGAGAGGATGAGACAGTGAGATAACACAGACTCACCAACCCCACATTCCTCCCCAGCGTCTGTCTCTCTCAGGGGGAGGAAGAGGGGAGAGAGGAGGGGTAAAAGTGGGTGCTGTCAGAGAGCTCAGTCAGGCCGTCACTTTGACAAAGCACAGTGCTGGCTGCCATGTCACAGATGTGTAACCTCACGGCACAGCAGGCGGGCTGGAAAACTGTCCTATTGACACCAGGCCCTAAGCCATCCTCTGGATGCTGCTAAAGGCACGCCAAGCCGCTCTCACAACAATAATAATAATCTCCACTAATGAGACAGCTAGCGCCCACCAGACACTGGCCTATCTACCTAGTATCTACCTATCTATAGTATCTATCTATAGTATCTACCTATCTATAGTATCTATCTATCTATAGTATCTATCTATCTATAGTATCTATCTATAGTATCTATCTATCTATAGTATCTATCTTTCTATAGTATCTATCTATCTATAGTATCTATCTATCTATCTATAGTATCTATCTATAGTATCTATCTATAGTATCTACCTATCTATAGTATCTATATCTATAGTATATATCTTTCTATAGTATCTATCTATCTATAGTATCTATCTATAGTATCTACCTATCTATAGTATCTATCTTTCTATAGTATCTATCTATCTATCTATCTATAGTATATATCTATAGTATCTATCTATCTATAGTATCTTTCTATAGTATCTACCTATCTATAGTATCTATCTATCTATAGTATCTATATCTATAGTATCTATCTATAGTATCTATCTATCTATAGTATCTATCTATAGTATCTATCTATCTATAGTATCTATCTATAGTATCTACCTATCTATAGTATCTATATCTATAGTATCTATCTTTCTATAGTATCTATCTATAGTATCTATCTATAGTATCTATCTATAGTATCTATCTATCTATCTATCTATCTATCTATCTATCTATCTACCTATCTATCTATCTATAGTATCTATCTATAGTATCTATCTATCTATAGTATCTATCTATAGTATCTATCTATAGTATCTATCTATCTATCTATCTATCTATCTATCTATCTATCTATCGTATCTATCGTATCTATCTATAGTATCTATCATATCTATCTATAGTATCTATCTATAGTATCTATCTTCTATCTATCTATCTATCGTCTCTATCTATCTATCTATCTATCTATAGTATATGTATCTGTAGTACCTATAGTACCTATAGTATCTATCTATCTATCTATCTATCTATCTATAGTATCTATCTATCTATAGTATCTATCTTTCTATAGTATCTATCTATAGTATCTATCTATCTATCTATCTATCTATCTATCTATCTATCTATCTATCTATCTATATCTATCTATCTATCTATAGTATCTATCAATCTATAGTATCTATCTACCTACAGTATCCATCCATCCATCCATAGTATCTCTATCTATCTATCTATCTATCTATCTATATATCTATCACACTGTGGACATGCTGCCTGGCTGCTAGTTAACACCTTTCTAAAAAGCAGATACTGTTTGCTTGTTAATCTACACAACAATCTTTCCCTCACTGAGCTAACCAAGATCTCCGTAGTGAATGTATTGTATGTATGTGAATGTATTTGTGTTGGTATGTGGTGTGTGGAATACATTCCATCCACAACCGTACAAGCCACCACCATGTCTGCAATTATAGTTAATAACCAGGCATGACTCCAGCTTGGCCCGCCCCCCTGTTGTCCTCCATATGTCCCTCTGCTCTGGGAATAAACAGGAGGGACAGAGAGACAGAGTGTGTGGGACACACAGGAATGTGGGCCCTAGTAACCACCAAGCAGCACAGTCAGCACTCAGCACCGACACAGACAGACACAGGCACGCGCGCACACAGACACGCACACGCAGTGTCAGCAGGACTGCCCCTCCCTCCATCAGAACCATCAGCACTGTCCCTGAAGGCCTCAGTGCCAAACGTTCCCTATTCCCTACTGTCACATTTGCTACATGTGTTATATATTGAACAGCTGGCATTGTGACTTCTGGAACCCAGCAGAGTAATGTGTAATGACAGTTGTTCGGAAGGATGGACTTTGTCTCTCGCTTTCTCTGCTCTCGTCTCCGTGACTTTTTGACGATGCAGGTAACAGGATCAGGCCAAAGACATCAGCCAGAGTGAAAAGCTCTGCGTGTTAGCCGCCCCGGGCCGGCAACATCTGTCAGGGAGCCTTATTTACCCCTCCCTCCCTCCCTCCGCTCCACGCCGCGCCACTCAGGGTAAACACTTGTGTGCCAGTTTTAATGAATCGCAAACGATGGCCATATGGACCAGCAGATCAGCCCAGCGCCAGACAGGCGGCAGCAGACTAGGTTGGAAATCGGCAGGGTCCTACTCCCTTTATCTACCGAGCTTCAATCAGCTCCACACCCACACACTAATGGAGGAATCACACACGGCTCAGGCACAGAAACCAGGTCGCTTTCTACACTGGCCAGCCATCCGGAGAATATTCTTTGTTTGTTTGGGTGGGTTTTGTTCTTGAAAGCCCGTACTTTCATCGCCATATGCTAGCTGATACCAGAAGTGAAAGCTGCTCACAGGGATATACTGGAAAATAACCTGGGGATTCCTTGGCAGACTACTGGGAACAGGGAGGGAGTGTCTACGTTGTGTTTTGATGTGCTTACCTTGAGGAACGGAATGACAAAGGGACGCAGCGGGAAGTTGGTAGCCTCCTGGAGTTTGGAGTGGAACTCTTCTATGGTCAGGGTGGAATTCTGTCAAAAACCAGAGGAAAGGAGAGATTGGAACACTTGGAGAAGAAGCTTCACAGTATAACTAGGAGACAGACAGAGCTGGACATGGAGAGACAGAAAGAGATGTTGGACACAACTAAGTAAGTACCGTAGCTCCAGAAAAGTAGGAGAGCGAGTGGAAGAGATAGACAGACAAGGGGAGAGGGAGAGAGAAGAGGCGAGCAGAACTTACCACCAGGCCCAGCACCAGACTGCGGACCCGCTCTCCGATCTCGGGCGAGATGTCGTTGCCGAACTGCTGCAGCGTGGTGAGGAAGCGCTTGAGCTTGCAGAGCTGGCGGGCGCCGCAGGCCGGCGGCAGCTGCTGATTGGACAGGGAGGCGGTGGACGACATGGCGGGGCCGTTGCTGAAGCCGTTGGGTGTAGAGGGCGCCCCGTTGAGCGACGTGGGCGAGTGACTTGAGTGACTGCTCCCGTTCAGCACTGCAGGGAGAGAGAGGGAGAGAGGCCCTCCGTCAGTACCAGTCTGTTGTCCTCCTTCATCCTCCTCCTGTCCCTCTACCTCCTCCCCCCGGGCACCATGCGGTGTGAGGGCGCCGGAGGACAGGGTCGACGAGGGTGGTGAAGGCACATGCATCCTTAAGGTTAAGGTGGAGAGCTCCAGGGCACACCCTAAGGCTGGGACCAGGGCACACACTAAGGCTGGGACCAGGGCACACACTAAGGCTGAGGCCAGAGCACACACTAAGGCTGAGGCCAGGGCACACACTAAGGCTGAGGCCAGGGAACACACTAAGGCTGGGACCAGGGCACACACTAAAGCTGGGACCAGGGAACACACTAAGGCTGGGACCAGGGAACACACTAAGGCTGAGGCCAGGGCACACATTAAGGCTGAGGCCAGGGCACACACTAAGGCTGGGGCCAGGGCACACACTAAAGCTGAGGCCAGGGCACACACTAAGGCTGGGGCCAGGGAACACACTAAGGCTGAGGCCAGGGAACACACTAAGGCTGAGGCCAGGGCACACACTAAGGCTGAGGCCAGGGCACACACTAAGGCTGAGGCCAGGGAACACACTAAGGCTGAGGCCAGGGCACACACTAAGGCTGAGGCCAGGGCACACACTAAGGCTGGTTAAAGACACTTGGCTGCTAACATGTACTCTGCTGCTCCTGCTCCGCCATGGCTCATACCAGTTTGAGTGAAGGCTCTGTGTGCAGTAACTTCAGCTGCCTCTCACAAGTGGGACCGTTTGACCCTCCCCCTCTCTCCCAGTGGCCCTCCTCCCCTTCGCCAGTCTGTTTCTAACTTTCGCTCACCCACTCACTCAGTAGGACACAACTATAAGAGGAACGTGTTAAAGAGGTGCCAAAAATAGGCCTGTGGCCTGTGTTAGTTTATTCCAATAGCAGGTGTGTTGCTAAATCAGTCCTTGCACATGTCCACCAGCTGAAAGTAGATTGGCAGCTTTCAGGTTCAGGGCACCCCCACCCCACCCCGCCTCCCCACCCTGCCTGGCTGCCACACTCCTGCTCCACACCCCTCCACTACTCCCTCCGTTCCACGCTCCACCTTTTCCCCTGCTTCATCTACTGAATGGTACATTACCCAACATTGGTGGGATATTCTTACACTCCATCCCTTGTCTTCAGTGACTGTCACAACAAGATGTATGTCTCAATCCGAATGCAATAATATTTGGATCTCATACTATTCTGTTTCCTCTGATGTTTCTGATATGGGTTGTTTTTGAGTGTTTATACACGGTGTATAATGCATACAATTCTGATGTTTTGATGTTTTGTTTATTCTTGGTCTTGGGTGTATGTGGCTGAATTATTGTGATATTAAAGGACGTATGCATGTGTGAGTGAGTTTAATATGATATGATTTAAGCTTGGTGGGCGGTATACCATATATACCGTATACCGGGGTATTTTGAAATATTGAAACTATTTATTTGAGGCTTTTCAATACAATTTGAATATTTGTAGCTACTTTTAAAGTGAAAACCTTTCGTTAACTTGTGCGTTAAGTGACAAAGCAGATGGCATTCTTCATTTCACCTGCCACATTATTTTACATTATAAGGCTAACCGTAGTTCCCCAGAACAGTGGAGCCAGCCACGTGTTCCTTTGAATTAGCACAATGGGAGAAAGCGGAGCAAGGTAAGTCCAGTGGTCGGGTTTTATATTGAAAGCCAACAGTGTTATTTTGCTTCAATCGAGTCATCAGGGATGTGCAACTATAGTGAGCCTTCACAGAAAAATACACAAGTATAACACATTGCAGAGAAAATAGCTTCACTTTCATCAGATGACAACAGAAGTGCAATGCTATTTGGCCGGCAGCTAGCTACACAAGTTAATGAGCTTCCAATGTAAAAAAAAAAGTACATGGCCATCCTATTTCTAATGTTTATCATAGAAAGAATGTAAGCCAGCTACATTTCCTAATGTTTTGTTCAGAGTTAATCTTGCATTTTACCAGAGAAAAGTAAGCTGCCGACACCCGTGAAAAGCACCGGAGGAAAGTAGCTAGACATCCGTCAGAGTGCTGAATGCCCATGGTGAATTCTCATGGTGAATTCTCATGGTGAATTCTCATCTGAGTGGAGAAGTACAACTGAAGCATGAAATTAGTCTGTGTTTAAAAAAATGCAGCAAGATATTTATCTAGCGTTATATCTTTCTTTCCTGTGTGAAAAATGCAGAATTCCTAATTTTAACCTGCGAGTTAATGTAAGTAAGTGGCTAAACTAATAAGGTGACGGGGAATCATACTGTGTTAGCTTTCTGCCATGTTTGAGAAGTCAAAACACTTTGGATGAGTTATCTTAGCTTAGCTTCCACCATCTTGATTTCCAGTACTGTTCTTCCTTAAGACAAGCATGCGTCGGGAACTTTGTTCATTTGGACAATGTCTCTCGTCCACATTCGCTTGTAAATGTCCAAACTCACCAAAAATGACATTCGGTAGCGCCTACCTATATACAGTGCCTTGCGAAAGTATTCGGCCTCCTTGAACTTTGCGACCTTTTGCCACATTTCAGGCTTCAAACATAAAGATATAAAACTGTATTTTTTTGTGAAGAATCAACAACAAGTGGGACACAATCATGAAGTGGAACGACATTTATTGGATATTTCAAACTTTTTTAACAAATCAAAAACTGAAAAATTGGGCGTGTAAAATTATTCAGCCCCCTTAAGTTAATACTTTGTAGCGCGACCTTTTGCTGCGATTACAGCTGTAAGTCGCTTGGGGTATGTCTCTATCAGTTTTGCACATCGAGAGACTGACATTTTTTCCCATTTTCCCATTCCTCCTTGCAAAACAGCTCGAGCTCAGTGAGGTTGGATGGAGAGCATTTGTGAACAGCAGTTTTCAGTTCTTTCCACAGATTCTCGATTGGATTCAGGTCTGGACTTTGACTTGGCCATTCTAACACCTGGATATGTTTATTTTTGAACCATTCCATGGTAGATTTTGCTTTATGTTTTGGATCATTGTCTTGTTGGAAGACAAATCTCCGTCCCAGTCTCAGGTCTTTTGCAGACTCCATCAGGTTTTCTTCCAGAATGGTCCTGTATTTGGCTCCATCCATCTTCCCATCAATTTTAACCATCTTCCCTGTCCCTGCTGAAGAAAAGCAGGCCCAAACCATGATGCTGCCACCACCATGTTTGACAGTGGGGATGGTGTGTTCAGCTGTGTTGCTTTTACGCCAAACATAACATTTTGCATTGTTGCCAAAAAGTTCAATTTTGGTTTCATCTGACCAGAGCACCTTCTTCCACATGTTTGGTGTGTCTCCCAGGTGGCTTGTGGCAAACTTTAACCAACACTTTTTATGGATATCTTTAAGAAATGGCTTTCTTCTTGCCACTCTTCCATAAAGGCCAGATTTGTGCAATATACGACTGATTGTTGTCCTATGGACAGAGTCTCCCACCTCAGCTGTAGATCTCTGCAGTTCATCCAGAGTGATCATGGGCCTCTTGGCTGCATCTCTGATCAGTCTTCTCCTTGCATGAGCTGAAAGTTTAGAGGGACGGCCAGGTCTTGGTAGATTTGCAGTGGTCTGATACTCCTTCCATTTCAATATTATCGCTTGCACAGTGCTCCTTGGGATGTTTAAAGCTTGGGAAATCTTTTTGTATCCAAATCCGGCTTTAAACTTCTTCACAACAGTATCTCGGACCTGCCTGGTGTGTTCCTTGTTCTTCATGATGCTCTCTGCGCTTTTGACGGACCTCTGAGACTATCACAGTGCAGGTGCATTTATACGGAGACTTGATTACACACAGGTGGATTGTATTTATCATCATTAGTCATTTAGGTCAACATTGGATCATTCAGAGATCCTCACTGAACTTCTGGAGAGAGTTTGCTGCACTGAAAGTAAAGGGGCTGAATAATTTTGCACGCCCAATTTTTCAGTTTTAGATTTGTTAAAAAAGTTTGAAATATCCAATAAATGTCGTTCCACTTCATGATTGTGTCCCACTTGTTGTTGATTCTTCACAAAAAAATACAGTTTTATATCTTTATGTTTGAAGCCTGAAATGTGGCAAAAGGTCGCAAAGTTCAAGGGGGCCGAATACTTTCGCAAGGCACTGTATGTATACATTTCTTAGCAGGATTGCCTGTCTCTGCAATTAGTTGATTTTCATTTTGCGCTCCTTAGCATATTTAGCTAGCAGCCTCCATTGAAATTCAATAATACTTGTGCTAATTTTGTTAGCATTCTGGTAATAGATGCCCAATGTTTTTTTTTTTGCCGCCACCTTGTGTCCTAAGCCAGTAATACCGTATATCCCGGAATGAGAGAAGGACGGTATGACCGTATATCCCAGTATGAGAGAAGGACGGTATGACCGTATATCCCGGTATGAGAGAAGGACGGTATGACCGTATATCCCGGTATGAGAGAAGGACGGTATGACCATATATCCCGGTACGAGAGAAGGACGGTATGACCGTATATCCCGGTATGAGAGAAGGACGGTATGACCGTATATCCCGGTATGAGAGAAGGACGGTATGACCATGTATCCCGGTATGAGAGAAGGACGGTATGACCGTATATCCCGGTATGAGAGAAGGACGGTATGACCGTATATCCCGGTATGAGAGAAGGACGGTATGACCGTATTTCCCGGTATGAGAGAAGGACGGTATGACCGTATATCCCGGTATGAGAGAAGGACGGTATGACCATATATCCCGGTATGAGAGAAGGACGGTATGACCGTATATCCCGGTATGAGAGAAGGACGGTATGACCGTATATCCCGGTATGAGAGAAGGACGGTATGACCATATATCCCGGTATGAGAGAAGGACGGTATGACCGTATATCCCGGTATGAGAGAAGGACGGTATGACCGTATATCCCGGTATGAGAGAAGGACGGTATGACCGTATTTCCCGGTATGAGAGAAGGACGGTATGACCGTATATCCCGGTATGAGAGAAGGACGGTATGACCGTATATCCCGGTATGAGAGAAGGACGGTATGACCGTATATCCCAGTATGAGAAAACGGACGGTATGATATCCGTATATCCCCCGGTATGAGAGAAGGACGGTATGACCGTATATCCCGGTATGAGAGAAGGACGGTATGACCGTATATCCCGGTATGCGAGAAGGACGGTATGACCGTATTTCCCGGTATGAGAGAAGGACGGTATGAACGTATATCCCGGTATGAGAGAAGGACGGTATGACCGTATATCCCAGTATGAGAGAAGGACGGTATGACCGTATATCCCGGTATGAGAGAAGGACGGTATGACCGTATTTCCCGGTATGAGAGAAGGACGGTATGACCGTATATCCCGGTATGAGAGAAGGACGGTATGACCGTATTTCCCGGTATGAGAGAAGGACGGTATGACCGTATATCCCGGTATGAGAGAAGGACGGTATGACCGTATATCCCGGTATGAGAGAAGGACGGTATGACCGTATATCCCGGTATGAGAGAAGGGCGGAGATGAGAGAAGGATGGTATGACGATCTGAGTACCACCCATGCCTAATATGTTTGAAAACATTTCAATCTGCAGGGAGTTTCATTTCTCCCCCAGTTTGTTGGAGTGCATATGGCAGTATGTTCCAGTATACAGTTCCTCTCATTTCTACCCTCGAATCTAATCTGTCCATTGGAGCCTGGTCAGTCGGTACACAAGTGGGCTAACCATGTGACCTGCCACTTGTGTTCTGGTTTTAGAGGGGAGAGCGAGCTACACTGTTTTACAACAGGTGAAACAACACGGCCTGTCATTGTTATATAGGGGAGAAAGTGGTCTGTAGCCCGGCGAGCCTAGCAATGCCCCCTGTACCACTACAGCCGGTAAACAAGCCCCCACACAGACACACACACACTGAGACAATGCCACAGCCATTCTCACACATACTCCAAGACACTTGTTCCAAACGGGATTCTACCTGTACACACACAAGTGACTGAAGTCTTCGTCATTTTGAAGCTATCATCAAGAAACCCACAACCAGGGCTATGGAGCCCAGCAGCAGCCTGTGGCAGCCTGTTTCCCCTGCAGCCCAGGCAGGTTCCCTTCCTAACAGCCTAACAGACGCAGAGGTAGAGCCGTGCCAATGACAGAGAAGAGCTGATGCAGCACTCCTACCAGCTCACTATTCTGTTCACATCCTGCCTGGCCCAATGAAGCACAAAACACCTTCAAGATAGATACACAGTACTACCTCAGGGGATTTACAAGGTTCTTTATAAAGTTACAAAGAGGATTCAGGCATTCAAGGGAAACACAGACATGGTAGCAACACAGAATAGTAGTTTATGCCAGGTAAAATATGCTAGAAGTATTTTGAAATTGAAAGATCGCATGCGTACATATTTTAGAGTGCCTATTTGGGTGCAAAGTGCAAACAGAGAAATAATGAATTACAAAAATGCCTTACTTGACCTACTGGTGGTGGGTGTGAATGAAGCGTTGCGATTGGGTGCCTGGCTGACGGCCGGGGGTGGAGGTGGCATTGTGGGCGGAGTCAACCTGGGCTGGGTTTTGACATCAGCAGGTGAATCGGGCATTGTTCCAACCTTCTGTTCTGTGCTACCTGCAGGAGAGAGAGAGTGAGAGAAAGAGAGAGAGAGAGAGAGAGAGAGAGAGAGAGAGAGAGAGAGAGAGAGAAAGAAAGAAAGAAAGAAAGAAAGAAAGAAAGAAAGAAAGAAAGAAAGAAAGAAAGAAAGAAAGAAAGAGAGAGAGAGACAAAGAATAAAGAAAGGAAGAGAAAGAGAAAGAGAGAAAGAAAGAGAAGGAGAGAGAGAGAGACGGTTACAAAGAGACAAACATGAAAGACACATCAGACACCAACAGTATATCTGCCCCCAGACGCAGACATCCAGGTACAGAACGAACACGATCAAAATCAGACCCAAACAAGCAATTTAATTCTCAGAAAAAAATCTTAATAGCAAGTTGTATTTATTGATCAGTGTTGCTTCCATTATCTGACACCCACTCAAGACCCACTGATTTGTTATGAGAGAGAATGTATTGATGGCCTGGCTGTGAGGTCTTGTTTCTGATGCAGAGACTCTGGCTGCGGTCCAAACACTTAAAAGACACATCCTACTCCCTCAGCCCTCAAATTAGTGGACACTTCTGATGACGTATCATGACGTCTGGCGAGTATACACTTGCAGGGCAAGGGGCGAGGGAGGAAGGATGGATTTTTAAATGGACCACCCTTGGCCAGAAATTCGTCACTCGTTCATCCCGCGATGATTGTGCTTTCAGCCACCGATGGCTTGTGGTTCCTTTATATGCACTACATTCAATTATGAGTGCATGTCTACTTATATTAAATATATAATTATTAATATAAGCCTACTGTATGATAGCTAGCCAATTAATTATCTAACAAACGTTAGCCTGCCTAGCTGGAACTTCTGAAGGAAAATCTTTTATTCTACAATTTCCAAAAGATACCCAAACAAAAACATATTTACTTTTTACGAGGTTTCATTGGTTTTTACTTACACTTGTATGTTGACTTCTCCGTTGATGTTGTTTTTAAGTTACGTTTTCACAGACTTTTCTTAGCGGATGTACAACCGTCGCGAATTGAATTGTGGGGAGTTTCAGGCCCCGGATAATTGTACACTTGCAAAGCCGACTGAAAACGAGGGTTTACGTTGCAAACCTCCCTTGCTTGGCTAATCATTTGGACCACCCTCCAAGATGGCGACGGGGATTCCCCCAAGGGCATAAGGCGAGGGTAAGTGGACGATGGTGTGTCTTTTAAGTGTTTGGGCCGTAGCCTCTGTGAACAATGTCGTACTACAGTAGAGAGACAGAGATAGAGAGATGGGGGCTTGGAACGACACGCAAAACATTACAGCTCTTGGATAAAGTAACACCTGCTGGTCCCCTCAGCTGCTGCTGACGGGACCCCCCGCCACCCCTCCGCCCCAGTCCCACTGACACTCCCCGCCTGTCCCCTCTCGTCCTCCATATGGACAGGCGCTTGACAGTCAGTGACAAGTGCAGCTGGATCTGCCGCTGTCCATCACAGAGACACTTCTACGAGGCTGAAACGAGGCCCACAGCAGGGACCAAACAAGGCAAGGTAGGGCTGCTCCGGTTGGGGACAGGTGGGACGGGATGGCCTGGAGCGGTCAGGTGGCATCGCCTTTTCCAGGAGATAGGACAAGGGCTGCTATTCCCCTGCCGTGCTCTGCCGCCTCCCACATACACAGGGACACACAAGCTTGTCACTGCCCAGTCCCCACACTGGCTTGTCACTGCCAAGTCCCCACAATGGCTTGTCACTGCCCAGTCCCCACACTGGCTTGTCACTGCCCAGTCCCCACACTGTCACTGCCCAGTCCCCACACTGGCTCGTCACTGCCCAGTCCCCACACTGTCACTGCCCAGTCCCCACACTGGCTTGTCACTGCCCAGTCCCCACACTGGCTTGTCACTGCCCAGTCCCCACACTGGCTTGTCACGGCCCAGTCCCCACACTCGCTTGTCACTGCCCAGTCCCCACACTGGCTTGTCACTGCCCAGTCCCCACACTCGCTTGTCACTGCCCAGTCCCCACACTGGCTTGTCACTGCCCAGTCCACACACTGGCCTGTCACTGCCTGTCCCCACACTGGCTTGTCACTGCCCAGTCCCCACACTGGCTTGTCACTGCCCAGTCCCCACACTGGCTCGTCACTGCCCAGTCCCCACACTCGCTTGTCACTGCCCAGTCCCCACACTGGCTTGTCACTGCCCAATCCCCACACTGGCTTGTCACTACCCAGTCCCCACACTGGCTTGTCACTGCCCAGTCCCCACACAAGCTTGTCACTGCCCAGTCCCCACACTGGCTTGTCACTACCCAGTCCCCACACTGGCTTGTCACTGCCCAGTCCACACACTGGCTTGTCACTGCCCAGTCCCCACACTGGCTTGTCACTGCCTGTCCCCACACTGGCTTGTCACTGCCCAGTCCCCACACTGGCTTGTCACTGCCCAGTGCCCACACTGGCTCGTCACTGCCCAGTCCCCACACTCGCTTGTCACTGCCCAGTCCCCACACTGGCTTGTCACTGCCCAGTCCCCACACTGGCTTGTCACTGCCCAGTCCCCACACTGGCTTGTCACTGCCCAGTCCCCACACTGTCACTGCCCAGTCCCCACACTGGCACTCTTTCTGCCTCCTACTACGACCACAACAACTCTTGTAGTTTCTTACGCAAAGCTGCAGAGAGAAGGCTGAAAATGTCAGTTATCTTTTTGATGTATTAAAAGGTCTATTGATTGCAATCTCAAATACACCATTTACACATAATCACATACTTTTTCATTCAAAATAATGTTTGTTCTTTGAAATAATATGGATAAAATGTAATATAATCTTTCTAATATATTTTGCAGGGGTCATGCATACACATTATCCAGTGAGCATGATCAGCCCTGACTCAGTGTCGGAGTATTCAGTGTTAAATGCTCCATGGTAAACACTGAGTGTAACAGGAAGCAGCAGCCGTCAGAGGGATGTGGGTGGAATGAGATCCTTCTGCTACAAAAACATGAGCTGCCGAGTGTGATGGCTTTCACAGCCACGGAGAAGATAGCTTTACAGTGTGTGAGACCGAGTGCGTGTACCCACCGCCCTTATATACGTGTATATACCCTGCAAGCCCTGAACCCAGTCTCTGCATTAGACCAGTACAGAGGCATGTGCTGAGGAGGAAGGTTTCAAGCCAGGCGTTCTCTATCAGCTGTCTTAGGGTTCACTCCACTGTTAACTCCACTCGGACAGCAGGATCATGTCGGGCACGCAGGGAGCAGCTCGCCTCATAGACCTACAGGCACCCCACTAGCATGTAGCTCTAGTACTCCTGGCCATGTTTGGAACAGACCCCCACCCCAACCCACCCCACCCGCTAAGCTGCAGCCGCTGCCGCCCACCACTGTCAAGTGCAAAAATAACCAAACACATCAGGTGACTGCCAAACGAGCAACAGGAGGATAATTAGGTCTTGACCTCCAGGGAGAGCAGCTGCAGGATGGTAGCGGGGGGGTGCAGGAGGGTGCAGGAGGGTGCCGCGGTCCTCAGGGTTAAAGTGTTTCTGGGGAGGCAGGGAGAAGTCACCTCTGCAGCCAGAACGAACAGCCAGGACAGACAGCCAGGACGGACAGCCAGGACGGACAGCCAGGACGGACAGGCACATCTCCTTACTGCTCTTCCTCAGACTACTAAACTCAGATCTTCTGCGGCTGGCTACAGGCCCTCCCTCCCTCCACCCACCAGTCTGGCTGAACTTTGTGTTTCACACCACATACTCACAACTGTACCAGGGCTTGAGTTTCAAACAGCGCAACCAGACCCTGGGCCACTAAAGAACACAGCAGACACTCGGATTCACCTTTGGTCTCAAACTGAAATGCCAAATCACAGACATTCAGATTAATTAGGTCCTTCCTGTTTGCTTTTTGAAGACTATTTTGCAGTAACCATTGCATATGTAATCCCAAAAGAGAGTAGTTAACCAATGTGCTATATGTAAACTAAGAGAATGATTCTGAGTGACATAAATACATATATCATAATATTGTGTTTAATTTGGGCTCTTTGGCATAAACAAAGTGCTCTACTTTTGGCCCTAGTAGTATGCTGATATGACAAAACCATGCAGGGCACCACTGTGTGTTCCAGAGCAATGGTTTATGAATGGAAACCTTCCACAGTATTCCTTCCACAGTATTCCTTCCACAGTATTCCTCCCACAGTATTCCTCCCACAGTATTCCTCCCACAGTATTCCTTCCACAGTATTCCTTCCACAGTATTTCTCCCACAGTATTCCTTCCACAGTATTCCTCCCACAGTATTCCTCCCACAGTATTCCTTCCACAGTATTCCTTCCACATTATTCCTCCCACAGTATTCCTTCCACAGTATTCCTCCTACAGTATTCCTCCCACAGTATTCCTCCCACAGTATTCCTCCCACAGTATTCCTTCCACAGTATTCCTTCCACAGTATTCCTCCCACAGTATTCCTTCCACAGTATTCCTCCCACAGTATTCCTCCCACAGTATTCCTTCCACAGTATTTCTTCCACAGTATTCCTCCCACAGTATTCCTCCCACAGTATTCCTTCCACAGTATTCCTTCCACAGTATTCCTCCCACAGTATTCCTTCCACAGTATTCCTCCTACAGTATTCCTCCCACAGTATTCCTTCCACAGTATTCCTTCCACAGTATTCCTCCTACAGTATTCCTCCCACAGTATTCCTCCCACAGTATTCCTCCCACAGTATTCCTTCCACAGTATTCCTTCCACAGTATTCCTCCCACAGTATTCCTCCCACAGTATTCCTCCCACAGTATTCCTCCCACAGTATTCCTCCCACAGTATTCCTTCCACAGTATTTCTTCCACAGTTGGCATTCTCGTAAACTGTTCTCTGGCCTATTTCCATATTCGCATGTAGGCTCTGATTTTCAAGAGTGTTATTCTAGATTCGAGAAGCTCCACTGGCCGTTGACAATGTGACTGTGGTCCCCGCAAACACAAGGGACGCTCGCCAGGCCACTGCTCCGATCCCCTAAACACAACAAAGTGTTAGAGTTGGAGCCCTGCTGAGCTGGTGGCTTCTGCCTGTGTGGCTGCAATGTCCCTGCTCCCTGCCAGGGACAAATGTAGACAGATACCCTGCCTGGCCCTCCCCTCCTGTCTGTCTGTCTGTCTGTCTGTCTGTCTGTCTGTCTGTCAGAGGAGAAGGAGGAGGAGGAGGAAGGCAGCGCTCGTCCATCTGTCACCACACTCAACAAACAGTATTCCTGTTTAGGAGCTATTGTAGCTCTACTGACTGACTTCAACAACAACAAAGCAACTCAAGAGGACCGCACACAAAACTCTCTGCCTGGGTTCTTGTCACTTTTTTCCTTTAAAAAATGCTTGTCGGTTTATACTGCATGACGATCACTGATTGGTCATTTCACTTGAATCCCATAATGTACACGCACTCTATTTCCATCACGACTGTACAATCTTGACCCACCCTCTGTCTGTGATTTGATTGACACAGTGGACCTCTTTTGACAGAAAGCATGCCTTAATCAGGGATCTCAATTGAATCCTTAAGGAGAGTTCCTCCACATGGCAAATGCTGCTATGGCTCCCGGGGGGTTCTGGGAGTGACCACGACCTGGCTGGGAGGGCCGAGACTTCTGGGGCGAGGGGAGGAGAGAAGGAGGAGTCCTGTCCTCCTGGCCTGTCTGCAACTACCGTGAGATTACTCACAGCTGTTTAATCTGACCAGCTAAAGGACGCACATACACACACACACACACACACACACACACACACACACACACACACACACACACACACACACACACACACACACACACACACACACACACACACACACACACACACACACACACACACACTCTGGATTTCACTTTTAATACATTAGAAAGTCTTCTCTGGCCTCCCGGGTGGCGCAGTGGTCTAGGGCACTGCATCGCAGCGCCAGCTGTTCCACCAGAGACTCTGGGTTCGCTCCCAGGCTCTGTCGCAGCCGGCCGTGACTGGGAGGTCCGTGGGGCGACGCACAATTGGCCTAGCGTCGTCGGGGTTAGGGAGGGTTTGGCCGGTAGGGATATCCTTTTCTCATCGCGCACTAGCGACTCCTGTGGCGGGCCGGGTGCAGTGCACGCTAACCAGGTCGCCAGGTGCACGGTGTTTCCTCCGACACATTGGTTGCGGCCGGCTTCCGGGTTGGATGCGCGCTGTGTTAAGAAGCAGTGTGGTTGGGTTGTGTTTCGGAGGACGCATGACTCTCGACCTTCGTCTCTCCCGAGCCCGTCCGGGAGTTGTAGCGATGAGACAAGATAGTAGCTACTAACAATTGGATACCACGAAATTGGGGTAAAAAAAAAGAAGGAAACAGTCTGCCCCCCTCCCCCCCCCCTCTGTGGCCCTCTGTGCTCCCATCGTGCTGAATGACAGGAAGACTCGCCCCAAGGTGAGAGAGGGAAAGACAGAGTGAGATGGAGAGACTAGTAAAGACAGAGAGAAACAGAGTTGAGGGTCCACACCTCAACAGACTTCCTGGGTAGAGCTGTCAATCCCCCAGCATGTCCACCTGACCACAGCGTGTGTCCTGTTGCCTTCGCTGGTGTTTTCCTCTGTCTAATTAAGGAACCATGGCACCGGAGCACCACAGTGGATCCTGTTCAGGGGAGTGGTACAGGACGTTCTGATCCTACCTCTTCTTCCTTCCACGCAGCCCTTTTATCTCCCACTCCAAGTGGATCTACACGGTAATCAATTCAGAAAATAGATTTTTACCCAGGATACAATGCTGCTTCATAGACTCCCTGAGGATTTGGGAGCCCGGCGCCATCTCTGGCTTTAGCTGCAGCACACAGTGTGCAGTCAAAAGCTTTTGATAATTATACTGTTGTCAGTCTCTCCTGTACACAGCTGTATGTTTCCCATAATCACGCCTAAAAATGGCTTTCAGGGAAGGAACGGTCAGTCAGCATTCGGTGTTCTAAAAATGCTTTCAGTTCAGCCCTCTCCTAGTGTGCTACAAACGAGATGAAAAACGATTCAGTACGAGATCACACTCCAGTTTGTCATTCTGGAGCTATTTCTGGGTCTCTTGATAGATTTCCAGGACATGTGCTTTCCCTAAAACCACCAAACACACAAGAAGCCATCACGTCATGACAGGCCATGAAGAGCCTGGTTGGATGCTGGTAGTGTCTCTGTATTCACATGGCCTATCCTTCACCATTAGAACAGAGCTACTGTAACTGTGCCTTAGACATGGACAGACTCTGAGGTGATCTTCTCTTGCTCCTCTGTCGCTCTCCCTCTCTCCAAATGGGCTCCTCTCTGTGACACATACCCCAAAATCTCTCCCTCTCGCGCTCTCCCTTCCTCTGTAATTCCCCCAGTCTCCAGGAATGCTGTTGTTTTTAATTTCTCCCAGCTGCTCTGGCTCGGTGCCCGCCCGCCTCCCTTCCCACATCTGCTCCCCATCAGGCCGCTGAGTAGTCCACACAAACACAGGCCTCACATCAAAACATGGGGATTAGAGCCCTGCGCCTCGGCCCCAGGACGCCGCACCCAGGGACCCCCGCACCCCTCTCCCTAGCCCCCCTCCAGACTCCCTATCCCCATCGCCCCTCTCCTGACCCAGGGATTGACAGAGACCCTGGGCCTGCATAGCCCCCTTAGCATGGGAGTGGGTGGAGGCACCATAAAGAATAGACTAGGTCTGACGGGAGGGAGATGTTGGAGCAGAGGGATAGTGGGTTAGATAGAGATCAGACATGCTGGATGGAGGAGCCTGGCTGTGATGATGATGTAAATGTCCTACTGGCTGGGAGAACTCAGTCAACCTGTCTGAATGGCAGACAGCCCAGCCACCAATCTGTCTCTCTCTCTCCTCTCTCTCTCTCTCTCTCTCTCTCTCTCTCTCTCTCTCTCTCTCTGTGTCTGTCTCTCTCTCTGTGTCTGTCTCTCTCTCTCTCTCTCTCTCTCTCTCTCTCTGTGTGTGTGTGTGTGTGTGTGTGTGTGTGTGTGTGTGTGTTAGAAACCAGACTTGGGATCATCTTGAGCTGATTTAGAGTTCAGAGGCTTTAGGTTCACTAATGACATGGTGGGAGAGAGCCTTGGAGAGAGAACACCCCCAGCCCCATCCACAGAAATGTACAAGCACGGAACAAGCAGAAACAAATACAAACGTTACCCTGTTACTTTAGAATCACTGCGATGTTACACAGACTGGGCTGAACAAATATGTTTAGTAAAAACAAACATTCAGTGGGGAATAAATGTCTGTTTAAAAATCGAGAACTGAAAGGCCCAGGGAGAAATTGCATGTGTGTGAACGTGTCTGTGTGTGTGTGTGTGTGTGTGTGTGCGTGCGTGCGTGCGTGTGTGTGTGTGTGTGGAATGAAAGATAGACAACATAGGAAAAGTTAGACTGAGCGACGGCAGGAGCCTCACAGCGCATACAGTAATAACTCACAGAATATATGTTAAAACCATTTAGGGTGTGGCGGCAGTGCAGTGGTGACCCATGTGGTGTGTAATGGCTGAGACCCCAGCTGTGTGGAGGAGGAGGAGGAGGAGGAGGGAGGTCCTCAGACACTCCATTCATCCATATGAGGAGGAGGAGAGGAGAGAGGGATGAGGCCAGACACACTGGTTCCTGGGCTGACCTAGTTACCACTGAGTTACTGGGCAGAGGACATGAGCTGACCAGGACAGACCAGGACAGGGTCAGTGTAAAACGGTCTAATACACAGGAGAGATCCGCTCTCTCCTCGTCTGCACCAGTCAGAGACAGCGGATACAGTACTCAGATGTCTGAGACATGAGGCATGGCCTGGGAGAAAGGTAGAACAACATGGAAAACAAGGAACCAATACTGCTACTCTCTACTCTCTACTCCCTACTCTCTACTCTCTCCTCCCTACTCTCTACTCCCTACTCTCTACTCCCTACTCTCTACTCTCTACTCTCTACTCTCTACTCCCTACTCCCTACTCCCTACTCCCTACTCTCTACTCTCTACTCCCTACTCTCTACTCTCTACTCCCTACTCCCTACTCTCTCCTCCCTACTCCCTACTCCCTACTCCCTACTCTCTACTCTCTACTCCCTACTCTCTACTCCCTACTCCCTACCCTCTACTCTCTACTCCCTACTCTCTACTCCCTACTCTCTACTCCCTCCTCTCTACTCTCTACTCCCTACTCTCTACTCCCTACTCTCTACTCTCTACTCTCTACTCTCTACTCCCTACTCTCTACTCTCTACTCTCTACTCCCTACTCTCTACTCCCTACTCTCTACTCCCTACTCCCTACTCTCTACTCTCTACTCCCTACTCTCTACTCCCTACTCTCTACTCCCTACTCCCTACTCTCTACTCTCTACTCCCTACTCTCTACTCTCTACTCTCTACTCCCTACTCTCTACTCTCTACTCCCTACTCTCTACTCTCTACTCCCTACTCTCTACTCCCTACTCTCTACTCCCTACTCCCTACTCTCTACTCTCTACTCCCTACTCTCTACTCCCTACTCCCTACTCTCTACTCTCTACTCCCTACTCCCTACTCCCTACTCTCTACTCTCTACTCCCTACTCTCTCCTCCCTACTCTCTCCTCTCTACTCTCTCCTCCCTACTCCCTACTCTCTACTCCCTACTCTCTCCTCCCTACTCTCTACTCCCTACTCCCTACTCCCTACTCTCTACTCTCTACTCCCTACTCTCTACTCTCTACTCCCTACTCTCTCCTCTCTCCTCCCTACTCTCTACTCTCTACTCCCTACTCTCTACTCCCTACTCCCTACTCTCTACTCCCTACTCTCTACTCCCTACTCTCTCCTCCCTACTCTCTACTCCCTACTCTCTACTCCCTACTCCCTACTCCCTACTCTCTCCTCTCTACTCTCTACTCCCTACTCTCTCCTCTCTCCTCCCTACTCTCTACTCTCTACTCCCTACTCTCTACTCCCTACTCCCTACTCTCTACTCCCTACTCTACTCCCTACTCCCTACTCTCTACTCTCTACTCCCTACTCTCTACTCTACTCTCCTCTCTCCTCCCTACTCTCTACTCCCTACTCCCTACTCCCTACTCTCTACTCTCTACTCCCTACTCCCTACTCTCTACTCCCTACTCTCTACTCCCTACTCTCTCCTCCCTACTCTCTACTCCCTACTCTACTCCCTACTCCCTACTCTCTACTCCCTACTCTCTACTCTCTACTCTCTACTCCCTACTCCCTACTCTCTACTCTCTACTCCCTACTCTCTACTCTCTACTCCCTACTCTCTACTCTCTACTCTCTACTCTCTACTCCCTACTCTCTACTCTCTACTCCCTACTCTCTCCTCCCTACTCTCTACTCCCTACTCTCTACTCTACTCCCTACTCCCTACTCTCTACTCCCTACTCCCTACTCTCTACTCCCTACTCTCTCCTCTCTACTCTCTACTCCCTACTCTCTCCTCTCTACTCTCTACTCCCTACTCCCTACTCTCTCCTCTCTACTCTCTACTCCCTACTCTCTCCTCTCTCCTCCCTACTCTCTACTCTCTACTCCCTACTCTCTACTCCCTACTCCCTACTCTCTACTCCCTACTCTCTCCTCCCTACTCTCTCCTCCCTACTCTCTACTCCTTACTCTCTACTCTCTACTCCCTACTCTCTCCTCCCTACTCTCTCCTCCCTACTCCTTACTCTCTACTCTCTACTCCCTACTCTCTACTCCCTACTCTCTACTCCCTACTCTCTACTCCCTACTCTCTACTCCCTACTCTCTACTCTCTACTCCCTACTCTCTACTCCCTACTCTCTACTCCCTACTCTCTCCTCCCTACTCTCTACTCCCTACTCCTTACTCTCTACTCTCTACTCCCTACTCTCTACTCCCTACTCTCTACTCTATACTCCCTACTCTCTACTCCCTCCTCTCTACTCTCTACTCCCTCCTCTCTACTCCCTCCTCTCTACTCTCTACTCCCTACTCCCTACTCTCTACTTACTCTCTACTCCCTACTCTCTACTCCCTACTCTCTACTCCCTCCTCTCTACTCCCTACTCTCTACTCCCTACTCTCTACTCCCTCCTCTCTACTCCCTCCTCTCTACTCTCTACTCCCTACTCCCTACTCTCTACTTACTCTCTACTCCCTACTCTCTACTCCCTACTCTCTACTCCCTCCTCTCTACTCCCTACTCTCTACTCTCTACTCCCTACTCTCTACTCCCTCCTCTCTACTCTCAACTTACTCTCTACTCCCTACTCTCTACTCCCTACTCTCTACTCTCTACTCGCTACTCCCTCCTCCCTACTCTCTACTCCCTACTCTCTACTCTCTACTCCCTCCTCTCTACTCTCTACTTACTCTCTACTCCCTACTCTCTACTCCCTACTCTCTACTCTCTACTCCCTCCTCCCTACTCTCTACTCCCTACTCTCTACTCCCTACTCTCTACTCCCTCCTCTCTACTCTCTACTCCCTACTCTCTACTCTCTACTCTCTACTCCCTACTCTCTACTCCCTACTCTCTACTCCCTCCTCTCTACTCCCTACTCTCTACTCCCTACTCTCTACTTCTCTGTTTATGTTTAAATAGGACTCCCAGTCTCTGAATTGTTCAGTGCACCAGTGTGTATTCCCTTCGGTCTTTGTGTTTATTCATTTACTGACTACATTACTGTTTATTCCTCCACCTCTCTCCATTCCCCCTCTGTTTGCTGTTTCTGGGTAATGTGATGTTATTGGCGGTCTGGTGGAAAAGCCAGCTCTTGATTTGAACTGTGAATGCGACTTCAGGATGATGGTGATGAAAACGTCCTGACGAGGGACCTGCGTTTCAGAGTCGGCTTCCTTCCCACCCAACACAACAGCACTTGTGAGACAAGTTTCGGTTCCCTGCCTCTCCGCACTTTTGTGTGCTTGTCATGTGGCGCTGACGGCAGTGATGACTGTTATTGATATAATTGTATTGAAGTCTAGCGGCCATCTGTTCTCTTCAGGGAGGACGTCCCTCGGCAGTGAAGTGGTTACATGCAGCATATCGCTACTCACAGGGAAAAAACGTCCTTTTCACATTTTCCCAATGGCTGCTAATAAAATCCAGATGTTCCAGCTCTGTTTCTTCCTCCCTCCCTCCCTGTCTCCTTCCCCCCCCCTCCCTCCCTGTCTCCTTCCCCCCCCTCCCTCCCTGTCTCCTTCCCCCCCCTCCCTCCCTGTCTCCTTCCCCCCCCTCCCTCCCTGTCTCCTTCCCCCCCCTCCCTCCCTGTCTCCTTCCCCCCCTCCCTCCCTGTCTCCTTCCCCCCCTCCCTCCCTGTCTCCTCCCCCCCCCCCTCCCTCCCTGTCTCCTTCTCCCCCCTCCCTCCCTGTCTCCTTCTCCCCCCCTCCCTCCCTGCCTCCCTCCGTCCCTGTCTCCTTCTCCCCTCCCTCCCTGTCTCCTTCTCCCCCCTCCCTCCCTGTCTCCTTCTCCCCCCCTCCCTCCCTGCCTCCCTCCCTCCCTGTCTCCTTCTCCCCCCCCTCCCTCCCTGTCTCCTTCTCCCCTCGCCCCTCCCTGCCTCCCTCCCTGTCTCCTTCTCCCCCCTATCCCTCCCTCCCTCCCTGTCTCCTTCTCCCCCCTATCCCTCCCTGTCTCCTTCTCCCCCCCTCCCTTCCTCCCTCCCTCCCTGTCTCCTTCTCCCCCCATTCCTCCCTGTCTCCTTCTCCCCCCCATCCCTCCCTGTCTCCTTCTCCCCCCCTCCATCCCTCCCCTCCCTCTCTCAATCGCTTCCCTCCCTCTCTCCTTCTCTTCCCTCCCTCTCTCCTTCTCTTCCCTCCCTCTCTCATTTTGCTCCCTCCCTCCCTCTCCTTCTCCTCCCTTCCTCTCTCCTTCTCCTCCCTTCCTCTCTCCTTCTCCTCCCTCCCTCTCTCCTTCTCCTCCTTCCCTCCCCAGCCGCTAACCCAGAGCCATTCCTAAATAAAGGAAAGTATTTGTGACATTCTGCCGAGGCGGGCCGTGCCAAGAACAACTCCCCGGCCTGGCCCATCTGGAGTGTGTTAGGACGGCACTGGGCACTGGCACCGGCCCGAGACACAGAGACGAGTGTGCGGCCACTCTGGGGGAATCACACAAATACACACATACCAACAAGAACTAACTGGCCCGTTGTTGGGATCCGTCGACATCCTAATTTGAACAAAAAATATGGCCTCTGCAGTTTGCTTCGACTCATACTGGCAACACAACAAAATGGAAGAAAAGCTGGACTTCCAATCATACCAGACAAGTCCACAGCTGTGTGCTCACCAGCAGCTAAGCCATAATTTCTCAGGTGGACTTGTTGCTGTGTTGTTTGTATTCCTGCTGTTGCGGTTCTATCAGACCCAGTCAGTAGGGGAACGCGCTCAGAGTGCGTGGGGCTGGCTGGCTGGCAAGAGGCTCCAGGCCCACTGTAAAAAGCTCACACCTGAACATCAATAACTGTCATCTCCGCCACCTGGGGACCCGCCAGAGCCACGGGCACACAGCCGTCACCAGCACATCTGCCAACACTGAGAGAGAGGGAGGGAGGGAGGACACAGAGCAGATAAGAGAAAAACACTAAAACATGGCGGAGAGAGAAAAGAGAAGAGAGAAGAGAGAAGAGAGGAGAGAGAAGAGAGAAGAGTGCGTGGGGGAAGGTACAGGGATATATAAAGTACACTATAAAGACATAGAAAGAGAGAGAGATGAAGAGAGGTGGAGAGGAAAGGGTAGAGGGAGGGGAAGCAAAAAAAGAAGACATGGAACAGGAGAGAGAGAGCGAGATGCAGGGAGGAGAGGGGGACTTATTTGGCCCAGTTCCTCAGAGCAGTTCTCTTCCTTTGCTCCTTCTCACAGGGGGCAGCCTCAGCCTCTCTCTCTGTGTCTCTCTCTGTCTGTGACTTTCTCTCTCTCTGTGTCTCTCTCTCTCTCTCTGTGTGTCTCTCTCTCTCTGTCTGTGACTCTCTCTCTCTGTCTGTGACTCTCTCTCTGTCTGTGACTCTCTCTCTCCCTGTCTCTCTCTCTCTCTCTGTGTCTCTCTCTCTCTCTGTGTCTCTCTCTCTGTCTGTGACTCTCTCTCTCTCTGTGTCTCTCTCTCTCTGTGTCTCTCTCTCTGTCTGTGTCTCTCTCTCTCTGTGACTCTCTCTCTGTGTCTGTCTCTCTCTGTGTCTCTCTTTCTCTCTGTCTGTGTCTCTCTCTGTCTCTCTCTGTCTGTGACTCTCTCTCTCTGTGTCTCTCTCTCTGTCTGTGACTCTCTCTCTGTCTGTGACTCTCTCTCTGTCTGTGTCTCTCTCTCTCTGTGTTTCTCTCTCTCTGTCTGTGACTGTCTTGCTATGTCTCTCTCTCTCTGTGTCTCTCTCGCTCTCTGTGTGTCTCTTTCTCTGTGTCTCTCTGTGTGTCTCTCTCTCTGTGTGTCTCTCTCTCTCTGTGACTCTCTCTCTCTGTCTCTCTGTGTGTCTCTCTCTCTGTGACTCTCTCTCTCTCTATGTGTGTCTCTCTCTGTGTGTGTCTCTCTCTGTGACTCCCTCTCTCTCTGTGTCTCTCTCTCTCTGTGACTCTCTCTCTCTCTCTCTGTGTCTGTCTCACTCTCTCTCTCTCTCTCTGTCTCTCTCTCTCTCTCTCTGTGTCTCTCTGTGTGTCTCTCTCTCTGTGTGTGTGTCTCTCTCTCTATGTGTGTCTCTCTGTGTGTGTCTCTCTCTCTCTCTCTCTCTGTCTCTCTCTGTGTCTGTCTCACTCTCTCTCTCTGTGTCTCTCTCTTTGTGACTCTCTCTCTCTCTGTCTTTCTCTCGCTCTGTGTCTGTCTCACTCTCTCTCTGTCTCACTCTCTGTCTCTCTCTCTCTGTGTCTGTCTCACTCTCTCTCTCTGTGTGTCTCTCTCTGTGTGTGTCTCTCTCTCTCTGTGTGTCTCTCTCTCTCTGTGTCTCTCTCTCTGTGACTCTCTCTCTCTCTGTCTCTCTCTCGCTCTGTGTCTGTCTCACTCTCTCTCTGTCTCACTCTCTCTCTCACTCTCTGTTTCTCCCCAAATTAAGTTGATACTTAATACCTTTCCAGAACAACTTAGAATAAAATTGTTTATTTATGTTATGATTAAGATTTATGACAATTTCATTACCGTTGCCTAACTTTACTGTGGCCTATTTAACAGTAACGGTAATGGCCTTGCTTTCCCCTAAACACCCATACTATTCAAATAATGGGGGAAAACCGTGCCAAAAATTACCCTCGATCGGAATCTGTTTATACTGTGCACTTACACAAACAAGCTCCCCTATCAAAACACCTGCAGCTTCAACGAACACCAATTAGCTCATCAGGCTTTTAATTACTCTGTTAATTGCATACAGGCAGCATGAAGGGTGGATTGGGAATAGGGCGAGGAGCTCTCCTGAGGACCCGCCTTGACAATCCTGACAAAAACAAAGAAGAACTTTGCCAATGACAACATTGACGCTCAGGCTGCTGTTAACAGCCTGGATGCCTCGTCGTCATCGTCCCATCAACCATCTGCCACAAGGCTGTGTGACATCACTTCCTGTACAGGACTCTAGCATTTCCTGCCTCTCTGACTGAGCCAAACTGGGAGCAGAGAGCAAAGGGAGAGAGAGAGAGAGAGAGAGTGTGAGTCCATCTGCGAGCTGTACATCTGGGTTAGTTCAGATTGGTCATGGGGAAGGGGAAGGGTTAGTGAGCGTGGGAATATTCCTCACATAAGTGTGGGCATGAGGGCCATTGTCTCTATGGGAGAGTTAAAGAAGAGGTCCGTACTGTCCAGTGATCTGCTCTCAGTCTGTCATAGAGCACCACCATCCTCTTATCTGTCCAGACCTTCACACTCAGAGCGATGTCAGTGAGATTCCATGGGAAACGTTTGCGTCAGGTACCAATATAGATTGGTTTCCCCTGGGCCTTGTGTACTCTGTTTGGCTGTTATGAATGATGCCTTCAGAGCCCTCATAATGCTCGCTCTCTCCGCTCCCAGATGCCCCTCTCTATGTGGAGAGGCCATATCCCCATGATCGTCTGTCTTGCCTTCCTTCCCCAATCCCAGCCTGAGCCCCCATCACAGCCCCCATCAGCCCCCGTCCAGACGCCTTTAAAGTCATTGTGGAGAGGAGTGTGTGTGAACACTTAATAACTTTAACTCTATCTCCAGTCAGCGTTTCTCTCTCTCTCTCTCTCTCTCTCTCTCTCTCTCTCTCTCTCTCTCTCTCTCTCTCTCTATGTGTTAGATGCTCTAGAGGCTGCAGCAGGCAGCAGGAGAGTGTGTTTGGCTGAGGAGGCGTATCCAGGAAACGGTGGCAGGCCCGGACTTCCTGTGTGACAGGTGTGCGATGGGAATGGGGACGGGGGTCTGACAGCTGCCATCTCTGCTCTCTGTGTGTTTCTCTCTCTCCTCTCTCTCTCTGGCCAGCTGCAGCCCAGACCTGCTGTGTTTGCTCTGCCTCCTACGTCATTACTGATGCTCGTCGCTGCTGTACTGAACACAAACCTAAACCCCCCCCCCCCTGACACACACACCTCCCGACTGACCACACACGGCCTGACCATCCCCGTCTAACACATTGAGTGTGTTATCTTTTATATATACAGTGGGGCAAAAAAAGTATTTAGTCAGCCCCCCCCCCGTGTGGTTCTGGTATTTTTGCTCACCGTTCTTGTGATCATTTTGACCCCACGGGGTGAGATCTTGTGTGGAGCCCCAGATCGAGGGAGATTATCAGTGGTCTTGTATGTCTTCCATTTCCTAATAATTGCTCCCACAGTTGATTTCTTCAAACCAAGCTGCTTACCTATTGCAGATTCAGTCTTCCCAGCCTGGTGCAGGTCTACAATTTTGTTTCTGGTGTCCTTTGACAGCTCTTTGGTCTTGGCCATAGTGGAGTTTGGAGTGTGACTGTTTGAGGTTGTGGACAGGTGTCTTTTATACTGATAACAAGTTCAAACAGGTGCCATTAATACAGGTAACGAGTGGAGGACAGAGGGGCCTCTTAAAGAACAAGTTACAGGTCTGTGAGAGCCAGAAATCTTGCTTGTTTGTAGGTGACCAAATACTTATTTTCCACCATCATTTGCAAATAAATTCATTAAAAATCCTACAATGTGATTTTCTGGATTTTTTTCCCTCATTTTGTCTGTCATAGTTGAAGTGTACCTATGCTGAAAATTACAGGCCTCTCATCTTTTTAAGTGGGAGAACTTGCACAATTGGTGGCTGACTAAATACTTTTTTGCCCCACTGTATTATATATATATATATTTTTTTACAGTGTTTGAATCAGTGGACGTGTGAAGGCCCATTGTCTCGTTCCTCTCTCTCATTCTGTGTCTGTGAGCAGCGAGCACAAACAGCCAATTGACACCGGCACCTAAGAGACCAAATAAACAACATCAAGTCTTGCTGTTCTCACCTCCTCTCAATCGGCAATGTTGAAAACTGGAATCATGTATTTCATTCAGCGCTAAGCGGCTGTTCTGTCTGTCACCACTGACACCCTCTCCATCTCTGTACGGGCTCCCCCGGTCTGTGACTCCCTATCTCATACCACTTCGTTTGCCCCAAGGCACATGCACAATAGCTCATGACATCAGTGGGGAGGCAGGCGCATAGCGGGTGATCTGTGTCTCTGCCTTTCTCCATCACCGCCACCCCATAGGTAGCAACCCGTCTGCATGGGGACTCCAATCAGGGGAGTCATGTGACAAGTTAAACAGAAGGTTTGACAGCTTCTCCCCCGCAAATCTCCATTTAGCCCAAAGCCGCACTGGAAGCTGCTGAAATAAATACCAGTGTTTCCTCTGGGACTAGACTGACGGCTGGAATCCACCGTTCAAACCAGGGCCTATTTTCTTTCCCCCCCAAAAAACAGTGAGAGGGAGCAGTCATATAGATGGCCCTATAATTGGCAGGGTAATAGTGTTTGCTAATAGGCTAATTAAAGTAGCCTGCTGCCATTCACACAGTGGTTATACAGGCCTAGCCACTAGCTGACCGTCATGCATAGACAGAGAATCCACACAGAGATGCTTCTCCTGCCTGTGTATCTTCTAGTCTACGGCAACTGCGGGGTTAACTCCTGACTCCGTCTGTCCAGGTTTCCCTCACCACTGTCTCTTCTACTCCTTCAGAATGCTGGCCCTCTGCTCTTGGGAAAGTGTCCTCATACGTCTTAGTTTATCTCCCCCTGTCTCTCTGGCTCTCTCTCCAACTTATAAATGTCTTCCTCACTTCCACTATCCCTTTGTTATTCTCTCTTTCCCCCCTCCTGCCCATCTGCCTCCTTCGTTCACTGGTATTACCACGGTGTTGTCTGTCCTCTCTTCGGATATTTCAGAGCCTGCTGGAGAACTTTAGCCCCCCACCCCCTAAATCAAAGTCCCCCTGCAGGGACATCTGACATCAATAAAATCATCATTCTGACATCAATAAAATCTCACCCCTCTTTCCACATTTCATATTAAATTCCTGATCTGTGTGGGAACTGAAATATTCTCCCAGTGAAGTAGCGGTTTTGAACAATACAGTACCTCACATCCTAAGTAGAGGATGTGAGGGTGTGAGTTAGGGAGGCTGGGCGAGAGATTACGGTCTGCATAAGTAACCGGGAACACAACGGCACTCGGCTCAAACCCATTTGAAGAATGACGGAACCATCTGTGGCAAAACTTCTGTTTCCACGAGATAACAGCTTTCTAATTCCACAAATATGTGGAGAGGCCATATCCACATGATCGTCTGTCTTGCCTTCCTTCCCCAATCCCAGCCTGAGCCCACAGCCCCCTTCCAGACGCCTTTAAAGTCATTGTGGAGAGGAGTGTGTGTGAACACTTAATAACTTTAACTCTATCTCCAGTCAGCGTTTCTCTCTCTCTCTCTCTCTCTCTCTCTCTCTCTCTCTCTCTCTCTCTCTCTCTCTCTCTCTCTCTCTCTCTGTGATAAGGGGCTGGCTGAGGGCGAGGTGGGAGAAAAGGGAGGAACTCATTATATCAGAGTGTGGAGCAGCGATATGAACTTCCCCGCTGTACGTTTGATTAAAAATTGCTCAGTGCTACAGCAGATTATTTCAGCGTGTTTCCTGTGTCTGTCCCTAATCTGCATATCCTATGGGAAGTGGGGAGGAGGGAGGGAGGGTTAACATGAAGTATCTCTCTCTCTCTCTCTCTGTCTCTGTCTCTCTCTCTCTGTCTCTCTCTCTCTCTCTCTTTCTCTCTCTCTCTCTCTGTCATGAGTGTTTTGGCTGTAGCTGTCACCAGTTCACAGGCTCAGTTCTCATAATGAAGTCAGTGTCAGTGACACAATCCATCTGCGTTCACAGACTGCACCCCTTGGTTATTCAATGTCACAAAAGAGAATACTGGGTCTGAGGTGCAAGGTTTAAATCAGTGGGTTGTTAATGTGCGCTCTATTTGACTAAGGCTGTGGAGCGCTAATTCCATCGAAAACACAACAATAATCATTTTGACTGATTCCTCTTAAAACAGGAAGCCTCAGCTCTGACACCTGAGATCAGCAAGACAATCAGAGGGCAATTTACTGTAAGCGTTTATCCTGCAGAGACATGACAAGGTTAAAATAATACGTTTAAGATGAGATTTATATCTTCTCTCAAAGTAAAACAATTCTTAGCAAATATGATATGGGTCTTGTAACTCTACACTCCGTACCCTGGGAAATAAGAGAGGCCACTTTTCTGTGTAATAATAACGCAAAGGAAATGTATGCACAGAATATCTTGTTTTGAGTGAAAGTACAGTACAGTATATGTTTGTTCTGTAACAAGTGAGAGTGTGTATCCGTGTGGGCGCTGTGTGTCTGTGTCTGTGTGTGTATATATATATATATATGTGTGTGTGTGTCCATGGTGTGTGTATAGTGTGCGTGCATGTGGTTTAGACGTAACTCTCCGCTCCCACACTGCGGTGCCAATGTGTTCCTCATTACTCCAGATGTTTGGGAGCTGGGCGGCTCCTCTGCTCTCTGACATTCTCATTCTCCCCTGAGAGGCGGCCATGTCACAGTAATGTAAAACACATGTGGAGCACACTGGGGCTCCCAACGCCAAAGTCTTTCCCACTGTTTGGACGGATCAACAGGGAGGGAACCATAGCGATCGACCGCTGGTCTGCCTGCGCCTGAACCCATCTCTTTGGGCTCACGGGCACCCCAACAGGCAGCTTGGGTCCCCAAGGCTGGAGCCTGCCCCCTTCAATGGGCAATAAGTGATACCCACAGAAGCCCGCAAACATGCCCCAGCATGCCTCCATGGGGTTTAAAAATATATTCCATCCACTTTGCAGAGCTATATGTACAGATATATAATACACGTGAACAATGGCCTTCTCCCTTATCACTCTTACCAGAGAACAAGACTTCACTGTCGATCTCGGAACCCAGTGATTTGAGACACAATCCTGTCCAAAACACTCTCAGTGTCTATGTCTCGGTCTGCACCTCTCTTCACCCACACATGCACACACACACACTGACGAGCACACACGCGCGCGCGCACACACACACACACACGTTACCTAAGATTATGGATTTCTCAGCTGCTGCACTTTTCATCATGGCCAGACGCTGCCAGATAAACAAAAGAGGGAAAAAAGGCCTTTACTTCTTATTTAGCTCGTCCAAAGAAAGCCTTTCTCTGTTTGAGATGAATTTCGTCTCCCTGGGAACCTAACTGACACTTGAACGCGCTCTTTGGCCGCTAATGTTTAAATCATGGGAGAGGACAGAGCTGTGTGTGAGATACCTGAGATACCGGACAGATACATGGAAACAGTTGGATGCTCACACCCTGACAGCTCTGACCTGTGTGCAGGTCTCTTGGTGCGTAGCCTCTCCGGGTGGTACCCTGGTCATGTAATTGCACAATAGTATTAATGCATTATAGGAATTAGGTTCACAGGATAATCTGCCGGCTGCTTACAGGTTGGGATTCCAGGACGGTGGAACATTCCCGGTAAATCCACTGTTGCACACAACACACAGGTGGTTTACAAACCGCAGCCTCCGCACACGGAGCAAATCACCCCACGCAGAGTTGCTGTGTTCTTAATTCACTGTTATACTCAATGCCTCCCATATACTTATGGTGACCAATCTCCTACTTAGATTTAGTATACACTATTGTCTCTATGAAATGCATTATTTTTACACAGATGAGAATCTAGTCATCCTGTTGTCATGGTAGTGAGTGTTGCTATGGTGCGTTTGTGCACAGTACAGTATATGCCGTATTCAGGGATGATTGCTCTGGCAATTGTCGTTTGGCCTGTGTGTCCAGGTGTCTGTGTGTTCTGCTGACCAGCTGACCCCCTCTCACTCCACTCCTCTCCTCTCCCCTCCACAAACACACACACACATACTCTGCCGGCCGGCTGCGTGCTCCCGCCCACTGCCATCTGCTCCTCTCATTAATTAGAAGACGGCCAACTTCACCTGCACCGCCCGCACTCAAATTACAATAATTACCTGTCACATGCACAAGCCCGCCGCCCAACTACCCACCACACTTCTCACCCCGCTCCCCACCCGCTCCCCAACCCGCTCCCCACCCCGCTCCCCACCACGCTCCCCACCCGCTCCCCACCACGCTCCCCACCCCGCTCCCCACCCCGCCCCCCACCACGCCCCGCTCCCCGCTCCCCACCCCGCTCCCCACCACGCTCCCCACCCGCTCCCCACCACGCTCCCCACCCCGCTCCCCACCACGCTCCCCACCCCGCTCCCCACCACGCTCCCCACCACGCTCCCCACCCCGCTCCCCACCACGCTCCCCACCACGCTCCCCACCACGCTCCCCACCATACTCCCCACCCCGCTCCCCACCACACTCCCCACCCCGCTCCCCACCACACTCCCCACCACACTCCCCACCACACACCCCACCCCGCTCCCCACCCCGCTCCCCACCACGCTCCCCACCACACTCCCCACCCCGCTCCCCACCACGCTCCCCACCCCGCTCCCCACCCCGCTCCCCACCATGCTCCCCACCATACTCCCCACCCCGCTCCCCACCACGCTCCCCACCACGCTCCCCAACACACTCCAGCTGCAGGTCACTGTGCTGTGATATTGTCACCTGGCAAACCAGCCGGCATGGGGACCAGGCAACAGACACTATCACCTTCAACAAACAACATGGCCTACCCTGCCATGAGTGACCAATAAGGACGCTCTCCTGTGTAACTAAGTGAATGTCACAAATAATCTGTATTTTTTTTAAAATACAGTATGCAACTTACATTTTATTCCAGTTCACATGCTTGACTACGATCCTAGAGTTAAGCAATGCACGAGGGGGTGTGGTATATGGCCAATATACCACTGTTCTTATGGATACAGCCCTTAGCAGTGGTATATTGGCCATATACCACAAACCCCTGAGGTGCCTTATTGCTATTATAAACTGGTTACCAGCATAATTAGAACAGTAAAAGTAAATGTTTTGTCATACCTGTGGTATACGGTCTGATATACCACAGCTTTCAGCCAATCAGCATTCAGGGCTTGAACCACCCGGTTTATAATATTATATAACCCCCTGGTCATAGCTTCAGTATGTTTCTGTTACCACTGTGGGGAGAGTTATGATGCCTCAAAGTGGGGCTCTTAGGGTCTATGAGGACTGGTGTTTGTCAGGCAGCAGCCTGCGAGCTACGCACTGCATGGTCTGCCTCTTTGCTTCTGTCCAGAGGAGGCCGGTGAGACTCCATCACTGCATGGTCTGCCTCTTTGCTTCTGTCCAGAGGAGGCCGGTGAGACTCCATCACTGCATGGTCTGCCTCTTTGCTTCTGTCCAGAGGAGGCTGGTAAAACTCCATCACTGCATGGTCTGCCTCTCTGCTTCTGTCCAGAGGAGGCCGGTGAGACTCCATCACTGCATGGTCTGCCTCTTTGCTTCTGTCCAGAGGAGGCTGGTAAAACTCCATCACTGCATGGTCTGCCTCTCTGTTTCTGTCCAGAGGAGGCCGGTGAGACTCCATCACTGCATGGTCTGCCTCTCTGCTTCTGTCCAGAGGAGGCCGGTGAGACTCCATCACTGCATGGTCTGCCTCTCTGCTTCTGTCCAGGGGAGGCTGGTGAGACTCCATCACTGCATGGTCTGCCTCTCTGTTTCTGTTCAGAGGAGGCCGGTGAGACTCCATCACTGCATGGTCTGCCTCTCTGCTTCTGTCCAGGGGAGGCTGGTGAGACTCCATCACTGCACTACAACATCTCTCTATTGGCATGTGGCTTTGGCACAAGAGCACGTATCTCTTTTAAAAAAACTTTTTTTTTTCTCCTGTGGTATTTTTCCGTCTGCCCATTAAACGGGAGGGAGACATCCATATGAGTGTGATAGTAGCAGAGACGGAATAAACTCCAGTGGGGTAATTAATGGTTTTCTTTAAGAGAGGCACTTAATGATGAAGTGGGGACATCTGCCTTTGGAGAAGAGTGGCGGGCGGTGGGGATGTTTGGTGGTAATGTGCGGTAATGCTGAACGGCTGTAGTGTGGTTTCACCTTTGGATCTCTCCATCTATTGTCTGTCTATTATCAGCTGTTCAATTATTCAGCTGATCTTTACCGCCAGGGCCAATTAAATAGTCAATTCATATGATGTCAGAGAAAATGTCCACTGTTTTTACAAAGAAGAATCCACTGATGGATATCAGAGTTCGTGCAGGCTCAAGTGAGTGACTTTTTGGCCAAGATGAGTCATCTACACAGAGTAATCTTTCTTTAAGTTATATGTATTCATCTTTTATACACTGAGTATACAAAACATTAAGAACACCTGCTCTTTCCATGGCATAGACTGACCAGGTGAATCCAGGTGAAAGCTAGGATCCCTTATTGATGTAATCTGTTCGATCCACTTCAATCAGTGTAGATGAACGGGAGGAGACAATTGAGACGTGGATTGTGTATGTCTCAATTGAATCGGCGAATAGGCAAAGGATTTAAGAGCCTTTGGACGGGGTATGTGAGTAGGTGCCAGCCGCAACGCTTGTGTCAAGAACTGCAACGCTGCTGGGTTTTTCACCCCCAACAGTTTCCTGTGTGTATCAAGAATGGTCCACCACCCAAAGGACATCCAGCCAACTTGACACAACCGTGGGAAGCATTGCAGTCAACATAGGCCAGCATCCCTGTGGAACGCTTTCGACACCCTGTAGAGTCCATGTGTTGACAAATTGAGGCTGTTCTGAGGCAAAATGGGGTTGGGTGCAACTGGAATATTAGGAAGGTGTTCCTAATGTTTGGTATACTCAGTGTATATCTAGTTTAGAATGTATTCTAATTGTATTTAGTTTGAGATGTTTCATTAAATAATATTGTTTCCAACCCAATTAATTTTCTCTTTCACTAGGCTAGAGAAATGTTGTTACTTTGTCTGTCTGGCAGCAATACCAATAGGCAGTCTCATCGATGTGCTCTTCTTCTACTCTCTGATGCCCAATACAGTTCTGCTCACTCATTATCCTGGCTGGCACAGACACCAGCTCCATATTGCATTTTCTGGCCTTAAAACTGAGAGGCGGCGTTTTTGTGAATTGAATATCTGGAAATTGACCCACTGTGGAGTCTGATCATCACACCCAGGAGATCGGCGTAAGTGCATGTGCATAAGGGGGGTTCACGTGCGGCTGAAGGGGAAAAGAGAGGTGAGAGAGGCCTTTCAATTCTAGGCCACCTATTCCAGAATTTCACACCATGGGATATGATCAGGTTATTCCAGGTTATGTTCACATGTTAGCCTAGGCTTCTAGAAACGGTTTGGCCCATTCAGTTTGTGTGCAATACATAATCCAACATGCCTCTGTAACACATGATAATATAGTATAAATATATAAAATAAAATAATATATCACAGACCATGAGATTTAGGTTATTTACTGCCCCTTCCACTGATTTATGACAACAGGGCAGGGCCTGGTCCGAATACTTTGAACATGCATCGTTCCTTCCTTCAATCACGTATCACTCAAGGAAGGCGCCCACAAGATATCAAAAGAAAACCAAGGCTGACGCCTACGATCCAAACGCATTACTACTTTCAGTCGGTACTTTGGTGTGGGAGTTGTGGTGAGGTACAGGTACCACCACCACAGGAAGAAGACACAAGAGATGCTAGAGTACAAAGCCCTAAAAACCACAACCCGACCCAACAACTGTATATTTACGCCTCCGTGTTCCATCACACAAGGAGCTTCGCGCGCTCTCTTATGCACCAGCAGAAACACCACATCGTGTGCCGTTAGTTTAATTAATGTAGGCCTACTATATCTGGGAGAACGAATTTATCTACAGACCATCTGTATCCAGAGAAAGGCAGACGCCTTATGGCCCAACATTTGCTATAAACAAACATTGCTAGGAAATGTGCTAAAATACATAGCCTGTATTTATATCGACATATACACGTTTTAACTTCTCTGTTGTTTGCGATGAAATATGCCTACTAGTTATTGATACTAGTCTACCACTAATATTATAGATATATGAAAAGTTGTCTTATCAAGTGTCTGATATGGCTTATTGAAGCTACAATGCGTTCCAGTTGGCTGATACGTTGTTGCCTCTTCATCACAAATTCTACTTCAGCACAATTGTTTTAGCCTATAATTTTTTTTAAATGTTTTTCCAAATAAGAGAACCATCATCCAACAGGCCACATCGACTGCAGTGTCTGTGTCAAAATAAAACCATTCAAATGGAAACATTTGGATTCAACGCCATCAATGGGAAAGCACTGAAACTATACTGAACACTAATGTTTACAGTTTAATAACATGAATGAAAGTTCCTATAAAAATAGCTGACAATGCGGAAAACCTGAACAACGAAAGTAGGAGTCAAAAGCTTTATTTTAAAAAAAGTAAAGAAAAACGGTATAATAACACATTATTTCTAATCGATAAGGGAATTGCATTATTGCCCTTGAAAATCGAACTTTTTTACATGTTATTTAACATAATATAGGAATAGTATTGGTTATAATTAAAGATCTGCAGCTATGTTAACATCAGGGACATGTAAAATCACGTCTTTACTATGCTATGCTACCTAGCTAAATAGTGATTTTCACCCAACCTCACCATCTAGCCGAGGCTATAGTTCAGAAAATAAGTGTAAAAATCAAAGAGTACAAAATAGGCTGCAAAATAATATGCAATATGTGCTTCGTGCTTCATGCCAGAAGCAACCGTGTCCAAACGTATCTCTCGCATCAAACAAGCACACAATTAGAATGTATAATTTGCAACAAACATGAAGCCTAATAGTGTGACTTACTTTGTGAAGGTCGGGTTCAGGCTGAGGTAATTGCAGCGAAGATAATCCAGACCAAATAATGACGATTATAACGCCCCGATCCTCATTATTTGGAAGAAAGGATAAAGCCTTCGGAGATATTGAACACAATTCATAAAGGTGTTATTCCTTCTCTTTGATAATGAAAGATATTGAGAGAGAGAAAAAAAAAATGACCAATTCGACACTTTTACAGTCAAAAAAAAAAAAAAATTGTTTCCTTTGGATTCAAAGCGGTGTTGTTGACTTTTCGGTTCTATAAATTATGAGGTAATTCACTTCTTAGATATAAATTGAAAACTATATCGCAAAGCTAGACAGAGCTTTGCGATCCTTTAGTTACATAGAAGTCTTTGGTTTACTGTCCGTTTTCGATGGTAAAAACCAACAGTTTATCTGGATTTTGAGGGGGGGGAAATCACAACTTCTCTTCGTTATCTAAATGTAAGCTGCTTCAGATCTCATTTTCTGTTAGCAAGAATAGGCTAATACAGTAAAGAAACCACAGTGATAGTTGATTCAGCTATGTATTAACATTTGTGCTCACCGTCGGCAAACTGATACAAAATATAAATATTTTGTGTAATCTTAAAATTGTCAGAGAAAATAGACTACTTCACAAATCCTTGTCCGATGCGCGCCGTAGGCTACATCCAATGTAAAAAATATGAAATTCATTTGGGCATGGATCCTCTTGTTCCAAATGCTACTCCTCGGTAGACGACTTTGAAACCGTTGTTTGGCACACAGTCGTCCAAATGACTTTACAATATCAAGTCTTTATATATCCGTAAAATGAGTCTCCCGTTGTTTGATCATGTCAAAGCCGAAAGAATCACTCGATTTTGCTCAGCAGACACCACGCTTCTCAGACCGTCATTGCCAACCGATCCAACTGTTCAGGCATCGAGGACCGCTCATTCCACTGAAACAAATGGCTTGAGATGCTGTTGTCAACTCCAGTCAGTAAAAATCTTTCATCATATTTCGAGCGCCTAAATGGTTGTCTTTGTTGTCGCTCATTTCGTGTTTTGGTTCATTTGGTAGTTTTCGATTATTTTGAGCTCGCGGGTCTAGTGTGCAGTCTTGTGATTCTCTCTATCCCTCTGTAGCCTTCTGTCTGCGTTTAAATCACCATCTGGAGCAGGATGCGTACGGAGCTCCTAACCTCTCTCTCTCGCTCTCTCTCTCCCTCTCTTTCTCTCTCTTCAGACCTACGAGTTGACAGCCACCTTTTTGCTCGTTTCTGCAATAGCATTGACAATTGACAGCACGCGTCTTATCTCCATATTGTCATTTTTTCCCCCCGCATGTTGAAACTCATGGAACCTCATGCACACACAGATACACATATAGGCTGTTGATTTATACGCGAAACAAGTGCAGAAGTTTACATCATGTTCTTTTGTAAATTATAGAAATACAATGTATTCCCCACGTGAGGTTTTTACTTCAGCCCGATTTTATTTATTAACTCTCTTCACTGTCATAGGCCTATTTTATGTGCAAAGAAACAACGAATATTTGTAGCCTAGTGTTAAGTTAGCCTAATTCCATACTTTAGTTTAGGAGATATAGCCGATATCAAATGGTCAGAGGGGTTTGATAAAGTGTAAATACGGGCGCCTACAGTAGGCGATAATACCAGGTATGCATTCTATATTGTCTTGACATTTTCCCCATAGAGAATCATTTACCCCATGTCTACCCAAGGGGGCCGCTGTTTCCTCACATCATCACACGCCAGCTCCAAAACCACCTCACTCGTCGCCTAGGCAATCTCCCCATGCAATGCCATCAACATCATCTCATAATTTCTACCAATGGCCTCACAATTAACTGCTCGTTCAGACGCTTGACAATCAGTGGACATTTTCCTCTAACTTCTCAATAGACAATGGTAGAAAAATAAATACAAGATTTCTGCTTTAGCCTAGGGAGGCCTGATCTTGTTCCCCCGACACTTTCGCCCATGGTCAAGGCAGCATTTATTCATTTTCACCAAAGAATGCAAGTGATAGACAACTAAATAGATTTTTAAAAAAAATGTAAATAACAGTGTGCAGTAGCTATCACAAAAGGTGCTTTTGGCTGAAAGGTGTCTGTAAAAATAATATAGTCAGAGGTTGGATCTGCAGGCAAACGGTCATTCCATCCGACATCCTCATAGTGTGTGTGTATTTGAGTTCATGCTGTATTTTTTGTAACGGCATAGGCGGTAGGCCTATCTGCATACATATGATGGCTTTGCGTTTACCTATCGTGTGGGCCTATTTGCATTAGCACAGTGGCCTATCCCAATTGTAGCTCCCAGACGCCGGAAATGGGAAAAATTCTCAAAGTAAATGTTGCTCATTTATTGATGCGTTGAACCCCCGCGCGCCATAGTTGAACAACTTTGTGCTAAAACGATGACGTCATATCTGCCAGGATCATCTGGTTTCACTAGCTGAGAATTCTACACCTGTGTGCCCTTTACGCTTTGTTGCAGACATGGAGGAAGAGGGGTAGCCTACTGAAGACAAAACAAACACTCTCCTCCTCACCTCTACTATGTCTACAGAACTAACAAAGTCAGTCAAGAGTACACAGAGACAGCTGCTATCCAGTGTGTCCTGTCTCACCAGCCTGTCAGGTGTCCGGAGTGTGAGGTGTCCTCTCAGATACAGGTAAGGGGAACTGCCTAAAGGGGATGAGTTGTTCCTGTGTATTACTGACCATTTCAGATGTCAAACAGGTTATACAGTTGGAGGTAATCCATCACAATGATAATCTTTATGATAATTGATATGATTAGTGAATGGCCACAGACCCATAAGCAAACCAGTAGGAACAGGGATCTCTATCCGCCATCATAACCAAGCATAAGGGACTGGAGTGAGTGAGTGTGTTGTGGCCTAAAATGATTGCTCTCAGTTGGGGGGAGAACTGATAAGGTATATTGTACAGTACTTTCCATCCATTTTTTCTTCTCTATATGACAGCTGCTATGATTCTCTATCTACCATATCAAAGTCTGATCCATCCAGTGAGCAGCCTTACAGTTTTTTTCGATTGCTAAACGACAGTGGGCACAACTGGAGTCACATGTGCAAAACTCTAACTACAGTCTGCACTACCAACAGTCACCTGAGCTAAACAGTTCACATCACCTGCAAAACTCATTCCAAGCAACACAACTCTTAACACATGGCTCAAAACACGCTCAGTGCAGCCAAACACTATGCACAACCCTCACTGAGATAACACACACTGTCACTCAGAACACACTGAGAGTAAAAACACTAGCATCAAACACCAATACAGAAAATACAAACTTTTCATCTTTACAGTTTGAACAATTTCAGTGACTTCATACAAAGTAATATTTTCTTCAAAGAAAAGAGTGACAATTCTTTAAGGTAAATGAAAATTAGCAGTTTGCTTCAATAGTCTGTAGTAATTTACGGAATTACAGTAATGAGAGGTAGAAACTAAAAGTAAATACTGTAATTCGAACAAATAATTGAGGGGCTAATCCTGACTCTCTCTAGCATCAAGCCACAGGTTTTCTTCAACATCACATCTAATGTTTTCTCTTGCCATGCACCTGGGGAAGAACCTTCTGGAGTGCCTTATCCATCCCTGGCAGTCCTCTGGACTCGTGTCCTCACATCCGGCACGCATGGCTTCCAAAAGAGACATTTGGTCATGTGGGTGGTGACCAAACACTTTCCTACCTCCAGGCAGAGAAAAACTCCTCTATTGGGTTGAGGAAGGCTGTATATGCAGGCAGGTACAAAACCATACATCTGTGATGTGCTGCAAACCAATCTGTGACAGCTGCAGAGTGGTGAAAAACAACGTTATCGCAAACTATGACAAAAACTTGGGGGTCTCTTACTGGCTCCCCCTGTTCTGCTGACACTAGCTGAGCATAGAGCTGTTATAGGAAAGCTATAAGCCTTTCTGTGTTGTATGGGCCAATGAGTGGTGTGTTGAGAAGCAAACCATCATTGGCCATTGCAGCACACATGGTGATATTTCCCCCCCTTTGGCCTGGAACCTCCACAGTGGCCCTTTGACCTATAACATTCCTTCCTCTGCGCCGTGTTTTGGCAAGGTTAAATCCAGCTTCATCGATAAATACAAATGAATTTGGTCTTTCCAGTGTTTCCACCTCCATTACTCTCTGAAAAACAGTAAGTGCACAGTTTTACTGTAGAAATGCTAGTGTTTTTTTTTACTGTAAATATTTTGTATAGCTGTGTACGTAACCTCAGACGTCTTACCTGGACGTATTGGTATCTTTGCTCTTTTACCCGTTCACTGTTTCTCTCGAACGGTACAGTGTATAACTGTTTCATTGTAACTTGGTGTTTCTTTAGGACTCGAGCAATAGTTGTTGTGCTGACAGAATTAACATTTTCAAATATATCATTATCAGCCAGAACTCTATCTTGAATCTCCCGCAGTTTTATTGCATTGTTGACAACAACCATGTCAACAATAGCATTTTCCTGCGCATCTGAAAATATTTTTCCTCTTCCCCCTGTTGGAGGCAGCCTTTGGGTCCTGTTGTAAAAATATATTTTACAGTCAAACTTACTGTAATATATATCTGTGTAAATATTCTATAATTGCAATACAAAATAGATTCCTGTAATGTTTTCATTTACTGTAAGGATGTAACTCTCACCTGTTTGCATGATGGAAAATTCGCATTACAGATGCCACTGTGGATCTTTGCAGATTGGGTTGCACCCTCAACCCTGCCTCTCTCAATGAGAGACCATGGTTCACGACATGGTCTATAAGTGTAGCCCTTATTTCATCTGAAATAACAGCTCTTTGTCTTCTTTGTCTTCCTCCACGCATCCGCCCTCTCCCTGCCACACTTCTCCCTCCACGAACCCATCTTCCTTGTTCCATTTCCAAAATGAGTCTTTCTGAGCTCTACCTATATATACTGTAATATGTGTGTGTGTTCACTAACAAGTCTAAAACAAGACACCTGCTTAGCCTTTCAGCTGAAATTGCAATCAGCAGTGTTTGAAAGGCACAAGGCTGAAATCTATTCCGTTTTGAATGTGTGGTTCACAGTTTTGACAGCAGTGTGTTAGCATTTGAACAAAGTGCTGTAAATCCACAGTGTTGTGCAGGTTGTGGTTAAAGTCATGGGATAAGTGTGTAGAGTTTTGAAAACTGTGTTCAAGCAATGAAAAACAAACTAGAGTTTGGTCCACATGAACTGCTGCTGTGCAGACTGTAGTTAGAGTTTTGCACATGTGACTCCAGTTGTGTCCACTGTCGTTTAGCAATCGAAAAAAACTGTAAGATGAATCCGAGATCCTACAGCTCTGTCTGCCTCACTCAGATTTGGAAACATATTCAGGCCAGGTCTCTACTAAAAGAGCTAGGATTTCTCGAGAAAGAGCGAGAGAGCTAGTTGTGTGTTGTATATACACCAATCCATGCATTTCTGAAGAGAACCAATTTCTCAATATTTACCTTGGTTGTTTTAATAATTCAGACACCAACACTATAACTGCTGCATTGGGCTTAGAATGGTGGGAGAATTAAACACACACACCCAGACACGCGTACACACCCTCACACATTCCCCAATGCAAGTAACCCATCAGAGTCCTATCAGGGGTTCCATGTGGCATCCTGGGATTTGGGTTGTCAAGGAGATGGATGGTGGATCGCCCCAGGACTTGATGGAGTGTTTATAGCCCCTCTCTCTCTCTCCTGCTGGGGAGTTATAGCCTTGCCTGTGCTGGCCCTGCAGGTCCATCTGAGGGCCACACACACTGTGTGTGTGTGTGTGTGTGTGTGTGTGTGTGTGTGTGTGTGTGTGTGTGCGCGTGTGTGTGCGCGTGCGCGTGCGTGCGTGTGTACAACTGAACGTAAAGGTATGTTTTAGATTGAATATCTTTATGTTTACCTAGGTCTTTTTGTTTAATTAGAAAAAATAATACTGGATGTTGGAGAGGTGATGGGTGAGTAGGGGGGACCGTGAGTGACAGTGTTGTGGGGCATGGGGTGAAACCAAAAAGGATTCCTGTCACCCTGATAGCATTATGATTGACGGCATGCTATTCTCCTCTGGGAATACAGGCAGACGGCTTGTCAGCTCCCCAAATGACAGCCCCTCATTCTTTTCTTAATTTTGTCTTTTGTTGGGTGATGTGTTGGATGGGATGACCCTCCATGTGGCGCGTCTGATAACTCACCCCCACAACAGAAACACAAGGTGGGAACTATATTTATCGCTCGCAATGAACTGAACTCCCTCGTTTCCTGACACTCGTCTTCAGACCCTGACTTCCCTTTGATGGCAATAATGAACACAAATGACCTGGCTTTGTCTCCTCTCTCTTTCTCTCTCTCTTTCTTCCCTGTCTATCTTTTGTTCTCTCCACCTCGTTGCGTTGCCTGTATCTGATGGTGGTGGAGGACTGGTCTGAGATGCGCAGGGGTAGATTGAGGGGCTGATCATTGTGTAGGTATGGTAATGAAGGTCTCTGTGACAGACCGGGGACACACGGGACAGCGGAGGCTCTACAGGGAGAGAACTCACAGAGGTCTGGACTGGAGCATTTCCTCCACTCACACATTGTAAATCCTTTCCCCTCGCTCCAGTCACAGGCTGGCTGGCGTGTTGAAAAGAGATAAGGGCCGCTGTGCCTCTCGTCTGAAAGGAACGCAGCTCCATTGTGCTCTGCTGCTTGGATCCACATTCAGTGGACGCTGCTATTGAGTTGCCATTAAAGGCAGCAATGTAAAAGTAAATTATTTTGGGGAGAAGCGGTTAAAACAAAATAGTCTCTTTCCCTCTAAATGAAAAAACGTAACTCGCTCAGGATTATACTGTGTGTTTGTTAGCACACTTTCTGATGCAACCCATTGCACTGGTGTGGCAATGGGAATGTCAAATCAAATTCCATTTGATTGGTCACGTGCACATATTTAGCAGATGTTATTGCAGGTGCAGCGAAAGCTTTTCGCAGTACAAATGTTCACATTGAAGGTTGATATTTTGAGATGGTATGACCGTGGAATGCGACGGCTTTTACATCAGCGTCGTGAGCGTCTTAAAGTCATCTTAAGAGTCATCAGATGATGCCTGAGAATAGACAACACAGGACGAGAGAGCTCCCCTGCTGTAATGTAGCATGGCGCAACGGATCATTGCTCCATCTAGTCAAGCACACGTTTGATGCTGGTTTTACAAATTGCATCCATAGACCCTCTGACATTCTATTTGCAATCGTGCAGTAAAATGGCCGTTCAAGCCATCGAAGCATGATGGGAATTTAAACTCAAAATGACGCTCTCTTCTTTTTAAACAGTAATTCTCCTATATGATGTTTAATTCATAGCAGGGCCCGAGGACACACCCACACACACAAACACACACACACACACACACACACACACACACACACACACACACACACTGTACTATGCTTATCTCAGTGTGTGTGAAAAGAGGAGACCCTGAGGTCAGTGGTGGCTGGTGACCAGCCCTGCTAAAGGACCAGGAAATAGCACCTCGTTAAAGTGAAGTGTTTACTAAAGAGCAGGATGCAGGAATAGGAGAGAAAGTCAAGTGGGCAGCAGTGGAAAGTTCTCAATTTACCGTGTTGTCTGTTTGCACCTGAATACATCCGCATGTATTCAGGCAAGCAATTGTGTCCACATTGGCATGCAAGAGAGAGAGAGAGAGAGAGAGAGAGAGGGAGAATGTGTGTGTGCAGACAGTTGGTAGTGCTGGGACTGAAGATAGCAAGGAGAGGGGCATGGTGCACTGTATCAAGTAGTGAACATCTGCTCTTCACAGAAACCGCAAAGCTGGTGCAGAGGAAATAGAGAGGATAACTGCTCTCTCTACCCCCCCTTCTCTCCCCTCCTCTCTCTCTCTCTCTCTCTCTCTCTCTCTCTCTCTCACACACATTCTCTCTTTCCCTCTATTTCTCTCTTTTCACAATGATATTCGTCACAGACCCATCCCCCATCATCCTTGTTTTATACCCATCTATGTGAAGAGATTAAGATAACCAATATGTAATACAATCCACTTGTGTAATGGAGGATGATAAGGTTGTTGATGGAGACAGAGAGGTAGGGTAGAATATATGTCAACCTTGGAGCCAGATATCCTCAACACACGAGTAGCCATTGGAGCGTGTGCACTGTAAATACATAAATGCCTCTCATGCACATAAAGCATACAGTATGACTTTCTCTAGCCATGGAGGATCAGGAAGAGCTGAGCGTTCATGAAACCTATGATAGGCATAATCCAAAGCTTTGTTGTGATTTCATTCCACCTTTTCCCTCAAAGTCTCTGTCTAGATTCAGTCTACCCCTCCATCCTCCCTCTCTCTCTCTCTCCCCCCCCTCTCTTTCCCTGCCCTCCCCTCTCTCAGGGCCGGCTGCGAGGGTGTGCTGGTGTTTTGGCGGGTGGCAGTTCCTCATTGTGGTGTGCTGTGTGCTGTGTGCTGTATGCGCGGTGATAAGACACAGGGAGAGGAGCCAGCGTGCCGACATATCCCTGCCACTGCGGTTATCATCCGCCGCAGCTGTGCCTGAGCCCTGCGACATCTGCTCCCCCACAGGAAGCCTGCGCCGTGTCTCATAACGCCTCACACACACACAGACACACACACATAGAAAATATCACAAGACCATTACCATTATGACGCCTGAACGGTACCCCCCCCCCCCCCCAAACAGGTAAACTACCTGATCAGACAAAGAGTGTTGTTTATAGGGACATGGGTTCCTCCCTGGAACATGAGGCAAGCCTGATGGATGGGGCCAGCGTTTACCTCAGTTCTGCTGGGTTTTTATCAGAGAATTACAGGGGATGCTTATGACTAAGCCTAATTATAGAGTGCTTATCACTGAAATGTTCACAAAGCTCATTACTGCCAAGAAATGGGAGCTGCCGCAGGTAATTCACTATGTTGGGTATTAGTCCTCCTCTAAGACGGCACCCCTTTTAAATATTTAGAGTCTATAAAGTACAGCTTTAATGTCTGATGCTTTTAATGCATTCCTCTGCTACTGGCCTCACTGATTTGTGAAGTTTTTACCTAAAGGCACTACTCCAGTTTTTACACTACTTTAATCAATTACCAGATTTTCATTTACATTGTTGACAGCGTGTGCTTGAAAACAGTCAAGCGATCCTCTCCTCTCAGTGTTGAAAGAGTGGATTTGAGAAAGGAAGAAAGTATGAGATGAAGATTACAAGGACTCTCCCATTTCCTTTGTGTTACACCATATTTCTCCTTTAGCCAGTGATGCTAGTTGAGTGTGCTGGTCTGACGGCTAGAAGCTAGCAGAGAGGAGAGGGATGGGGAAGTGAGGGGAGGGGACCCCACTAACCTAACTAACAGCCCTGATGGGGTCAGTAAGTGTCTCTCGGGGTCCTGACCTGGGCTTGACAATGAATGAGGCTCACTCAGCATCTCCAACCCTCCACCTTCCACCCTCCCCCTAGCCCCTCAGAAACACAATAAAGGGAAGTGTGCCCCTCCAGCTGCCAGGGGAAGCCCAGAGGGAAGTCCCCATCCTCAGGTCCTCACCAGCCTGAACCCCTTTCCCTCCCAGTCCACTTGGACCGGAATTCTAATGTCTTTACAGTGTAGGGTTTTGACAGCAAACTATGCTTTCAGTAATGAAAACAAGTTGGAGTCTGCTTTGACCTTGAAAATCAAGTGACAGTTGGTAAAGCGTTTCACCATAGTTACAGGAGCTACAGTAGGAAGCTAATTTCCATGTCTTGTCTGGAGCATGTGGTGCTAACTCAACACAATCTGATTACACATCAATCACTCCAACGTAATGAGGAGAAATGACAGCAGGAGTTTCTCCACAATCACTCGTCACTGTAGCGAGCTGCCAACAGAGGCACAGCCTGTAGTACTTCTCATAACACAGAAAAGGATCACCACCTACCTTGGTTGGCTGTGCGGTGGCTCCTGGTTGCCAGGTTGGGGTTGCCAGATTCCAGCCTGTGAGGGTTCCGTCTGCACAGCGTCCCCCTGTGACTGGTCAGCATCACCGTGGGAACCCTGGGAGGAGCGGCAGACCTCCTCTGCCGTTCCAGGTGGACCTCGGCAGCCATGCTCTGCACCCCCCCCCCGAGCAGTAATCCACAACGTTGTCCTGTCCTCTGTGTGTTTTAGAACTCTTGACTGGTCAGGGGACACACTAAACCACACAAGTTGATAGGTCTATCTTTCTTTCTCTCTGTGGTCAGTGTGTAGACCGGAGGGTTGATGTCCTTTCTCCTGTGTGCTCAGGGTACTGACCGACTGACTGACTGACTGACTGACTGACCACTGACTGACTGACTGACTCATCCAGGCCTGGGGAGATCACAGAGTGAGTCCTCTGGCTTTTATGATTAGAACATGAGCCCAGCACAGCCAGATCACATGGCTGCCAGACAGAGAAAAAAAAACTGAACTTCCTTTTAACTTTATGCAGCTAACACAGTCTTCAAATGACTCTTCCTTTACTTCATACTTTTGTCCCGTCCACGACACGTCACTTCAGATGGATCGCGGCGCCATCAGACTTGTGTAATTATCTGTGTCCGATGCTCTTTCTCTCCACCCAGTAGTCTCTCTCCTTCTCTTTCTCCGACTCCCTCAACAGGAGTGTGTGAGGTAACAGTGTGTGTGTGTGTGTGAGTGGCAGGGGGAGGTCAGCTAGTCTCGTGGCTCCTCGTTTCCTCGTTGTTCCGGCTGTGGGGCAGTGCACTGGCCTGACCCCTCCTCTAGTCCACACAGGGAAAGCAGAGCAGTGGCACCCGTGTGAGCCGCGACACGGTGTGTGTATATGTAACACGGTGTGTGTATATGTCTGTGTGTGAGTCCTGTCCCCACCGTGTGAAAGGGGTGGTTCCCCAGGGGAAGGTAAACAGTGCTGCTGGGTTGTGATAGCGGTAGACACCAGGCCTCGGCCTCCGTTGGGGCTTCCTCTGGCAGGAACCAGCTGTGTCTGTGGCCGGGCCAGGCCGGGCAGCGCTGTTTTCCCTTTCCCTCCGGACACAGACAGGGCTCCTCCTGTTCCTAACACTTCCTCCCTACACCCTTCACTCCACCTCTCCTTCCCTCCACCCAGCCAGCCCTACCCCCAACTCTGCACCCTATGGATAGCTCTGCCCCTCAATGACACTGGCCTTAGGGGGGGTTGTTCACCCCCTGTCTTCACTCACTGTGGTTCAGTCAGTCCAAATGCCAAGTGCCTCCCTGCCCTGGCCTCTCTGCTCTGTTGTCCCAGTGGCGTGTGTGTATGTGTGTGTGTGTGTGTGTGCGCGCGCATGTGCCGGGTGAGGTAAAATCAGTAACAGGGGTTCCTCTCTGAAACGACAGTGAGGGTACAGCTGGGACCCCTCTGACCCGCAGAGCACACAGTGTGGTGTAGCTGGGACAGAAGTGAGAGGGGATGTGAGCACACAGATGTGCCGTCCATCTGTCTGTCAGTGAAACCAGCACACAGATGGTGGACAGCAGAGTGGATGTGAGAGTAACGGGTGTGTGGGGTAGAGGGCGATGTTCACTCATGTGACACATTTGGTACTTTGGAAACTATGAAATGATAGTTTGACAGTCAGTTGGTTTCATTTCCTTTTTGTATTCTAGGTGCTTTCTATGTTAGAGAGCCTTCCCTGCCTCAACTGTGCACTAAGATCGAAGATTATTTTGGGTAAAAATACAGCATCAAAAATAATTTGTTAGTATATTCAAGCTTCTCCCAATGACATCATCCAATCTGATGGAATCTGCTTCCATGTAGTATTCAGTGGAATGAATACATGTACCGAAGTTGGAATTTTCATGTTTATATGTACTGTATGTATGTGTGTCCAGCATTTCTCCCTCCTAAACCTCTCATCATGCTGACCCTCTCCATGGCTACATGTAAGCGCCGTGAGTTAACGTGTGATGATCAAGTAATAGCATGTTCTCAAATCAAACCCTGGGATTGCCTGCTGAGAAGCAGAAGATTGCCCCATTGGATTAGTGTGTATGTGCATGCTCCTGTGTGTCAGGCTGTGGAGGCCCCTGCCTGCCTCCCCTACTCTCAGATGTTGGCAGGTATATATTTTTATAAAAAAATATCTATATTTTTTTTGGGGGGGGGGGGGGGGGGGGGGTTGAGATAATGATTCCTACATAATCACTTTCTCCCAGCTCTGGCCCTGGCAGGTGCTATCGTGACCGAGCGGTGCTTTCTCTCCACAGATAAGGTCATGGGACTGGGGAGGGGACCGGAGCGAGGAGAGTGTGGAGCGCTGCGTGGAGCGTTGGGCGAGCGGCTAGTCTGGCCTTATCTTCCCCAGCGGCTGTTGCTCGCAGCTCACAGATGTAGCAGGCTAGACTAGCCGTGTCAGATAGATCCTTCTATCAGCGACATGCAGGCCTCTCTCCCCAAATTAAAACACAGCAGGAGGACGGACAATGCCCTAATTATCACTTTACCCATGAATCATCAGAAGGGAAAAGTAGGACTTTTGATGAAAAATCTGGTGGAAAGTCAGCAAATATACCTGCCTTATTTCAGATGAAAGATTCTCTCTTTCTATTTTTGTTTACATTTCCCTTCTGATTTTCTGAACCTGGAGTTGTGGTCTCTTCTCTGGTAATGCATGCTCATCCTCAAAAATGTGTCCTGTCGCTTTAAAAATAGGCAAAGAGTGGGCCTCCCGAGTGGCGCAGAGGTCTAAGGCACTGCATCGCAGTGCTTGAGGCGTCACTACAGACCCAGATTCTTTCCAAGGCCTTGTCGCAGCTGGCCATGACTGGGAGACCCACGAGGCGGTGCAAAATTGGGTTAGGGGAGGGTTTGGCTGGATGTCCTTGTTCCATCGCACTCTAGCGACTCCTTGTGGCAGGCCGGGTGCATGCACGCTGACTTTGGTCGCCAGCTGTACGGTGTTTCCTCCGCAGATGGATTCCGGGTTAAGCAGGCAGTGTGTCAAGAAGCAGTGCTGCTTGGCAGGGTCGTGTTTCAGAGGACGCATGGCTCTCGACATTCGCCTCTCCAGAGTCCGTACGGGAGTTGCAGCGATGGGACACGACTGTAACTACCAGTTGGGGAGAAAAAGGGAGAAAAGTTCAATTATAATTTTTTTTAAACAGGCAGAGAGGAGACGAGAGGAACTTTTCACCTTTTGCACCGAGAGAAAGTCTAACAAGCCTCATGACTGCAGGGAGAGAGAGAGCGAGAGGGAAGCAGCCAGATGGTGGAAAGTCCTCCTGCCAGACACCTGGCCACTTCAGAATGGATGAACCGCTCACCTTTACCAAGTCCTTACTTGGGTATTTCCTGCCACAGGTACACACTGTATGGATCACCGTGGCTGGCTGGTGACTCTGGGATCACAAACTCTGTTTCTGTACTGCGTCACGCTGTTTGTTTTTAGGTGTTCATATCCGTGACACTGTTGGTGAAAGTTTAGGGATTCCCCAGCTTTCTCCCAGGTCCGTAGAATGTAAACATACAGCAAAACACTGTTTTTTCTCCACTTTACGTTCTATGTAGGTTTGACAGATGTTAGTAGTTGTCAGTTAATTGTCAGCTTGGAGGTGTGATTCCACTATGATGGCCTATCTTTCTGTCTTCTACAGTATGGGAGGATATTGTGAGAGTGTTTGTTGAGGACACAGAGAGCTATAGAAGAGGATTTCCCTGAGCTTATAGCCTTGGCAGTGTATATTCAGTAGTCTATGGACATCTAAATAGCCCCCCGAAATATGGCAGCTGAGGCTCCTCTATCCTCTCTTTGGGGTGTTTATGTGCACCTGCTTGGCACAGACAGCCCCAGAAACCTCCGGATCTTAACCGAACTTTATAAGTTAAACCGTCCCCATCTGTCACAGCGCAGCCCCACACAGATGCATGCTGAGTTTTTTTTTTTTTTTTACAGCAGACTTGGCGCACATTCAAGAACTGTCAAAGAGCACCTGCTAAATTAAGTGCGTTCTCATACACACATACCCACTCACCACACAAGCACATGCAGCCACTGATGTATATTTGCAGAGAATGTTATAGTGACAATGTTATTATATGCAAACAAACCGTAAATGTTATAGATAACAGATGTTTATCCCATATACTATTTTCTGAGTGACAATTTTCATAAAAAAGCAGCACTTCAAGACAAATAGCAATTAGACTGTGATATTGGAATTTCCTTGTTCTAGCCTACACTCTTAGAAAAAAGGGTTCCAAAGGGGTTATTCTGCTGTTCCCATAGGAGAACCCTTTTGGGTTACTTATAGAACCCTCTGTGGAAAGGGTTCTACACGGAACCCAAAACAGTTCTACCCGGAACCAACTGGGGTTCTTCAAAGGGTTCTCCTATGGGGACAGCCGAAGAACCCTTTTAGGTTCTAGATGGCACCAGAATGTGCAGAAGAAACATTTCTATTTAAATGTTCAGTGTTCTTATTTAGCTCAGTAGGTCTGTTTACCATAAATCAAGTGACCCAGTTGGCAAACAACTTCATAGTGTTGCTTTTATAGACAACCTGACATGTAACAAGCAGTGGGAGTAAAACCACAACTACCACAGGTGTAGTTTCCGATAGTTCTCCCAACTCCCCCCTCTTTTCTCCTCCTTTCTCTCCCTGTCTCTCTCTCCCTCCCTCCCTCCCTCCCTCCCTCCCTCCCTCTCATGGCTCATGGCATGCACAGCCGCTGAGCTGCTCTAAATAGGTGCCACCCTGAATAGGAGACAGATGGAAACGAAGGTTCCCCACTGAGCGGTTCCCCTGCAGCTGTGCTGTGTTCCCAATGCCAGGGAGTGATGACAGCCCACCAAGGGGCACAGAGACACACGGAGACACACGTTCTGAGTGCCATCACGCTCACTCACAATGCCAGGACCGACTGGCAGGGAGGGAGGAGGAGGTAGGTTAACCCCTTGTGAATGTTGACCTGTTTAAAGGTAGCCGATATGAGTAAGACCTTTAAACAGGTTAACATTCACAGACGGATTACCAGGATGTTTACTCCAAGCATACGCTGACCAACTGGCAAGTGTCTTCACTGACATGTTCAACCTCTCCCTGACCCAGTCTGTAATACCAACATGTTTCAAGCAGACCACCATAGTCCCTGTGCCCAAGAACACCAATGTAACCTGCCTAAATGACTACCGACCCATAGCACTAACGTCTGTAGCCATGAAGTGCTTTGAAAGGCTGGTCATGGCTCACATCAACACCATTATCCCAGAAACCCTAGACCCACTCCAATTTGCGTACCGCCCCAACAGATCCACAGATGATGTAATCTCTATTGCACTCCACACTGCCCTTTCACACCTGGACAAAAGGAACACCTATGTGAGAATTCTATTCACTGACTACAGCTCAGCGTTCAACACCATAGTGTCCTCAAAGCTCATCACTAAGCTAAGGACCCTGGAACTAAACACCTCCCTCTGCAACTGGATCCGGGACTTCCTGACGGGCCGTCCCCAGGTGGTAAGGGTAGGTAACAATACATCTGCCACGCTGATCCTCAACATGGGGGGCCCTTCAGCTGCACCATCGAGAGCATGGTTGCATCACCGCCTGGTATGGCAACTGCCCAGTACATCACTGTGGCCAAGCTTCCTGCCATCCAGGACCTCCATACCAGGCACTGTCAGAGGAAGGCCCTAAGAATTGCCACAGATTCTAGCCACCCTAGTCATAGACTGTTCTCTCTGCTACCGCACGGCAAGTGGTACCAGAGCGCCAAGTCTAGGCCTAAGAGGCTTCTAAACAGCTTCTACCCCCCAAGCCATAACACTCCTGAACAGGTAATCAAATGGTTACCTGGACTATTTGCATTGACCCCCCCCCCCCCCCCCCCCCCCCCCCCATTTTTACACTTTACCTCTACCTACATGTACATATTACCTCAATTACCTCGACTAACCTGTGCCCCCGCACATTGACTCTGTACCGGTATCCCCTGAATATAGCATCACTACTGTTATTTTATTGTTGCTCTTTAATGATTTGCTCTTTAATTATTTGTTATTTTTATATTTTCTTTTTCTTAATTTCTTTTTCTTAATTTTTTACTTCAGTCTATTTTAGTACACACTTTCTTAACACTTATTTTTCTTTAAAACGGCATTGTTTATTAAGGGCTTGTAAGTAAGCATTTCAGTGTAAGGTCTACCTACACCTGTTGTATTTGACGCATGTGACAAATAAAATGTGATTTGATTTGATCCCCTAACGACTCCCTACTTGGGTCGGGCAAGAGAACATTTTGCCACGGCACCCACCACAATGTATAGCACCCTACCTGTGAGACAAATGAAACACTTTGTCTAAATGAAACATGAAAATGAAACATGGATACATATATTTGCACACCCATTTACACACCACATTCATTTATTTGGAGACTTGTTTGGTATCAGGGCTTGGTTGTCATGACATGACCCGACACTTGAAAGACTTACTTTTTATCATTTTTTTTCTTACGTGGCTGTCATTAAACAAGAGAATCTGTCTGTCTGCAGGATATAGACCCACGTTAGTCCTCAGATGTGCTTTTCACAGAGACCAGACCACTTAGACAGGAGAGCAGGACCCAGCTCGGAGCAGACGGCAGACAATGAGACCGAGAGAAAAGAGACACCCCCAGTCAGAATGTAACTGCAGCCAATTAGGCCGCTAGCCTCTGACATATTGTGTACCGGCTCCATGAATATTTCATCAGAGGAGACTCTCCATAAAGGTCATTGTAGAATTTCCAAACAGAGAGACACCTGTTTTTATTTTAAAGACAGGGGTGAATGAATTATCACCTCTCCCTCTTTCTCAATGCCCAGGTATTAACACTTTCACATTCAGGTTACTGGTAAGAAAGTCTTCCCCCAATGTCTGATATAGCCTATTAATTAGGGTTGCAAAGGGAGGGTATATAACTGTAAACTTTCTAAGTTTATCAGTAAACTAGCAGAATTTTGGTATGATTCAAGGATTTTATGTAATCTATCACAAGACATCTAGTGGCCCTTTTGGGTACTTCAGATTATTACAGGTGTTTGTAATTATCTCTGGCCCGCTGTGTGACCACATGTCCCGGATTGTGTGGGACAGTCCCGCATTCTGGCCCTTTGTCCCGCAACCAAACAATCATGTCCCTCATTTTCTAAAATATATTAACTAACACAAGTAATTTACTAAATATTTCTGAACAAGAGCTACAAAAGTAAGTATACTGAACAAACATAGAATCACAACATGTAAAGTGTTGGTCCCATGTTTAATGAGCTGAAATAAAAGATCCAAAAATGTTCCAATACGCACAAAATGTGTATTTTTTTCAAATCTTGTGCACAAATGTGTTTGCATCCCTGTTAGTGAGCATTTCTCCTTTGCCATGATAAGATAAGATCCATCCACCTGACAGGTGTTGCATACCAAAAAGATGATTAAACAGCATGATCATTACACAGGTGCAACTTGGGGGTAATAAAAGGCCACTCTAAAATGGGCAGTTTTGTCACACAACACAATGTCACAGATTTTGCAAGTTTTGAGGGAGTGTGCAATTGGCATGCTGACTGCTGGAATGTCCACCAGAGCTTTAGCCAGATCATTTAATGTTAATATTTCTACCATAAATCGCCTCCAACGTCATTTTAGAGAATTTGGCAGTACGTCCAACCGGCCTCACAACTGCAGACCACATGTAAACACGCCAGCCCAGGACCTCCACATACGGCTTCTTCACCTACGTGATCATCTTGAGACCAGCCACCCGAATAGCTGATAAAACTGTGGGTTTGCACAACCAAAGAAATTCTTCACAAACTGTCAGAAACCATCTCAGGGAAGCTCATCTGCGTGCTCATCATCCTCACCAGAGTCTTGACCTGACTGCAGTTTGGCGTCATAACCGACTTCAGTTCAGTGGGCAAATGCTCGCCTTCGATGGCCACTGGCACACTGGAGAAGTGTGCCCTTCATGGATGAATCCCAGTTTCAACTGTACCGGACAGAAGGCAGACAGCTTGTATGGCGTCGTGTAGGCGAGCAGTTTGCTGATGTCAACATTGTGAACAGACTGCCCCATGGTGGTAGTGGGGTTATGGTATGGGCAGGCATAAGCTACGGACAATGAACACAATTGCATTTTATCAGTGACAATTTGAAGAGATACTGTGACGAGATCGTGAGGCCCATTATCGTGCCATTCATCCGACGTCGTTGCCTCATGTTTCAGCATGATAATGCACAACCCCATGTCGCAAGAATCTGTAAACAATTCCTGGAAGCTGAAAATGTCTCAGTTTTTCTATGGCCTGCATACTCACCAGACATGTCACCTATTGAGCACATTTGGGATGCTCTGGATCGATTTGTACGACAGCGTGTTCCAGTTTCCACCAATATCCAGCAACTGTACACAGCCATTAAAGAGGAGTGGGACAACATTCCACAGGCCACAATCAACAACCTGATCAACTCAATGTGAAGGAGATGTGTCGTGCTGCATGAGGAAAATGGTGGTCACACCAGATACTGACTGGTTTTCTGGTCCACGGCCCTACCGTATCTGTGACCAGCAGATGCATATCTGTATTCCTAGTCATATGAAATCCATAGATTAGGGCCTAATGAATTTATTTAAATTGACTGATTTCCTTATATGAACTGTAACTCAGTAAAACCTTTGAAATTGTTGCATGTTGTGTTTTTATTTTTGTTCAGTTTATATACATGTAAGGTGATCAAACTGAAAAGATAAAAGATGATTTTTGTCAAACTTGTAAGTCTCTCCATGCTCATTAGCTGCTCACTTAACATATTTGCTGCTATTTCACTCAATCCAGTTTTCAAAGTCTCCTTTCTTGAATGTTTTACATTCTCTGAGACCAACCAGAAATGTTTCATTGGCCAAGCTTTCCCACATTTTCAGAAAACAGACACACATTTGGTCTGTTTTCGGCATGACCAAATTTTGGCAAGGCAATTGAGTAGCCTACGCTTCAATTAGCTTGTGCGGTGCAGCGGGAGGGGGCTATTTATTCAATAGGCTACACTGTCCCACAAATGTCAAGCAAAATCTTCCCTTTGTCCTGCATTTGGGTATGTTAAATGTAAAATATATGAAATAATTAAAAAGTATGATTTTAGAATAAAAAATAGAATGACAAAGCTGTTAAACAGTATCCTAAATAAAAATCATCAACTTAGTGAATGCCATTGGTGTTTAATATGAGGGTTTCAGCATACAGTGCCTTCGGAAAGTATTCAGACCCCTTGACTTTTTCCACATTTTGTTACATTACAGCCTTATTCTAAAATATATATATATTTTTTAATGAAATCCTCAGCAATCTACACACAATATCCCATAACGAAAAGCGAAAAGAGGTTCTAAAATGTAACAAACGGACATATCATATTTACATAAATATTCAGACCCACTGCTATGAGACTCAACATTGAGCTCAGGGGAATCCTGTTTCCATTGGTCATCCTTGAGATGTTTCTACAACTTGATTGGAGTCCACCTGCGATAAAAATAATTGATTAGACATGATTTGGAAAGGCACACACCTGTCTATATAAGGTCCCACAGTTGACTGCATGTCAGAGCAAAAAACTATCCTTGAGGTCAACGGAATTGTGCATAGAGCTCCGAGACAGGATTGTGTCTGTAGCATTGAAGGTCCCCAAGAATACAGTGACTTCCATCATTCTTAAATGGAAGATGTTTGGAACCACCAAGACTCTTCCTTGAGCTGGCCGCCCGGCTAAACTGAGCAATTGGGGGAGAAAGATCTTGATCAGGGAGGTGACCAAGAACCCGATGGTCATTCTGACAGAGCTCTCTGTCAGAGTGAACCTTTCAGAAGGACAACCATGCTCTGCAGCACTCCACCAATCAGGCCTTTACGGTAGAGGGGCCAGAAGGAAGCCATTCCTCAGTAAAAGACACATGACAGCCCGCTTGGAGTTTGCAAAAAGTAACGTAAAGACTCTCAGACCATGAAAAACAAGATTCTCTGGTCTGATGAAACCAAAATTGAACTCTTTGGCCTGATTGCCAAGCGTCACATCTCGAGGAAACCTGCCACCATCCCTACAGTGAAGCATGGTGGTGGCAGAATCATGCTGTGGGGATGTTTTTCAGTGGCAGGGACTGGGAGACTAGACAGGATTGAGGGAAAGATGAACGGAGCAAAGTACAGAGAGATCCTTGATCAAAACCTGCTCCAGAGCGCTCAGGACATCAGACTAGGGTGAAGGTTCACCTTCCAACAGGACAACAACCCTAAGCACACAGCCAAGACAATGCAGGAGTGGCTTCGGGTCAAGTCTCAATGTCCTTGAGTGGCCCAGCCAGAGCCCGATCGAACATCTCTGGAGAGACCTGAAAATAGCTTTGCAGCAACGCTCCCCATCCAACCTGACAGAGCTTGAGAGGATCTGCAGAGAAGAATGGGAGAAACTCTCCAAATACAGGTGTGCCAAGCTTTCAGCGTCATACACAAGAAGTCTCGAGGTTATAATCGCTGCCAAAGGTGCTTCAACAAAGTACTGAATGAAGTAAAGGGTCTGAATACTTATGTAAATGTGATATTTCAACAACAAAAAAATATTTATATATTTGCAAAAATGTAAATAGCAGTTTTTGCTTCGTCATTATGGGGTATTTTGTTTAGATTGATTAGGGGGGGAAAAAACTATTTAATCAATTTCAGAATAAGGCGTAACGTAACAACATTTGGAAAAAGTCAAGGTGTCTGAATACTTTCCGAATGCACTGTATATCACAGTTTCTAAACCAAGAGGCACAACATTGCGAGACTTCCGGGAACCTTGCGAAACAGATTAGGCCAGAGTTTGGGGTTTGAGAAGTAATTGAGAGAAGTGAACAATTCTTCCTTAGTTGTTAATTTTTGCCGAATCTAAAGGCACAACCTAGATTCGAGCTAATGTCTTAAGTAGTTGAACATGTTATTACTCCACCCTCGTTAGTGACAAACTGACACATTTTTATTTTTGTCAAAAAACAACTTTATATCTAAGGTGCGAGACGACCGTTAGACCCGATGACGTGTTTCTACGCTTGAGCTTAGCTAACGAACGTCGCCATAACATCGGGGATTTTAGCCTTTAGTTTAGACAGCATGTTCTGTCTTTGATAATATCCTTTATATTTATTTTACACAGTTGTATTTATTTTACTACTTCTCTGTATTTGTTGTTAATGTTTTGGTGTCAAACTGGTGGTAGTTGTGAAGAAAAGTCGATAGTTGGAAGAGTTGCAGTTATTAGAAAATAATGCTTAGATGCTTTTTTCATTAATTAGGCTATTTTCTCTCGAACCATACGGTCTGTCTATTAGAAACTCATGCACAATATGAACACAGATATAAAAAATGTATACTATTTATGAATACATTTTTTGAAAGTTATTCAAGTATAAACGACCAAAGTTAGGATAGATTGCCATAGATGGAATTGCCAACATTACTGTATATTCTGGTAACTTTGGTAATTTACCGGAAGTATATTACAAATTACTTTTATCCACTAGGAACTCAGCTGCACCCGCAGTAGGAGTTTTCTTAAGGCTACTATTACTAGTCTATTGAAATATGCTATGTTACTATGTGTTTGCTATTTAACATTATTTCTACACATGAAAGCCAGTGTTTTAGATATGTATTGGCACCTCTCTGTGGATATTATTAATAAGCATTACATTTAAAATAGAGGCAATAATACTACAGTGGGTTATAGTAGCAGGAGTGGTGGTGCGTGTATTTGCTTTGTAGTACCCTCCTTCTCATTAAAAACAGTATTTTAGACATAGAGGTGAGGCAAGGGAGTCCTTTTTGATCTGCTTTGCATAATCCAATTCAATCCATCCTGTGTGGGGGAAAAAATCTATTAACTCTCCTTAATTGGCCTGACATTGCGCACATAACTGTAACACTAATCAATACTGAAATAAGAAATGAAGCCAAAGACCATCTCATTGTATTGATTTTTGGAGAGGAGGTCTAAATATTGCAGTGTAGGATATATGAGCCGGAGGTCCATAATGTGCACTGCACACTGTGTCTCCTTCTGTGAGAGCCTTGAAGTGGAGCCGACAAGGGCAATTAGAAGGAAGGTGATCCTATCTGTAAACAACAACACTATGAGGAAGGGAGAGATGAGACCTTGATCTCATTAATAACACTATGATAAAGGAGGGGTAAAGTGCTTCAGTTGAAAGGCTTAACAGAGATGAAGCACATTCATTATAGTAAATGGCTTTGTTTCTTATTAAAGTAGTTGCACAGACGTATGATGGTGAACTATGGGGTCAAAAGACTCCCCTTGCCCCAGTAGTAGCTCTATGACAGAAGATTGCATCTCACCATAACCTCCCTCAGCCTTCCCCTTCTCGTCCATCCTCTCTTTCTCTTTTCTCCTCCACTCTTCTCTGTGCCTGCATGATGTGTGTGCTGTCAAGGAGAGAGAGAGAGTGAGGTCTGTGGAGGTTCTGGCCCTCAGACAGGGCCGTCTGCTGCAGCCCCACGGCCAGCCAAGCCGCCAAGCAGGAAGTAGAGCTGGGGCTGCTCTCCTCTCCCAGGTCCTGCCTCGTAGAAATGGCCACCTGTTCAAGGGGCTCTCCCTCCTCTCTCCCTCTCCCCCTGGCCAGGACCAGCTGTGCCAGAGACACGCCCCCCCGCTCTGCCCGCCCAGCAGAGGACACAAGCTGGGACAACATGCCCCCTATGCCTGGCAGACGGACAGAGACGGACGAACAGAGACAAACGGACGGACAGAGACGGACGGACAGACAGAGACAGACAGACGGACAGACAGAGAGACAGACGGACGGACAGAGACAGACGGACGGACAGAGACAGACAAGCGGACGGACAGACGGACGGACGGACGGACGGACGGACGGACGGACGGACGGACGGACGGACGGACGGACAGACAGACAGACAGACAGACAGACAGACAGACAGAGGCAGGCAGGCGGGCAAATCAAGGCACACTATGTACCCAGCAATGAGGTTGTCCCTTGTAGACAAAGGTTAAATCTTAATGGGCTGTAGTATGAGCATAGGTTTCATAAACATTTTGAGATCATGATACTTAGTGTGATACACAATACTGAGGAACAGGGGGAGGGGAAGATAAACAGCAGACAGTAGAGTTAATATACAGTTCCTATAATATACAGTTTCTGAGGTTCATCTCACATATGCCTATGTGTTTCTCTTTTCCTCTCCACGGGAACACTCTGGCATCGTTCCCTGTCCAAGCCTATCAGATGGCCGTGTCTTGGCAGGTGATACTGCACATGTGCAGCACACTCTGCATGGCAACAATGCCACTTCAGCAGATAACGGTGTCTCCTGTCCTGAAGGAAGTTCACACCGTCTGTCTGGTGCCACCTGCTGAGGTGACGGATGGGTGTGAAGAGCAAAACATCTGGACTGAGGATGTGCGGGATGTAACCTGCTGTACAAGTGTTGGGGTCATTTCCATTTAAACTCAGTTGACTTCCTGAATTGACTGAATTGAAATGGAAATGACTTATTGCAGCATGGAATGATATTGGAACGTTGTGCTTCGAGACCCTATGGGTCCGGGTTTGGGGTCAGAATATCTCCTGGATGTCAGTCCAGTCCAACAGGGTCTCTATGGCTCCATCCACCAGTCCCAGATCCTCTTCTGTCCAGTGGCAGCTTTGCCCCTCCGGAGCCCGTGCACGGGTAGGCGCCCCCCACTTGTGCCTTTCTGGTTATCAGACCCCTCACAGGCACTCTGATCTGGGTTGCTAAGCGCTGCCCATGTGTTTGTTTGCCTTATCCCTTGCGCCCTGAGCCAAGCCCTGTGAAGGAGGCTGATAAAAACAACAGCTACAGAGTTGCCAGCGAGAGGAGAGAAAAACGTCGCCCAAGGAATCTGAGCGCCCTTCCCTCTGGGGACTTGAAGAGGATATGTGGAGAGTGCAACACACACACACACACACACACACACACACCCTTTTTCAATGCACATTTAAAGGCAGTCCCAGTCCTATCCGCCTTATTCAATTACAGGCAAAAATGAACTAAAAGGCCAGTGTTGCTTTTTCATCCTCTCCCTGATAGATATTTTATTGAGCGCTCTTACTCCCTCCTTTTCACTTGTTTTCTATCATGCTCTTTATCTTTGTCTCTCTCTTTCCCTATGCTTGTTTCTCTCTCACTTTTATTTTAATTCCACACACGCTTTTTTTTGCCTCTGTATCCCTCGCTCTCTCTTCTTCCCTCTCTGTTTTGGTTCAAAGGGCAGGGGAATGTAGTGATGGCGAGACAGAGAGATGCTCAAAGCCCCCCTGGTGAGCCTGTCCTGGGGCTGTGTGCTCTGTGGTCACTCTCTTGGGGCCTGGGGTCGGCCCATGAAAGGGCCCGGTCCATTCTCTGGAGAGGGCACTGTGTTGAAAGAGCCTGGTCCATTCTCTGGGGAGAGAGCACTCACTGTGTTGTGTGTTGGGCACGAGTCTCCTCTCTGTGAAGATAAGATCCCTTTTATAGGGTTGAAATCTGCATATCTGTTGTGAAGTGAAGCTTTCCTTTAAAATGTCACCTCTGGTTGTGAATTGTGTTGTTTTCTAATAGATTCTAACAGGCTTTGACAAAGGGAGGAGGTGGAGGTTGATGGATGGCGATGACTATGAGTTTTAAAAGTCACATTGCTGTTTGATCTGTCAGCAGATAGAGAGAGAGAGAGACAGAGAGAGAGAGAGATACACAAACACAGAGAGAGAGAGACAGAGAGATAGAGACAGACAGATGTAGAGAGAGAGACAGAGACAAAGAGATAGAGACAGAGAGAGGGAGAGAGAGAGAGAGAGAGAGAGAGAGAGAGAGAGAGAGAGAGAGAGAGAGAGACAGACGTAGAGAGAAACAGAGACAAAGAGATAGAGAGAGAGAGAGAGAGAGAGACGCAGAGAGAGAGAGACACAGACGTAGAGAGAGAGAGAGACAGAGACAAAGAGATAGAGAGACAGAGAGAAAGAGAGAGAGATAATATATTTGTCCCCTGAGAGACAGAGCCAAATAAGCCACCCTGTGGTACGAGGGAAGGTCAGAGAGAGAGATGAGAGGCTGCACATGGTAGAGAGGAAACAAGTAAATAGAAGCAGCTCTAATAGGAATATCAAGCCACTGAAAGGTAAACAGGCTTCTCCAGGCTGATACAAAGGGAATGTGGCGGCTTTGAGAGCGCTGGAGTGCTGGCACGCTCCTGTGGCGGCGCGATAACGCCCCTCTGGCTGCCTGCATCCCAGAGATAAGGCAGAGCACTGGCATGTGTCGCCCCTGATCCCAATTTCACAGTCAATATTCATCCAGTCTGACAAACAAGCACCATTTAAGATAAAAAATAAATATAGAATCCTTCTGCTATTACCTCCTGTTTATTAATCTCCCAGCATCCACTGCCTTTTAAACAGTGGTAAACACCCCCCTCTTCTTCTCCTCCTCCTCCCCCTGTCTCTCCCCCAGCCTCATACTCACTCCCCCCCCCCCCCAGCCTCATACACCCTCCCCTCGTCTCCCTCCACACATGTGAGTGGAGTTAAATCACTCCTGGTTCCTCTAGATTGCTGAGGGTGTGGAGGGGTGCTTGTGTGAATCTATGTATGTCTCTATACATGTGTGTGTGTGTGCGTGCGTGCGTGTGTGTGTGTGAGTGAGTGAGTGCGTGAGTGTGTGTGCGCCAGGGGCAGGCCACAGCTGTTAACCTGAATCCCTCTCTTTCTCTCTCCCTAACATCCCCTCCTCTCTCACCTGGCTCCCAAGGCCTCCTGGCTGCTGATGCTGCTGCTGCTGCCCAGCTGTGTGTGGCCTGCCTGGGCCAGTCTGGCCTCTGATTACTGGCCATCTGCAGCAGCAGGAGCCACCCTGAGGACAGACAGATCTCTAACCCCTGCCTAAAGGCCAGCTCATCTCTGTGGCTGAGGTGAGCTAAACCTATTCATTGTGCTGATTCTCTCAATCCCAGGCTCACTCTTGGAGAGCGAGAGAGAGAGAGAGAGAGAGAGAGAGAGAGAGAGAGAGGGAGGGAGAGCGAGATAGCTCTAAAATGGTTCAGGATAGTTGCAGTTATTTTTGTATTATAAAACCGTGTGAGTCTATAGGGTTATCAGAAGCTGAGTACAAACGGCTTTTTCCCCATACCTTGACAAAAGAATCTCCCAAGCTCTGCTTTTGTTTTATGATGATCCAGAAGAGTGTTGGCATGGCATTAGCTGCCTCCAGCTGTAGCTGGCAGCAAGTTAGTCAGCTGTGGCAGTAGCTGAGAGGATCTGTGGTGGAGGTGGTGGTATGGACTGCTAAGGCCGGCAGGCTAGCCGCACTCTGCCCAGTCCTTTCCTGCTCTGCCTGGCTCAGACCTGCCCGGCCAGCTGGCCATATCCCTTTAAATCTGTCCTGGGCTGAGCCGCGCTCTTATTGAGATTACTGCACACTCTCCGCACCTCCACAGATGGGAGGAACGACCTGCCAGCTGGCAGAGGGACACCCACAATCCCCCAGTGGCTCCTGGCCAGGAGGCCTGCCAGCCATGATGCCCATTCACACTTCTGTTCCTCTCTCTCTCTCTCTCTCTCTCTCTCTCTCTCTCTCTCTCTCTCTCTCTCTCTCTCTCTCTCTCTCTCCCTCTCTCTCTCTCTCTCTCTCTCTCTCCCTCTCTCTCTCTCTCTCCCTTTCTCTCACTCTATTTCTATCTATCGCTTTAGCTTTCCTGTCTCCCTTTCTCTCCTCTCCCTACTTTTTCTCTCTTCTTTTTTTCTCCATTGCTGTGTCTCTTCTCTTCTTTGCTGTCACACACAGGTCTGAACCCTGGTGATGAGGAGAGGGGAGGGGAGAGAGGGAGATGGAGAGGGGGTTACTGAAAGGTGTCACATGCGCTGATGTGATAAGGGTGCCAGGTAGAGATAACCAAGCATCCTTCGTCACCATGGAGCCAAGTACAGCCTGTCCTCTTGAGTTAAAACAGGAGCACTCACACACAAGTGTACACACACACACACACACACACGCACACACACACATACATGCAAACAATCTACAAGTTCATTATCCATCTGTGGAATGATAAGAGCTAGATTTCTTATAATAGCCATGCTATTGAGCTCTGGATACTACTTCGCCGGAGTAGAAACAGAAACCAGGGAGAATACATAACTTAACCAATCAAAATGAATGCTTGAACTTAATTAACCCTATCCTAAACCTTACTCCTTAACTTAACCAATCGCAGTTAATGCCTGTACTCATAACCAATCGGAAATGAATGCCTGAACTTAACTCTTTGTGTTATAACCCTATCCCAAACCTTAACCCAGTCAGAGTGAATGCCTTAACCGTACATGTGTTTCTGTGAGCCTAAATCGTCTGGAGCTCATGTGGGAGGGGAGCTGTGTGTCTAAATACAGGACGTCGGGAGAGGAAGTCAGTTTACTAGTCAAAAATAGACGTTTGTCCAAGGACGTCAAGACCCGAGACTGTGAGATCTTGTTGACACTGAAACTCAATGTACTAGTGGTGACTAACGTGTCAACATGATGTGAGTACAGTTCCACAGTCACTCATTCAGCCAAATAATGTCTGCCGTGTTGATCTACTTAACCATAAACAAGTGTTAAGGATTGGGATAAATGTGTAGAATAAATCCCTTTCTCCATCTACGTACCAACACTGTTCATATAACTCTATGGATCAGTAGCCTCCTCCTGGAAAGTTGAACATGTATTTAAACTTTTCTCCCTGCAGCCCACCTGCTCAGCGGTGAGATCGTTATGATGGGAACGGGCGGTGCCAGATTACTGTGACCTGCAGCCCCCCTCCAGATGGACACTCTCCCAGCTGGCTAACTTCTTTTAAGGAGCTTCATTATTACCATGCCGCTCTTTGGTTAGGTTACACACACACACGCGCGCACACACACGCACACACAGGGATGTACAGTACACAAGCACATGCATACAAACACACCCATACACACATTCCTTTGTGCCCACCTCCTTGCCATTTCAGAGGAGGCAGTAGGGAGGGGAGGGGGCAGTGCGTGGGGGGGGGGGGAGCTGCAGCAGCAGTAGACAGCTGGAGGGGAGAGCAGGAGGTGAACATTTCACCAGAGGAATGTTGTGTGTAGCTGTACCTTCAACAGCAGGAGTGTTAATGAAGCAACCCACCCACACATTTACTCCTCACACCGTCTCTGCCAGCCACCAACCGGCTCTGTCACTCTGACTCACTCCCTGCTATGTGTCTCAGACCTGGCTGTGCTACAGGCAGGCAGATAGTGTAGCCTCTTTCCTGTAGTCAAATGACCTGGTGGCCTCATAGGTGGAATGTTATTCATATTTTTCATAATGAATAAAAAAAAAATTTTTTAGATTCCGAAAGTCCAGTGTTTCTATGTCAAATGTTTTTTTTTAATGTTTCAGTCATCTGTGATTTATATTAAGTGAAATATTGGGATGCAAACTCAAAATGTAATACATTTCAACTCTATATCTGACATGGTACAGGGGTCTTCTTTATTAAGGCCATAACCATGTGTTGTTTCAAAGTGATTTGTTTAAGACTACCAAGAAACACTCTGTGTGACTCTGATTTAGGCCACTGCAGTAAAAGGTTAATGGGAGAATGTGCCCACTGGCAAAAGAACTGTCACGATTCAACCTCTGTGGTTGATTCATACAAAGGGCTCGATAATCAAAAGGAAGCAAGTGTGTTTTTGTCCCAGAGAGATGGAGCTGGAGGTTCAACTTGACATGCTACAACTCTGGAGATGAAGAGAAACACAGATACAAAGGCCTCGTATTCTCAGTGAAACACAAAATGCTGACAAAAGCGAAATAATCCGATTGTGTCCCACAATAGAACGCGGTATCCAGGAAATAACAGCCCCTCTTTCTGTTTCTCCTCTGCACCTCAGTATAGTATCAGATGAGACCGGTGACGGAACGTCTGCATGGTGACTGACCGCGGTGCTGCATGGTGACCGACCCCGGTGCTGCATGGTGACCGACCGCGGTGCTGCATGGTGACCGACCGCGGTGCTGCATGGTGACCGACCGCGGTGCTGCATGGTGACCGACCGCGGTGCTGCATGGTGACCGACCACGGTGCTGCATGGTGACCGACCGCGGTGCTGCATGTTGACCGACCGCGGTTGCGCATGGTGACCGACCGCGGTGCTGCATGGTGACCGACCGAGGTGCTGCATGGTGACCGACCGCGGTGCTGCATGGTGACCGACCGCAGGTTCTGCATGGTCCAATGGTAGCAGACCTCCTCTACAGTGTGAGCGCATGCAGTGCAGGCACAGCGAGCACCAGGAAGTCGACGTGTGATGTGTGAGATTTATTGGTGTGCCCACCCTCCACCCTTAATAATGTTTTATAGCCATTCTCTGGTTTGGCGGCCATGGGTAATCTACTACCATAGACTGTTGTCATGACCGGGGGAAGCTGACTGGTTGGAAAGCGAGAAAGAGAAATTACATCATGGAACAGGACTGGTTGGAAAGCAACACACTGTCATGTGTTTCTCTGAAGATCACACGTTTATCAAAGCCCATTGAAACGGAGAGCACCGTATGGGCTATAATAGTCTATAGTGTGGTGTAGTGGGTCGCTATTTAAAGCCTTGTTGTAATTCCTAACATATTGTGTTATGTTGTAAAATGTCTTCATGCTGAAGCCATCAAACTAAGGCACCCTCCCCTACCCTCTCCCCCCATCCAGTAAGTCCCCTGCCCTGCAATATAGTTACTACTAAACTCTACACATGTTATGGTACAGTGCTCTATTTGAATGTATCCCACCCAGACCTCAGGCGGTGGGATAGTTCATGCTGTGCTAGTAGACATCTCTGCATCGGTGGATACTGCGGATACACACAGGAGATGTTCCAAGTCACGTGGCTCCTTTATTTGTAGAGGAGTGTGTACGACCGGTGCCTAAGTACTGCTTTACATATGGGATAACTGGCAAGTCATTTAGTATATTGCAAATATTCCGAATGTGATTTAATAAACAACTTTTCGATCCAGTTTAGTGCATCCTTTTGATTCTCCTCATTCCACCTCTTCACTCTACACACCGCGTCACTTGGAAATGGTTAAGTTGACGTCCTCTCTCTCTCTCTCTCTCTCTCTCTCTCTCTCTCTCTCTCTCTCTCTCTCTCTCTCTCTCTCTCTCCCTCTCTTTCTCTCTCTCTCTCTCGCTCTCTCTCTCTCTCTCTCTCTCTCTCTCTCTCTCTCTCTCTCTCTCTCTCTCTCTCTCTCTCTCTCTCTCTCCCCCTCTCTCTCTGTCTCCCCCTCTCTCTCTGTCTCCCCCCATGTTTGCTGGAACTGGGGCTCTGAAGGCTGGCAGTCGATGGCGTGAATCCAGATGGCAGCCACAAGGCAGGCGGTGCGGCACAGCGCGAGGAAGGGAGCACACACACACACACTCTGCTTAATGAACACCCATGCATTATTCATCACACACACTCGCACACGGAGGGCACAGACACAGCTCCTGTCAGGAACAGAAGGCAGTGCGACTACGTTTTATGATTATTTTGTCGTTTTTTCCCCCCCTACTTGGTTGTAAAGTACACCAGGTGGAACTCTCCCTCTCTCACCTCCCCTGGCTTCGCCCCTCTTCAGCTCATGAATAGTGTGTGTGTGTGTGTGCGCGCGCGCGCGCGTGTGTGTGTGTGTGTGTGTTTGCGTGTGTGTGTGTGTGTGTTTCAGGCTTCAGGGGGTTATTATCTGACTGCAGCTCACACTGAGAAACACCCATATGGGGTTTATCTCACTGCTCCTCTCAGGTCTCCATGGATCTTTGGGATTCCATTGTGTCATCTTTATGAATAAATTATAATATAGTGTCCTGGGTGTTGCGGTGTGATGTTTTGGTTTGATGGTGTTGGAGACAAAAGCAGCACTTGATACTCAGATAATGATGCGTTGGATTGGATGAGGAATGGTTGTGTTTGAAGCTCTCCCATCCCCAGACCGAGAGGAGGAGCGTTGGGCGTCCCCTGACAGACAGAACTGGTCCCTGCTGTGTGCTAGAGGATCCATCAGGCCTGGTGACACGGCCCCATAATCTCCTGCTGATCTGAGAGAGAGACACAGACGGATGGGCAGATAAAGGCCCCTGTGTCTGTGTGACGGGCAGCCTGGAGAGAGGGAGGAAGGGAGGAAGGGAGGGAAGAGGAGGAGTGACGGTATTGTGGTAAAGGTCATCAGGCTCCCCTGTGAGGTTGAGTGGTATTTGAACCCCCTCATGTGGCTACCTGCAGGGCTGATGTCTCACCCCTAGCCTAAGCCCTGTGTGTGTCTGTGTGCGGCGAGTGTCTGTGTGCGCGTGTCCTTGTGGACGTGTGTGTGTGAATGTATGTGTGTGTGTGTGTGTAGGGACTAAGGCCGGCGTATGGAGAGCAGGAATGGGTTTAATTGTGTGTGGCGGAATGCTGACAACTTTAGGATCAGGTGGCCTGCAGAGTGTCTGGGGCTCTGGGAAAGGGGGGGGGGGGGGGTGCACTGGGACTCACAATGGAGACAGGTGGATGTGAAAAGGCCAGTGAGCAGCGAGGGATTTCGCCTGAATGAGCTAATGAGAAAATGAAGCTCGTGCCTCTCTCTCTCTCTTCCCATCTCTCTCTCTCTGTGCGTGCATATGTGTGTAGGAGACTTTTATACCCACTCTAAAGGGGTGAATTTAAGTATCTTGTTGGTTATTTTCATACCATTATATTCGGAGCACCACACAGAGATACATTGTGATGTGCACGCCTACATCCGTTTGGAAAATGGCTTTTAACCAACACTACATCCCTCTTTCCAAAGGTACCTCTAAAAGCATTCCAACAACCCCTTAAACTTGTATAAAGTGATTCCATCCATGTAGAGGCCCATATGTCTTTGAGGGACTGACAGTTACAAGCAAAGGCTTTTGTTGCAAATAAGATAATGGAAAATGCCAGTACTAAAGAAGCCCATCTCCAAGGAAACCAGCTGTACTGAATTGATGAACCACGACAGTGTCTCTCTGTGAATAGCTATGTGGTACTGCCATCTACATTGTTAATTTACCTACAGATATAATACTGCTTAGATCCTATGACATAATTATTGAATTTTTCATATATTTTAAATGTATATCATTTATGGTATTTATTTTTATATATATTTTTTTTTAAACTTTTACTCATTTTTCTCCCCAATTTCGTGGTATCCAATTGGTAGTTAGTCTTGTCTCATCGCTGCAACTCCCGTACGGACTCGGGAGAGGCAAAGGTCGAAAGCCATGTGTCCTCCGAAAAACAACCCAGCCAAGCCACACTGCTTCTTGACACAATGCCCGCTTAACCCAGTAGCACCAATGTGTTGGAAGAAACACTGTACACCTGGCGACCATGTCAGCGTGCACTGCGCCCGGCCCGCCGCAGGAGTCGCTAGAGCACGATGGGACATGAACATCCCTGCCGGCCAAACCCTCCCCTAACCCGGGCGACGATGGGCCAATTGTGCGCCGCCCCCATGGGTCTCCCGGTCGCGGCCGGCTGTAACGGAGCCTAGACTTGAATCAGGATCTCTAGTGGCACAGCTAGCACTGCAATGCCTTAGACCACTGAACCACTCGGGAGGCCCTATGGTATTTTTTTTTTTTTTATATATGGAAATTGTCAGCTTATTGCTACATATCATGAAATCAAATCAAATGTTATTAGTCACGTACACATATTTTGCAGATGTTATCGCAGGTGCAGCTAAATGCTGGTGTTTCTAGCTCCAACAATGCAGTTTAACAGTCTGATGGCCTGTTTTTCAGTCTCTTGGACCCAGCTTTGATGCACCTGTACTGTCACCGCCTTCTAGATGGTAACGGGGTGAACAGGCCGTTGCTCGGGTGGCTGCGGTTTTTGTTGATTTTCTTGGCCTTCCTGTGACACCGGTTGCTGTAGATGTCCTGGAGTGCTCCCGGTGATAGGTTGGGCTGACCACCCTATCCTCTGGAAAGCCCAGTAGTTGCGGACGGTGCAATTGCCGTACCAGGCGGTGATACAGCCCGACAGGATGCTCTCAATGGTGCATCTGTAAAAGTTTGTGAGGGTCTTAGGTGCCAAGCCGAATTACTTCAGCCTCCTGAGGTTGAAGAGGCGCTGTTGAGCCTTCTTCCCCATATTGCCTGTCTGGATGGACCATTTCAGGTTGTCCATGATGTGCACGCCGAGGAATCTGAAGCTTTCCACCTCCTCCACTGTGGCCTCGTCAATTTGGATAGGGGTGTGCTCTCTCTGCTGTCTCCTGAAGTCCACGATCAGCTCCTTTGCTTTGTTGGATGGAGCCTGCATTTTGAACACTAAACTGTGTTCAAAATGCAGAGTATTTCATAATCCCCTTCAAGAGAGAGGAAAAGTGTTTCTTGTCATAAGAAGCTATTGAGGAGATGGCGTAGGTAATGTTCTGGTCAGATAGTCTTTGGGTATTTGTGGTGTTTTGCCTTTTTAATGCGGTGTCTCATTCAAATGCACATCAAACTTGGAGAATTAGCTAAGAGGTGCTTTTAAACGCTATAAACACCATCTAACAAAAGCATCCCTGGAGCTCCATTCCTTTCACCTCCATTGCACTCTTCAACGATACACTTTATATGGCAACAATTACACATGGAGATCAGCTATACAGAGTCTTCCCTGCTCCTGCACTTGGCTGGCAACATGATTTGTCTATTGTCAGAAAACAAGCACCCTGCTATAAGTGGGAACGCATCATTGTTCTTGATGCATTATTTTTGTGAAAATAAGTGTAACTAATGGGGGAGGAGGGGCTGCAGTGTGCGGGAGGGTGGTGGGGGGAGGAGGGCGGCAGAGAGGCTGCAGTGTGAGGGAGGGTGGTGGGGGAGGAAAGGCATGGGGAGGAGACAACGAGACGATGGAGCCAGGGGAAATTTGAATAAAGTGAGAGAGGAGAAAGCAGGGCCACTCATTATCACCTGGGCTTAGTCCACATGAGGCGGCCTGCCGAGCCCGACGTGCACAGGGGAGAGCTAATTTTCTTACCCCGCTAATCAATAGATCCTTTGTGTGATTGGATACGATTGAGCCGTCAGCGGTAGGCAGGCAGGCTCACGCTGTGGAGACCTGCTGAATTCATCATCAAACTCCCATCAACCCCCCCCCCCCACCATCACCAGCTCTTACTCACTCACTCACTCACACACACACACACACACACACACACACACACACACACACACACACACACACACACACACACACACACACACACACACACACACACACACACACACACACACACACACACACACACACACACACACACACACACACACACACATGCACGCAAGCATCTCCCTCTCTCCCTCCCTTTCTGCATCATCCTCTCAGGATGAGTCTTTTAAAACACATCAATCTGAGAGGGTCTAGTTGGGACCACTGAGACCTGCTTTACCCTGCTCTCTCTCTCTCTCTGTCTCTGCTCCACTGTCTCTCTATCTGTCCCTCCCTGCTCTCTGAGTTGAGCCACCGCCACAGTCTGAGGTGAGATAAGATTGTTTTGCCGTGCGGTGCCAGGGCTGCTATTCTTTTTGTGCAGTCGATTCTTTCATCTGTCTTCAGAGGGATTAATTATAGTGTGTTGTTGGGTTGGTGGCGGGGTGGGAGGGTGAGGTGGGGGGTGGGGGGTATAGCTCATCCAGCGCCCCCCACCGTGAACTGAAACGTATTTACAGAAACCCCACTGACAAGCAACCCTACAACCCTCTCTCTTTCCCTCCATACCCCATCACCCCCCCCCCACACACACACACTCCCACTCTACCTCTCACACATCCCAATTACTGCTACCACTGCCTCCCCCTCCTCTTCTCTCTCCCCTCCCGCCCTCTCCATCCCTCCCCCTCCAGACCCCTCTCCCATCCCACAGCCCATAGACTGCACACAACGCAGGACCAGTGTGTGGTGGGACCCCTCAGTCCTGAGCCTCTTATTAAGGAGACATTACATAGTGCTGTCTCATGGCCTCCCTATCCCTCCATCACACCACAGCACAGCACACAGCGCCACCTCAGGCTACATAGGGGAAGCGCACTAACACCAGTTGTCTTTGATGAGTCTCTCAGAAAGTAGTCTTGACTTACTAGACTTTGTATTTTTTCATTCATCAGGAATGTCAGGAGTGTGACATATTAGGTATTCAAAGGTCATTCCAGCAATCACTAGTTATCAGTGTTGATATTGTGCACTTGAGCCTGCTCATTTATTGCTGTAGTGACAGTGGGTTGGGCCTATGGGCGGTGGTTACTAGGGCTGTGGACTGGGTCTGAATGGCTGTGTAATTGCAGGGCTCGTGCTCCAGTGTGTGAGGGCTGATGGCTCAGTGTCCTGCTGTGTGGAGTCGGGTCGGCAGGCGGCTACTCCAGTGGCCCAGCCCTGACCCCAGGCCCTGCTTCCTCTCTGGGCCTTTGATGAATGACTAACTACCCAGCAGGGTGGAGGTCTCATGGAGGGCCACGGCTGGTTGGAGGAGGTTTGTTAAAACACTGCAGCGGCTGGACTGGCAGGTGCCCCCTTTAAACACTTGTTAGGAGATGACATGGATATAAAGAGGAAAACATCACAGACAGCAGTCGGCTAAGCCTCCACTCTCTGCTTGACGCACCATGATGATAAATGATATGAACGGTGTATGAGTGTTTACAATGGAGTTAAAGATATTACGAGCTGTTATTTTATTGCAGTGATTTTAAATGGGGCAATTGGTGCAATAATCCTGAAGGGTGTTATTGAACTGCATGCACTGGGCACATGTAGTCCTTTTATTATTAGCTTTGTTGGTTTGGTTGAGGATTTATGTATCATTTCTAATCATAAAGTGGAGCCCTCCCAGACATTAAGATTGAATTTGTGTCTGTGTGCTCTCTAACAAAGAGGAAGGGCACAGTGTTTCTGGGTAATGTATTCATTTGAGGGGCTGTGACAACAGCAGTGAGAAATAGAGCCAGAGGAAACTAATTGATCAAGTCTATTTTCTCCACCAACAATTCTTTGTGGTTGACGGAAAAATTTGCCACCAAGCTGTTTTTCCCCAGAGTTCAGAGGGAATTAGAAAAAAAACAGAGTTATTAAAATTCATGTGTGCAGCTCGGCTCCGCAGCAGATGTTGGCATAATTAAAGAGAGAAAAAAAGTATGAAATTAATTTCAGGTTTAATGTAAATTTCAGTGATTGGCAGAGCTGTGCTAATCACCACTCATGTACAAAGAAAATATGCACGCCTCGAGCATGCACACACACACTAACACACACACAAACACACACATTAACACAAACTCTAATACACATGCTGACACACACACACACACTAACACACACACTAACACACACACAAACACACACACTAACACACACACAAACACACACACACTAACACACACACACTAACACACACACAAACACACACACACTAACACACACACACTAACACACACACAAACACACACATTAACACAAACTCTAATACACATGCTGACACACACACACACACTAACACACACACTAACACACACACAAACACACACACTAACACACACACAAACACACACACTAACACACACACAAACACATACATGAACACACACACTAACACACACTCTAATACACATGCTGACACACACACATACAGTCAACAGACACACAGTCACCAGGTGCACTGACACTGACAGTCGCATTCACAAACACCTACTTGTAAAACAGTGCCATTTTAACACCAGCACTAACCATACAGGCATATAGTATAAAATTCATTCTAGGATAACATGAATCCAAATTCCACTTATTTAAACCCACATATCCCCAGCGGTGGCCAAGTAGCTTGTTTATATATCAGTTCCGTACATGAATAAAACCTTTTTTTTTTAAATGTATGTTTCACCATGTTCAGACAAACATGCTATTTTTATTCCCCATAGCAATCTTCCAATCCTGACATACTGCTGTTCTTTGACACAGCATGACTATACCCTGAATATACCCTGAATATATCTAACATTAGGAACACCTTCTGCCCTCAGAACAGCCTCAATTCGTCAGGGCATGGACTCTACAAGGTGGCGAAAGTGTTCCACAGGGATGCTGGCCCATGTTGACTCCAATGTTTCCTACAGTTGTGTCAAGTTGGCTGGGTGTCCTTTGGGTGGTGGACCATTCTTGATACACACAGGAAACTGTTGGGGGTGAAAGACCCAGCAGCATTGCGGTTCCTGACACAAACCGGTGCGCCTGGCACCTACTACCATACCCCGTTCAAAGGCACTTCAATCTTTTGTCTTGCCCTCTGAATGGCACATATACAAAATTCATGTTTCAATTGTTTCAAGGCTTAAAAATCCTTCTTTAACCTGTCTCCTCCCCGTCATCTACACGGATTGAAGTGGATTTAACAAGTGACATCAACTAGGGATCATAGCTTTCACCTGGTCAGTCTATGTGATTGAAAGAGCAGTCCCTAATGTTTTGTACACTCAGTGTAAATGTGTGCATATATTAGTGTGTTAATTGTATATTTGTGTGTGTTCCTATACCGCCACCCTTCCACACACCTCTCTCCTCAGCTGAGCATCCTCGCACATGTACCCAGTAGTCCCGTCGTCACAGATGGAGACAAACTCCCTCTTGCACCACACACCAGCTGTCCAGGATGCAATTATGCTGGGCTGCCCAGATCTGCCGCCCGAGGAAAGGAGGAGGAGGAGAGGAGGAGAAGAGAGAGGGGGGGGGGATAGTTGTTTTAAAACTTAAACAGAACTGGCCTGCCTGGGCCATTCATAATTCATAAAGCCTCCTTCCACATAGGAGCTCTGATCATCACAGGAGCAGTAGTAGGGAAGTAGTCCACCCAGGGAGGGAGAAACAGAACAGCCTGGGGAAGGATAGAAAGATCCTTCCTGCTACAGTACACACCTGTCCCTTTACCTGAGTTCCTTTCCACTTCACTGGCTCAGCACATATGGAATCCCCACAGACACATACAGCATTAGGTACATACATTATGTCCTGTATGTATGTCCACATAACGTGGTGAGAGAAGAGAAAGCCACACCACACCAGGACTACTGTTTATATACTGGATGTACAAAAATAAATGACAATGAGGATCAACACAACGGGATCATTATTGAACCTGGTTTTGTTTTCTTTTTTTTCTGTTGTTGATAGAAATGAATTGAATCAGTGTTGTTGAGGGAGAGGAGTGGGGCAGCCTTGTTGTGTGTACGGTACAGTAATTGTCTCCTTCACTGCGGTTGTAGCCAAGTAGCGGTATAGTGGTTGATTACTCCAGTGTGGCCATAGCCCTCTGCCGCCCTGAACACGGCTGGCATGCCTCTCACAGTCCCCCCAGCAACCCTGCTCCAAACTCACTCAAGCAAAAGAGAGCAGAGGGCTTGGCGTGTATGTGTGCGTGCGTGTATGCGTGTGTGTGTGTTTTGGAAGCAGAAAAAATGGCAGCACAATAGAATTCTCAGCTTCTTGCCTTCAGGGCCTTGACCCCTTCTGCCCATTCTCTCTCCCTCAGCCAATTTCTATTCTACTGTCACAACAAAAGGACAAAGCATTTTTAAATGTTTGAGGTGCTCAATGATGGAACATGAAATAGGCCATCATGTCTAAAACTACTGGAATCTTGGAATCTTGGCTCTTTATCTCTAGTTCTCTAAAGTTCTAATGAATAAGTCAGACTTGTGTTCATTCTCCTTATCACTACCTGGTGGCAGGTAGCCAGGTGGTTAAGAGTGTTGAGCCAGTAACCAAAAGGTTGCTGGTTTGAATCCCCGAGCTGGCAAGGTGGAAATATCTGCTGTTCTGCCCTTGAGCAAGGCAGTTAACCCACAACAGCTGCTCCTCGGGTGCTGATTACGTTGATTAAGGCAGCGCCCTGCACCTCTCTGATTCTGAAGGGTTGGGTTAAATGTTGAAGACTCATTTCGGTTGAATGCATTCAGTTGTGCAACTGACTAGGTATCCCCCTTTTCTGGTTCAATCAAGATGCAGTTGAGTGTCTCCTAGTGGTTTTCAGGTCGTAGGTTAAGTGTCAAGAGTGTGTTTGTGTTGTTAGTGGGGCTATAACACGGCCATGGCATGTCAGTGGCACCTTTATCAGAGCGGCTGCCTGCTTCCTTCCAGCAGCTGCTTCCATTCCCTGTTCATGGGAGAGGAAGCAGGTGGCCCGGAGGGTTACAACCAGGGACTGTTTCATTTACGCCAAGGCTTGGGCTAAATCCAGTTGATCCTGCTTCCGTCTGTTAAACTAATGACTGAGAATCACAGACAGACAGTGGCTCAGGTTATCATCATCCTCACCCACATACCTCCCTCTCTCGCTACAAGACCCCACCACTCGAAAGGTCTACATCTGGAGTCTGCCTGCCCACCTCCACCACCCAAATTAAAATGAGGAGCCCAAAAATATATTTTCCAATTCACCAGATGTGAGTCATTTAATCTTGTGATTCAAATGAGTTTTGTGTTGTGTGAACAGATGTCCGCACCCCGCCTCCTTTATCAACATTAGCTGATTGGGTTTTAGCATGCAGCTTGCCGCGCCTCTCTCTGCCTCTCAGGTACAGCCACGCTAATCTGGAGCTGTGCAGCTGTGTTGGGAGAGGGGGTTAGAGAGAGGTGGAGAGAAGAGGAGGAGAGAGAGCGCGAGAAAGATGTCAGTCCCCATGACCGGCCCTTCACCATGGCAGCGCCCTTCCTGTACACGCACACACACACGCACACACACAACACAACAGGAACTAGCACATGGCACCACATTAATATTATCACACACACACGGTACTAAGATAGCAAAACATGCAGAAAACCCCCACAAACAGGCATATAGTAGGTAATACATGAGTTTGACTGTATTGTGTGTTGTTTGTGGTAGTTCAGCAGTAAGGATGTGTGTGTGGCAGTGGCCCCAGCTCTCCCTCAGATAATCCTTCACTGGCTCCCTGGCCCATGGCGACTCATGCTGGGAACACCTGCAGCAGAGTGAACGTGGGTTTTCGGCTCTAATGGTTTGTGTGTGTGTGTGTCTGACTGTCTGTTTGTCATGTGGGTCCAGCATGCCACGTCCTCCACCACCTCACACACTGCTATGCCCCTACGCACTCAGAATAGAGACGTTAGCCAGCTGTGTGTGTGTGTCCATACAGCGTGTGTGTGTGTGTGTGTGCGTGTGTGACCTCCTGTGATCCGCCCTATGTAGTGCTGAGCATCTCTAACCTGCGTTTGTCAGGGGGGGGGGGGTGGCGATGGTGGCGCAGGCGGCCAGCCACCAGTGGGTTTGTTTACGCAGCCGCTGCCTTACAACAACGGGCCTCTTTCTGTCAGCACACCTGTTCCCAGTCCCTGACATCACCAGCACACACAGACACACTACACAAAGACCACCTCTGGCCCCTGGAGTGGAGGGAGATGGAGGGATAGAGGGAGAGATGGAGGGAGGTAGAGAGTGGGTGAGAGAGAGGTATAGACAAGAGGACAGAGGGGGAGAGAGATGGAGGTAGTGAGGGAGGTAGAGAGAGGGTTTGAAGGGGTGAGAGCGAGAGGCTGGCTTGCAGGGTGCTGTGTCCCTGGTCTCTCTGGGCTGTGCCGTGCCGCTCCCCTTCCCTCCTCTTCCCCGGGAGTTTATCGGATGCGCTCAGCTTCGGAGCTCATTAAAAAGCACCCATTATCCCGACATTTGCACGCATCACATGCAAAACTAATTTACTTGTAAGAAATTAAAAGTTCATTTTAATTGAGCTCGCGCTGCAGTATGCAAATGAGGTGTACATAATGTACATCGATGCGGAGACAACACACTGGAAGAGGACTTAACCCTTCCCTGACTGAGTGAGAAACCGAGCCAATGTTGTGTAAATAAAAAGGCCTGTCTGATGGTCTACACAACCACAATATGGAAATGGCGTTGTTCATCAAATCTACAATAACATCATCCAGTTGCTTAGCTCTGCTTGATGCCGGAGATCGTCTGAGAGATGGAACTGATATGTCACAGGTCTCCCTGGTGATTTGGCATGCTGAATTAACTTCCACCTCTGTGACTTTATGGTGTTGTGTCTGCCTCCTCAAAGCCTGGCATCATTAAATAAGAACAAAGAAGCCAAAGCAACATGGAATACGTGGACTAGTCTGTTTGGAGTATGTCTACTATGCCTTTGAAATTCTCTGCTGATTTCCATGACTGAATTTATTCAGGTCTTTTATTGTTTGCAGAAAAGCACATTTTGTATGAAATGGGAGTATCTCACCATATGACCGAACTCTTATGTGCCACTTTATAGATTACTGTTATACTGATTCATACTGACCCAGTCTAACCAACCATAGCAGGGATGGGCAACTTTCATGGGGATCTGAAGACATCATGATGAGCTGAAGTTACTCGAGAATCTGCGTACCTACATCTGCTGCTCGACTAATTTACCAATCCCTCCCCCAAGAAATCAGACATGGGCTAATTGAGTGATAATATCAGTGACTGACATCACAAGAGAAAAACTGCTGATGCACAACCACATTTAGAAACTGCACCTTGTGTATTCTACTATTCTCATTTTCACCACTAAGTTGAGACCACAACAACAACAAACAAACAAAAACAGTAAACAACATTTGAATGACAGCTAACAATCAGTGTGCATGGATGGGTGGATGTGAAGTGAACTAAGCCGTTGAGAATCCCAAGTTTGGCAGTGATGTCCACAGCTCAATAAGCCAGACAGTGTAGTGTAGTGAAACTGGCTTCCTGTAGATCCATAGCCATCCACCGACTAGGGGTCAGGGGTCATGTGTAGAGGTCATGTAGGTGCAGTAAATGAGATGGAGCTGAGCATTGATCTCCTCTCTGTGCTGACTTATTCATGGAGGACCCTCCGCCAGAGCCACGACCCTGACCCTGTGACCCCCGCCGACCCCTGTGACCTGCCAATGTAGACAGGGTTTTTGCATTCATACACAGGGCAGAGTCAGAAATGTCAGAATACTATGCTCCGTAGATACCACCCAGTCAATACATGATAAATGAGCTGGAATGGTAACGGCCGATCCTCCCTGAAACCCTGCTCAACTCAATCATTGAGAAACAATGAGAAGCACTGCTGGACTTTCAGGTACTACTATATTCATGTTGAACATTCCCCACACATCAAGGTGGCTCTACCTGCCCACAGTATTCAACTCATCAGCATGTCTGACTGTGACTGGTGTCTACGTTGCCAATGTACAGAATGTGGCAGTCATGCTCATTAGAGTATATACTGTATAGGGGAATGAGGCCTGAGACGTGATGTGATGAGAGGGGGGGGGGGGGGGGGGGGGGGATACAACATGTAATCATGTTTCATGGGGGTGGTGGATTACACTGTGCATGTTGTTGTTATTATACTGTTATCACTGAGAGAGAGGGCCTATAGGACATGGTAGTGTTGATTCTGGATCCGCCCCATATTAGAGGGCAGAGGTGCCCCTTGGGGATAGCGGCAGGTGAGGCGGGCACCTGTAGGGCTTGACTGGCACAGCTCTGAGCTGGGCGGGCACGTGGTTAGCTGGCACGTGCGGCCCCTTAATGAAGGAAAGTGTTGATTTGGCACGCGCCCTAATAGGATCAAAGCGCCCAATTGGCTCCCGGCTGACTGACAGCGGTGTAGGGTTGGCAGGAGACCAAAGAGGAAGTGAGACGAGCACACAGACACACACACACACACACACACACACACACACACACACACACACACACACACAGCACACACAGCACACACAGCACACACACACAGTTGGTGGAAATACTTACACAGCAGAGCTTCTCACTCTTTAACACAGAAGTACTTCATTAGATATGCCACATCTTTAGGATACAGGAATGCAGTGCTGAAGACACATGGACAGTACTTGATTCTATGTTTCTCTTGAACATGCTGATCCATATACTGTATGAGGGCTCCATGTAAACCTTCTAATCAAAATGAGTCAGAAGTGGTAGAAAATGTTTCCCATAAAACGTTTGAGTTCTGTATGTGACAGCTACCGACTGCAGTCGTTCCTCAAGCTCATTTGGAATAAGTAAACGCTAGAGATGACTAGATGTTTTCAGGTGCTACAAATAAATATAACCTCAAAATCTTTGTCGTCTGTAAAATGATGTACAACCAGATAACTATTCCTTTTTTGTAGTAGACACATTCAAATATGAAATGGCAAAGTAAGAGCTGATTTCTAGATATTAAAGTACTATGAACTGCTGCCTTCGTCTGTGTGTGCATGGGCGTGTGTGTGTGTGTGTGTGTGTGTGCGTGTGTGCGTGTGCGTGTGTGTGCGTGTGCGTGTGTGTGCATGTGTGTGTGTGCATGTGCATGTGCGTGTGTGTGCGTGTGCGTGTGCGTGTGCGTGTGTGTGTGATAAGTGCAGTGTCTCAGCTGGCTGCAGCTCATTGAGAGTAGTGATTTATTGTCTTGGAGTGTGTTTTATTTTGGCTGGGGTGCACAAATGCCCCCAAGGGCTGCAGTACAGATCCACTAAACACACACTCTGAGATGAGAGGCCCAGGTGTGTTGACCAGAAAAGGGCTGGACAACCCTACTCACATCTCCTCCTTGACACAGTTAGTTACAGAATGTGCCTGGAAACAGAAAGACAGACCGAAAGAGAATAGAACAGAAGAAGAAAGAGGGGAGACAAAGAAGAGAGGAGGAGATGCACCAAACTGCACATGGAAAATCCTCCCTCCATCCCCTCTCCTCCCTCTGTCCCCTCTCCTCCTTCTGTCCCCTCTCCTTCAAATTAGAATGCAAATGTTTGATTTTTTATTTGCCTCACCCCCCCATACACCCCCTCTATCTCCCTCACTCTCTCCCCACCCTACACCCCCTCTATCTCCCTCACTCTCTCCCCCCTACACCCCTTCTCTCTCCCTCACTCTCTCCCCCCTACACCCCCTCTCTCTCCCTCACTCTCTCGTCTCCTCGATCCTTTTGTCTCAAAATTAGTGAAGCAGAGTGCTCGGGCGGCTAATTATGTATTCAAATGAAAGAGGCTCGTTAATGTTGCACAGGGGAGAGTGGAGATGATTGGGAGAGGATGATGGAATTGAAATAAGCGCTCCGGTGTTGGCGGCAGTGCATCTGGAACCAGCGGAGCGCGTCCCGGCAGATGTCACCTCCCGGGGGGGTGTAGGGAAGGGGGCACAGCGAGGGAGGGGGTCCGTTGGTCAGACAGGAGATGCACACCACACAATGACAGGAAGGAGGGAGGAGAGGAGAGGGTGGGGGGGGGATACAGTGCTTTGTCTCTGCAGAGGACACAAAGAATGGCACGCCTAATTTAGCCTCGCAGGGGGAAAAAGATAGAAGATGAAATGGCTAATGAACAGAACATTTTTGTTTTTCCTCTCTATGGAGTCAATGGTATTCTAACTCTGTGACCTGCTACAGCATGTGTCTACAGTCATCCACCATCAGACACCAGTTATGTATGACTACTCTGTGTGTCTGTAGGGGTGTGTTTACTGTGAACTGCAGGAAACAATGTAAGTATTTGTGAGGATTGTGTGTAATTGGGTTGAGATCGTCTGCAGAGCTACACATTTGCTCATTATACCAGTGTTATATATGATGATAGCACATGTACAGCTGTTTACGTGCATGGTGTAAATAGATAGCAGCTACAAAATAAATGATAGCAGCCACCGCGATTCTTCCTAGTGTTTATGTCTGTGTGGAACATAGCCGTATGAATCTACATATGACTAGAGGCTTCTGGCACTACGGTATGTAAGCTGACTTGGTCTTACTGTGGCTTGTGGTCCTGTGGAGGTTTGTGTCAGGGAGCCGAGCTGTGAGGGATCCTGCCTTGCTGTCTGGCTGGCCCTGCTGCAGTGGAAAAACAAACGGCCTGGAGAAGGAGAAACACTGCAAGGCTTTCAGATGAACCCGCTTCACCATCTGCTCTGTGTCCTTCATCTGACATCCTCCTCACCAGCTCTGCTCTGCTCTGTCCTCCCAGCACACACTCACACGTACATACATATACAAGCTCACTCACACACACATATGCATGCAAAAGCACAGAGGTACACATTCACACACGTGCAGATACACTCAAATACACACATATTCCCGCAAGTACAAGCACACGCACGCACACGCACACACATACTGAATCATATACACACACGAATATATACAGATACACATAGGCCTACACACACACAAACATACACACACACACTGTCTCATCGTGTATTCATGAGTGCTGTACTCCCAGCTCCATGCCCCCAGGCCCCTGCCCTCCTGCCCTGCAGGTATCATTAGAGTGTGCCTGTAAAGTCATTATTGATCCCCTGCCTGCTAATGATATGCGTGACCGTCCCCAGGGGGCGGGGTCTGAGGCTGGTGGCCCCTGCACCTCTGCAATGAGGGTGTTCCATCACTGTGTCACGTCATGCCTCCCCACGGGCCACTACAGCCGTGTGACGCCACACCAGAGGAGGCTGGTGGGAGGAGCTATAGGAGCCTCTCTCATGTCTGTAGGGTAGCTTTGTTTAGGTATGTGCAGCACAGACGAGGCTGGTGGGAGGAGCTACAGGAGGATGGGCTCATTGTAATGGCTGGATTGGAATACGTTGTATCAAACACATCAAGCACATAGAAACCACATGTTCGACTCTGTTCCGTTTATTCCATTCCAGCCAACTACTTCTCTGATAGAGTTCAGTGCGTCAAATCGGAGGGCCTGTTGTCTGGACCTCTGGTAGTCTCTATGGGGGTGCCACAGGGTTCAATTCTCGGGCCGACTCTCTTCTCTGTATGCATCATTGATGTCGCTCTTGCTGCTGGTGATTCTCTGATCCACCTCTACACAGACGACACCATTCTGTATACTTCCAAAATACTTCCAAACGAGCTTCAATGCCATACAACTCTCCTTCCGTAGCCTCCAACTGCTCTTAAATGCAAGTAAAACAAAATGCATGCTATTCAATCGATCAATGCCCTCACCTGCCCGCCCGTCCACTACTCTGGACGACTCTGACTTAGAATACGTGGAAAACTACAAATACCTAGGTGTCTGGTTAGACTGTAAACTCTCCTTCCAGACTCACATTAAGCATCTCCAATCCAAAATTAAATCTAGAATAGGCTTCTTATATCGCAACAAAGCATCCTTCACTCATGCTGCCAAACATACGTTCCTAAAACTGACCATCCTACCGATCCTCGACTTCGGCAATGTCATCTATAAAATAGCCTCCCAACACTCACCTCAACAAATTGGATGCAGTCTATCACAGTGCCATCCGTTTTGTCACCAAAGCCCCATACACTACCCACCACTGCTACCGGTACGATCTTGTTGGTTGGCCCTCGCTTCATACTCGTCGACAAACCCACTGTCTACAGGTTATCTACAAGTCTCTGCTAGGTAAAGCCTCGCCTTATCTCAGCTCACTGGTCACCATAGCAGCACCCACCCGTAGCACGCGCTCCAGCAGGTATATCTCACTGGTCATCCCCAAAGCCAATTCCTCCTTTGGTCACCTTCCCTCCCAGTTCTCTGCTGCCAATGACTGGAACGAACTGCAAAAATCACTGAAGTTAGAGACTCATATCTCCCTCACTAGCTTTAAGCACCAGCTGTCAGAGCAGCTCACAGATCATTGCACCTGTACATAGCCATCTGTAAACAGCCCATCTATCTACCTCATCCCCATACTGAATGTATTTATTTATCTTGCTCCTTTGCACCCCAGTATCTCTACTTGCACATTCATCATCTGCAAATCTATCATTCCAGTGTCTAATTGCTATATTGTAATTACTTCACCACCATGGCCTATTTATTGCCTTAACTCCCTTATCTTACCTCATTTGCACTCACTGTATATAGACTTTTTGTTTTCTTTTTTTCTACTGTATTATTGACTATGTTTTGTTTATTCCATGTGTAACTCTGTGTTTTAACTTGCTCTATGCTTTAACTTGGCCAGGTCGCAGTTGCAAATGAGAACTTGTTCACAACTAGCCTACCTGGTTAAATAAAGGTGAAATAAAAATTAAATAAAAAAAATTACAACAAGCCCTTCCTCCTATAGCTCCTTCCACCAGACTCCTCTGTGTGCCTACATGCCTAAACCTAAAGCCACCCTACAGACATGAGACAAGGCCACTGTCTTCCTCCCTAAAGTAATAGCAGGATGAGCAGTGGAACGCAGTGGTGAGAAAGAGAGATAAGGCTTGTTGATAGATCAGAATTTTCATCACTTAAAGGAACGGTCCACCCTCAGGATTTAGGATTCAAGTGTGTACTGTAAGGATAGCGAGATGGGGGATGAACACTGTGGATTTCACTCACTTATCCTGGGGGTTTGAGAGAGAGAGAAAGAGGGCAAGATAAAAGTAGCAGTGCGTGGTTAGAGACAATGGGGAAGCCAAGCCAGGAAAAAAGCCATATTACATGTGTTGCTTTGTTTTCTCTATAACCTTGATATATATGGCCGAGACAACGAGAAGACGACAGTCACACAGTGGACAGCATCTGTCTGGGGAAGTTCACAAAGCATATCGCCTGTAATACACAGTTACATGACCTGCGGCATGGTCAAGCAAGTTAATGTTTCCGACTGTTGATTTATAACCACGGAGAGTTACCGCAAGTCGCAAAAAAAAGGAGCTGCCTCTGCGAACGTCATTCCAACACTACTTCAACTTCAACATTTCAGCGTCATAAAAACACCTATCCCTTAGTCTAGCACAGTGACAACTTTAGCCTACTACACAATTTTTTCTTTCAATGAAGTTTTGCCTTTGATGTGATGTGACTGGTTTGAAGCCAAATCCAAACTGGTTTCCCTTGACCCTTTTTTTTTTGGGGGCAGTTGAGCTCATTCAGTTTAGTTCATCACTGATTGGCTATTCATTTTTTTTATTTTTATATCAAGGGATGCCAAATGCTCGCTGGCTTCCCTTGCTATTGAATTCAACAGCATCAGCTAGATTTCCCTCACTCTGATGCTTTCTCTGGTGAGATACATTCAGCCACTTGTGAAATTTTAGTGACAGTTATGAAACACAGAGAGGTGAAAGATAAATTATTTTATACGTTTCTTTCTTTTTTTATTGGTACATTTTTGGGGGGAAGCCTGGCTTCCCCCGATGAATACACGCCACTGATTTTCTAGTAGCATTTAGCTCTATCTATCATTCTTCCTGTATCTACTACAGTATCTATCAATGTAACTATCAAGGTATCTGTCTAGCCACATCTGTCTGTCTGTCTCTCGCTGCCTGTCTATATCTCTGTCCGTCTGTCTATCTGTCTGAGCCTCTCCCTATTTCACCCCTTCTCCTATCTTTTCCCCCGGTGGTTCTGACGGAGATGCATGGTGTTTCTAATTTGGCATGCAGACATTAATTCCAGCACAGCTGCTGCCTCCTCTCTCTCTTCCCCATCCCTCCCCTCGTCTCCCTCCATCTCTCTCCCTCCCTTTCTCTCTCCCTGAAGGCTTCTCTCTAATGTGCAGCTTCAGAGACGTGCGGAAAATTAACACCATTTGTTCTGCGGAGCATGCCTTCTTCTCAACACTACACGCATATCTTATTGCTTGATGTTTGTCTAAATGTGAGAAAGGGAAGAAGAAAAATGAACTGACAATGAAAAGACATGAGCTCTATCCTCAGCCTGAAAAACATTTCAAATTGAGTTAGGCGATTGAATTTCTTTCCTTTTTAAATGACACAGTCCCCATATCTTTTGTCTGTGCAAGGTACAGTAGTGCCTGTAGCTACTGTATATCCTATGGTATTTCTCTCCTATATTTACTGGCTGTTTGAAGGATCAAATGCGGAAGCTATTTGCCAAAATTCTTTCAACTACAGTATAGAACCTGCTTAGACATTATACTTGAATTAGCTGACAGTGTACTAAAGAGTATGCTCAGGTAAATCTGCCCGAGCACACAATGACCAGAGCACCATGAAACATAGTTTTGTCTAAATATTTAATAAGCCATCACATTCACATTGGGAAAAAAAAGTCTGTTTTGTTTTGGGATCAGATGGAGAGGAGTAAAGACACAGGAGCATATGTGAGAGAATAGCAAAGGGATGAACACAGCAGCGAGAGGAGAGGAGGAGAGGAGAGGCTGGAGCATCTGCAGCCTACCAGACAGGTTGTTTTGGTATTCTTGCAGTTGGCTGACTAGAATATTGAAGATGGCAGGCCTTGCATAGCTGTGTTGTTGTGTTAGGCAAAGGGGAGGTAGGAGTGAGACAGATATCAGTCTGCCCCCACCACCACCTCCTCCCCTCCACCTGGCAGCACCACCTGGCCTTCCCGCTGCAGGCCCAACAGGACTCACTCTCTCTGGGCAGAGCTCCCTTTGTACCACCAGCTGATTTCTCCTCCCCCCTCCACCCTCCAGCTCAGATAACAGCCATATTAACTGGCCCAGTTGACCTAGACACCTGATATACTCGTCCCACTGACAGTCCTCCCTCCCCCCCTGCCTGTATGGAGATTACTGTCTCCTTGGGTTACAGCTAAGGACAAACAGAGTGTGATGGGAATGCAGCACTCACTCAGACACGACATGCATTCATACACACACACACACACACACACACACACACACACACACACACACACACACACACACACACACACACACACACACACACACACACACACTGTGTGCATACTTTTTTTCATGTACATACTCTACTCAGGTATGCTCATTCAATATACTCATACAGAATGAGCATACCGTCATAACTATAAACTATCCAGATATGAGGTTGGTGCCAAGATAAAAAATGAGACAACCAGGACCCCACAATTCCCAATCCGTATGAAGAGTAATTACTTATTAGTTTCTAATTAGCTGGTAATTTAAAGTGAATGTGATTAGAGAGGATTAGGGCGGGATGTGGACTACAGTGTAATCAGGTGCTTCTCAGGTGGGAGAAGACTGGAAGACTGTCTGGCTGGCTGAGGAGACGAGGTTCTGTACTGCAACAGGTGGAGGGGAGAGAGAGACAGGGAGGAGACGGTCTCTGAGCCAAATAGAAGCCATGTTTAGGAAGAAACACTGACACAGAAGGTAATGAGTGAGGTAGGAAGTGATGGAGGAAGTGATGAATGGAGTGGAGAGGTGAGAGGAGGAAGGTGGTGAGACAGGAACAGGGTTGGTTGAAAGGAGAATATGACAGAGTCATGTAAGTATAGTGTCAGTGTTGGGGTCAAGTCTGAATTGTGTTGCAAATTGCTCTTTAATTGCACTTCAATTCCAATTGAATTTCCCCACAGGAAGCAGAATTTGAATAGCATTTGAATGAAAGGAAGTAGAATTAAATTCAACAAAATTCAAATGGCTTATTTATTCTACACACCACCATAGAAATGTTTGTTTTGACATCAGGTATAGTTACCAATAACAAGTAGCATGAGGTTGAATCATTACAGTTTTTTTATTCATTTCCCTAAAATAATTTTCAATAATTATAGTGGTCTGGAAATATTCTAAGATCAGGTTGTAGGTTATCTATAATATTTCACAATGTTTCTAAATATCAGAAAAAAAGACATGTCCCAGAATGCATTCGATCAAACACTGCAGTAATGAAGGGAACAATCTAACGCATGTGGGGTCCCCCGAAATTGATATGGGGTCCCCTGAGAAAATCTGTAATCATATGAAACAAATGAAGAACTTATTTCTCTTCAAATGGGTATAGAATACAACCTTTTCGTGTCAACTAAGGTCCTCTTACACTATAAGAATGCGCTTTCATGTCATTATTATGTGTCTGGACAGCCGACAGGACCTAAAATGTTGTGAATATGAACACACAGCATTAACAAGGGGATATCATTTTTCCAAGTTGGGTCCCCTGCATATTCTGGTGTCAATTTAGGGTCATGTGCAATAAAAGAGTGGGAACATCTGATCTAACGTTTCACGACTAAGAAACATACTGTTTGACATATTTGAGTTCTATTCAAACTAATATTTGAAATGGTACGCGTATTCTTTGCATAAATAAGTGGCATATCCTTTTAATAAAATTGTTTTCAAAGGAATGAGACTTGAATGTTTCATGTCTCAGTTGAATTGATTTGAATTCAATTCTACTTCCTTTAACTCCACGTATAAACAACTATTCAAATTCAATTTCAATTAACTGTTTGAATTTCATTAAATTCTGAAATCCCAAATTGACTCCAACCCTGTACAGAGTGAGTGGCGACGGTAGAGAGAGAGTTTACAAAGTGGAGGGAGGAAGCGAGTGGTGGCGGACGGCGGTGCTGCTGCACTTGGAAAGCTGCTTCCACATCTGCTCCTCCATGATGTGAGCTCAGCGCCGCTGCCATCAGCTGTCGGCTTGGACCGTAGTCAAGTGGAGCGGGAGAGCAGTGTGGCTCTGTGCCTCCGTGTTTCCCTGTGTGTTTCCCTCAGTGCCGACGCTGTTTGTTTCAGCTCCCTGCAGGGCTCTGTGTGTCCGTAGGGGGACCGGCCCTCTTCTCTCTGTGGAGTAGACAGCCAGGCTGGGTCGAGTCTCTGCTCAGAGACAACGTGACATAATCTCACTGTCAGCCCTCGACCCCCTGAGGATTTACAAGGTGCTCTTGTCTATCTACAGATCTGTCGTGGTAGAGCGTCAAGGATGTTATGTTTTGAGAAATGAGTTTCCATACTACCTCCTCGCTCTAGCCAGGCACTAACATGAGGGTCTGAGGTTCCTTGGCCGTATTTGATCCATTTATGGGCAGAGCAAGAGGAGGACACATGGAACCCTGAGGGTGTGGGGGACTGGTCTGAAAGAGACTGGTCTGACCTATCAACTGACACAATGGATTCTGCCCAATTCCAGAGTGTGTCTGTGAAGAAATAGGCTTAAACCCTAAACAAAACAACAAGCCAATCTGTCATAGAAATGCTGGCACCCAAACAGGATGTGTGTAGAAATGCATTACAACATCCAGCCCAATTATCAAGACCAAACAAAGAATGTGAAGTGTTCCAATGCATTAGAGAAGGTAGTAAATTATGCCTCAATGTATTTAAGAGCCACCATTAAGTTTCACAGACAGAAATCAGTTAGTCAACACTCCCATTCACTCCCCACCCATCTGCCTAATAAAACACTGAGAGGAAAACATAGAGGAGAGAGAGAGAGAGAGAGAGAGAGATGGCTACGCTACAGATACGGGATAAGAAATTAGAAAAAAAGCTAGAATAATGTCAGGGAAAAAAAGAAATGGGGATGCAAAGAGGGTGAGAGGAAGAGGAGGAAGTGAGAGAAAATGCTTTGTACGTGGCCTGTTGTTGTGCAGAATGACGAAATAAATAAATAAGTCAGTGCCTGGTTGCCCATGAATATTACATTAGGAGGCGAGTGGGGAAGTGTGCTGCCTGGAACATCTGGTGTGGTCCACAGGGACCCTTGTGGCGAGAAAGCTTCAACTTCGGGAGAAGAAAACTGCCAATAAAAAGAACTATGAGCAGACCTTTGCATCATATGGCTGATTTGTTTTGCTAATTTGATTTTAACACCACTAGCCACGATAAAAGCTGATAAAAACGACGGAAGGCAACCGATGCTATTGTTTCTTTAAGCTTGTGTTGGTAAATTCTCGATGAGGCAAAACATTATGTGTAGGCTTCAATATTTCTTTAAAAACAGCTTCATAATCATATTATTGGTGTTTTTGAGAAGTAGGTTTGCATTTTTGTTTTAAGTGTGGAGTCCTAAGCTGCCTATTGGATGGTTTATTGAGCTTTTGCTGCCTTTCCCGAGGGGCCGTATTGAATGGGCTCAATGAGTGTATGAGTAATGGGAGTCCATGGCTGAATGGCTTATTGTCCACCTCCACAGAGTTTGTGTGGGAGACAGAGATGGCAATGGGAAAACTGTGATGAGGGAGCTCAATAGCCTTGACTCAGGTGTGAAGAGCGCTGTTAGCAGAGAAACATGGGAGAAAGAGAGAGGTAAAGGGAGAGAAGGGTAAGAATGGGACTGTCCTCCGCATAATGGCGGTAGCAGAATGCGGCAGAGTGCACCAGTGTAGAATGACAGCGGCCTTGTGCTTCTGCTACTGTGTGGAGACAGACCTGGCCCATTGTAACTGGCCAGGTCCAGGCACTGGAGCTTTGAAGCAGGGGGTGATTGAACCAAAAGACACACACTCCCATCTCACACTAAAGCTTACACAAGCACACTGCAGGGACATATTCACACTTACTGTAGTCTGTAGTGGTGCGTGGGTAAAATCACCGGGGAAGCCAATCCAGAAAAAAAAGCCAGATTACAACCTATGTGTTGTGATAATTGTGTTGTTTGCTCTATAACCTGCTAGTTCACATGCTTTGACACCGTGATATATAGGCCTAAAGGCCGAGACAATAAGAAGACACACTGACAGAATAAATTCAACCACACTTTTGTTTCATCACAAAACCGGAGAGCAACATCTGTCCAGTGAACTCCACAAAGCATATTGCATGTAACAAACAGTTACATAACCTACAGCATGGACAAGCAGGTTAATGTTTCAGACATTTTCAGACTACGAAACAACTATTGATTTAGAACTAGAGTTACCGCAAGTCACAAAGAAAACAGGAGCTGCCTCCACTATTCCAGCACCATTTCAACTTCAACATTTCAACATCATCTAACCAACGACTGTATGCTTAGTCTAATACAGTGACAACTAAAAGATACCTTAACTATTTTGTCCAATCAACGTAAGCTAAGTATGATGTGGCTGGCCATGGCTCTGATGTGTGTGTGTGTGTTTTATGTGTGTTTTATGTGTGTTTTATGTGTGTTTTATGTGTGTGTGTGTGTGTGTGTGTGTGTGTGTGTGTGTGTGTGTGTGTGTGTGTGTGTGTGTGGTGGAAAAAGGCAACAATGTCATACTCTTTCTGACCAGACAGAATCAGATCACACATACTGAGACAGAGGGGCGCTGTTTCGTTCGCTCTGATGTTTTCTTCAGTGAGATACATTTACGTTCAGCCTCTTGCGAATTGAAGGAAACACAGAGAGACGAAAGATATACCATTTTGTATGTTTTTTTTGTGGAGAAGCCTGGCTTCCCTTGGCATACATGAATACACGTCACTGCAGTATGGAATAATTGCACTGGATCATGAAAGATTTCTCATTTATTCTGAGTACCCATCAGTGTGACAGAGTGCATCAAGGTGAAGAAGAAGATGTGTCCTTTTCCGCTTCATTTGTTAGTCAACGCTACTTGCTTTCAGATACTGTACACTGTATTGCATGCTGAGAGCACTCTCCCTACATTTCTATGACCTGAGGTGGAACGTTTAAGGGGGCCCTAATTATCACTATAAGGTAAAACTGTGCTCAGTATTCAGGTACGTCGTTCAGCAAGCAAATAGTCTACCTCTGCAACAAAATCTACATTTTACAGTATCAATTAATTCTGCTTCTGTTATCTCAACATTCCGTCTCTGATTAAATTGGGACCCCAGGGTCTGACTGGATATTCATTGGTCGTTGGCCATTGAGTTTCTGACCAGCATCATGTTCACTTGTATTGGAGTAATGTGCCAGGTTCACTGACTGTTTCAGAGGGGTGGCTGCAACTCAGGCTATTGATGACAAAAGTCAAGGGTCATCCATTTAAAGATGAAACACTCTGAACAGCACACCTATATCCCTGCAAAGTCTTCATCTTTAAAGTGGGAGATAAAATGAGGTAAATGAGGTGAGGAAGAGGTCGACTTTGTGGATGATGTCTTCTGATGTTTCAATCTCACACAGAACACAGACACAGGCAGAATCAGAGAGCACAATGGTAGTCGTTGAGGCTATTGATTTCCATTTGATTTGATCAATAAGAGTGTGACTACCTTGTTAAACAAATGGATGGAGCTGTAATGATCAGAAAAAGGCACAGCAGCAGTTTTTCCATCAGTGTTAGCATTTAGTTCAGATTCCCTGTCAACATAATGGAAGGACACTATTCTCAAAATACCTGCACCCTTGTATGTTGCATTTGCTCTGTCTCTGTTTCTTCCATACCATCATCTAACCAATCATCTTTTATTTTCTATTTCCATCCACCTCTCTTTGTTTCTGCACTGCTGTCTCTCTCTTTATCCCTCTCTCACTCTCACCCCTCGTTCACCCCTCCCATCCCGTTGACTGGTGGCAGCACAGATGTAGAGTGGGATATTGTTATATAGGCATGGAGCTGTTTGTGTATGGAGGGTGTGTGGAGTGGCTCCCTGGCCACCTCAATCTATGACCTTATATTTGCCAAGAGCCAAGGGATGAGAATCACACAGCTGTCAGTGCCTACCCCTCCCTCCCTCCCTCCCTCTCCCTCCCTCCCTCCCTCCCTCCCTCCCTCCCTCCCTCTCTCTCTCTCTCTCCCTCCCTCCCTCCCTCCCTCCGGTAGATTGAAATAGCAAAAGATATTTGGTCTAATGTTAATTTGAATGCCTGAGTGTTACATGCGGGAGGCTGACCAAATATCATTTGCCTTTCCCTTTCTTTCTTGGCACAGTCTCTGAGTTGGGATAGCATATGCAAACATGTTCTGTTGTTGGGATGCTTGTTAGTTTAGATAAACTTCATAGGAGCAGGAGAGAGGGTTGTTTTGAAACACGGAGATACAGCCAGCGGGCATGTGCAATTAGTCTGACATGGCGAAATGTTTAAAAAAAAAATGTTCTGCTTGAGGAATCGGAGAATGGATTTTTGTGGGGCTATTTCAAAATATTTTTTTCACACTCATTAAAAAGCATTGGATTTGCTTAAGCAAATTATGTTTTGTCTTCTCCTATCAGTGGAATTCTTCTGTTCTTCGAAGACCAATTGTTTTTTGTTCTTGTCTTCACCCATTTCTGCACTCCGGAGATCTTCAAGCCTTGTGAGGTTAATTCTGAGTCTTTTGTGTCAGAGAGCTTTTAAACTGAATGGAGCCCTTCTTATGTTGTAAGTAGCATCTCAAGGCCTGCAGTACGCTTCAGTCAACCACTTTCCCCGCCAAATAACAAAATAATGTCATGATTCACGATAAAACAAAGTTGGCAACCTTGTATTCTAGGGGAATGCTTTCATAAAGCGGAAGATATTTTATTTAGATTGGTTTAATTTCTGTCCATCTTTATATGAAGAGTAATAGCCCTGTTTGCGAGTATATTATATAAAGTGACAGAGGTAGTGGCGCAGTATTTGGGGCTATTTTCTGAGTTTTGTGGGGTCCTCTATGTCCATAAAATGGATCTTACCGTGGCTGGACAATCTCTCATTTAGACTGCCCTGGTTACTCTGTCTGTGCTAGAGGGGCCTCGGCGCTGCTGAAAGCCTGGGGTAGGGATTGCTCTGGGTATGGGAGGTCAGGGCAGCCTGTCCTGCCTGTGTGCTCACAGAGGTCCCCTCATTAGGCAGACCCAACTGTGTGATGATCAGCCTGCACTACCCACCACCTGAGCACCACTCTCCTCTTCTCTCCTCCACACAGCTGCTGCCCATCCCTCATACACACTGAACACAGCGCCCAGCTCCACTGGAGGCAATGTGCACAGGCACGCACGCACAGGCACAGTTGAGTGCACACGCGTGCACCTACCCAATAGTCCCTCTGGAGGTAGGTTGGTCCCTCTGCACAATGCTGATTCTAAAGCAGTTTGTCATATAGCAACACACACAGACACACTATCTGTAAGAAGGACAACATTCCTTTTCCATTTCACTCTTGTGTCATATCCCGTCCCGCCAATCCAAACGCTCATTTACGTTTCACTGAAAGCGTTATTCAGCATCCTCTGATAAAACGGTAGGCGGTTGATGTGTACGGACGTGACTCTGGGAGACCCAATTCAGCAGACGCAGCTGCCACAGGAGATGTGTAATGTGTGGATATCTCTCCCAGTGTCACACTGTTGCCAGGTTTTTCAGGGACTCAGCGTGAATTCATTGGCAGGCATCTATAAGTAGCTGACACCTGTGTGTGCTTTAAGAGCTCCTTATACAGACAATAGCACGCATCTGAGGGTCTCCCTGAAACAGCTGCTTGTGGGCATATAACAGCAATTTCTAGGCGTGTGTTTGAATGCATTAGCTGTTTTAGTTATTTCGATGTAGATGAGATAGTTGATCTATGTAAGAGGACTCAGTAGAGCATGCTGATCTGTGTAATACTGTACTGTACAGAGAAATGATCAGGCTGTAGGAATCCCCTACTGTAAAACGCAGCAATGGATAATGTATTTGAGAGTCTGTGGTGAGAGACCACATGAGATCACTCCATCCATCATCCAACCTCCCTCCACGCACACACACACACGCACACAAACACACACTCTCCACCTGAGACCTTCACATACAGCAGACGAACCAAACCACCCACGTCTCTCTCTCTATCTCTAGATAGTTCAGATACTTCAGTGTCATTCCGGTTCATCTGTTCTGTTGTATTGTTAACATATGTTAAGGTTGAACCCTGACAGTTTTGAAGCTTCAATGAGGCTTACACAAGTGTTTGAATTCCTTAAAAGCATATGTAAATCCCAATGTCAGGATAATTAACACTTTGTTACAATATGTAAATAATAATGTTATTATTATTATTATTATTATATTAGAATATGTCATGTGCAGAAATATTCAAGATTATTTTTTATTTGTAATGCACAAACTTAACATGATGAATAGGAATTACATTTACTCTCACGGGTGGTCAAAAAGAACTACCTGAAAGCTACGTCCCTAATAAGGCACGCCTAAGGATTACATTAAAAAAGACCCAGCTGCTAGGTCAACCCAGCATGAAAGTATGTAACAACCCAAATGATGGCTAAAGGAATTCCATCAACCCAACATGTTGGTTTTTCACACAACCCAACGGGCTGGGTCAGAATAACACAGCGTGTGTTCTGTCCAATATTTACCCAGCGCTGGGTTACCAAATAGCCCAAATTGGGTTGTTTTTAACCCCACATTTTTTGGTGTGAACATAACAGCGAGCAGACAGCATTCACACACATTATTTTCCTTCCCAGACTTCTGTTGGCGATGTGTTAGTCTAAGGTGCTTCACAACCTTGTAAGAAACATATGTTCATCCACTGCAGACAGGCAGTACTCTTGTATTATTGGCACTTTGCCTCCCTAGATGATGAAACAGCTGACATAAAGACGAATGAGTGGGTGTAACAGCTAGGTCTTCTGGAAAGTGGACTTGGACAGTCTCTTTGGCTGGACAAATCACATTCGTCCTCTAAAGGTCACGACAGGCATATCAGCACCTTCTGAGGAATAGCAAGCGGAACACAATGGTTTTTACTGCTCAGACGCACAACCAAAGCCAATGACTTTTCCATGTGTCAACATAACTACCCTCTGGGGTTAGGTTTGTGAACAAGTGGAGGGGTGTGTGTAGACAGTTTTGTAGGGGTGTGTGTAGGTAGTTTTGTAGGGGTGTGTAGGTGGTTTTGTAGGGGTGTGTGTAGGTGGTTTTGTAGGGTGTGTGTAGGTGGTTTTGTAGGGGGGTGTGTAGGTGGCTTTGTAGGGGTGTGTGTAGGTGGTTTTGTAAGGGTTTGTGCACAAAAGGGTACGGTAAGTAAGTATGCAGGACTGTGTCTTAGTATCAGTGTGTAGATAGTGTTGCCACAATATGTACTGTATGTAACATGTAAACAGTCATACTGTAGTTTCAATTATGAAATCTAAAGTGTAGTCCTTTGGGTTTTTGTGTGTGTGTGCGACTAAGCAGTATGTATTGGTGTGCCTTTGTGTGTGTGTGTGTGTGTGTGTGTTTGACTGCTAGAGTGTAGCTCTCTCTTCCATCGCTCCTCGCTCTACTGATTAAATCAGCAATCCAGATAAATTGTTGGTCTGTTTTCGCAGCAGACACAATGAGTAAATTAAAAGCAGGCGCTGACAGAGAACCATATGGTACAAGTCTCTGGAAGAGGGGAAAAAAGCAAAGATTAATTGATAATAGCTAGCTCCTTCACCACCTCCAACAGGGGTTTGTAGACGCTGGCAGAATTTTAACAGCAAGCTCATACTCAAAAACCCAGGAGGGAACAGCCAGTCCCAGACAATATGGTTTCTATGTTGATAACGTTGCTTTCTTGATTTTGTTAAGCTCTCCATATTGAAAGTGATGCTGAAGACTTAAACAAGCAGCAAATCCCTCATGTGTGAGAGAGAGAGAAAGGGAAAGAGAGTGTGAGCGCTCATAGCACAGTGGGACATGTCTGTGTCTGTGTGTCTGTTTGTCTGTGTCTGTGTAATGCATGGAACCACACCAGTGGAGGCTGCTGGGGGGAGGACGGCTCATAATAATGGCTGGAAAAGAGCGAATGGAATGGCATCAAACACATAGAAACCACATGTTTGATGTATTTGATACCATTCCACTAATTCTGCTCCAGCCATTACCACGAGCCCGTCCTCCCCCATCCAGGTGCCACCAGCCTCCTGTGAACCACACCCACCTCTACATATACTGTATTGATAATAGATGTGACAAGTCAATAGATATATATGTAGGATCTTAATTTGAGCCAGTTTGCTAAAGCAGGAAAATAAGGCACTAACAGGAATTTTGCAGATTATAATTCATGGTATTTTTTTGTAGGGGTTGATACATTTTTCATTAGGGCAGATCAAGTGTGACATTTTAAAGTGGAAGCCTCAAATACACTACTGTGCAGGAAAATTCCAGCAACAGGATGGACAAATTAAGATACGGCATCTGAAAAGAGGAAGTTAGATATATAGCATCTGTTCTCAACTTGCACATGATTACAGTGGATGTTTCAAATGTTAGCATCCACCATAGGAGAGAACAGGTATCTACTACAAGGCATTTATAACCATAAACCTAAGCTATATGTATGCATGCTATGTTTTGTTTCTCCTTAGGCGTTACCAACCAGCTGCTGTGGAGGAGTAAGGCAGTGTATTTGCTTCCTTCTAAACACAGTCAGTGAGGTATAAAGATCCTTGTTACTGTGTGGCGTTGTTTTCTCTGGCCCCCTGTGAGAGTCAGTGGTCAGTGACACGGTGTGTTGGTGTTGACCTCTCCAGCCTGTGATTGGTTGAAATGATGATGGCGTGGTGTTAGTGGGGTCTCTGGTGCAGGGCCGCAGGGCCAGTCAACCCCAGGCTGCAGAGCTGGAGGGATCCTCCCTGGGCTGAGGCAGAGAGGGAGAGGCCACTCAGGGGAAATGAGCCCTCTCCAGTCATATACAGATTCATCATCAGGCCTGACAAGCCACGCACCGCATAAAGATGAGCTTAAGTGCAGAGGGAGGGAAGACGAAGGGGGGGGGGGGGGGGGGGGGCTGGAATAAAGGAGGGAGGGATAGGAAGAGAGTGAGGGAGAGTAAAGGGGGGTTAGAGAGCAAATAAGTTCAATCTGAGTAAGGGTAAAGGATAGTTGTAGTAACAGAACGCATGCATGTAATAAGTGGGATATTCAGGTTTCCATGGTGAAACTGGCATATCACTGTTGTAATTCATTTTTGACCACACCCACATCCCTGCCTCCCTCCGCATAGGGACAGATTGGACTTTTCACGTGCACTTCCTGCCATGTGGTTTGGTGATACCAACTAACGCAGAGTGATGCTGACAGAATAGCATGTTCCTTCCATGGTGGAGGTGGACAGAAGAGATGATGGGTGATGGGTACAGGGTGTGCAGCAGAGGGGGCAAGGGGGTCTGGGCGTGGTGGAGCAGAGAGAGCAGCCAGGCAGCAGAGGAGATGACATGGACCTCTGAAATGGAGGAGCGGAGGGGAGCCGTACATCGGACTGACAGCCCATAATTATGGCTCATTTTCAGTCATTAAACTATGGAGAGAGAGAGCAGCACTCACACAGGGAAGGGCCCTGATTAATAATGAAGCCCCCTCCTGTCTAATACACCCCCCCCCACACACACACACACACACACACACATGCACTCATCCCATACACGATCACATTCAAAATACCCAACTCTAAAAATTAATATATTCAGATAAAAGAAGGGGCTAAAGAGAGAGAAAGGGGGAAAAGAAAACCGTCCCAGTTGTTCCATGAGAACAATACCCAATCAGTAGTGCCCTTTGTCTTCCACTTCCTGTTTACTACAGACTAGTCTGGTTTTATCCAGTTGCTGAGAGGCAGCTGGAGCTGTCCATAGCATGGAGGTGCTGAACACAAAATGAGTCACTTTCAAAAGTTACCGTCTTATGTGTGACCCAACCCTTTACAGATAGGATTTCTTTGTGTGATCTACCTACAGCAGTCAGTAGAGTAGACGGTCCTTCCCCCCATCTATCAATCCATGCTGCTCCTCTCCTGCAGGAGCCAGTTGTTCGTTCTTCCTGCTCCAGGGCAGGTGTACAGTAGGGCTGCTTTGGGCTGAGCTTCTGTCAGAGTCAGGCTGTTTGATGGCTGACACCCCCTCTCACCCTCCACCCTCCCCTGTTCCCCCTCCACCTCTCCCCCCTCCCAACCCCTGCTCCTGCCTGTTGTCAGGGGACCTCCACTGCCTTTGAACTCCTCGACTGGCACCCCGCAATGATCAAGCTTGGAGCTGCTCCTCATATGAAATATTGAAAAGACAGAAGGGACATATTCTAGTAGTCTATGTGGGCCAGGAGTCGGGAAGGAAACAAAAGAGCAGAACAAGGAAAGAGGGAGTGGGAGTTATGGGAGGGAGAGGAGAGGAGAGGAGAGGAGAGGAGAGGAGAGGAGAGGAGAGGAGAGGAGAGGAGTTATGTGAGGGAGAGGAGAGGAGTTATGGGGGAGAGGGGAGAGGGAGTTATGGGAGGGAGAGGAAAGGAGAGGGAGCTTTGGGAGGGAGAAGAGAAGAGAGGGAGCTTTGAGAGGGAGAGGAGAGGAAAGGAGAGTAAAGGAGACTAAAGGAGAGGAGAGGAGAGGAGAGGAAAGGAGAGGAGAGGAGAGGGAGTTATGGGAGGGAGAGTAGAGGAGTTATGGGGGAGAGGAGAGGAGTTATGGGAGGGAGAGGATCTCTGATCCTTGTTTTGAACCCAATGTGAGTTATGGTGGTTCCTATCTCTACAACAGCTTCACAGTGTCTGTCAGATTTCCATATAACAGAGAATATAATACTGCTTTTGGATTTTAAATATGCAATATTTATTTAAACTGCATCAATCAGCAGTTTAAACAATAACTAAGCTGAGAGATGGGGTTGGAGACATGTAACCACACTCAAGTTTCTAGACAGAGGTACGGATGCAAGGACTGATATCAAAAGTACAGTTTTAACCATGTTTTGAGGCTATATAATCAAATCAAAGTGTATTTGTCACGTGAGCCGAATACAACCTTACAGTGAAATGCTTACTTAAAGGCTCTAACCAATAGTGCAAAAAAGGTATTAGGTGAACAATACTGTTTGTTTACAAACATTGGAGTAAAACAAACTTGTATTTTAGGTTCTGATGGGGTCGACAGCCTCTGCCTGAACTAAGCGCATGAGACAATTATAAGTTATATTCTTCAAGAATCAATGGGAACATGGCATTCATTTATAAGTCAAATAAGTGCTGAAGCAACTGCAGATTGCCCCTTCAAAACGAGCATGCAATATATATTTCCCCACCAAAATTATTATAACCATACTGTCATTGCTATTTGATCAAATGCACAGTTAGATTAAAGGCAAAACATGTTTCTGTTTCTCTGCGGTGTGGACGAAGCATAACTTCACCATGAGGCACACCACAAACAACCAACACTTTGGAGGAGATTATTAGTGTGTATATGTGTGTCTCTGCCTGGTTGAAGTCCCATCAAGTCTCCCCTCTGGAGTCTGGCTTTGTGGCCAAGCGTCATGAGGTAGAAATTATATGGAGATGCTCTACATCTGTCTGTTGACTTTTAACAAGAATCTACCTATAGTCCATCAGTAGATGTTCAACACACTATCTGTAGACCATCAGCAGCATTTCAACATAATGGCTTTATTATTTCAGTAGCATCTTAACGGTATATAGTTGAAGTCGGACATTTACCTACACCTTAGCCAAATGCATTTAAACTCAGTTTTTCACAATTCCTGACATTTAATCCTAGTAAAAAAATACCTGTTTCAGGTCAGTTAGGATCACCACTTTATTTTAAGAATGTGAAATGTCAGAATAATAGTAGAGAATGATTTATTTCAGCTTTTATTTCTTTCATCACATTCCCAGTGAGTGATAAGTTTACATACACTCAATTAGTATTTGGTAGCATTGCCTTAAATTATTTAACTTGGGTCAAACGTTTCGAGTAGCCTTCCACAAGGTTCCCACAGTAAGTTGGGGGAATTTTGGCCCATTCCTCCTGACAGAGTTGGTGTAACGGAGTCAGGTTTGTAGGCCTTCTAGCTCACACCCGCCTTTTCAGTTCTGCCCACAGATTTTCTATAGGATTGAGGTCAAGGCTTTGTGATGGCCACTCCAATACCTTGACTTTGTTGTCCTTAAGCCATTTTGTCACAACTTTGGAAGTATGCTTGGGGTTATTGTCCATTTGGATGACCCATTTGCGACAAGCTTTAACTTCCTGACTGATGTCTTGAGATGTTGCTTCAATATATCCATATAATTTTCCTGCCTCATGATGCCATCTATTTTGTGAAGTGCACCAGTCCCTCCTGCAGCAAAGCACCCCCACAATATGATGCTGCACAGTTGTGATGGTGTTCTTCGGCTTGCAAGCCTCCCTCTTTTTCCTCCAAACATAACGATGGTCATTATGGCCAAACAGTTCTATTTTTGTTTAATCAGACCAGAGGACATTTCTCCAAAAAGTACGATCTTTGTCCCCATGTGCAGTTGCAAACCTTAGTCTGGCTTTTTATTATGGCGGTTTTGGAGCAGTGGCTTCTTCTTGCTGAGCGGCCTTTCAGGTTATGTCGATTTAGGACTCGTTTTACTGTGGATATAGATACTTTTGTACCTGTTTCCTCCAGCATCTTCACAAGGTCCTTTGCTGTTGTTTTAGGATTGATTTGCACTTTTCGCACCAAAGTACGTTCATCTCTAGGAGACCGAACGCGTCTCCTTCCTGAGTGGTATGACGGCTGCGTGGTCCCATGGTGTTTATACTTGCGTACTAGTGTTTGTACAGATGAACGTGGTACCTTCAGGCATTTGAAAATTGCTCCCAAGAATGAACCAGACTTGTGGAGGTCAACTATTTTTTTTCCTGAGGTCTTGGCTGATTTCTTTTGATTTTCCCATGATGTCAAGCAAAGAGGCACTGAGTTTGAAGGTAGGCCTTGACATACATCCACAGGTACACCTCCAAGTGACTCAAATGATGTCAATTAGTCTATCAGAAGCTTCTAAAGCCATGACATACTTTTCTGGAATTTTCCAAGCTGTTTAAAGGCACAGTCAACATAGAAATAGAAATTGTGATACAGTGAATTATAAGTGAAACAATCTGTCTGTAAACAATTTTTGGAAAAATGACTTGTGTCATGCACAAAGTAGATGTCCTAACCGACTTGCCAAAACTATATTTTGTTAACAAGACATTTGTGGAGTGGTTGAAAAACGAGTTTTAATGACTACAACCTAAGTGTATGTAAACTTCCGACATTAAACGTAATCTCATCATTTTCAACAAGTTAGTCTATAGTCCATCTATAGATGCTCAACACACCACCTGTAGACATGTTACTGATAGTTTGCAGCGCATCTACAGATGGACTATCCAAATAAAGTGTTACCAAAATCACACACTCTAATTCAGAACACAGTCTCTCAGATCTGTTAGTCTGACTCCTCATTCCCTCTCCCAATGCTGCCAGACTTATATGGCCCCCTCCCTCACCCCTCTGCCCTGCCAGCCCATCCAGTCAGGCTCCGGGTGCAGGTGCCCCCCCTGTCCCCACCACTCCCCCAGAGAGGGCCAGCCTGGTCCCAGCTGGTTGCTCTAACACATTCCACTGCAGCCTAATGACGGTGGGGACCAGTGGGCCACTCTGACCCCAGCCCTAACACCCCTTCATGGCCCCCCAGGGACACAGCGGGGGAGAGGAGGGGGGAACGTGACACAGATAAGGGAGGACACTCCAGGTGGCAGGATAGCACAGGGAATTGAAAGTCATGAATATATTAACTGACTGGAGTAATGAATTCAAATTAAATTATATGTGCTGAGTGGAAGGCCTAGTGAACACGTCAGGATATTTAGGGGGCAAATAATTACACCTTTCAGCCAGTATGATAAAAAAAGGAACTGCACAAGACGTATAGCCACTGCTGTCAAATTCCCAACTCTAACTCAAGCTCTCAGAAAGTTAGCAGTGGAAAAGGAGAAGGGTAGTTATTAGAACCCAGTGTGTGGAGCTGGATCAGTGGAGTTCTCCATCCTCCAGCAGCACAAGAACAGCAGTGTCCTCCAGCCTCCAGCCCTGTGGTCCTGGGTTGGCTGATGCGGAGACTGACCCCATGAGGCAGGGCAAGGCCAGATCAGGAGGTGAGAGAGTGCCCAGCTGTCACTCTGGGCTGTGATTGGGGCACAGTCAGAACGGCCCTGGGGGCGACTGTCAGCCCAGAATTCCCTCTGCTCTCCTCAGCTCGGGGCTGGGGGGCCAGGAGGCTGGGGGCCAGAGAGCTGATTGGGCTTGGCATTAGGGGTTGGAACCAGGATAGCCTCCCCTGAAACTGTCCATGGCCAAGAAGAGGAGGGGGAGGGGGGGGGGGATGGGACAGGGAGGAGGCCAAGGTCCTCCAAACAGCCTGAGGCTAGAAGGGAATGATTCCCCTCTCTTTTGTTCAGCTGATCCTGTAAACAATCAAAGTCCCTCTTGGCCTGCTGAACACTAGTCTGTCCATACGGTCCGGGACTGCTCTGTTCTGTTCCATCAGCAACCAGTCAACAGGATCTGCTGCCAGGGTAAATAGCATCCAGATTTAAAGAGCTATTTTGATTTCCTCATGAAAGTGTCATTAACTGAACTGGACATCCCAGAGTCCTTTGTTTTCCTTATTCCCAGCATCCCCTGGGTCCTACTCTGCGCCTGCTTTATGTGCTGTAGAATTGTGGGATAGCGATCTGGTAAATAGCAGTCTAATCAGAGAGAGCTGGGGAAGATGACGCTGAATATGAAGGGAGAAAACGAAACACTTTAATTTGCTTTTGCATGGGGTAATGTGCAAATGACAAGAGCAATCTGAAATTAATGGAAGACAATGTAGGAGCTGCACGTCAAGGCATTGTTTTAATTATGAATACTGAAAGCCAATTAAACCACAACCACACTGGCGGTGAATTTTCTGACTATTTGGCAAGACGGAGAGATGGAGAGAGATATGGAGGAGGCAGAGTGAGATTAGGAGAGATGGAGATGGGGGGGATAGCCAGCCTATCTCACACAGCCTTCAGCTTTGTCCTCTTCCCCTCTCTCTATCTCCCACAAGCAATCTGATTTTCTTATTCACTTGCTGTCCTTGTGTCCCCTTTCTACTTTCTTATTTCGCCATGCTTCTGCATCTACTTGGAATCTCCTTATCACACCTTCCTCCCCTAATCTTTGCTCTCCTTCTCTCATCTTCTCCTCTCTTCTCCTCCATCCCCTCTTTATCTTGTTCAACAGCTCATACCCTCTGCCTCTCACTCTGTGGAATCACAAGGATTAGGACCCTCTCCCGGCTGGTCCGTGGACACACACACACACGATAGGAAGAGGGCATCAGTTGTTTGGAGGTCTGATGTACACAGTCAAGGTTGAGTTTCAACATAGGACATCCTCTCTCTCTCTCGCTCTCTCTCAAAGCTACACATTGAAAAGTATCACTGGACAGAGAATGTTTTCCATTTGTAAACATAAAGAAAGCTGATCAACAAAACAGACGACAATAAAAAAAGTAATTGCGACGAATAAGTGTTGATTTTGAGTAGAATAAGAATTTGTCATAATTAGTAAACACACAGAGATTTAATATTGACACTGTTTATTTCTAAATATACATAGATACACTTATCTTACATCTAGCCTACAGTACATTCCAGATGACAGGTCTGTAAACATCACTGTGTGTGTTATAAGCATATGCAATGTGGCTTAATACAATGTGAGCTGTAGTATTTGGTTACAGGGGGAATATATTATGCACTGGGTGATGGGTGGGTAGGATGGGGACAGGATGAGGAGTACGATGCCATTGGGTTCCGGGGGGGGGGGGGCAGATTAGAAGGTGCGAGACAGCAGATGGGTTTAAAAAAGCCCCCAGCTCTCGACACTGAACAACGACTGGGGGTGGGGATGATATGGAGGTGGCAAATAATTTTCTGTATTATAATAAATGTACTATAAATCAGATTAAGACTCTTCATACAATCTATAGCACCCGATTCATGAGGAAATGTACATTTGAAGAGTATTGAAGACATGAGTTTAAAATTTTAATCTAATACCGACTGTTACGTGTACATTTGTATAATCTCTGCAAAAATACATAAACACAAGCATGTTTTTGTCTTTCTGTTAGTAACGTGTATGTGGATCATTTGAGAGAGGACTTGAGCAGAAGAGATGTTGACGGGAGATGAGATGAGCAAAGTCATGATGCCCCGACCATATGGATAGCTCCTGTAATGCACATCTCGCTCCCAGATGGCGCATGCAGCTAGAATAAAGAGCAAAGCCATTGTTTTCCCATCACAACTATTATAATAAGGGAACCGGAGAGAAAAAGGAACAAAATACGTATGAATCAGAAATCTTTTCCCGATGTTGAGCTGGTGTCCAGAAGAGATCTTTCCTGAGAGAAAACAACCAGTAGTCCAGTAATTAACTGATATGATAATGAATGGCTAATTATGTCCATAGACGACCATGCTAGGCTGCCTACACCCTGCCCCGTGACCCGCTTTTGGCAAACTGTCATTTCATCTCGTCACTTCATAGGAAGGGCTTTATCAAACATGACCTCAAAATAGACAGGCTTCTGCACACCCCTACCTCCCCCAAAGCCCCCGTCTGCCTCTCTGGTTCTGAGTGGGTGTGTGGACATGGTGACACCTAAAGATGATTGTGCGCGATGGGGGAGACTGGAAGAGAGGGGGTCTGGCAGCAGTGCTTTGTGGGTATGAATTCCTCCTCTGACAGAGTACTGTCTATTTGCCCTGGGTGCTAGGATACGATGTGACGGGGCTGTTTTAGCAGGCGTGGCACGGCGGGAGGATTCTGTTGTCTGGCGAAGCTGTCATTACTCTTAGCCCTGTGAGTCCAAACACATTAAGCCCCAGTGAGAATGATGCCCATTCACTCTCCATTTGACTGTGTGCTCAGATAAAACCCACATAACGGCATGCCTGTCTAATTTCTGTGCCACTCACGCTGGCTCAAAAGTGATGATGATAATCTATGGTATTGTTGCGTTTTCAAACCATATGGTTTACAACCATTACGATATCCTCACATGCTGTGTACAAATGAAAAGGGAAAGGGGTGAATAGAAAGAGTAAAGTATCGAAAAGATTATTTGTTGGCTTATGTGTAGTGACTAAATATGACAGAATAATCTGCTTGGTAATGTATAGTACCTATCATACAATACAACGCCACCTTCAGGGCTGTACAAACTACTGCAAGTCCATGACCTTCCATGGGCTCACCCTCAACATCTCCCCAACATCTCATAATTCACCTCTCCCAGCAGCCAGACGGCGTTACGACAATTTGGTTTCCATGACGACCAATACTCGGTAACGTTTTCCATTTTCCTCTCACATAGACACTAGTATTGCTATTAGGTGTTGAGACCTACCGTACTATTACTGAACACAAAATATAAACGCAACAAGTAAAGTGTTGCTTGAATTTGTTCCCAGAAATTATCCATATGCACAAAAAGCTTATTTCTCTCAAAGTTTGAGCACAAATTTGTTTACATCCCTGTTAGTGAGAGTTTCTCCTTTGCCAAGATAATCCATCCACCTGACAGGTGTGGCATATTAAGAAGATAATTAAATTGCATGATCATTACACAGGTGCTCCTTGTGCTGGGGACAATAACTGCACATTTTAGAGTGGCCTTTTTTGTCACACAACACAAAGCCACAGATGTCTCATGTTTTGAGGGAGTTGGCATGCTGACTGCAGGAATGTCCACCAGAGCTGTTGCCAGATAATTAAATGTTCATTTTAATGTTAATTTCTCTATCAACATCATTTTAGAGAATTTGCCAGTACGTCCAACCGGTCTCACAACCCCAGACCAAGTGTAACCATGCCAGCCCAGGACCTCCACATCCGGCTTCTTCACCTGTGGGATCGTCTGAGACCAGCCATCCAGACAGCTGATAAAACTGAGGTGTATTCTGTCTGTAATAAAGCCCTTTTGTGGGGAAAACCCCATTCTGATTGGCTGGGCCTGGCCCTCCAGTGAGTGGGCCTTTCTCCCAAGTGGGTGGGCCTATGCCCTCCCAGGCCCACCCATGGCTGCGCCCCTGCCCAGTCATGTGAAATCCATAGTTTAGGGCCTTATTTATTTATTTCAATTGACAGATTTCCTTATATGAACCGTAACTCAGTCAAATCGTTGAAATTGCTGCACGTATATTTTTGATCAGGAGACATGGCAAAATAAATATTGAATTGAGAGCTTTCTCTCTTTCTTTGTCTGTCTGTCTCTCCTCCTGACACCCATCTATTAGGAAACTACAGGCGCAGATATATACATTTGTCTACATGGAGTCATGCACACGCTGTATATGTGCTCTCACACCTGCTTTTACAAACGCACATTCACATGCACACACCACACACAGCAACACTAACACATACTCTGTCATTCTGTCTCCTCCTCTTTGTGATGTGTAACTCATCCATCTGCAGTGTCTCTGGTGTTCTTCTCCTGTCACCATGGGGATCCACATCTGCTGGAGCAGGAGAGGAGATGCAGCAGTATTGCTACAGACCAGAGCAGAGATACAATAACCAGTGATTAGGGTTGGAAAGGGAGGGTATATTACTGGAAACTTTCTAAGTTTACCAGTGAACTACCAGAATCTTTAAAGGATTTGATTGAATCTATCACAATGTGGCCCTTTTGGGTACTTCAGATGATTACAGGTGTCTGTAATGATCTCGGGCCCTCTGTGTGGCCGTATCATATGTAAAATATATGAAGTCATTTAATAAGATGATTTTCAAATGTAAAAAATGTAATGACAAAGCTGTAAAACATGATCCTAAATATCAACTTAGTGAATACCATTGGTGTTATATATGAGGGTTTCAGCATGAACTATTCTTATATATATATATACATATATATTATTTTATTACAAAGTTATTTATTTTACTATGTCATTAAGTATTTGTTAGTCAATGTTTTGGCGTCAAACTTGTGGCAGTTGTAAAAAAAGTCAATAGTTGGAAGAGTTCGAGTTAATTTAAAATAATGCTATTGTTTTTTTTTCATTAATTAAACTATTTTCTCTTGAACCGTATGGTCTATCGACTAGAAACTCATGGACAGTATGGACACAGATATAATAAATTAATACTATATATTAACATTTTTTTTAAATCGTTCTTTAAGTTCAAAATTGCCAAAGTTAAACTAGATTGCCATATGTTTTCTGTTTTCTGTTAATTACCAAAATGACCGGTAGAATTGCAATCCTACCAGTGATACACACCTCTGTATCCCCATCCAAGGTGTGGCAGAGCTGCAGCTGCACTCTACCTGGGGTGTCACTGACGCTAGTTCTGATCTATATGTCTTATCTTTTCTATTAGGCAGTGTGAGAATTGCTAATGTCTGTACAGCAGCGCCTCCGAAGCGTTCTGATAGGACCAGATGTAATGGATGATGGAGGTTTTAGATGGAAAGACAAAGAGCGAGAGAGAGAGATGTTTTGGGGGTTGATGGAAAATGACGCAAAAGAGAGAGAGGGATGTGGAGGTCTGGAGAAGTGCAGTGTCATGTAGGTCAGTGTAGAGTGTATCACTGGGGTGTGGCCTTGCGGGACAAAACGCCTCCAACCCCCTTTTCACACACGCATGTGCGCACGCACGCACACACACACACACACATACACAGAGTAATAGGTCTCAACCTCCAGATGGCCCCCGGCCCAACAGGTGCTCCCTGGGCAGGGGAGGGCTGAGAGGTCTGACATCTGCTGCCCACTCACTACACTACACTACGCTCTCTGACAGACTGTCTACTTCCAACAACCCACACTCCCTGCGATCTCTCTGGAAAACGTACATACAGTTGAAGTCAGAAGTTTACATACACTTAGGTTGGAGTCATTAAAACTCGTTTTTCAACCACTCCACAAACGTCTTGTTAACAAACTATAGTTTTGGCAAGTCGGTTAGGACATCTACTTTGTGCATTACAAGTAATTTTTCCCAAAAATTGTTTACAGACATATTATTTAAATTATAATTCACTGTATCACAATTCCAGTGGGTCAGAGGTTTGGATGCACTAAATTGACTGTGCATTTAAACAGCTTGGAAAATTACAGAAAATTATGTCATGGCTTTAGAAGTTTCTGATAGGCTAACTGACATAATTTGAGTCATTTAGAGGTGTACTGTGGATGTATTTCAAAGCCTACCTTCAAACTCAGTGCCTCCTTGCTTGACATCATGGGAAAATCTAAATAAATCAGCCAAGAAGACAATAGAACAAAATTGTAGACCTCCACAAGTCTGGTTCATCCTTGGGACCAATTTTCAAACGCCTGAAGGTACCACATTCACCTGTACAAACAATAGCACACAAGTATAAACACCACGGGACCAAGCAGCCGTTATACCGCTCAGGAAGGAGACGTGTTCTGTCTCCTAGAGATGAACATACAGTGGGGCAAAAAAGTATTTAGTCAGCCACCAATTGTGCAAGTTCTCCCACTTAAAAAGATGAGAGGCCTGTAATTTTCATCATAGGTACACTTCAACTATGACAGACAAAAAATCCAGAAAATCACATTGTAGGATTTTTTATGAATTTATTTTCAAACTATAGTGGAAAATAAGTATTTGGTCACCTACAAACAAGCAAGATTTCAGGCTCTCACAGACCTGTAACTTCTTCTTTAAGAGGCTCCTCTGTCCTCCACTCGTTACCTGTATTAATGGCACCTGTTTGAACTTGTTATCAGTATAAAAGACACCTGTCCACAACCTCAAACAATCACACTCCAAACTCCACTATGGCCAAGACCAAAGAGCTGTCAAAGGACACCAGAAACAAAATTGTAGACCTGCACCAGGCTGGGAAGACTGAATATGCAATAGGTAAGCAGCTTGGTTTGAAGAAATCAACTGTGGGAGCAATTATTAGGAAATGGAAGACATACAAGACCACTGATAATCTCCTTCGATCTGGGACTCCACGCAAGATCTCACCCCGTGGGGTCAAAATGATCACAAGAACGGTGAGCAGAAATCCCAGAACCACACGGGGGGACCTAGTGAATGACCTGCAGAGAGCTGGGACTAAAGTAACAAAGCCTACCATCAGTAACACACTACGCCGCCAGGGACTCAAATCCTGCAGTGACAGACGTGTCCCCCTGCTTAAGCCAGTACATGTCCAGGCCCATCTGAAGTTTGCTAGATCAGAAGAAGATTGGGAGAATGTCATATGGTCAGATGAAACCAAAATATAATTTTTGGTAAAAACTCAACTCGTCGTGTTTGGAGGACAAAGAATGCTGAGTTGCATCCAAAGAACACCATACCTACTGTGAAGCATGGGGGTGGAGACATCATGCTTTGGGGCTGTTTTTCTGTAAAGGGACCAGGACGACTGATCCGTGTAAAGGAAAGAATGAATGGGGTCATGTATCGTGAGATTTTGAGTGAAAACCTCCTTCCATCAGCAAGGGCATTGAAGGTGAAACGTGGCTGGGTCTTTCAGCATGACAATGATCCCAAACACACCGCCCGGGCAACGAAGGAGTGGCTTCGTAAGAAGCATTTCAAGGTCCTGGAGTGGCCTAGCCAGTCTCCAGATCTCAACCCCATACAAAATCTTTGGAGGGAGTTGAAAGTCCGTGTTGCCCAGCAACTGCCCCAAAACATCACTGCTCTAGAGGAGATCTGCATGGATGAATGGACCAAAATACCAGCAACAGTGTGTGAAAACCTTGTGAAGACTTACAGAAAACGTTTGACCTCTGTCATTGCCAACAAAGGGTATATAACAAAGTATTGAGATAAACTTTTGTTATTGACCAAATACTTAGTTTCCACCATAATTTGCAAATAAATTCATTAAAAATACTACAATGTGATTTTCTGATTTTTTTTTTCTCATTTTGTCTGTCATAGTTGAAGTGTACCTATGATGAAAATTACAGGCCTCTCTCATCTTTTTAAGTGGGAGAACTTGCACAATTGGTGGCTGACTAAATACTTTTTTGCCCCACTGTACTTTAGTGCGAGTAGTGCAAATCAATCCCACAACAGCAAAGGACCTTGTGAAGATGCTGGAGGAAACAGGTACAAAAGTATCTATATCCACAGTAAAACTAGTCCTATATCGACATAACATGAAAAGCCGCTCAGCAAGGACCAAGCCACTGCTCCAAAACCTCCATAAAAAAGACAGACTACGGTTTGCAACTGCACATGGGGACAAAGATCGTACTTTTTGGAGAAATGTCCTCTGGTCTGATTAAACAAAAATAGAACTGTTTGGCCATAATTACCATCGTTATGTTTGGAGGAAAAAGGGGAGGCTTGCAAGCACGAAGAACACCATCCCAACCGTGAAGCACGGGGGTGGCAGCATCATGTTGTGGGGGTGCTTTGCTGCAGTAGGGACTGGTGCACTTCACAAAATAGATGGCATCATGAGGCAGGAAAATTATGTGGATATATTGAAGCAACATCAAGACATCAATCAGGAAGTTAAAGCTTGGTCGCAAATGGGTCTTCCAAATGGACAACGACCCCAAGCATACTTCCAAAGTTGTGGAAAAATGGCTTAAGGACAACAAAGTCAAGGTATTGGAGTGACCATCACCAAGCCCTGACCTCAATCCTATAGAAAATTTGTGGGCAGAACTGAAAAAGTGTGTGCAAGCAAGGAGGCCTACAATCCTGTTTCAGTTACACCAGCTCTATCAGGAGGAATGTTTCAAAATTCACCCAACTTATTGTGGGAAGCTTGAGGAAGGCTACCCAAAACGTTTGACCCAAGTTAAACAATTTAAAGGCAATGCTACCAAATACTAATTGAGTGTATGTAAACTTCTGACCCACTGGGAATGTGATGAAAGAAATAAAAGCTTAAATAAATCATTGTCTCTAGTATTATTCTGACATTTCACATTCTTAAAGTGGTGATCGTAATTGACCTAAGACAGGGAATTTTTACTAGGATTAAATTTCAGGAATTGTGAAAAACTGCGTTTAAATGTATTTGGCTAAGGTGTATGTAAACTTCCGACTTCAACTGTATACACACACACATCTTCATTCAAACACAACCACCCAGAAACACACACATTGCATAAATTCAAGCAAAACACACAAACAACTGCCAACCACAACACATAAATAAACACAATGGATGCCGTATGGTAAAACACATGGGTCTAACTCTACGTTCACACAGTGACAAACACGCGGGCGTTTACAGTGTAACACCTCTCCTGCTCACTGAGTCCTGTTTGTATTCTATGGGATCACAACCCCAGGGCCAGGCATTATGTCGGTCGGTCTGTCTGTCTGTCTCCTCTGGTTTCTACAGCGTCTGCCAACACAGACCCAAGGACAATATGGTTTAATGCTCAAAAGGCTACGGCTGCGTGATACAATAACTAATTAACATGCGTGGCCTTGGGTATTATGAATGACACTGAATGAATATGGATGGCATTGGTTTTAACACTGCAAGATAATTAGAGGGCATTGATTTATTTTGGCTGATCTATCGCATCAATATGCATTCTGGTCTTTAGTTCACTGTTGGCTTGTTTAATTGCTTATTCAAGTGAGATATTCAGGAGACACGCTTCATTGATAAAGCCACAATCATGGAGGGAAGTGGTTTTCTATTCCTATTACAGCAAATTTGGCAACTTATTGCCAATTACTTTCAACATTGATTGAAAACTTGAAATACTTGGACAGATTGTTTTCCCTACATCTGCTCACTCTGCTGCCTTGAATCTGTGTTGGAAGAAAATAGCTCCCTGGTCTCACACATCTTTCTCTGTGACTCCTCTGTAATCATGAAAGACCGATTCTGTTATGGTTGGATGTGGAAGTGAAAACAAAAGGATGTGGAAATGATGCTTTGCACAACCAAAATAATCTGTGAGAATCGTCCATGTTTTACCAACATGCTAGTTGTCAGAGCAATGCTTCATTCTCACATACTGTACGGGTGAAATCACAGTTTCTAAATGTTAATACGCAATGGAAAAATACCCCTGTCCAAATTCTGGACATCCAGACAGTGTCCATCTCTCAGATGTGTACAGTACTATGCCAGATCACTGTATAAAATCAGATTACAGTTTAATCATCAGGCCTCTAAGCACAATTTTTCAGTTGATGTATTCATGGTGTCATTGACATCCTCTCCTTCCTGTGAGTGACAGTTCTCTGGGTGTGTCCTCATGTAGCAAACCCAGGCAGGAGCCAGAGGTTTGGACACACATAAACAGAGGATAGTGGCGGGTAGCAGTGGGCGCGTCCTCGTTAGCACCAAAAATGTAGGGCTAAATTGGGCCCCGTTGTCTCCCTTGATCTGCTCTGCTGTCACACCTGCTCTCCAACCCTGCAACTGTCAGTCAGCCCTGTCAACACACACACACGCTGCCCTCGCCAGGCAACAATGGAGCCCCGATACAGAGGATCAAATCCATATCGCTCTCTCTGCCCCAGTCTTTCTCTCTCCCTCTCTCCATCTGTTGTTCACAAGACTACAGTACCGCTGACCTGCTTTACAGTTACCAGGGCTGTGCAGCTTCCTCCTCCAGCACACACACGGTTAATCCTCTCATTACTGGGCTTCACAGACTGCGTGGGGAAAGGGGGGAGGTGAGGAGGAGGAGGAGGGGATTGACAGATGGCATATGGAGCATGTTCTGTCAGGGCAGAGGGAGACAGGGGTGCTTTTAAATAGACCATACCCCTGGCTGGGCAGGGCCTGGGCAGTCTGACTGGGATTACATTAACCAGATGAATACCTCAGCAGCGATGGTCCACCTCATGGTTCCTACGACTCCCCCCTCCAGCTCCAACTGCCCCAGTCCCCCTCTCACTTTACTGGTATGGGTCCGAATACGGCACACTAGTAGTACATTCTGCACTATAAAGCCAGGCTGTTGAAAATGAGCGTAAGCATTCACACTGTGGCGCGACAACGTATCTGATGATGTTTTGTTAGTGTGGCAATGTGTTGATTTCTGTCCATTTTCAAATAAACCATCAATAAATACAATTGTGGAGATATTGCCATATACCATATATTAGTATATTACAACTTCTAACATTTGCATTTGATCTTTCTGTGGTGCTCATGAGAAGGCAGAAGTAATCTATCAACCCAGATCACAACCCCTTTCAATTCATTAACCATGGTGTTAAGTCTCTACATGGTTTGGGTCTTTGTATGTCTCCCAGTGTGCACTGGTAAGAATGAAAAGACAGACCAGGCATAAAAGAGGGTCAGTGGGGTCATGACCTTATCTGCCAGTTAGCATGTACCTACCTGCCCTGTCTAGGCACCATCTCTGAGGCTGCTGGTCAGCTCCTCTCACATCTGTCTGGTCTGACCACACACAGCTGACCCCCGACCTCTCAGCCCTGCCAGGCCATATATTTACATTTGACAATTTCGTAATTTAGCAGAGAAATTAGGGTTAAGTGCCTTGCTCAAGCACACAGACACATTTTTTACCTAGTTGGCTCAGGGATACGAACCAGTGACCTTTCGTTTACTGGTCCAACGCTCTTAACCACTAGACTACCAGCTGCCCACCCCCCCATCTCCCAGCACTCCCCATCTCCCCCTGCTTCCATCCCCGACCGTCTGCCTGTCTAGTTCAGTCTCAAGTCCTCTCTATCCCTGCTTTCTATCCCTGCTTTCTAACTGAAACAGCGTGACCTCCCTCCAGCACACTCACACACTGGCTCCCTCAACAATATTGCTTTTGAACAAGCTCCAATAAACAAACAATTACCAGAGAGGATGACTTATAAGGCTGAATTGCTTCACCATGGCGATGCGTTTCATTTCAGATTTCACAGTCCCCCGGAACAGAAGACAGGAGGCCAAACCAAACATGCTCCCTCTATCCCAGGCTTTGAGCCAGTTGTGTGTGAGAACTAACACACACACACACACACACACACACACACACACACACAAGTATGCACATACAGCCAGGCAGGCACGTACACATCCCCTCACTGACTTCCACACCCTGGCTGTTTTGGATGGTCTTGAATTGACTCATAGCCTAATGTCCCATTTTCATGTTAATGTATGGAAGTAACACATAATGACTTGAAGAGACATTAATCTCTATCTGGGGTTTACATGATCCCATAACTGCCTTGCAAATTAAATTGTTCAATCTATAGCCATATATAATCATTAGGGGGCAAGTGACCACCGTTTCAGTACACATCTAAAGTAATGGATTGATAAAGTTGTTATGGCAGTGCCCTGGAGTAAGTAAGTAGTCCTTCACAAGCCTGCCTGACCGCAACTCGCCATAACGACTAACATAAAAAAATACACTGAGATCAATACATAGCGAGATAAAACAATTTGAGGGGGATGTAAGTGCTGGCCTCAGGGAGTAGAGTCCTAACAAAGTGTTCATGTTCACCACTCTACCATGGGGATAACACTTCAGAACGCTAGGGTCACAATGTCCTATACTGTAGACGGGGTCAAATGAAAATTGAAAAAATATGCACTTAACAGGTGCAGGACAGAGGAAACGTATCAAAAGAAAAAAAGAAATGGTCGCCACTCTGGCATGGTGATTTAATCAGACGCACAAAAAATGTCCATCCGAGTTGGATCTTCGTCACGTCATACACTACTGTGAAACACGCCTACTTAAATAACTTCTAGCGAGGTGACAATTCCCCCCTGAGACAAGAGTCCTTTAGGATGCATTCCATCAACACTGTTTCCAAGAGGTATAAACGAGGAACTAAATATAGAACCTTTTCTATAAAATGTGTTCTGCTCACAGAGTTTATGGCTATACAAGATATAGCTTGTCAATTTGACGTCTTAAGTCGATTTTTGGGGCGTTTTAGCTAACCCTACACTTAACCCAATTGTCCTAACCTGCTATGTTTATTCTCCTAACCTGCTTCGTAAGTTCTCCTAACCTGCTATGAAAAGTCCATTCTGACATAAGCTGTATCCATTCTAGTCAAAACCGCTGATAGGGTTTCCATTTTCCCTATATAATACAGTATTGTATACAAAATGATTGAACACATTGGTCTCATCTGTTTTTAATTTATTGCAAAGTCATCTATATTACTTGACATGGATACACAAACCAACATGTATTCACGTTTTTCCATGTCTACTGTGTAATATGTATTGGTACGTTAATGTACTATATATATGTATTCAATTGACCGGATGAACATGCCTCTCGAGGTTATTTGAGTCGCCGTGTTTCACAGTGGCGTGCGATGTGACGAAGATCCAACTCGGATCAATACGTTGTCTTTTTTGGGCATCTGTTACAATCACCATGGGAGCGTACCAGAGTTGCGGACATTCTTTTCTCGTCAAATGAAACAGAACATGTTTCCCCCATAGTCTGTGAGTACAGTATAGAACTAGGGAATGACTTTTCCCCCTTGAGCCAGACAGGTACATTAACTCAGAATACCAGTATCTCAGAAATTGCTGCAGGGAGGTGTCCAGACAAAAGTCTCGCTTTTAATTTTGTTAGTCGATTTCCATTTTCAGGCCATCACTGGCGATAAGGCAGCCGTGAAAAACTAGAAATGCCATTTCCCTTTTAATTCCTGTATCGTCTCCTCTCCTCCTGTCATCTCTGCTCTCTGCAGTAACCCTCCATTGTCCTCCTGCTGGTATTGTTCTGTGGGCTTTGTCGATATTACTGGCCCCCTGTTGCATCTGCCAGCCATGAGCCATTGTTCAGCGCCATGCCACACAAACAGAGCTCAATTAGGCAGTCCTTTCTGTAGCAACGTGATTGTTTTGGCCAGATCTCCATCGCAGCACCTGTCTCACACATGTTCAACCCATTGATGGACCCGTAACTTCACCCCTCTCAAATTATTACCATATAAATAGCACACGTCGCACATGCCTAGTTCCTAGGGAAAAAAAGGACTCATCTCATGAATACTTAAAACGAACAGTTAGATAGAAAGATGGAAATGACACCCTCTCTTCTGTTGCGTTTGACATTCTATATCCTCAATGAGGATCTTTAATGAGAGAGGGCACGACTGGAGCATCATGCCTTACACCCCAGGTTTGTATCCCAGAAAAGAGCATTGTTGTTCAGGCTGTGGCCGGTCCATCTCTGGGTCCAACGGGGGTCCTGTGGCTGGAAGTGGAAGTCCCCAACGGCTAGTTAGTCAGTCTGTGGGTTGGATGCAGGAAGTACAGAGCGGTGATTGCATAATGAAAGCCAGGCAGTGGGCAGGATCCAATCTTCTTAAAGAGGAACCATGTGGTAGTCCCTTCCTAAAACACAAATCCACCAAGGGACAAACACACATGCATATGTACAATAACACACACACACACACACAGATTACAAATTCACAGAAAGAGTCATGTGCACTCACACACAATACATGCTACACTGCTGAATTGCAATGTCATTATGTACCTCTATATGGGAACCTATGAGCCCTCCACTCCTGTAAGTCAGTGCTGGAGGCCCTTCCTCACCAGTAGGACTGCATTTGTGACCCCTGATCCCTCAGTTGCTGCCACATGTCAAGGTGACGTGACCAGGCCATTACCACGGAACCCTGTTGCCTGTAAGGTGGTGAGATGAAACAAGTGACCTCATTAACCCAACCCATCAAAGACCCATTAATGGCCAATTCATTAGGCCCTTTCAAATGCCTCACCACCACAAACGTCTTAAAAAGGGATATTTCAGGATTCTACTTCCCCAGAGTCAGATGAACTCATGGTCGTGGAAACCATTTTTATGTCTCTGCGTGCCTTTTGAAGGAAGTTGCTAACTAGCATTAGCACAATGACTGGAAGTCTATGGTAACTGTTGGCATGATACTATAGACTTCCAGTCATTGCACTAGCGCTCATTAGCATTGGCTCACTAAACTCTCTGACTCTCTAATCTCGAACTTCCTTCATACTGGATGCAGGAGTTCATCTGACTGAGGAGTAGATAAAGGGATACTTCGGAAAGTTGGCCCTTTAACAATAACAGACAGACGGCAAATAGAGGGGAAGACATGCCTAAGAATATCATGTTAATTCAAGGGAGCATATTTCTCTGTGTGTGTGTGTATGTGTGTGTGCGTGATGTAACAATGTGTGGCTGACACACAAGCATGTCACATGAAAAGCGAAGGGTTTTCTTGTTGTTTGCCATCACAGTGCTTTTAGACACTATAAATAAATAACTGAACCAGTGGTAGACAGTATTAAGAGATATCCATATCCATCCAACTGTTGTCACATCATAAGGTTAATTAATATGTAATAAGATCAGCTATCACCAAAGGATTTATTGTACCTACTCTTAGATGGCACCTTTTTTTTCTAGAACCTAAAAGGGTTCTTCAGCAGTCTCCATAGGAGAACCCTTTGAAGAAACATTTATGGCTCCAGGTAGAACCCTTTTTGGTTCCAGCTAGAACCCTTTTTGGTTCCAGCTAGAACCCTTTTTGGTTCCTGGTAGAATCCTTTTTGGGTCGAGGTAGAAACCTTTCCACAGGGAGGGTTCTACCTGGAACCCAAAAGGGTTCTCTTATAGGGACAGCCGAAGAACCCCTATGAAACCATTTTTTCTAAAAGTGCAATGTGGGGAGGAGGAACTTCATACGATAAAAGCATCATTGTTATTATTTACAGCACAGTTTGGTGCATTCTACATATCAGCATTAAAAGGATCATTCAACTGACCACACAACAGTCTCCACCTCCTCAGAATGACATACCTTTCTGTTAGGTTTACGATGGCATATCCTCGGGACAAATAATAAAGTGTGCTTGTCACAGACAGTTACGTCAGCAATGTGTGCTCCACTTTCTATTAACACCCAAGCTGTGATTATTTCATTCAGTTTTACAGTACATAAAAAATTATACATAAACAGACAAAAACAAACGAGTGCATTAGAAACCGTACTAATGTGTCTGTGTACACATCATTCTGTGGAACACAGTTTTTTTTTTTTACCTATTATCTGAAGAGACTTCAAAAAAAGCTATAAACTATATAATTGATACCATTTATATTATCATCCATTTTGATCAACACAACTACTGCTATCTAATTCAACAGGGTCACCTCTGATGGAATACATATTATCTTGTCACTGAAATAGATACTCTTAATCTCTTCACAAACTTCATGGCTTAAGAACCACAGCTAATTAAGCAGACGAGAAAACAGGAATACATTTTAATATTGATTTTCACCGCCCCCTTTCTCCCCAGTGCATTGTGTGTGTGCGCACGAGTATGATTATGAATATTTTAAGAGCACATTTAACACGGTGAAGCCAGACTGCCTCAGAAAGGGATTTGCGCCCACTCTTCAGCTAATGACCCTGGGCGCTTCCAGCAAGCTTCTTCATATTTTAAAGAAAGTCGATAGCGCACCAGCCCAGTCAGCAGCATTAAGATTCATACAGACGCCACGGGACCTGGAAAAATTAATAACACGCGTGCCTAACAATCCTTCCTGCGATTTAGTGGAGCACTGAACCCCTCTGCTTGAAATGCAAAGTGGTAATGAATACACAGACAAGATGAATTCTGAACACGCATCCCCCTCAACGCAAAAGCTCACATCCTTTACCTACACACCCTCCTCCCCCACCACCACCACTCAAAGTACACAGAGGAACAAAACAAAAAAGTTCAGAGCCTCTTTAAGACTTGAGATACGGCGCCTCTGAACAAAAGCTTTTCACATTTCACATCTCTCCCTCTGATGAATTTTTGAAGACTTCGTATTTGCAGCTGTGGGGAGGCATTGGCAGGTCCACTCGCTACAAGGTCGACCATTTTCAAGAATCAATCCCAACAGCTCTCTGGTTGTTAACGACAGACGTGAAGTGTTCACTAGTATGGAGGGCTTTCTGAGGCTCCCTTGTTGAAATATGGGACAGGTCTGTCAGGAGCTGGCAGCTCACAGAATGAAGACAATAATAGCCGAGGGTGGAGTCACAGTGCACAGCTACACAGAGGAGTCTGCCCTCAGCCACAGAGAGAAGGTGAGGACACAGAACTAGAGGACAATGATGAAGATCCACTGTGGGATTAGAGAGAGGCTCTGTAGATACGGTGTGTGAAGTTTCTGGATGGAGGGACAAGTTAACTATGTCTGACTGGATATTGACTATACTATATCCCTTACAAAAAGATCCTTGAGTTAACATTTTACAGTATACAGTTATAATGCTTGATTACTTGTTAAGCATGTATGAGCCTCAAGAGAGCTTATAAACTCTGTGATGATAGACTCTTCCATGTACAGCCACAGCCCCAGCCCAAGCCCCAGCCCAAGCCCCAGCCCAGGCTCAGCCCCAGTACTGTTACGTTCTCCCTGGGAGGCTAGACAACATATGGCACTGTCTCTCTGTGAACACACCACCCAAGCAGAGTGCCAGTCTCAGATAGAGGGGGAGAGAGAGAGGGGAGGAGGTGGGTAATGTAATGAGAGAAGAGTGAAGCGGAAGACAGACGGATGTCAAGCTTTGTGCAAAGAAACAGGATAGGGGAAATAAAAACAGTGCTCAGTGTTAAAAGAGGAGGATGTATGTTTCAAGTGATTTATTTCTCTCATGTCCACATAAACCATAAACATCAGGTATTGCAAACACATGCAATGCCTTAGACATAATAAACACAATCCCTCCATTTGAATTTAGGAAGGAATTTGGCAATTTTACTTTAATTGGGAACATGTTGTGAAAGAGGACGTATATGGATTCGATTAAAGAATCAAAGTTGACATCTGGATGTAATATAACAGCACGTGCAGATGAATTAAATACTTTAACGTGCAAACCCCAAACAGAGCAAGACATTTTGTTTGGTGGCTTGCGGTGAGTCCTCATCTCTAAAAGTGTCTGCTAAACGACATATATCTCGGAAAGTTAGAGTTAGTCTGGGAGTACATTTGGGAAAAGTCCCGATTGTCGGTCCTGCTCCATTGTTTCCATTTCCTTGGAAGGATGTTGAAAGGGAAAGAAGGGAATCTATAAGTCATTAGTGGGGAACCATCAGCCGGTCCATTGCTCTATGAAGTTTATAATAAAGCCAGTGGAGCAAGCCCCTCGGTGTCTGATTGGTTGAGGATACCTGCTGGAGGCACCTTCACTAGTTATCACACTACTGTTTCTACCTGGTGCCTAACTGTACAGACACTATACGGTCACTGTGTGACCTGGAGGAAACAGCTCCCACAAGGCTATCATTTTAGCCCTGGCCTGGCCTGGGTCACTTTGTTCATTTTATTTCACCTTTATTTAACCAGGTAGGCCAGTTGAGAACAAGTTGTCATTTACAACTGCAACCTGGCCAAGATAAAGCAAAGCAGTGCGACACAAACAACAACACAGAGTTACACATGGAATAAACAAGCGTACAGTCAATAACACAATAGAAAAAAAGAACGTCTATATACAGTGTGTGCAAATGGCGTGAGGAGGTAAGCAATAAATAGGCCATAGTTGCGAAGTAATTACAATATAGCAGATTAACACTGGAGTGATAAATGAGCAGATGATGATGTGCAAATAGAGATACTGGTGTGCAAAAGAGCAGAAAGCTGTTGGCCCGGGTTTGGGATAGCCAGGAGGATTGCATGGCCATGGGGGTCTATAACAGGCGACAACAGTGAGAGACTTATTTCTGGAGAGATTCATTTTAAAAATTAGAAGCTCTAACTGTTTGGGCATAGACCTGGAAAGTATGACATAACTTTGCAAGCTATCTCTGCAGTAGATTGCAACTCCTCCCCCTTTGGCAGTTCTATCTTGACGGAAAATGTTGTAGTTGGGTATGGAGATCTCAGAATTTTTGGTGGCCTTCCTAAGCCAGGATTCAGACACGGCAAGGACATCAGGGTAGGCGGAGTGTCCTATTGCAGTGAGTAAAACAAACTGAGGGAGGAGGCTTCTGATGTTAACATGCATGAAACCAATGCTTTTTCCAATTACAGAAGTCAACAAATGGGAGTGCCTGGGGACACGCAGGGCTTGGGTTAAACTCCACATCACCCGAGAGACTAAGGAGGATTAGGATGAGGGTACGGCTAAAGGCTATCAAAACTGGTTGTCTAGTGCGTTGGGGACAGAGAATTAAAGGAGCAGATTTCTGGGTGTGGTAGAATAGATTCAGGGCATAATGTGCAGACAGGGGTATGGCCAACAAAAAATCAGAGATCTCCATACCCAACTACAACATTTTCCGTCAAGATAGAACTGCCAAAGGGGGTAGAGTTGCAAGCTACTGCAGGTGCGGGTACAGTGGAGGTAAGCCCAGGCACTGAGTGATGATAAGAGAGGTTGCATCTCTGGACGTGCTGGTTATACTGGGTGAGGTCACTGCATGTGTGGGGGGTGGGACAAAGGAGGAATCTGAGGCATGTAGAGTGGGACTAGGGTCTCCACTGTAAACTAAAACAATGATAACTATCCTAAACAACAGTATACAAGGCATATTGACATTTGAGAGAGACATAAAGCGAGGCATAAAGCAATCACAGGTGTTGATTGGGAGAGCTAGCTAAGACAACAACGGGTAAGACAACAGCAGCTAATCAGCTAAGACAACAACAACAGGTAAAATAGCGATGAATGGGCAGAGAGGGTCGGTTAACTACACACAGGGCCTGAGTTCGGGGCTAGGGCCGACAGATATTTTTGTTTGTTTATGTTAATGAACAGGCATCAGCTATGTAGCCAAGTTATCATAGGGTCCAGTGAACAGCAATAGATGGAACAGGGAAGCCGCAGGGCAGTCGTTGCTACGCTAGCACGCGGGAGACACAGCGTTTAAAGTTAGCAGGCCGGGGTAAGTATAAGCGTCTGCTCCGACTTCCGGCAACGGTCGGTTGAGGGCACAGCGGATGGAATTACGTCTGCGGACCAGTCGTGGTGGTAGGCGGGGCACCGTGTCGACAAAGGGTCTGGGCCAGATGGCGAAATAGCTATTGTAGTTGTAGTAATTTTGTTTGCGCCTGGCTCGCGGCTAACTGTTGCTAGCTTCGGGGCAGGGGCGTTAGCCACTATAGCCACTCGGTAGCAGCAATGATCCGCTGCAATGGTCCAGAGCTTGCGGCAAGTACTTTGAATGAGTCCAAGCTCATATACAGTAAATAGGTAGTAGGCTAGAGAGCCATTAATCCCCCATGCAGACGGAGCAGCTCTCCAAGGCCATCAGCAGCTCACATAAGCAGCTCATCACCAGCCTGGTGCTCCATATGTGCCTCACACACCAAGGTCCCAGTGGGCCTCAGCCCTGTGCAATGATACTGTCTGCATGCCTGTCTGCCAACAAAGCGTATTTTTAAAGGCTCTAGTGCCACGGCCCTGGCTAGTGAGCTGCATGGCTAGTCTGCCAACCCCATGGTTGTTTTTTGGCCAGCTCAGTACTGGAGGGTGGGGAGACAGGGGGGAGTCAGAGGTCAGACACTGAGCAGCTGGGCCAATGACAATGCACACATTATAGCCAATACTAGATTGGCAAAACACACACACATAAACACATACTGTACAAACAAAGACACATATACACCACACGCATGCCATAACCTAATTTTAGCAGTTGCCACACAAAGGAGTACCCCTCAGGAGGAGGGGGGTTTTTCCAAATCCACCTCCAGAGTGAGTGTGATTCTTGGGGGCCAGCATTGATGACATATGCTGTGGGAAGATGGGCAGACACGAGATGGGTCCAGTGTCATATCTGCAGTGTGTGTTTCAGAGTCCCGAGTGGTGATGATCGCTTATCCCCCTGCCACAGCACATATGTCAGGGATGCGGAACAGTTGGACGTGGCCGAGGGCTAAACTGGGTCAGAGTGACACAGATGGAGCCAAACTCCCAGTGGGTCACTATCAGCAGAACACGAAAAATAACTGCCTTTGAATCTTGACAGAAATTATCTGTTCGGCTACAAAGTATTATTCACTGTAAAAATCCAGAATGAAACAAGCACTTGAAATCCAAATAAGGTCACCTATCTTGCTAGAAGCAAACCCCAGGCTCCAAAATCATGTGGATGTCTGGATCTCTTAAATATAATAGAAGATGTGCTTTTGTCAAAATCCTCTACCTGATGTCAGATCTCAAATACGTGGTTAATGCAAAATCCTGTAAAAAAAAAGTTGTTTTGCACTACATTCGAGACTCGAGGTTTCTTTTCATGTTACTTTGAAAGAACACGACAGAGTTATCCTGAGAAGAGACACTGTATTTCCTTACAACTGGTGTGAGTACTCTGTAATCACTGTAGGAGATGGAAGTGCTGACGTTTTGGAAAAGGGTACAGTAGTAAAGCTCAGGGAATTGCCCCAGAAAGCTAGCATGTGGGCCTTTCATAGTAGACATTTTAATTAACGGTTCAGCATAAACCAAACATGTTTTTGCACAGATGGGGAGCATTAGGCATCAGTGAGGTCCCAGTCAAGTTCCAAAGAGTGTATGGAGCACAGCTATCCAGTCATAGCAAAGAATGTGATACAATTCCTCTCCAGACAGCTCTGTGGGAAGATAAACACTGTGTTAACCAAAGAGAGTGTCTCTTGTTCTGTTATTTATTTCCTTTCTGAGTTGAAAATATTTCTAAGAGCTTTTCTAACAAATGACCTCGGTGCCTCCGCATCGATCATTTTGAAGACTCAAAAGAGAGTGGAAAGGTCATCCATTCATTCGTAATCATTCCTTAGCAAAAGATTGAATGCATTTTGTTCGCTTTGTACAGCAAAATCCTCAGCTGGCTTTTGAAAGCATCAACAACTTCTCCCAACAAGAAAAGAAGCAGTTTCTCCGTCTTTCGCCTAGAATAAACCATCGTCCAAGGAAACATATCCCAGTACGCTTGGGTACAGCCCAAACGCAGTGGTCCCGGCCGTGGTGGTTAGTATGTGGGTGGTGTGAGATAGTCATATGCTTACAGTGCTACATCTCTTGGATGTAAGTCAAGTTTGCAGCTGCAGCACGGAATAATTCATCACCCCCTCCACGGCCGGGAGGATCCACAGGTAGTTGATGAAGTGGCAGTGCCAAGCGTCCCAACTGGCGAAGACAAAGCGCAGCTGCTGAGAGTCAACGCGGCCAGATGCCACTGCCGACGTACCATGTGTTCCAAGTGGGGCAAGAGGGGGAGAGTAGAGGCGCTTGCCAAGATCATTCTCACATGGTGCCAACCTGACACATGTTCTGGCACTCCCGAAGGTTTCTTCTCCCAGCTCGCTCCTCTCCTTCCCTCAGATATGAGGGGGGTCCTCTCTCGCTCTCACGCGCTCTCTCCTGTCTGAAATCTTATATGCCTGTCCTGTGCCAACCGAAAGGGGAGTTGTCGCCCGCTGCCGGCCAAGTTGCTCGCCCGCTCCGGAGCTCCATCAAAACGGCAGGCGCTGGCTGGCATCCTGAGAGGAGAGCGGAGTGCCAAGAGTCTGTTCGCTAGGTCGCCATGCCCCCCATTGTATCCATCCCAGTATGTCTCTCCAGAGCAGCTCCATATCTAGTGCTGAGTGGCTGGAATTCCAGATCTGCCTTATGCTATGTGTCAGCAACATGGCTGACCTCGACAGCCGCAAATAAGCCGTTTTAATCCAAACAAACATGGTATTTGTGACCAAAGTACAAACGTAGAAAACAAAAATATGTATCCACATTCGACAGTCTAGGTTGTATCAGTATAGCGGTGTCATCTGTATGAATAATTACTGAGCCAATATTGTGATAAAGGGATGCTCTATGAAGATGATATAGCTGCTGGTGGCATCTTCTCGACTGGCGTTTCCTCTGCGAATGGAATGGCTCTCCCTTTGACGATACTACTTCTGAAACTGGAGGGGAGTTTTTCTGAGACAAAGCCTCCAGTTTCATAGGAACATGCCATCCTCGTTTGCAATGTAGGGGTTCAGGGAAGTGAAAACTTTTTGAATGAGTGCCATGTCTGAACAATTCTTATCTGAGGCCCGCGACTGCCAGCTGGTGGCTGAATGTGCCCGGCTCTGTGAGATGATGCCAAGCTAGTTGGCACGCTGGAGAAGTGGCATAGAGTGATCTAATGCCAAAACAACTCTGTGTGGTGCATATCCCACTTTCTCTCTTCCATCTCCCTCGTGCCCCATGTCTCAGTTTGAATTGACACGTGTTCACAAAATAAGTCTTAGTGAGATTCTCAACAACAGATGCCACCAGGTTGAGGCAAGAGGAGGTGGAAAGAGATTCAAGTTTTCAAATTCAACACATTGAGATTTGTCACAGTTTACATTAATGAATGGGTTACTCACAGTCATAGAGGTTATATTAAGAGGTCAGTGAAGTCTTCTACCACTTGATTCCTCTCCACTCTTGATCCAGGAAAAAAATAAAATAATAATAGAATTACCATATTGCATAAACATAGCTCAATTAAATGTACAACAATCTAGCAAGAGGTTATTGACTCTTTTGTGTTCAAGTGGAGTAGCATCTCCTCCTCCTCCACATCTTTTCCTGGAAAGTATAGCCTAACATCATAATATAGCACAGATACATCTGTGTTTTAAAGTAGTCAAGCATTGCTGTATGAAAATGACTTGTTTGTACTATTGTTTATATATCCTGCAAATTTAACAAAACTCACTCACCTGGATTTTCAGTCTCAGATTTCTTTGTTCCGTGTTTCACAACCAGAACTCTAAACTCTAGCTCCAGTTTCCATTCGGGAATTTTATTCTGACGCACCGTCACAAGAATGACCGGTGTTTGGGTAAGGTGAATATTTACATTAGCAGTAGGTTTGAATTACCAGGTTAGCAAACATTGCCCTCTTTGAGAAAACGGATATCGTTTAAGCATACTAACATCGCATGTTAGAATGTAAAACACAGTCGGGGTTTCTCGCTAAAATTAGTCTTCACCAGCATGAACTGGCTAACTGCTATGTATGAGCATATTCATTGATTGGTGTTACGTTAGTTAGCCAGTTAGCTGCACCATTACCCTCAAGTCCAAAGACCAAAGATCAAGTCAGGTGACAGACTGTTTGCTAAAGTTGCAGAGCTACCTCACTATCTGTAAAAGCTTGACTATACCAAAGTAACTTGAAGCAAAAACCAACACTGCGCTCACGCCACAAACTGATTATATTCTGTGCCACTGCCTGTCCCTGAATGATTTATCCTTTCAAAATAAACAGTGTGGCACAGCAAAATATTTGCTAGCAGTCTAGCCTGCACAGTATTCATAGAGGTGTCACTGCAGATAAAGGCTAACTGCAAGCCTGTCAGAAATACAGTCTTATCACTATAGCAGGGATAGCGCCTATTCTTATCATAACAATTTCACTTAGCCTATGTTAATTATGAATCTCTCAAAATTAACAGGTACTCCAATGCGACCATTGTGTGGCTTGACATCATGAGGATAACATTGGTAGCTTTGAGCAGCATAGTCTCCCATCATGTTGCCAGGGGCAGTACGTTACTTGGTCCCTCTGTGGCTCTCTGCTTTGACTGCTGGCTGGTTACAGTGTGAGGCAAGGCCAGGGAGATGGCTGCTGGGACAGGTCTTGAGGAGAGCCTACACCTCCACAAGAGCAAGGCAGGCTGCAGCAGGGGACAGTGCCCCTGTGTTTTCCAGAGCCCGAGTGTACGGGGACAAGCTGGCCATGGTGGACGACAGTGGGAGCCACAGCTACAGGGTGTTGTATGGCAGTAGTAGGGGCGTATCAAGGCAGTTCTGGACTGTCCCTCTGGGGACCTGCAGGGAAAGCGCATCTTCTTCCTGTGTGCCAATGATGCCTTGTACACGATAGCCCAGTGGGCGTCCATCTGCCCCCACCTACAGCCTCAGCTGTCTTCTGGAAGCCCCAGAGACCCAGCCTGAGCCTGGCATCACAGACTGGGCCCAGCGTCCTGCCATGATCATTTACACCAGCGGCACCACAGGCAGGCCCAAATGGGTTCTCCATACTCACAGCAACATCCAGGCCATGGTAAATAGATTATTCAGTTGTTATATGCATGAATTGTGAGCTTAAGATGAATATTGGTGTTATTCTGTACACTGCTATTTATCATAATGATGTTCTGAGGCATGTTGAATATTTGATCAGTCTGAAGGTTGGACTGAATTTTAAAAGCTAAACTTCAGCTTTTTTTCATTACTGATACTAACCAGGTTTCCATCCAACCCTTTTAGAGTAAAGTACATATCGGATAATAAAATGTCATGACAGTCCTGATGGAAACAGAATTTTGTTTTGGTAAAGGTGTCATAAAATGAATTATGCAAGAAATGTAGGTGGAAACACTTTTATGAGAAAATACTGACATAAATAATCATCATATCAAAGTAAACTTGGAGTCACGTGATGACATGTTGTGTGGTCAGGAAAGCATGCAGTTTAATAGGCTACAGATGAAATAAATGATGCAGAACTTCAAAGGGTGGTGAAAGTGCACGGTGATGAGCTTGATGCTCCTTTCCAATAAATATTGAGAATCTTATTCTGGTGACATGATCATCGAAGGCTTGGCTGCCGTTTGACAAATCAAAATAAATCTCTCTTTTTTTCCATAATAATCTCTTCGTGTAGGCAACATTTTTTGAGACGACCGTCAGTAGAGTTGAAAATGCGATTTAACTTAATTTTTTATTTGGTACATGGGAATTTAACTGCAAAAAATATGTTTATATGCACTACGTCATCACACACAGCCTTTTATCTGCAACAAGTCAATTAGATGGAAACACAACTCATATTGTTTTTTACAAGGATTTTATAATACTCGCATGAAAATCTGTCGCCAATTGAATGGAAACATAGTTATTTTTTTATTTCCTGCTGTCGGTACTGTGAACTTCAGAAGTATTTTTCTCTTGAGGAATTAATAGAGGTTCTATTGAGACAGTTTTCTGTAGCCCAGTGGTAGTATGTAAGGGTGGGTTGTCGGGGGTTACACATGCGACAGACAGAGTGTCGTTTTGCTTTTGTTCCACGTGAGCTTTCTGAATAATCACCCAAATTATTTCATTACATGGGGCACTTCAGGCTATGAGGATTTTTTGGGGGTACATTTTCAACCACAATTGACCTGCATGTCCAATAGAGTAGAACATTACATCACCCTCAATTAAGGAGATTCATTTGGAAATGACAAGCCCAGGGAGGGAGCTCAGTGAGTGAACACGGAAGAGATGGTTCCTGGAAGGTTGAGGGCTTGGGGACACTATCCATTCCCTCTGCTCCTTCCAGCTGTCTGGCCCTGCTGACTAAAGACAGGGGTTTACTCTCTTCTTGCACGGTGGTTACATTAAGTATGTTTGATAAGGAGTGGCAGAACGGAACCTTCAGGCAGGACCACCATGAAAGCTTTTGAGTGAGCTACCCATCATTATATAGAAAGGAAATGTCCAAAGAACTGGTAGGAACACATTGTATGACCAAATAGCTCAGTGGATCTCTCATGGCCTGTCTCCCCCTCTCCCAGGTTCAGGTTCTAGTGTCAGAGTGGGGCTGGTCCAGAGATGATGTCATCCTTCACACCTTTCCCCTGCACCACATCTATGGCATTGTCAACAAGCTGCTCTGACCTCTCTGGGTGGGTGCCACCACCGTCATGCTGCCTACCTTCCAGCCTCAGAAGGTACATTACAACTATAGTACACTACTACTGCTACTACTTGTAATATGCTGTTTCAGTTGACTCCCTCATGTCCTGTCTGTGTGCTGTCAGGTATTCTACTGCTGTCTGCCTTGTGTGTGTTAGCAGTAAGTAGCAGTAAGTAGTGCTCTGTAAGGGACTTCAGTGGAGGCTGTCTGTCCTCCTCTTGCGGGGATGCACTCCACAGACCTGAACAATGGAGACACACCGGGGCGGGAGGCTGGTGGGGAGTAGAAGGGGGCTGCTGTTCAACCTTATCGGCTAGTTGTCAGCCATCGGCGCTAATTGTGGCAGTGTTGCCGTGCTGAAAGCACTGGGCCGGGGATGTCAATAACAGAGCCTGGAGCTGAGCTGACACGGACAGGTCCATGATGCCCCCCGCCTCATCCCGCCGGGCCGCTGGGGGTCATGGGTGTTGGCAGCCAGGCAGGCAGTGCTCCAGGTTGGCAGTCAGTGCTCTCCCCCAGACTGTCATGCTAAGCGTTTGGAGCTGGGTGATGGATTGCCCAGTGTGGCTTTGTATCTGACCACGCCAACTCACAGCACAGGCTTTAGAGCCAGATCAATAGATGAGGTGACATTGAAGGATGATAGTGCTTGTTTGGAGAGGTGGTGGTGGAGTAGGTAAGGGGGGTGGTGTCAGAGGGGTTTTAAGGTCTAGGAGAACTTAATGGGAGTCAAGGGTATGATTGACAGGTAAGTGCTGTAGAGGACAACCAATAAAGAGGAGGTTTACTGTAGTATCAGAGCATTTCACTTTCTTTATACCTAACCTGACCTTGTGTACAAAACAGACAGCATACGCTTTACTCTCACCCCTGAGGATGCCTTGTAGATTTTTTTTTCATTTTCTTGAAGTCATAATGAGAAATAAATCGATATACTGTAATATATTAATATAGCTCTAGGCTATTTCTGAGTGACTGTCTGATAGACCGGTTGGAAATTGTACTGAGAATACACTATATATACAAAAGTTTGTGGACACCCCTTCAAATTGTATAAAATCGAGCACACATCCATGCAATCTCCATAGACAAACATTGGCAGTAGAATGGACTTACTGAAGAGCTCGGTGAGCTCGGTACCGTCATAAGATGCCACCTTTCCAACAAGTCAGTTCGTCAAATTTCTGTCCTGCTAGAGCTGCCCCGGTCAACTATAAGTGCTGTTTATGTGAAGTGGAAACACCTAAGAGCAACAACGGCTCAGCCGTGAAGTGGTAGGCCACACAAGCTCACAGAACAGAACCGCTGAAGCATGTAGCGCGTTAAAATCGTCTGTCCTTTGCTTCAACACTCACTACAGAGTTCCAAACTGCCTCTGGACGCAACATCTGCACAATAAATGTTAGTATAGACCTTCATTAAATGGGTTTCCATGGCCGAGCAGCTGCACATAAGCCTAAGATCACCATGCGCAATGCCAAGTGTCAGCTGGAAAGGTGTAAAGCTCGCCGCCATTGGACTCTGGAGCAGTGGAAATGCATTCTCTGCAGTGATGAATTCCGCTTCACCATCTGGCAGTACGACAGGCGAATCTGGGTTTGGCGGATGCCAGGAGAACGGTACCTTCCCAAACGCATAGTGCCAAATGTAAAGTTGGATGGAGGTAGTACATTATAATGGTCTGGGACTGTTTTTCATGATTCGAGCTAGGCCCCTTAGTTCCAGTGAAGATAAATCTTAATGCTACAGCATACAATGACATTCTAGATAGTTCTGTGCTTCCAACTTTGTGGCAACAGTTTGGGGAAGGCCCTTTACTGTTTCAGCATGACAATATCCCCTTGCAGAAAGCGAGATCTATACAGAAATGCTTTGTCGAGAATGGTGTGGAAGAACTTTACTGGCCTGCACAGCGCTGACCTTTACCCCATCGAACACCTTTGGGAGGAATTGGAATGCTGATTACGAGCCAGGCCTAATCGCCCAACATCAGTGCCTGACCAAACTAATGCTCTTGTGACTGAATGGAAGAAGTTCCAGCAGCAATGTTCCAACATCTAGTGGAAAGCCTTCCCAGAAGAGTGGAGGCTGTTATAGCAGGAAAGGGGGGACCAACTCCATATTAATGCCCATGATTTTGGAGGGAGATTTTCGACAAGCAGGTATCCACATACTTTTGGTCATGTAGTGTATGATGATCATTTTGAAAAATGAATTTATTATTGCCTCTAATGGACATACCTGTGGTTGGAATCCTCCAGTCAACTAGATGAATGATAACCAGTACAGAAAAGGAGACAGAAGGGAGGATAGACATGGAAATTGAGTGCTGACTGACTCTAGGTAGTGTGTGTTTGTGTGTGCAGGGTTTTTTCTGGATAATAATGGGGCTTAGGTGGTGGGTATTGCTGGAGCGTGGCCAATGGTGTGGTCACGGAAATTTTAGAGTGACAAAATGTATCTGTTTTAAAGCAAATTTTCTGAAATTCTACACGTTTTGCCATGAGGCTGAGAATTATTTTAGCATTTTTAAAGCACATTTCCAGCAATTCTACACATCTTGGCTTGGGGCTGAGAGAAAAGTTGTATTTTTAAAGCTAATTTACAGAAATTCTACACATTTTGCCATGGCTTATGCTATCTGAGTGAATCATTGGGGGCCCCATGCCAGGACAAAAACACTCCTGAATGCGTAATTGCATAACATTTTTGATTCTGTCCAGCTTTTATTTTGGTGACTGTTAGTTCTCAAAGATGATCTTATTTAAAAATATATATGCCCATTATATTTTCTACATTTTTTATATTTGGTTTTAGTTTTCCCATCCCGAATATATATATTTTTTATTGGAGCTGGTGGGAGGAGTTATGGGAGGACGCGCTCATTTTAATTGCTGGAATGGAATAAGTGGAACGGTGTCAAACATATGGAAACCACATTTATTCCATTCCAGCCATTACAATGATATATATATATACTGAACAAAAATCAAAACACAACATGCAACAATTTCAACGATTTTACTGAGTTACAGTTCATATAAGGAAATCAGTAATTGAAATAAATAAATTAGGCTTTATCTATGGATTTCACATGACTGGGCAGGGGCGCAGCCATGGGTGGCCCAGAGAGGTCATAGGCCCATTCACTGGGTAGCCAGGCCCAGGGAATCAGAATTAGTTTTTCCCCACAAAAGGGCTTTATTACAGACAGAAATACTACTTTTATAGTGGCCTTTTATTGTCGTCAGCACAAGGTGCACCTGTGTAATGATTAGGGTTGCACATTTCGGGGAATATTCAGAGGTGGAACCTTTTCGTGGGAATTAACGGGAATATATGGGAATTCATGGGAATATATGGGAATTAATGGAAATATATGCAAATTAATATTAATACCATTTAAATGTAGATATTTTTACAATATCATGTGGAGACAGAAACATTAACATTTTACCTTATCATAAGTAGATAAAAAACACATGAGCTGGCGCACACCCAGAATAATAGTTTGTGTGGAGGTGCTGACTAACGGCGAATAAATTATAAACTATCAAAATAAAGAAAGTCGCATACTCCATGTATAATCTCCCAGCAATTTAATGGGTATTTACCAACGTTTCAGGAATCACTGTGCTTTCCTCGGGTAATGTCATGAATACTTGAACCAGGTTATGTAGACACACAGTGCAATTAGTGTAACCAATGACAATAGTGAGGGGTGTGTCATAATGATTATGTTAATTAAAATTAATTAGTGAAACTGTTAAAAAATTATATATGGCATATTAAAAATATTCTGCGATTGTTATCATATAGAAACATAATGGAATATTGTAGCGTCAACATACAGTTGAAGTCAGAAGTTTACCTACACCTTAGCCAAATACATTTAAACTCAGTTTTTCACAATTCCTGACATTTAATCCTAGTACAAATTCCCTGTCTTAGGTCAGATAGGATCACCACCTTATTTTAAGAGTGTGAAATGTCAGAAAAATAGTAGAGAGAATGATTTATTTCAGCTTTTATTTCTTTCATCACATTCCCAGTGGGTCAGAAGTTTACATACACTCAATTAGTATTTGGAAGCATTGCCTTTAAATTGTTTAACTTGGGTCAAACGTTTTGGGTAGCCTTCCACAAGCTTCCCACAATAAGTTGGGTGAATTTTGGCCCATTCCTCCTGACAGAGCTGGTGTGACTGAAACAGGTTTGTAGGCCTCCTTGCTCGCACACACTTTTTCAGTTCTGCCCACAAATTTTCTTTAGGATTGAGGTCAGGGCTTGGTGATGGCCACTCCAATACCTTGACTTTGTTGTCCTTAAGCCATTTTTCCACAACTTTGAAATTATGCTTGGGGTCATTGTCCATTTGGAAGACCCATTTGCGACCAAGCTTTACCTTCCTGACTGATGTCTTGAGATGTTGCTTCAATATATCCACATAATTTTCCTGCCTCATGATGTCATGCCTCACTGTCATGCCCTGGCCATAGAGAGGCTTTTATTCTCTATTTTGGTTAGGCCAGGGTGTGACTAGGGTGGGCATTCTATGTTCATTTTCTATGTTTTTTTTCAATGTCTTTGTTGTTTGTCCGGGTGTGGTTCTCAATCAGAGGCAGCTGTCTATCGTCTCTGATTGAGAACCATACTTAGGTAGCCTTGTCCCACTTGAGTTTTGTGGGTAGTTGTTTTCTGTTGAGTGTTTGTATCACCTGTCAGAACTGTTTTGGTTATTCCTTTTGTTATTTTGTATTTAGTGTTCCGTTTCGAATAAATAATATGAACATGTACCACGCTGCACCTTGGTCCTCACCTTCTTCCTCTGAATGCCGTTACACCTAGCCTTAACAGGATGCTAGTGTAGAGAGGCTAGCACTGGAGTAATATGATCAAATTTTTTGCTTCTAGTCAAGATTCTAGCAGCCGTGTTTAGCACTAACTGAAGTTTATTTAGTGCTTTATCCAGATATCCGGAAAGTAGAGCATTGCAGTAGTCTAATCTAGAAGAGACATTTTTCTGCATAATTTTTGGACAGAAAGTTTCAGATTTTTGCAATGTTACGTAGATGGAAAAAAGCTGTCCTTGAAACAAAAGAGAGATCAGGATCCAGAGTAACACCAAGGCCCTTTACAGTTTTATTTGAGATTACTGTACAACCATCAAGATTAATTGTCAGATCCAACAGAAGATTTCTTTGTTTCTTGGGACCTAGAACAAGCATCTCTGTTTTGTCCGAGTTTAAAAGTAAAATATTTGCCACCATCCACGTCCTTATGTCTGAAACACAGACTTTCAGGGAGGGCAATTTTAGGGCTTCACCATGTTTCATCGAAATGTACAGCTGTGTATTGTCCGCATAGCAGTGAAAGTTAACATTTTGTTTCCGAATGACATCACCAAGAGGTGAAAACAATAGAGGTCCTAAAACAGAACCTTGAGGAACACCGAAATTTACAGTTGATTTGTCAGAGGACCAACCATCCACAGAGACAAACTGATATCTTTCCGACAGATAAGATCTAAACCAGGCCAGAACTTGTCCGTGTAGACCAATTTGGGTTTCCAATCTCTCCAAAAGAATGTGGTGATCGATGGTATCAAAAGCAGCACTAAGGTCTAGGAGAACGAGGACAGATGCAGAGCCTTGATCTGACGCCATTAAAAGGTAATTTACCACATTCATGAGTGCAGCCTCAGTGCTATGATGGGGTCTTAAAACCAGACTGAAGTGTTTTGTATACATTGTTAGTCTTCAGGAAGGCAGTGAGTTGCTGCGCAAAAGTTTTACATTTTTTTTTGAGAGGAATGGGAGATTTGATATAGGCCGATAGTTTTTCATATTTTCTGGGTCAAGGTTTGGCTTTTTCAAGAGAGGCTTTATTACTGCCACTTAGTGAGTTTGGTACACATCCGGTGGATAGGGAGCCGTTTATTATTTTCAACATAGGAGGGCCAGGCACAGGAAGCAGCTCTTTCAGTAGTTTAGTTGGAATAGGGTCCAGCATGCAGCTTAGGTTTAGAGGCAATTACTTTTTTCATGAATGTGTCAAGAGATATAGTATTAAACAACTTGAGTGTCTCCCTTGATCCTAGGTCCTGGCAGTGTTGTGCAGACCCAGGACAACTGAGCTTTGGAGAAATACGCAGATTTAAAGAGGAGTCTATAATTTGCTTTCTAATGATCATGATTTTTTCATCAAAGAAGTTCATGAATTTATCACTGCTGAAGTGAAAGCACTTCCAGTTTGGTGTTGCGCCATTTCCATTCCAATTTTCTGGAAGCTTTTTTCAGAGCTCGGTATTTCCTGTATACCAGGGAGCTAGTTTCTTATGACAATTTTTTTTTGTTTTTAGGGGTGCGACTGCGTCTAGAATATCACGCAAGGTTAAATTAAGTTCCTCAGTTAGGTGGTTAACCGATTGTTGTACTCTGACATCCTTTGGTAGGTGGAGGGAGTCTGGAAGGGCATCTAGGAATCTTCGGGTTGTACGAGAATTTATAGCACCTCGTTTGATGATCCTTGGTTGGGGTCTGAGCAGATTATTTGTTGCGATTGCAAATGTAATGAAATGTGTGGTCCTATAGTCCAGGATAATAAGGAAAAACATTTAGATCCACAATATTTATTCCACGAGACAAAACTAGGTCAGGAGTATGACTGTGGCAGTGAGTAGGTCCAGAGACATGTTGGACAAAACCCACTGAGTCGATGATGGCTCCAAAAGCCTTTTGGAGTGGGTCTGTGGACTTTTCCATGTGAATATTAAAGTCACCAAAAATGTGAATATTATCTGCCATGACTACAAGGTTCGATAGGAATTCAGGCAACTCAGTGAGGAATGCTGTATACGGCCCAGGAAGCCTGTAAACAGTAGCTATAAAGAATGATTGAGTAGGCTGCATAGATTTCGTGACTAGAAGCTCAAAAGGTCATTTTTGGGGGGTAAATTGAAATTTGGTTTCGTAAATGTTAGCAACACCTCCGCCTTTGCGGGATGCGCGGGGGATGTGGTCACTAGTGTAACCAGGAGGAGAGGCCTCATTTAACACAGTAAATTCATCAGTCTTAAGCCATGTTTCAGTCAGGCCAATCACATCAAGATTATGATCAGTGATTAGCTCACTAACTATAACTGCCTTGGAAGTGAGGGATCTAACATTAAGTAGCCCTATTTTGAGATGTGAGATATCACAATCTCTTTCAATAATGACAGGAATGAAGTGAGATTGCTAAGGCGAATACCACCAAGGCAAAGGGTGGCTACTTCGAAGAATCTCAAATATGAAATATATTTTGATTTGTTTGGTTACTACATGATACCATATGTGTTATTTCATAGTTTTGATGTCGTCACTATTATTCTACAATGTAGAAAATAGTAAAAATAAAGAAAAACCCTTGAATGAGTGGGTGTGTCCAAACTTTTGACTGGTACTATATATACATACATACAGTTGAAGTTGGAAGTTTTCATACACTTCAGTTGGAGTCATTAAAACTAGTTTTTCAACCACTCCACAAATGTCCTGTTAACAAACTATGGTTGTCACGAACATCATCAGGGAAATGACCGGACCAAGGTGCAGCGTGGTGAGTGTCATTTTTCTTTAATGTTATAAATGTCAACAAGAAAACACCAAAAACGATTGTGAAGCTGACTAGGGCTATACAAGCCACTAACACAAACAACTACCCACAACTAAGGTGGCAAAACAGGCTGCCTAAGTATGATTCCCAATCAGAGACAACGATAGACAGCTGTCCAGGATTGAGAACCATACCCGGCCAAAACATAGAAACAGAAAACATAGAAATAAAGAAACTAGAATGCCCACCCCAGTCACCTAACCAAAATAGAGAATAAAAGTCTCTCTATGGCCAGGGCGTGACAAGGGTTTTGGCAAGTCGGTTAGGACATCTACTTTGTGCATGACACAAGTCATTTTTCCAACAATTGTTTACAGACAGATGATTTCACTTATAATTCACTGTATCACAATTCCGGTGGGTAAGAAGTTTACATACAATAAGTTGACTGTGCCTTTAACCTGCTTGGAAAGTAAACTTCCAACTTCAACTGTATACAGTGCCTTGCGAAAGTATTCGGCCCCCTTGAACTTTGCGACCTTTTGCCACATTTCAGGCTTCAAACATAAAGATATAAAACTGTATTTTTTTGTGAAGAATCAACAACAAGTGGGACACAATCATGAAGTGGAACGACATTTATTGGATATTTCAAACTTTTTTAACAAATCAAAAACTGAAAAATTGGGCGTGCAAAATTATTCAGCCCCCTTAAGTTAATACTTTGTAGCGCCACCTTTTGCTGCGATTACAGCTGTAAGTCGCTTGGGGTATGTCTCTATCAGTTTTGCACATCGAGAGACTGACATTTTTTTCCCATTCCTCCTTGCAAAACAGCTCGAGCTCAGTGAGGTTGGATGGAGAGCATTTGTGAACAGCAGTTTTCAGTTCTTTCCACAGATTCTCGATTGGATTCAGGTCTGGACTTTGACTTGGCCATTCTAACACCTGGATATGTTTATTTTTGAACCATTCCATTGTAGATTTTGCTTTATGTTTTGGATCATTGTCTTGTTGGAAGACAAATCTCCGTCCCAGTCTCAGGTCTTTTGCAGACTCCATCAGGTTTTCTTCCAGAATGGTCCTGTATTTGGCTCCATCCATCTTCCCATCAATTTTAACCATCTTCCCTGTCCCTGCTGAAGAAAAGCAGGCCCAAACCATGATGCTGCCACCACCATGTTTGACAGTGGGTATGGTGTGTTCAGGGTGATGAGCTGTGTTGCTTTTACGCCAAACATAACGTTTTGCATTGTTGCCAAAAAGTTCAATTTTGGTTTCATCTGACCAGAGCACCTTCTTCCACATGTTTGGTGTGTCTCCCCGGTGTCTTGTGGCAAACTTTAACCAACACTTTTTATGGATATCTTTAAGAAATGGCTTTCTTCTTGCCACTCTTCCATAAAGGCCAGATTTGTGCAATATACGACTGATTGTTGTCCTATGGACAGAGTCTCCCACCTCAGCTGTAGATCTCTGCAGTTCATCCAGAGTGATCATGGGCCTCTTGGCTGCATCTCCGATCAGTCTTCTCCTTATATGAGCTGAAAGTTTAGAGGGACGGCCAGGTCTTGGTAGATTTGCAGTGGTCTGATACTCCTTCCATTTCAATATTATCGCTTGCACAGTGCTCCTTGGGATGTTTAAAGCTTGGGAAATCTTTTTGTATCCAAATCCGGCTTTAAACTTCTTCACAACAGTATCTCGGACCTGCCTGGTGTGTTCCTTGTTCTTCATGATGCTCTTAACGGACCTCTGAGACTATCACAGTGCAGGTGCATTTATACGGAGACTTGATTACACACAGGTGGATTGTATTTATCATCATTAGTCATTTAGGTCAACATTGGATCATTCAGAGATCCTCACTGAACCTCTGGAGAGAGTTTGCTGCACTGAAAGTAAAGGGGCTGAATAATTTTGCACGCCCAATTTTTCAGTTTTTGATTTGTTAAAAAAGTTTGAAATATCCAATAAATGTCGTTCCACTTCATGATTGTGTCCCACTTGTTGTTGATTCTTCACAAAAATACAGTTTTATATCTTTATGTTTGAAGCCTGAAATGTGGCAAAAGGTCGCAAAGTTCAAGGGGGCCGAATACTTTCGCAAGGCACTGTATATGTAAATGCTGTGAAAAAGTATTTTCCCCCTTTCTGATTTTCTCTATTTTTGCATATTATTATTTGCAGATCTTTAATATTTTTTTAATTAAATTAAATAACAAAGTTATGCAACACCCACAACACCCACAACACCCACTACACTCAACTGGTTGTGCCCCCTTAACCTGCAATTACTCCAACCAAATGCTTCCTGTAGTTGTTGATCAGTCTCTCACATCGCTGTGGAGGAATTTTGCAGAACTTTACATGCAGAACTGCTTTAACTCAGTGACATTTGTGGGTTTTCAAGCATGAACGGCTCTTTTCAAGTCCTGCCACAACATATGAATTGGTTCCTTTTGAACCATTTTCATGTAGACTCAATTGTGTGTTTTGGATCACTGTCTTGCTGCATGACCCAGCTTTGCTTCAGCTCACAGGCGGATGGCCTAACATTCTCCTGTAGAATTACCTGATACAGAGCAGAATTCATGGTTCCTTTTATTAAGACAAGTCGTCTAGTACCTGAAGCAGCAAAGCATCCCCAAACCATCACACTACCACCACCATGCTGACCATTGGTATGAGGTTCTTACTGTGGAATGCAGTGTTTGGTTTTCGGCAAATATTGTTTATTCTGCGGGCGGTCAGACAGACGACTTTGGGATGAAAATCTATTCTGTTATCCCACACATTATTTAGAAATGTTCCTCTTTCTGCTTTGTATGCGTTAACCTACCTATTGTATTAAAAGCACATATTTGTTGCATTATTCACACATTCAGAATTCGCTGTTTCAACTTCAGTAGCCTACCTCTCCTCGTTGGGCGTGAAAGCTCAAGTATGCCGAGTATGTGTGGTCCCATTGAAATATAGTATGCTGCTTAGATGGGCAGAGAATCACGGGGCAGTTAATTTAAATATGAAATGAACTTAAATATGATTCTACTGTAGTTCACTACAATGTCTCTGGGGCGCTCAACCAACGTGGGTCGAAGTGCAATCAAAAAATGTAATCATCATTGAAATGAAAAAGGCACAATGCGCACATAGGTAGGCGACTATGGTGAGCGAGCGTTGGTCCTTTTCATTTTCAATAGGTATTGATTACCCATTTATTTGTCTCTGCCGGCAAATCGTCCTCCTAACAGGTAGGCTATATCCTATAGGCCTATTCAAAACGTAGCAAGTGTTGCTGTTATCATTCTTGCTGCTTCAAGTTCAGTAACCATACCTGCTCGATCAGGTGCGCGTGTGGTCTCAATTAAATAGAGTAGGCCTATGAATGGGCGGAGAATAGGTCAATGATTAGGGTATAGTTTACTATAGCCTAATACTATAAATATTGATCACCTATATTTCTCCATCTGAAGATCTTCCGACTCCTAAAAGGTAGGCTATGAAAATAGCTCAAGAGAAAGTTCAAGACGTGTTATTTCTTACATTAGTACCCCAGGTCATCTTAGGTTTCATTACATACAGTCGAGAAGAACTACTGAATATAAGATCAGCATCAACTCACCATCAGTACGACCAAGAATATGTTTTTCGCGACGCGGATCCTGTGTTCTGCCTTACAAACAGGACAACGGAGTGGATCCTATGCAGCGACCCAAAAAAACGACTCCGAAAGAGAGGGAAACGAGGCGGTCTTCTGGTCAGACTCCGGAGACGGGCACAGCGCGCACCACTCCCTAGCATTCTTCTTGCCAATGTCCAGTCTCTTGACAACAAGGTTGATGAAATCCGAGCAAGGGTAGCATTCCAGAGGGACATCAGAGACTGTAACGTTCTTTGCTTCACGGAAACGTGGCTTACTGGAGAGACGCTATCCGAAGCGGTGCAGCCAACAGGTTTCTCCACGCATCGCGCAGACAGGAAAAAACATATTTCTGGTAAAAAGAGGGGCGGGGGCGTATGCCTTATGACTAACGTGACATGGTGCGATGAAAGAAACATACAGGAACTCAAATCCTTCTGTTCACCTGATTTAGAATTCCTCACAATCAAATGTAGACCGCATTATCTACCAAGAGAATTCTCTTCGATTATAATCACAGCCGTATATATCCCCCCCCAAGCAGACACATCGATGGCTCTGAACGAACTTTATTTAACTCTCTGCAAACTGGAAACAATTTATCCGGAGGCTGCATTCATTGTAGCTGGGGATTTTAACAAGGCTAATCTGAAAACAAGACTCCCCAAATTTTATCAGCATATCGATTGCGCAACCAGGGGAGGAAAGACCTTGGACCATTGTTACTCTAACTTCCGCGACGCATATAAGGCCCTGCCCCGCCCCCCTTTCGGAAAAGCTGACCACGACTCCATTTTGTTGATCCCTGCCTACAGACAGAAACTAAAACAAGAGGCTCCCACGCTGAGGTCTGTCCAACGCTGGTCCGACCAAGCTGACTCCACACTCCAAGACTGCTTCCATCACGTGGACTGGGAGATGTTTCGTATTGCGTCAGATAACAACATTGACGAATACGCTGATTCGGTGTGCGAGTTCATTAGAACGTGCGTTGAAGATGTCGTTCCCATAGCAACGATTAAAACATTCCCTAACCAGAAACCGTGGATTGATGGCAGCATTCGTGTGAAACTGAAAGCGCGAACCACTGCTTTTAATCAGGGCAAGGTGTCTGGTAACATGACCGAATACAAACAGTGCAGCTATTCCCTCCGCAAGGCTATCAAACAAGCTAAGCGCCAGTACAGAGACAAAGTAGAATCTCAATTCAACGGCTCAGACACAAGAGGCATGTGGCAGGGTCTACAGTCAATCACGGACTACAGGAAGAAACCCAGCCCAGTCACGGACCAGGATGTCTTGCTCCCAGGCAGACTAAATAACTTTTTTGCCCGCTTTGAGGACAATACAGTGCCACTGACACGGCCTGCAACGAAAACATGCGGTCTCTCCTTCACTGCAGCCGAGGTGAGTAAGACATTTAAACGTGTTAACCCTCGCAAGGCTGCAGGCCCAGATGGCATCCCCAGCCGCGCCCTCAGAGCATGCGCAGACCAGCTGGCCGGTGTGTTTACGGACATATTCAATCAATCCCTATACCAGTCTGCTGTTCCCACATGCTTCAAGAGGGCCACCATTGTTCCTGTTCCCAAGAAAGCTAAGGTAACTGAGCTAAATGACTACCGCCCCGTAGCACTCACATCCGTCATCATGAAGTGCTTTGAGAGACTAGTCAAGGACCATATCACCTCCACCCTACCTGACACCCTAGACCCACTCCAATTTGCTTACCGCCCAAATAGGTCCACAGACGATGCAATCTCAACCACACTGCACACTGCCCTAACCCATCTGGACAAGAGGAATACCTATGTGAGAATGCTGTTCATCGACTACAGCTCGGCATTCAACACCATAGTACCCTCCAAGCTCGTCATCAAGCTCGAGACCCTGGGTCTCGACCCCGCCCTGTGCAACTGGGTACTGGACTTCCTGACGGGCCGCCCCCAGGTGGTGAGGGTAGGCAACAACATCTCCTCCCCGCTGATGCTCAACACTGGGGCCCCACAAGGTTGCGTTCTGAGCCCTCTCCTGTACTCCCTGTTCACCCACGACTGCGTGGCCACGCACGCCTCCAACTCAATCATCAAGTTTGCGGACGACACAACAGTGGTAGGCTTGATTACCAACAACGATGAGACGGCCTACAGGGAGGAGGTGAGGGCCCTCGGAGTGTGGTGTCAGGAAAACAACCTCACACTCAACGTCAACAAAACTAAGGAGATGATTGTGGACTTCAAGAAACAGCAGAGGGAACACCCCCCTATCCACATCGATGGAACAGTAGTGGAGAGGGTAGCAAGTTTTAAGTTCCTCGGCATACACATCACAGACAAACTGAATTGGTCCACTCACACAGACAGCATCGTGAAGAAGGCGCAGCAGCGCCTCTTCAACCTCAGGAGGCTGAAGAAATTCGGCTTGTCACCAAAAGCACTCACAAACTTCTACAGATGCACAATCGAGAGCATCCTGGCGGGCTGTATCACCGCCTGGTATGGCAACTGCACCGCCCTCAACCGTAAGGCTCTCCAGAGGGTAGTGAGGTCTGCACAACGCATCACCGGGGGCAAACTACCTGCCCTCCAGGACACCTACACCACCCGATGTCACAGGAAGGCCATAAAGATCATCAAGGACATCAACCACCCGAGCCACTGCCTGTTCACCCCGCTATCATCCAGAAGGCGAGGTCAGTACAGGTGCATCAAAGCTGGGACCGAGAGACTGAAAAACAGCTTCTATCTCAAGGCCATCAGACTGTTAAACAGCCACCACTAACACTGAGTGGCTGCTGCCAACACACTGACACTGACTCAACTCCAGCCACTTTAATAATGGGAATTGATGGGAAATGATGTAAATATATCACTAGCCACTTTAAACAATGCTACCTTATATAAATGTTACTTACCCTACATTATTCATCTCATATGCATACGTATATACTGTACTCTATATCATCGACGGTATCCTTATGTAATACATGTATCACTAGCCACTTTATACTATACTATGCCACTTTGTTTACATACTCATCTCATTTGTACATACTGTACCCGATACCATCTACTGTATCTTGCCTATGCTGCTCTGTACCATCACTCATTCATATATCCTTATGTACATATTCTTTATCCCCTTACACTGTGTACAAGACAGTAGTTTTGGAATTGTTAGTTAGATTACTTGTTATTACTGCATTGTCGGAACTAGAAGCACAAGCATTTCGCTACACTCGCATTAACATCTGCTAACCATGTGTATGTGACAAATAAAATTTGATTTGATTTGATTTGAAGTCTCTCCTACTCGGCTCTTGTCAAACTACATCTAGCATATTGGCTGATATTGTCCAGTAATACAGATAGCCTACACTCAAAAAGTGTGTTGAGTAAATATTAATGATCAAATATAGATTACTACTAAATAGAGTTAGGTACATCTAACACGGTTGTATTGAGTGAATGCTATAGATAGCGTTTTTATTAGCTCACTTCTAAATCCTCTACTTATGTTGAATTTACCTAGTGTGATTAAATTCCACTTGAGTTCCATAGTGTTTTAGTAACGGCAGTGAGTCACATAAATACAACACAAGTAACTTTGGTTTAGTTGACTTTATTGACTTCACTTCAAGTTATTACCAAGGTAACAGGCAACGAGAACGAAGTCATCAGCTACACATGAAAACAAACAATGGCAAGCACACTTGCATCAAAGTGAATATTTCCTAATCATTTAGATTTGCTAATAAATTCATAAAAAATCCTACAATGTGATTTTCTGGATTTTTTTCCCTCATTTTGTCTGTCATAGTTGAAGTGTACCTATGATGAAAATTACAGGCCTCTCTCATCTTTTTAAGTGGGAGAACTTGCACAATTGGTGGCTGACTAAATACTTTTTTGCCCCAGTGGCAGTGTGGAGTGCAATAGAGATTGCATCATCTGTGGATCTGTTTGGGCGGTATGCAAATTGAAGTAGGTCTAGGGTTTCTGGGATAATGGTGTTGATGTGAGCCATGACCAGCCTTTCAAAGCACTTCATGGATACAGACGTGAGTGGTACATGTCGGTAGTCATTAAGACAGGTTAAGGCTTTTACAACTTGGTGAAAGAGCGCAACACATACACACTGAACTTTACTCAAGCCTGCTCTGTGGTGTCCACGCGGTCCGAAATCCAGTCGACTGCTCTGAGGCGTCCGCATGGTCCTGAAACACATCTTTGCCACATTTTGCATCATATTGCATTAATAAAGCTGGGGGGACAACAGTTTGGGAAAGTTGAACTGTATACTAATACTCAGAGAAATCGCCTTGCTATTGACCAATCGAAGCTCACTATAGTTTCCAGACTACTGGTTTGGCTGTTGATACCTAACACTACCTAGCCTGCTTGCTAGCACTACCTAGCCTGCTTGCTAGCACCAACATTAGGGTGAAACAAGCGTGGCAATCCAGATTTACATGTTAAAAGGATCTCGCCTATATCTTCACAACACCCTTCTTGTCTCAACATTTTAAATTATACTCAAGACACATTATCTTCACACATATTTTAGATGCTTTTCACTGACAGCCGCAACTCATTTATCAACTTGGCCTATTGCCATGTGCGCTGCCCAAATTGCAGGCTTCTCAAATAGGCATAGGCCTATAAGCTTGTGATTTGAAACAATTCACATTGTCACACCCTGACCATAGTTTGCTTTGTATGTTCTATGTTTTGTTTGGTCAGGGTGTGATCTGAGTGGGCATTCTATGTTGGATGTCTTGTTTGTCTGTTTCTGTGTTTGGGCCTGATATGGTTCTCAATCAGAGGCAGGTGTTAGTCATTGTCTCTGATTGGGAGCCATATTTAGGTAGCCTGTTTTGTGTTGGGTTTTGTGGGTGATTGTTCCTGTCTCTGTGTTTGCACCAGATAGGGCTGTTTTGGTTTTTCACATTTCTTGGTTTTGTTAGTCTATTCATGTATAGTTTCTTTATTAAAGAACCATGAATAATAACCATGCTGCGTTTTGGTCCGCCTCTCCTTCGACACAAGAAAACCGTTACACATCTTTTTTTTTTAAAGAAGCTAATGATTTTGAATGATTTTATTTATTTCTGTATAGACAGGAGTAATTAGGCCTATATAGCCTAATTTTGGCAAATGTATTTGTTTTCATATCAACCTTCTTTCCTTGTCCATGCAGAAGCCAAAGGTACAATCCTAGTCATATTAGCAAACCATCCTAGTTGTTGCATCTTTAGATTCCCCCTCTTTCTAAGTTTCTAAGAACTGCGGAACAACTCTCATCAGCTGTTTAGAATGATGTTTTCGAACGAATTGCATCGGCTGCTTCATTACAGTAGTTGCATGTTCTGTTTGGATTAATTACCATAATCTAAATGTGATTTATTGAATTCTGCGCACCGTGGCTGGACACCCTAATGGGTTACGCAACCAATGCATATGGGTTTGGTAAATTTCTCAAATGGCGGGAAATTAAAATATTCCCAGTTAAGCAGCATGTTCCTAACGGAAACCCTGGTGTGTGAGTGGGTGGAGGGATGGTTGGAGGTCCCTGTGTATGACTGTCTCTGACCCCAGAGGAAGGAGGGCTCTGCTCGGTCAATCAAGCAGAGGAGTGGGTGTGTGGCTCCAGCAGGCCCCCAGTGTCCAGTCTGGAGCGTGAAATCTCGAGATCTGCTGGTCGGCTACTGTGTAGCAACCTAGCAGTTCCAAAAGCCCCCAGTCTGCCTTAGAAAACCTATTTAAATTACGATCGCCAGAACGGCCAAACAAAAACAATTCCGACCCCCACAGTGAATCATTTTTTAAATTCGCTACAAATCGAGATATATTTGTATCCTGACGTCTACATTTGTCAGCACACAGGATCACGTTCTGACAGACCAATTATGGGCTGGCAGGCTATGAGGAGGCTCGCGCCCTCATGCCGTAAACATTAAGGTTGACTCTCTCAGACAAGATGAAAACGATTACATCGACCATGATCCTTTGCTAGTTATGGCCACTTTAACTATGATCCTTAGCGATTTTTGGGGGTACCACTCAGCAATATGGCGCACTTCAAATACTTCCAGCTTCATGCGCCATCGGGAGTTTTCCATAGGAATAAGTGAATGACGTCAACGCGACTGGTTTTAATGTCCATGGGCCCCAGCCATGAGTACAGTAGGAGAGATAACAGAACATATCAGGACTGGACTCACAGACCAGAGGCCAGGAGAGCAGAGGACAAGAGGTTAATGGCTGGGAGGTCATGATCCATCCTCACAAAACTGAACTGAACTATTGTGTGGTGGTGGAGAAAAGGTACTGGCTACAGGGCTAGTATAGAGTAGCTGGATGCTGCTGGGTTAAGGGCTGTTTGGGATGCAGGCTGCAGCCGAGGGTCTCCAACATACACTCCCCCAGGTGGAGGGCAGCTCTTTGACGGACATAAATTGGCTTTTCCCCCCTCCTGAGTGGCTGCTGGGGGAAGCGCTCCACTGCGCTTGATAGACACGGCCCAGAATGCCCAGAACAGACACAGGAAATAATATTCCCCTCTGAACCCCGCTATCTAGTCTGTCCGTGTGTGCGTGTGGTTGTGGATGTGTGTGGCTGAGCAGATAGATAAAGTTTTGTGAGTTTGCGTGAATAGATGGGTCTCTGTGGGATAGTCCACGCTTCTGCCTGTTTATTTAAGAGACACATCATTTTTCAACCTTAATCTATTTTGATATTGCAATATTTAGAGCTTGATGAAGGGAAGAGGAGCGAAAAGGCGGGGTTGATAAAATGACAAAGCAGGTAAGTTGAGAAGGGGAAGTTAACTAAAGAGAGTAGGCAGTAAAAGAGGGTGATTTAAGAGGACAGGGAGGAGGGGAAGCTGAGGAATGGGTGGCAGATGAGGAGAGAATCAGTGTGGGGTGTGATGGAGAGAGGGACAGACAGAGGAAGACTGATAAGAGTAGGGGCAGTGAAGCAGGAAATTATGAAATGGAGAGAGTGAGGGTGTGGGAGAGAGGATGAGGGAGAATGAGGGAGGAGGTTCTAGGAGGGAGAGACGTGCGCGTGCTCCCAGGGGGGACAGAGCCAAGGAGAATCTGTCGTTCACCTTCAATTAATTCACACTGTCCTCCCACTGTGTGTTGGGGGTGCAGCCAGGCGTGCCGGGGGGGGGGGGGGGGGGGGGGGGGGGGGGGGGGGGGGGGGGTGTATGAGGGACTCGTAATATCTCTGTGTGTGTGTTTGTATGTGTGCGTACTGTGTAAGTAGATTTGTCCTTGCGTGAGTGTATACGAGGCGCTTATGTATAAATGTGTAGCCATGTGTCAGTTAGTCTCTGTTTATGTGCATCCGTCTCTGAGTACGACTGAGAAAGAGAAGGAGGAGGGCTCTTGGCTCCACATTTGTTTAAAAAAATAATAATAATTAAAAGCGGGCAAAAGGTATTTTTAAAATTCAACGTGCCACAGCGTTATGACTGACCTCAATAACATTCCTGTTGAATCCCTCTTTAAGAAGCTGTTAGACTGACCTTTACCGATCCTGTCAACGTTTTTGTAATAAACTAGCCTGTTGACAGTTTTCATCTTCAGCCATGCCCTCGCCTCGATCCTCATTCACTGTAAATAATGTACACACAATACCATGGCACCCTATCCATCTGTTTTACATATTGTGATCTCACAATACCATGGCACCCTATCCATCTGTTTTACATATTGTGATCTCACAATACCATGGCACCCTATTCATCTTCTTTACATATTGTGATCTCACAATACCATGGCACCCTATTCATCTGTTTTACATATTGTGATCTCACAATACCATGGCACCCTATCCATCTGTTTTACATATTGTGATCTCACAATACCATGGCACCCTATCCATCTGTTTTACATATTGGGATCTCACAATACCATGGCACCCTATTCATCTGTTTTACATATTGTGATCTCACAATACCATGGCACCCTATCCATCTGTTTTACATATTGTGATCTCACAATACCATGGCACCCTATCCATCTGTTTTACATATTGTGATCTCACAATACCATGGCACCCTATCCATCTGTTTTACATATTGTGATCTCACAATAACATGGCACCCTATTCATCTGTTTTACATATTGTGATCTCACAATACCATGGCACCCTATCCATCTGTTTTACATATTGTGATCTCACAATACCATGGCACCCTATTCATCTTCTTTACATATTGTGATCTCACAATACCATGGCACCCTATTCATCTGTTTTACATATTGTGATCTCACAATACCATGGCACCCTATTCATCTTCTTTACATATTGTGATCTCACAATACCATGGCACCCTATTCATCTGTTTTACATATTGTGATCTCACAATACCATGGCACCCTATCCATCTGTTTTACATATTGTGATCTCACAATACCATGGCACCCTATTCATCTTCTTTACATATTGTGATCTCACAATACCATGGCACCCTATCCATCTTCTTTACATATTGTGATCTCACAATAACATGGCACCCTATCCATCTTCTTTACATATTGTGATCTCACAATAACATGGCACCCTATTCATCTGTTTTACATATTGTGATCTCACAATACCATGGCACCCTATTCATCTGTTTTACATATTGGGATCTCACAATACCATGGCACCCTATTCATCTTCTTTACATATTGTGATCTCACAATAACATGGCACCCTATTCATCTTCTTTACATATTGGGATCTCACAATAACATGGCACCCTATTCATCTGTTTTACATATTGGGATCTCACAATAACATGGCACCCTATTCATCTTCTTTACATATTGGGATCTCACAATAACATGGCACCCTATTCATCTGTTTTACATATTGGGATCTCACAATACCATGGCACCCTATTCATCTGTTTTACATATTGGGATCTCACAATACCATGGCACCCTATCCATCTGTTTTACATATTGTGATCTCACAATACCATGGCACCCTATTCATCTGTTTTACATATTGGGATCTCACAATAACATGGCACCCTATTCATCTGTTTTACATATTGGGATCTCACAATACCATGGCACCCTATTCATCTGTTTTACATATTGGGATCTCACAATACCATGGCACCCTATTCATCTGTTTTACATATTGGGATCTCACAATAACATGGCACCCTATTCATCTTCTTTACATATTGGGATCTCACAATAACATGGCACCCTATTCATCTGTTTTACATATTGAGATCTCACAATACCATGGCACCCTATTCATCTGTTTTACATATTGTGATCTCACAATACCATGGCACCCTATTCATCTGTTTTACATATTGTGATCTCACAATACCATGGCACCCTATCCATCTTCTTTACATATTGTGATCTCACAATACCATGGCACCCTATTCATCTTCTTTACATATTGTGATCTCACAATACCATGGCACCCTATCCATCTTCTTTACATATTGTGATCTCACAATACCATGGCACCCTATCCATCTTCTTTACATATTGTGATCTCACAATAACATGGCACCCTATTCATCTGTTTTACATATTGTGATCTCACAATACCATGGCACCCTATTCATCTGTTTTACATATTGGGATCTCACAATACCATGGCACCCTATTCATCTTCTTTACATATTGTGATCTCACAATAACATGGCACCCTATTCATCTTCTTTACATATTGGGATCTCACAATAACATGGCACCCTATTCATCTGTTTTACATATTGGGATCTCACAATAACATGGCACCCTATTCATCTTCTTTACATATTGGGATCTCACAATAACATGGCACCCTATTCATCTGTTTTACATATTGGGATCTCACAATACCATGGCACCCTATTCATCTGTTTTACATATTGGGATCTCACAATACCATGGCACCCTATCCATCTGTTTTACATATTGTGATCTCACAATACCATGGCACCCTATTCATCTGTTTTACATATTGGGATCTCACAATAACATGGCACCCTATTCATCTGTTTTACATATTGGGATCTCACAATACCATGGCACCCTATTCATCTGTTTTACATATTGGGATCTCACAATACCATGGCACCCTATTCATCTGTTTTACATATTGGGATCTCACAATAACATGGCACCCTATTCATCTTCTTTACATATTGGGATCTCACAATAACATGGCACCCTATTCATCTGTTTTACATATTGAGATCTCACAATACCATGGCACCCTATTCATCTGTTTTACATATTGTGATCTCACAATACCATGGCACCCTATTCATCTGTTTTACATATTGTGATCTCACAATACCATGGCACCCTATTCATCTTCTTTACATATTGGGATCTCACAATACCATGGCACCCTATTCATCTGTTTTACATATTGTGATCTCACAATACCATGGCACCCTATTCATCTTCTTTACATATTGGGATCTCACAATACCATGGCACCCTATTCATCTGTTTTACATATTGTGATCTCACAATACCATGGCACCCTATTCATCTGTTTTACATATTGTGATCTCACAATACCATGGCACCCTATTCATCTGTTTTACATATTGAGATCTCACAATACCATGGCACCCTATCCATCTGTTTTACATATTGTGATCTCACAATACCATGGCACCCTATTCATCTGTTTTACATATTGAGATCTCACAATACCATGGCACCCTATTCATCTGTTTTACATATTGTGATCTCACAATAACATGGCACCCTATCCATCTGTTTTACATATTGTGATCTCACAATACCATGGCACCCTATTCATCTGTTTTACATATTGGGATCTCACAATACCATGGCACCCTATTCATCTTCTTTACATATTGGGATCTCACAATACCATGGCACCCTATTCATCTGTTTTACATATTGTGATCTCACAATACCATGGCACCCTATTCATCTTCTTTACATATTGGGATCTCACAATACCATGGCACCCTATTCATCTGTTTTACATATTGTGATCTCACAATACCATGGCACCCTATTCATCTGTTTTACATATTGAGATCTCACAATACCATGGCACCCTATTCATCTGTTTTACATATTGTGATCTCACAATACCATGGCACCCTATTCATCTGTTTTACATATTGAGATCTCACAATACCATGGCACCCTATCCATCTGTTTTACATATTGTGATCTCACAATACCATGGTTTTACACCCTATTCATCTGTTTTACATATTGGGATCTCACAATAACATGGCACCCTATCCATCTGTTTTACATATTGTGATCTCACAATACCATGGCACCCTATCCATCTGTTTTACATATTGTGATCTCACAATACCATGGCACCCTATCCATCTGTTTTACATATTGTGATCTCACAATACCATGGCACCCTATTCATCTGTTTTACATATTGTGATCTCACAATACCATGGCACCCTATTCATCTGTTTTACATATTGTGATCTCACAATACCATGGCACCCTATTCATCTGTTTTACATATTGAGATCTCACAATACCATGGCACCCTATTCATCTGTTTTACATATTGTGATCTCACAATAACATGGCACCCTATCCATCTGCATTACATATTGTGATCTGGATGAAATTATTATTTTTGCATTAATATGGGGTAGATATTCCATCTACGTACAATGGAAAAGACTGTTTCTGACTCCCCCCCCCCCCCCTCAGGTATGGAAAGTCCTGCTCAGCTCCAAGGTTCTTATGGTGAATGTGTTCATGGCTGTTCCAACCATCTACTCCGAGCTTATCCGGCACTATGAGCAGCACTTCTCCCAGCCACACGACCAGGACTTTGTCAGGGCTGCCTGCAAGGAGAGAATAAGGCAGCAAGAACCGTATAGTCTACTTATACTAGTGTCAATACCTCAGGAAATGAGTAGATCTCCATCATTCGCAGTATCATAATATTCATATAACTGGACAAATATCTTTAACAAGCTCATTGCTTATCTATTGTGATGAAATTGCTTTCTTAAAATCTCTGACAAGACATCTTCAGAGCGAATGGGTTCTCATGAATCTGGACAGTGGTTTCTCATTCCGTCAGAGAGTGAAGCGATAGTTTGAAGGGGAAGGGATATGTGTCAGAGATCAAAGGGATGGGTTTTAAAGAGAGACGGGGCTTTGTAGTGAGATGTGACAGATGCTTTCTCCAAATGTGCCAGGGCTTATGCTCAAGAGAGAGTGAAGAAAGCATTGGGACGTGACAGATGGAATAGAGTTATAAACTCTATGTAAAGCCTAGCACTTATGTTACCCCAACCTAAAGTTGCAAAGCTACCGGTAATTTACCAAAGTGACCTGAATCTTCGGTAATTTGGGGTAATTAACAGGAAATTTATGGTAACTTTGATAATTTATAACTGAATAATAACAAAAAAATGTTAATATAAAGTATAAACGTTTTATGTTTCTAGTGGATAGACCATATGGTTCAAGAGAAAATGACCTAATTAATGGAAAAAGCATCTAATCAACAATGGCATTGTTTTCAATTAACTCTGCGACTCTTCAAACTATTGCTACCAGTTTACTATTGCTACCACCGTTGCTACCAGTTTGGCGGCAAAACATTTACAACAAAGACATATTGGTGTGTGACCGTGGCAAAATAGGTTTGACATTGGATAGCCTATCTTTGAGGTTAGTTAGCGACCTTCAAATAAATGACACAATGTAAATAGGACAATATTATAATGTTGCACATTAAATGCTTTCAATATTGTAAATTAATTTCTACAATTTATAGTTTGTTTAAGGTTTTTAAGTAATTGAAATTTTGAGCTTTTGTCATTTTAAAATCTTGTCCCATGTACATTGTGTAATTTACTGATGGTCCTTCACTAGCCCCATAGGGATATTGAACGTCAAACCAAATTGGCCATGGGCGTTATGATTGGGTCGCGTGCAGCTGCTCTCTGAATTGATGATTACTTGGGTGCTGCCAGCTGTGGGCATGTGGGCATGATTAAAATAAATCCAACCCACGGAAAACTCTTACGGTACCCTTCATTCTGTAACATACCATTTTATCCTATCATCTCGCAAATCTTCGTTTTCGATGAGACTGACTTTATGACCAAAATTATACTATTTACACTTCGCAGTACATTTTGACACTAGAATAAATGTTTTTAACTCATATCGATGCCACATAGGCTGTTTTCAAAGCGAGAAGTTGCTTTTCAGGGGCAGTCGCTCTTCAAACACCAATGGTATTCACTAAGTTGATGGTTTATATTTAGCCCACAGGCCGATACATTTTTTTCTTGAGCGGTTGGTTGGGGGGCCGGAACTTAATTACAAATAATTTGTAGACTGCAAATTGACCGCAAGAAACCCAAACAGATATCATATTTGACTGAAACATAATCGTTTTAAACCTTTGAGGGGGGGGGGGGAATAAAGCCACCCGTGGGCCAAATTTGGCTCATGGGCCAACCAGTTGGGGAATCTTGATTTAGGATAATGTTTTAGGCCACACAGGGCCAGAGATAATTAGACACATGTAATAATCTGAAGTACCCCAAAAGGCCACTAGATGTCATCTTGTAAAATTCACCCAAAAACTTGAAAGTCACCAAAATTATGGTAGTTCACTGGTAAACTTAGAAAGTTTACAGTAATATACCCTCCCTTTGCAACCCTACTCCCTCTTGAAGCTACTCCAGTCAATGCTAAGGCCATTGAAAAGAGATGGCTTCATCAGAGCCTGGGCCTTTACTGAGTGTGACCCAGACTTCCCCCTCTAACCCCAGGCTGATGGTGTCTGGCTCGTCCGCCCTGCCTCAGCCCACCCTGCTACGCTGGGAGGAGATCACAGGACACACCCTGTTGGAGCGCTACGGCATGACAGAGATAGGCATGGCCCTGTCCAACCCCCTGGAGGGTCCTCGCATCCCAGGTACACACACTATTGACCACCACCATGTTCCTTTGTACAGTGATGTCATAACCTCACACACATCCAGAAACTGTATGACAGTGAGACTGTCTTTAATTAATATTACAACATGCAGACAGGCTCTGTTGGAGCGCTGTCTTTTTGCCCTGTCTGACAGTTGTCTCAGTTGTCTGAGGAACATGGTGTTGATCAGACTATTTCTGTCTGGTTTACCTATGTTCTTATTCCAGGTGGTTTAGTATCAAAGCTCTATGCTGCTGTTGATGTTTCTGGTTCCATCCTCAGGTGACTGGAGGGCTGTGTTCCTTTCTTCAGTCTTTCCATTCCCCTTCTAGTCTTTTGAGTGGAGGATCTTCAAAGCAGCATTATGACAAGGCAGGCTAATTTGACTGTCAGTAGCTCAGCTAATGCAGTGTCTGTTGTTGTGAGCGCCTGTTTGAAATAAAGAGGCAGGTTCTATTTAATCCTGGGAGGTGGTTATTAAGACCAGCCCTGAGACGCTGCGGTCGCATCGACGTCTTTCCAGCAGCAGTCTATGAGACACTTGTGGAAGAGCGTGTGCGATGCCGTCTCCTTTTAAAGTAGGTAAAACAAATCAATAACAACCATAGAGCTCTCAGAAAAGAACACTCCAGCCCCCCCCCCCCCTTCCTCCACAGCACTCCACCTCTTCAAAACAACTGTTAACTAATCAACTTGTGTTTTATTATGAGTTTATTTAAGACAGTCTATTAAAGACATGTATTGTTATTTTATGAGTGAGTATACACAGAGTTGTATTTGTGTCATGTTGGTGGTCGTAATTTGATTTATGTTTGGCTTCACACTGAGGAGTAGGCTATACCTTAAAGCTATCTCTCTCTTAATCTATTCATCTCCATCTCATTTGTATTTTTTTCTTTCATTCTGTTTTTGTTTCCTCTTTTGTTTCCCCCCTCTAACACCAGCCCTGGCAGGAGACACATGTCCCCTTTCAGCAGAATGACTTTGAGCATCTCAACCCCCACCCTTTCACTTCACACCCTTTCACCCTCCCCCTTCTCTCCTCTCCCCTTTCCCCCTCTCTCTCCCCTCTCCATCTCACTTTCTCCCTTCCCTGTGCTTTGTGTTTGGGGGAGGTTGTGGGGAGGTTGTTGGGGGGTTTGAGCAGCAGTGCTCCAGCAGGGCTCCAGGGGGCGCAGGGCTGTCAGTTCCCCAGGGCAGCCCAGAGAGAGCACAGCATGAAGGAAGGCTGCTGAATTATGCATGGGGAAGGCAGGCTTGGAGCTACACAGCTCTCTGCTCTCCCTCCCTCCATCCTCACCTCTCCTTTTCCTCCTCCTCTCTGCCTGGCTGGTCTCATTTGAAAACTCTAGCTGGCTGGTTGAGTGTGTGGCTGGCTGGCATGGCTGATGCTGCAGTCGTAATTAGAGGTTCAGATGGGCCCACTGATGGAGCCTTGTTAATGGGCCTCTGTGCAGTCAGGGGAGCTATTGTGTTTCTGACAGGGCTGTCGCCACAGGGCCGGCTACATTCCACTACACACACACACACACACACACACACACACACACTGTATATCTATAAAGCTATATTAATTCAACTCTGCTTTAATAGGCATGAAGAAAAGGGCAGTAATGAGGACGTCAGCATAATAAGATGTTATCTTATTCCTAATACCACTGGAATGTTGTTGTTGTTATTGTTTGAATTGATTATTTATGCTATTTTCGCCAGAGGGCTGATGTTGGCCATATCAGTTTATTAGTCATTTCCAGCTGTCACTCAACGACCTTATGTCCCTCTCAATGCTGTCTTCATTCCCCTGCATGGTTAGTAATTGTTCCCTGTGTGGAATGTGGGTAGAACACGGCTCTGTAATATTTCTATCTTCTATTTTGAGTTTCTAGTCACTCGTTTAGCCCTCGTCCCCTTTTTGTAATTCCCCTCCAGTCTTTCTGTTCTGCCTGTAGCCTTTGAAGTGGCAGTCAATCTCAATTATCAGTAAAGTAACGGTGACTTGAATGCTACATGGCTCCAAAATATGTCTGGCCTCCTTCCTGAATGGAGAGAAAAAGCGAGGGAGACCAAGAGGGGAAGAGCGAGAGATTGCTCAGGCTCAAGTATAAATGGATTTTGTTTAGTTTTGTGATTGAGGGGAGAAAGCTCTTTTTATCACCCCGTCGTTGGCAGCTTTCTGCTGTGTTTGGAGAGTGAGGAGGAATGAGGACACGCTGACGATTACCCAGCTCACTGGGACACAACCCTGGGAGAAAAACAACAGGACAGGGACTGAGATGGACGTCATCCTCTCACACAAACAAACCCTTGAATGAAGGGGACAGGAGGGATAGGACAGGAAGTGGCTTTAGAGAGAAGACTGACTTGACAGAGATAAACTAGGCTGGTCTGGTTTTGAAACGATGGGAAGAGAGCTTGTATCTCTGTGCTTCTTGCTCTGCTGATGAAGTGGAAACGGAGTGTGTTTGATTGGCATTGCCAATCAGGGCTAAAGTTGATTAGATCAATATGAAGCAGGGAGTTATTTTGTAATCATGGCCTGTCTGCCCTGTTCTTTATTGGGAGAGCAGTGGCCTGTGAAATGACATGGCCCACAGTGTCACACACACACAGAGAGAGAGAGAGAGAGAGAGAGAGAGAGAGAGAGAGCAGGCTGCACAAAGGTTTCCTTTGGCGGAGGCAGTCATTAGAGCTTATCTCTCTATAGGTCAGACAGAAGGAGAAAATGCCTCAGGAGAGGGGAATGTGTGTGCATTCATATGTGTAGGAGAAGGATTGTCATTAAATCACTATATTTCATTTATTTTTGTTGATGCAAATATTTTGGACGTGAAAATGGTTTTACTTAAAACCATTCGCATTAATTGTGAGAGTGTAATTAGTTCCATTGTGTATGCTTGTGTGTGTGTGCAGGTGCAGTCGGTATCCCTCTTCCAGGAGTGGAGGTTTGCATCGTCATGACGAAAGCAGCCAGCACCACCGTCGCCGAGGGCAACAGCAGAGAAACTCAGGTATTCAGCAGTCAGAAACACAAAATATATGTCTAAGGAGAATGTTCATGTTGTTAAAAAACATATACGGTTAGCATGTCCAGGACCCTGTCTGTCTCAGCCATCCACTGTAGTGTGTGTGTGTGTCTGTCTGTCTCTCTGTCTCTAGGTGCGTTGGAGGGGAAGGAGGGGGAGCTGATGGTGCGGGGAGACCAGGTCTTCACAGAGTACTGGAACAAACCAGAGGCCACCAGGGAGTCTTTCACTGAGGACGGCTGGTTCAAAACAGGTACAGTACACTGTCTGTCAGCAACACACTGTCATCTCATGATTTATTGACTGGTATGCAGCTACAGGACACAGGCTCATACCTTGAGGGACCTGATGATACAATACTACGAGAGGGCTGCGAAAGACTAGTGAATATTTCACATGACCACTAGCTCATGTGAAATATTGGCTAGGGTTCACCATGTTCTCTACTTCACCAATCACACCCAGAACACTGGATGAGGCACATTGTCAGAACTACGCTTGTCATGACCTCTCTTTCTCCAGGAGCTGTATTTAAACATTTAGGAAGAAGGCGTCTCACTCCCCTTCAGTGACTGGCTTGTGATAAATGGAGGATGTGTGTTTTTGGTGCTGGGAGGCATTTCTCCTCTCTAAGTGGTTGTGACTCCTCTGTGGGTTGGGGAGAAGAAGAGCAGAGCTGTCAGTGGTGCAGAGGCCGACTAGGCCCTCTCTGGCCCAGTGCATTCCCCCAAGGAACCCTGCTTTAGAACAGGGCTACAGGGAGAGAGGAGCTGCTCAGAGACAGAGAGATGGGCAGGGATAAAGGATGGAGAGAAGTGGGCAAGAAAGAGTGGAGGAGGTACAGATGGAGAAGGGGCTGCAGGGGGAGAGAGTTCGGGAGAGCTGGCAGGGAGGAAGGCGGGAGCTGGCAGGGTGGAGTGGGTTTAATTGGCTTTTAGGGCTGGAAGGACAGAGTTCCAGTGCGCCGCACGCTGCTGTCACACTCCATTAGGCCCACTGGCCGGATAATGAGAGCCAGCACAATCAGCTCCCAGCAGACAGAACAGCCAGCAAGTCAGTCCCCTAGCCAGCCGCTGCTACTGCCAAGCACCCTGCCTGCCTGCCTGCCCACCCGCCTGCCTGCCTGTTCCATCCTACATACACATGCACACATGCACACATGCACACACACACAAAGTCACACGCACCATCACCTCAGGCAGCCTGCTTGCCATGGCGACCCTGCATCCACCAGCTCCATGGGCAGCTATATCCTCACTACCAGCGGAGGTTGGTGGGAGGAGCTATAAGAGGACGGGCTCATTGTAATGGCTGGACTGGAAATGAAGCGGAGTCAAACATTTGTTGGATTTGTTTGATACCGTTTAATTGATTCCATTCCAGCCATTACAATGAGCCTGTCCTCCTATAGCTTGTCACAGCAGCCTCCTCTGCTCACCACAGCACTACTTTACATTTACTTTGACATACCCTATATGCCCAGGTCTATTCACTCTATTCTGCTGCCCTTCTAGGTGTTAGGAGTGTCAGATCTGATGTCACCTCATCTGAAGGCTTCTGGCCAGTTCATGTATTTGAATAGGGAGGCTGGAGAAGGTGCGCAGATAGCCTTATTTGTAATGATAAACTCATGACACAGTGTCAGTTTTCACAATGCTACTCCCTGTCCAGTGCCTGGTTCTTTGTTTGTCACTATGTATGATCTTGGCTCTGTTGGTAGGCAGGGTGAAAAGGTGTGAGATTCAAGACGAGTACTACTTACACTCTCCCTCACTTCCACCGACTTCCTCTCACACTCATACCCTTTTCACCCTCACACCTACTCCCCCTCTTACACTCTCCCCCTCTCCGCCAGCTCGCTTCTCCATCTAACACCCCTCCTCCCTCCCTCCCTCCCTCCCTCCCTCCCTCCCTCCCTCCCTCCCTCCCTCCCTCCCTCCCTCCCTTCCCTTTCCCTTCCCTACCCTCACCTGAACTAGCTGTCTGTCTCTCACCATCTCTTAAACCTCTCATCCTCCTATTGGATTTGACCCTGTGTGCTCACCCTTTACCACACACACAGACTCCCTCAGGCAGAGGGGGGGGGGGGGGAGAGAGGGAGGAAGAGAAAAGAACAGGGAGAGCCAAGAGGTCAACATGGTTTCTGTTTGCCTGGCGGTCTCTTTAATTGGGTAAGTGTGGCCCTGCTGCAGCCTGACTGGCACCTCTATGGATAAGCTGTCACCCTGTTGAGCGCTCACTTTGCGCCCATCTCCACACCACGTTTGTTCCCATTGATTTTCCTCACTTCTCTTTGTGTCAACTCACTCACTCGGCCTCTCTCCTCTCCTCCAATCTGCCCTGCTTTCAAATGTACTCCTCAGTAGCTCCCTTTCAGCTGTCTGTGTCTGCTAGATTACCTACCAAGGAGAGGGACAGTGTGTGTCAGTCTCGTTAACTGGCCAGGGACTCCAGGCCACCTTTTGAGCAGATCATTCACACTGGTTTAGAGTTACTGACTGTTTGACTGGGGTCTACCATGCCAATGGCCTCCCAAGTATACAGCACTAATGATGAGCCAGTCTCTGGACGTGGTAACTGAAACCTTGCCTCCGCTAGTCTCATCCCTCTATCAGGATCTTAACATCTTTTCAACCTGGTGACACACAAGCACGCAGACGGTGTGAGGAACCCTGCCAAGGCCTAACGCCATCATGAATTTATAACCAATGTTGTGGATGGATCGTTATCTTCGACTCTCTCCGTGAGATATTGACTGTTGTGGTCAGATTTCGTCTGCCTCTGGTGTTTGTGTGCAGGCTGCCTGCCTGTGTGGTTAGGCTCTTACTAATAAGGTTTTTCCATTGTGCCAGTGGAGTCCTTAAGACTGTTCCTCGTAAACAAGACCATTAATTTTATTAGCGGTAGGGCTACAGAGATAGAAATGGAGAGAGGGGGAGACTGGGAGAAGTGGGGTTCAGCTGGTCTCCAGCGCTCTAGCAGGACAGCTCACTCTTTTTCCCCGGGAATGGATTATGCGCTGAAAAACAATAAATAAATAAATATATCAATAAATAAAGATGGCTGGGAGGGAAAGCATTAGCAATTTTCCAAATGCTGCGTGCACATACTTATGAATAATGGATGCGTCCTAAAAGTTGCCAGTGCTCGGGTAAGCACTGTTTGGGGACTGCACATTAGCCTTGCTGTGCTCGTAAATAACAGGCAGGCTTGGATGTGGGTGTGCAGGCCACTGGAGGGAGAGGGGAGAATGTTAACTAGGAGGAGAGGAGAGGAGTGGAGCTCATCCTCCCTCAGCTCATCTCAGGGCAGAGAGGAGAGCAGAACCTCTCACAGAGCCAGGCTCATTACCATTACTTTACCACACACGCACGCACACACACACGCATGCATGCACGCACACACACACACACACACACACACACACACACACACACACACACACACACACACACACACACACACACACACACACACACACCACAAGTGCACATACACTACAGTGCATTTGGAAAGTATTCAGACCCCTTCACTTTTCCCACATTTTGTTACGTTACAGCCTTATTCTAAAATCAATTTTATTCCTCATCAATCTACAAACAATACCCCATAATGACAAAGGGAAAACAGATTTTTAGAAATGTTTGCAAATTTACTAAGAATAAAAAACATACCTTATTTACATAAGTATTCAGACCCTTTGCTATGAGACTTGATATTGATCTCAGGTGCATCCTGTTTCCATTGATCATCCTTGAGATGTTTCTACAACAGCATGATGGCTGCATCATGCTGTGGGGATGTTTTTCAGCGGCAGGGACTGGGAGACTAGTCAGGATCGAGGTAAAGATTAACAGATCAAAGTACAGAGAGGTCCTTGATGAAAATCTGCTCCAGAGCACTCAGGACCTCAGACTGGGACGAAGGTTCACCTTCCAACAGGACAACGACCCTAAGCACACAGCCAAGACAACGCAGGAATGGCTTCGGGACAAGTCTCTGAATGTCCTTGAGTGGCCCAGCCAGAACCCGGACATGAACCCGATCAAACATCTCTGGAGAGACCTGAAAATAGCTGTGCAGCGACGCTCCCCATCCAACCTGACAGAGCTTGAGAGGATCTGCAGAGAAGAATGTGAGAAAGAATGGGTGTGTAAAGCTTGTAGCGTCATACCCAAGAAGTCCCGAGGTTGTAATCGCTGCCAAAGGTGCTTCAACCAAGTACTGATTAAAGGGTCTGAATACTTATATAAATGTGATATTTCAGTTTTTTTTCATGCATTTCCAAAAATTTCTAAAACCTGTTTTTGCTTTGTGATTATGGGGTATTATGTGTAGATTGATGAACAATGATCAACAATTGAATCCATTTTAGAATAAAGCTGTAAGGTAATAAAATGTGGATAAAGTCAATGGGTCTGAATACTTTCCTCATATACTGTATATTTGATTATTTTTTTTATACTTGAAGTTATAGAATCAAAATAATATTGCGATACTCTCATTTATAGATTTTTTTCCACAATCATTAGTCTGTGGTCCGTTGATTTTGTGTGTAGTTTGTTCTATGGCCGTATTTGTCATTCAATCAGCGAATATATTTTTTACATTTGTGTGTGTGTGTGTGTGTGTGTGTGTGCTCAGTGCTTGTTAGGTTTGAAAGTTTTGTCAGTCTTAACCTCTCAGCTGAGGTGAAACTAGAGTCTGCAGGACAGACAGACACTCAGCCAGCAGTGTGCCTTATTTTCCAGGCAGGCAGCCATCACTCGTGATTTAAGCATTCCTTCCCTCTCACCCTCCCCGATGTCACATTTCACCTCCTCTGGTCACAACACAATGCCCCTCCCATGTCATGTTCCCCTCACGACTCTACCATTCACCCTCCCCTTGTTCCATTTCCCCTATGGTAAGGCTATACGTCCATTCTAATATGTTCCAATCAAGGTGTTGACATGTGGGACTCAGTGTATCCAAATACTCTGGTACAGGTATTGCAATTCAACACATTAAGCACTTGTGTCTGCAGGATATGTGGTAAACCACTAGTTCTACATTGAAATGCTATAAACATTCTGTGTGCCCAAAGAAGAAACAAAGACTCCGGGAGGACAGCCCACATTAGATTTATTGACCTACTCTACTTTTGTCTTGGCATTGATTTTCTCTTTTTTACTGGAAAGACTGATAGATGAATAGTGAATATTTTCTGAGCTGGCTGTCAACGGTGGGCATGCTGTGGCTGATGGCAGATGGAAAGGGATGGAGGGAGCGCTTTGTGTTGTTCTGATAGAGGTGGCCATGAGAGGAAAGGATGGAGGTATCGGTAGGATGGAAGGAACAGGCTGTAAGTATACCAGCATTACCGCTACAGTGTAGGTAGTGTGCTGCCATGTTGATCTCTGCTATGTCTTGGCATACATGGTTTCGGTTTAGATTCTAGGGAGCTTGCTACTGCACCGGCTCTGTGTGTCAAACATGGTGAACAGTTGCATGCAAACTGTAGTCAAGTAGTTAGTTTAAGTACACGCCAGATCTCCCGGGAGAGGTTATCAATCGTAAAAGTTTGTTCGCTATCTCACCAAGACGATAATCAACCGCGAGCAACATAGTCAGTAACATTAACATAAAGCAATACTCTCCCTTTAATTGCATTGTATTAAACAAATGAGATCACTCATCCGAGTGCGAAGCCGCTTTCTTGTACGATATTAATTACGCAAAAAGGAGCTGTGACAAAAGTTAAGGATGATAAATAACATCAGAGCTGGTGATTTTTGTCAGCGGTTGTCTGTTATTCATCCTCATTAGCTGTTCCATTTAGCCGCCTGAGTTTTAATGTTGGCATTAATATTAATGTCTCCCTGCTTTGTGTTGACTGTTGTTCTTAAAGAGAGATGGCTGTGAACAGAGTAACAGAGTAGCAGACCCCCCCCCCCCCCATTCATCCAGCTCCGATAAGGCCTTCCCCTCTTGCTGTGATGCTGGATGTTCTCACTGAGAACATGGCTACTGGCTTATCTTCATCACTACACTACTTAGTTGGTTGATGGCGTCTTGTGTGAGGTGAAAATGCTGACTGACTGATACAGGACTGACTTGATGTCTTTCAACTGGCACAGACGTTGTTCCATGTGTCCCTCTCTAACACCTAGAGCAGCGGCGCCTGGAGTTGACAGAAGTGTGTGTGTGTGTGACGTTGAGCGTGGCCTTTGTCATTTGTCTCACTCTGCCCTTTCTAGAGCCCCCTCGCACACCAAAAACCTCCTACGGTGTAACCTGACCACTGAGTGTGCCCAGAGCACCCAGAGACAAGTGTGGGTGTATGTTTGTGCCTCTGTGTTTTCTCTGGCTTTGGGCAGTGCTGACTGTCACTTCCCTGCCCTTTTCCCTGTCTCAGACTTGGCCAGGCTTGAGATCATGGTGGCAGGCAGGGGGGAGACAGACACTGGCAAGGTGCTGAGAGGTGGGAGGAGTGGAGACATGCCACTGCAGACCAGGAACTTTCTCTGCACTCCATCTTCTGTTCCGTTCTTTCCTCACGCCACTGTTTTTAATTTCTTCCGTTCCATCCATCGCTTTTTTTCCCCCATGCCTGCGAAGGAGATGAAAGCCCAGCGCAATTAGGCTTCTTATCGTTTTAATTAAGAAAGCCACTCGTCCATATCTCCCTCCTCCTCCGCTTGTCCTCCACAACAGTACTGAGACTGGGATGCCAAATCACAAGTATTCTTCAGTGTGTCCTGGTAACACACTTCCAAAAGCCATTTTTATCGGTTTCTTCTCCAATCACTATTCCCAGTGGTCCCTCATTCCAAACAGGCGCTGTTTCTCTCTCCTTATTTTCCCCTTCCTCAAAGACAGAAGGTCACAACAGCCATTGTCAAGTGAACACCAAGTGTCTCAAAGTCAGCTGAAGTGTGTTTGACTGTACTGTATGTTAGTAATATGTCTGTCTGCTGTGAGCGTAGACCCCTTTCCCCTCAGACATCATTGAGCAGTAAAGAGGGGTGAAGTGAAAAGCTATGCATATATTCCCCTCCAACCCCATGGCATTCCAGGCATCTGTAGTCATGTAAAACATGTTCTCATTCTACTTTCTATTTACATGAGAACGGGGCTACACGCCTGTGACTAAATTATTCCTGGCTTTTGGGGTTTTCTTCCTTAAAACCGAAGGGAAGGAAGGGGAAACTGTAAATACACTATTACTGATGTTAACACCCATCCAGTTCCTCTCCTCCCCTCACCCTCCCCTCCTCCCCCGTTGCCCCGGCCTATCAGTGCAGAGCAGTGGTCTGTGAAGAAATTCCCAATATCTAAATTTACACACTGTATCAATCTTGTTTAATAGACTGGAAAGCTTATTGCTCCGGCGCGGAGCCGGGAGAGAGGGCAGCGGTGATAAATTGCGGCGTCCCTGCGACAGCCGCCCGTGATGTATAATGAAATATTTATGATTTATCCCGGCTAATAAACTGAAATGAAGTGCGTGATGTATGGGAACAGATGGGCCCTCTATTGATGCTGTGCTCGGTGGAGGCAGGGAGGAGAGAGAGAGAGAGAGAGGAGGGGAGAGAGAGGGAGGGAGGCAATGGGAGAGGAAGAGACACTGTAGAAAGGAGGGTGGAGGGGAGAGAGAGAGAGTGAGAAAGGGGAGATGGAGGGGATGGAGGAGTCGCAGTACTGAAAGAGGAGCGTGCTGAAAGAGGCAGGATGGATAGAGAGATGGAAAGATGAATGTATTTTGGGAGGTTGAGATGATTAAGTGCGCGAGTGATAGAGAGGAGATGAGAGACTGTAACTAAACTGGTTTTGATTTATGCTCAAGTCTTTATCTAGTATTTCCTTACCTTGATACCATATACGATGGCAAGTGTGTACTATGCATATGATAATGTACACTGATATGATCTGAGTCATAGAAGGTAGAGGTGACTATATCGTCTGGTAAAAGTGAGACTGAATAGAAGGTCATGTCGTAGTTCTCTTCTCCTGATGCTGTATCTCCAATGAAGGCAGTCAGAGAGAGAGACAGAGAGAGAGAGAGGCTGAGTGACCTTGTGGATGTGTCACCTGCTGCACCTTCCACTTGTCCTCCATCAGTCACCACCCACCAGCCTTGGGCCAGGCCCCGTTCTCAAGCACCTGCTTAACCCCCTCACAAATCCTAATACATCCCCACCACTCTCACACAGCCCAACACATCCCCACACCTCTCACTCTGCCCAACACATCCCCACACCTCTCACTCTGCCCAACACATCCCCACACCTCTCACTCTGCCCAATACATCCCCACACCTCTCACGCTGCCCAATACATCCCCACACCTCTCACGCTGCCCAATACATCCCCACACCTCTCACGCTGCCCAACACATCCCCACACCTCTCACTCTGCCCAATACATCCCCACACCTCTCACGCTGCCCAATACATCCCCACACCTCTCACGCTGCCCAACACATCCCCACACCTCTCACGCTGCCCAATACATCCCCACACCTCTCACGCTGCCCAACACATCCCCACACCTCTCACGCTGCCCAACACATCCCCACACCTCTCACTCTGCCCAATACATCCCCACACCTCTCACGCTGCCCAATACATCCCCACACCTCTCACGCTGCCCAACACATCCCCACACCTCTCACGCTGCCCAATACATCCCCACACCTCTCACGCTGCCCAACACATCCCCACACCTCTCACGCTGCCCAACACATCCCCACACCTCTCACTCTGCCCAATACATCCCCACACCTCTCACGCTGCCCAATACATCCCCACACCTCTCACGCTGCCCAACACATCCCCACACCTCTCACTCTGCCCAATACATCCCCACACCTCTCACGCTGCCCAATACATCCCCACACCTCTCACTCTGCCCAACACATCCCCACACCTCTCACTCTGCCCAATACATCCCCACACCTCTCACTCTGCCCAACACATCCCCACACCTCTCACTCTGCCCAACACATCCCCACACCTCTCACTCTGCCCAATACATCCCCACACCTCTCACTCTGCCCAATACATCCCCACACCTCTCACGCTGCCCAATACATCCCCACACCTCTCACGCTGCCCAATACATCCCCACACCTCTCACGCTGCCCAATACATCCCCACACCTCTCACTCTGCCCAATACATCCCCACACCTCTCACTCTGCCCAACACATCCCCACACCTCTCACTCTGCCCAACACATCCCCACACCTCTCACGCTGCCCAATACATCCCCACACCTCTCACTCTGTCCAACACATCCCCACACCTCTCACTCTGCCCAACACATCCCCACACCTCTCACGCTGCCCAACACATCCCCACCTCTCACACAGCCTTCATTTCCCTCTCCCTGCCTCAGCTGGGGACTCTGTAATGGTCCACCAGGACTCTCGCCTTCTTCACACCTCCCCCTCACCCTCTCTACCTCTCTCAGTCCCACACTCATCCACCACAATGACCCACTTCCCCCAGCCCCAGCTGAGCCCTCACACTCAATAACCAGCCCCCACCCACCCAACACACACACACACACATAAACTCTCCCTTCCACACACCACTCCCAAACACACACACACCCATCCAGTACTCCCCCGGGGTAACACCAGTAGGTGTCTAGCATGGCTCTTCTGTCTGAGGTCACAGTATGACAGACAGTCAGTGTTCCTCTCCTCAGCCTCTCTCTGAGCCCTGGCTGGTAGGTGTGGCGTTTCCACTAAGAGAAAGTGTTACCTAGTGATGAGGTGTCAGGTGGCCTGGATGTCAGCCAGCTCCCAGATATAGTCCACGGTTGTTTGTGTTTTTATATATTATATAGGCTGTTGTTCTTACAGTGCCACTGAGACAGCCCAGCGCAGTCTTGGCGTTGTGCTGCTAATCAGTGGTGGGCATGGGGGAGGTAATTAAGGGGAACTCCAGCTGAGCTGCTCTCTCTCTCTCTCTCCCTCTCTCTTCCCTCTCAGCTATTTGCCCAAGAGATAGAGGCAAAGCAGGTTGAATGCATCAGCAGCCTGGGTGTGTGTGTGTTTTCATGCCTGTGTGTAGTGTCCAGGATATTGCCATTCACCTGCTGATTGATAGAGCTCTCAGTCTCAGCTGTTCTGCTGTGGTCTGTGGACTGTGCTGGCCATGTTTACTGGGGTTCCTCTGAGTCTCTGACGCACTAATCAAGCAGGCCTGCGTTGTGGTACTGTGAGTCTCAGACACACTGAGCAGGCCTGCGTTGTGGTACTGTGAGTCTCAGACACACTGAGCAGGCCTGCGTTGTGGTACTGTGAGTCTCAGACACACTGAGCAGGCCTGCGTTGTGGTACTGTGAGTCTCAGACACACTGAGCAGGCCTGCGTTGTGGTACTGTGAGTCTCAGACACACTGAGCAGGCCTGCGTGGTTATGCCACCCACCCTCTCTCCCTCCTCCACACACAAGCCTATATTACACCCAATATGCCAAGTCATATGACAACCCGGTGGGAGTAGGGGTTGAATGATGGAGTGTGTGCTTTTTTTCAGTACATGGTAGATGTGCATGCCTTTGATAAATGAGGACTGTTAAGCAGTTTTTGTTTAGCGTGGGCTTGTTTTTCTGTGTTTCTACTATCTATCCCTTGTTTGTATGGTGTCCTGCAGGGGACACAGTGGTCTATACGGATGGAGTGTACTGGATCATGGGCCGCACCTCTGTGGACATCATTAAGAGTGGAGGCTATAGGATCAGTGCTCTGGAGGTGCAGCGACCCCTGCTAGCCCACCCTGATACCACAGGTAAACACCCCCTCCATTGGCTCCTTCATGGTGCTTTTCCACTGCAGGGACTTACACTGGCGCTTGGCCTAAAGACTCAGACATTTGTGTTTCCATGGCTGGCACCATTAAGATTAGCACCATTTTTTAGATTGGTTGGATTTAAACAACATTAATCATTTGACTCGTTGACATATTACAGTAGCTTTCAGAGTGTTGTCCATGTGTGGTGACCCCTGACCTCTCAGATGTGGCTGTGATTGGTGCTCGGGACGCCACCTGGGGACAGAAGGTGACATCGGTGGTGCAGCTGAAGAGGGGGCGGAGCATGACCCTGTCAGAGCTGAAGACCTGGGGCAGGTTACAGGCAAAACAAAGGACATTATTGTCACACTAGTTTTATAGCGCCATGAAGCAGCATTAGTAAAAATATAAATATATATATTAAAACTCCCAATAAATGTAGAGGTATTTATTTGCTTATAAATCGTAGATCTACTGTATATTAGATTTGTTGGTATGTCTGCTAGCTAGCTGTGCTTTGTCATGCTGCTCCATTCCATCAACCATTTGGTGTTCATGGTTCTGTGGTTTTACTATTTGGGAACATGCGAAAACCTTAAATTGTGTGTTTTTGAAAATAGAATTTTGTCCACTGCATTTATTGAATTAGAGGAAGACTTCACTGCTCAGTCCCCCGGGGAGTCATCCAGACTTGTTTATAGTAACTGCTGCTGAAGCCTCAAAATCAATAGCAACCTAACTACTGGAGAGAGAGAGAGAGAGAGGCCACTCTCATTTAACTGAAGGGGCCAAGGGCAGATGTGGACTGATGAAAGGAGCAGAGGAGAGAATAGAGAGAGAGGGAGGATGAAGAAAGGAGGGATGATGATGGAGGTCTGTCAGGCAGGCAAGCCGTTGCTGTTTCGGTCTTGGCTTCTTTTTTGCTCTAAATGTCACTGTGGTTTTATTTTGCCCCCCAACACTGGCAGAAGACACATGTCCCTTTCTGTGGAATGGCTCAGGCCATCTCTCTCCCTCCTTGTGCCCCCCCCCCCCCTCTCTTACTCGCTGTCTGTATTCTTTCTTTCTGTCTCCCTCTGTCTATCTCCCTCCATCTGTCTTTGTCTTTCTATCTATCACTCTCTGCCCACCCTGTGTGTGTGTGTGTGTGTGTGTGTGTGTGTGCGTGTGTCTGTTTGTGCTGCGGGCTCCATATGGTGTGGGGGTGTGCCGGCCCTACTGCTGTGCCCTGCTGGTCCTGCATGGTGGATTAGCAGCGCTGCCTGTCTGCCAATGACCCTGTCACCCCCCACCCACAGGTGCTGCCTGCGGACGGGCAAGCACAGGGCCAAGGCAGGGCCAGCCAGGGTGAAGGAGATGGAGAGGATGAACAGAAAGGGTGGTGGAGAGGGGGGGGGGGGCAAACAAGTGCATGGATGCTCACTCCTCAGTGCCCCGGCTTCAGCTGTCACCCTGTATCTGTGTCAAGCGCTGTGTTCCTCACTAGCTAGTGCAGACACACACAAACACTAACATACACACACATACATACATACATACATACATACACACACACACACACAGGCAGAGCCTCTGAGAGATGGGTGTGTGAACAAGCCCCATTAGAGAGAGAGAGACACACACACACACACACAGTTGTCTGACACAGCCATGCAGCCACATGTATAGAGAGAAATGCAGAGAGAGAGAGACAGACCCATCTGCTGCGAGGGACAGAAGTACGCTATGCTACAATATGATTTGTTGATTTACTATTCTCTGTCTATCGCCACAACACAGCCATTAGATAATAAAAAACGCTGCAGGCTTCACGACTCGACATAACAACCATGCATTCAAAATGGCAGACATTTAATTAGCTCAGCCTTGACTATTTGTTTTTACTTCATGCTGATTGTATTGTTTTGTATTAACCAAATAGGAAATGTCTTGAAGCAGTCTGGGGGATATTACTGAGGGAGAGAGACGCTCTAGTGCGTATGAAGGACGTTGTCTTATCTCTCAAACTGACTGCAACACCAGGGGCTCAGCCTTTGTTCCACTGTAATTGTTATTGTGTGTACGCTCAAGAAGTGTCTCATGGCTTTGTGCCTGTGTGTGTGTGCGTGCCTGTGTGTGCGTGCCTGTGTGTGCGTGCCTGTGTGTGCGTGCCTGTGTGTGTGTGCCTGTGGTGTGCGTGCCTGTGTGTGCGTGCCTGTGTGTGCGTGCCTGTGTGTGATTGCCTGTGTGTGCGTGCCTGTGTGTGCGTGCCTGTGGTGTGCGTGCCTGTGTGTGCGTGCCTGTGTGTGCGTGCCTGTGTGTGCGTGCCTGTGTGTGCGTGCCTGTGTGTGCGTGCCTGTGTGTTAAGCGCATTCCATTTATGTGTTTCAGTCCTGTGTGTTAATTGTCATGTGTTGTGTTTCAGTCCTGTGTGTTAATTGTCATGTGTTGTGTTTCAGTCCTGTGTGTTAATTGTCATGTGTTGTGTTTCAGTCCTGTGTGTTAATTGTCATGTGTTGTGTTTCAGTCCTGTGTGTTAATTGTCATGTGTTGTGTTTAAGTCCTGTGTGTTAATTGTCATGTGTTGTGTTTCAGTCCTGTGTGTTAATTGTCATGTGTTGTGTTTCAGTCCTGTGTGTTAATTGTCATGTGTTGTGTTTCAGTCCTGTGTGTTAATTGTCATGTGTGGTGTTTCAGTCCTGTGTGTTAATTGTCATGTGTGGTGTTTAAGTCCTGTGTGTTAATTGTCATGTGTTGTTTCAGTCCTGTGTGTTAATTGTCATGTGTTGTGTTTAAGTCCTGTGTGTTAATTGTCATGTGTGTTGTTTCAGTCCTGTGTGTTAATTGTCATGTGTGGTGTTTAAGTCCTGTGTGTTAATTGTCATGTGTTGTTTCAGTCCTGTGTGTTAATTGTCATGTGTTGTGTTTAAGTCCTGTGTGTTAATTGTCATGTGTGGTGTTTTAAGTCCTGTGTGTTAATTGTCATGTGTGGTGTTTAAGTCCTGTGTGTTAATTGTCATGTGTTGTGTTTGAGAGCACATGGCTCCATACACCATCCCTACAGGCCTGGTCCTTGTGGAGGAGATACCCAGGATCCAGATGGGGAAGGTCAACAAGAAGGACCTAGTCAAGCACTTATTCTCCAGCTAACTAGTAGAGAAGCCTGCACCTCCTTCACGGCCCACTTCCTCCATGACACCTCCCTCCAGAAGGAGCAGAGACCCTCCTCATACTACAGTGAACCATCGAGATGTGCTCCAAGTGACTGACTCACCAGACAGTGGTCTGGGGAAGAATGAAGAGGCCTCATTGAGGATCCCACTAACTACACCACTGACCCCACTCAGCTCTGAGTTACCGTAGGACTGTTCACTGCTGGGCCTGGAGGCACTGAGCTCAACAGTGCTGTCTTACACGTGATTCAACTGCTGTGGAGATATATTTAGTTTGGCTGCTATGACAGCGAACTGATTTAATACGATAAGGCTGTGGTGCCTTCTTTAAAGACTGAGTGCTGCGATCATTAGCATGACTGGAGATCATGACATGAATAATTATGCCAACACACAAGTACATTAGGAAACCGTGAAAATGATAAGAGCAGCAAGAGATCCTTGACATTATACACAGAAGAAGAAGAAGAGGGGAGTACAGTGCATTCTTAAATTGTTCATAATTACCATCCAGATGGATGCCCTTGAATTGGCAATGAAGTTTATTTTAATGTAATAAAATGGGTGATGTATGGACATGCCTTTTTTTGGTGTTTGGTTATTGATTGCAGCCTTGCTTAATATTCAGCTACTGTGTAAGGGGTGACATAGCGTGTGTGTGTGTGTGTGTGTGTGTGTGTGTGTGTGTGTGTGTGTGTGTGTGTGTGTGTGTGTGTGTGTGTGTGTGTGTGTGTGTGTGTGTGTGTGTGTGTGTGTGTGTGTGTGTGTGTGTGTGTGTGTGTGTGTGTGTGTGTGTGTGCAGCTGTGGGTACACAGGTGTGATGAGAGCCTAGAGGCAGAGAGGAAGGAGTCTAGATAGAGAAGTGTCCCACAGCTGAAAATCCTCCTCCTCCTTTCTTCTCCATCATCCTCCTCTCTTTTCATCTCTCCTCCCACACGGGCTACTGTGAGAGACAGTGACTACATCCTTCGTTGTTTGACACCATCATCATGGGTCAAGAACAGATAACATGAGCATTCCCTCTTAGCAGAATGGCGACATTTCATATACTATACTGAATAAAAATATAAACGCATCATGTAAAGTGTTGGTCCCATGTTTCATGAGCTGAAATAAAATATCTCAGAAGTGTTCCATATGCACAAAAATGTATCTCAGATTTTGTGCATAAATGTGGTTACATCCCTGTTAGTGAGAATTTCTCTTTTGCCAAGATAATCCATCCACCTGACAGGTGTGGCATATCAAGAAGCTGATTAAACAGCATTATCATTACAAAGGTGCATCTTGTGCTGGGGACAATAAAAGGCCAAGTTTTGAGGACTTGTTAATTTGGCATGCTCACTGCAGGAATGTCCACCAGAGCTGTTGCCAAAGAATGTAATGTTCATTTTTCTACCATAAACCGCCTCCAACGTTGTTTTAGAGAATTTGGCAGTACGTCCAACTGGCCGCACAACCGCAGACCACATGTAACCACTCCAGCCCAAGAACTCCACACCCGGCTTCTTCACCTGCGGGATCGTCTGAGACCAGCCACTCGGACAGCTGATGAAACTGGGTTTGCACAACCAAATAATTTCTGCACACTGTCAGAAACCGTCTCAGGGAAGCTCATCTGCATGCTCTTCATCCTCACCGGGGTCTTGACCTAATTGCACTTTTGTAAACAACTTCAGCTGGAAAATGCTCACCTACGAGGGCCACAGGCATGCTGGAGAAGTGCTCTTCAGGTATGAATCCCGGTTTCAACTGTACTGGGCACACAGCATGTATGGCAAATCTAGCGATTTGCTGATGTCAACATTGTGAACAGAGTGCCCCATGGTGGCTGTAGGGTAATGGAATGGACAGGCATAAGCTACGGACAATGAACACCTTTTTTAAAAAAAAATCTATGGTAATTTGAATGCACAGAGATACCGTGACGAGATCCTGAGGCCCATTGTCGTGCCATTCATCCGCTGCATCACCTCATGTTTCAGCATGATAATGCACATACCCGTGTTACAAGGGTCTGTACAAAATACCTGGAAGCTGAAAATGTCCCAGTTCTTCCATGGCCTGCATACTCACCAGACATCACCCATTGAGCATGTTTGGGATGCTCTGGATCGACTTGTATGACAGCGTGTTCCAGCTCGCTCCAATATCCAGAAACTTTGCACAGCCATTGATGAGGAGTGGGGACAACATTCCACAGGCCTGATCAACTATGTAAAGGAGATGTGTTGCGCTGCATGAGGCAAATGGTGGTCACACCAGATACTGACTGGTTTTCTGATCCACGCCCCTACTTTTCTTCAAGGTGTCTGTGACCAACAGATGCATATCTGTATTCCCAGTCATGTGAAATCCATAGATTAGGGCCTAATTCATGTATTACAATTGACTCATTTCCTTCTATGAACTGTAACTTAACATTTTTGAAATTGTTGCATGTTATATTTTTGTTATGTAACTACACAAAGACTCCATGGGTTCTGAGGAAGACCGACTCAAAAGTACTGCTACCATTGATGTGTTGGCTTGTTAAGGGCAGCCAGAGGCAACATCCTGTTCAATTTGAATATAGAGTTTGTATATCATTTAATATACAATTTGATAGTCTGTACACACCCTTGAAAATAGCAGAGTAAAATTCAGTTGGAGGTGTCGGAGGCAGGGGGAGATCTGTGTAGTTAGCCGATGTATCAGAGCCCCAACGTTGCTTCTCTTTGTGTTAGCATCTTTGGGAGTGATCTTGTGTAAATGATGTTACGGTATGGCGCAGCTCCATATCAATAAATCAGCACAATTACAGTGTGTGTGCCAAGCAGCAGGCAGGCAGGGCTGGAGCCTGGCAGCATCAGGCTGGGAGCCAGTGGTGCTGCTGGGCAAACCTGGGATACTGGCTCCCTGAAACCTGACAACCTGCTAACACAGATACACACTACAGTACAGCGTGGAGAGAGAGGTACAGTAGAGAGAGGAAGACAACACAGGTACCTACAGTACAGAGTGGAGAGAGGGGTACAGTAGAGAGAGGAAGACAACACAGGTACCTACAGTACAGAGTGGAGAGAGGGGTACAGTAGAGAGAGGAAGACAACACAGGTACCTACAGTACAGAGTGGAGAGAGGGGTACAGTAGAGAGAGGAAGACAACACAGGTACCTACAGTACAGAGTGGAGAGAGAGGTACAGTAGAGAGAGGAAGACAACACAGGTACCTACAGTACAGAGTGGAGAGAAGGGTACAGTAGAGAGAGGAAGACAACACAGGTACCTACAGTACAGAGTGGAGAGAGAGGTACAGTAGCGAGAGGAAGACAACACAGGTACCTACAGTACAGAGTGGAGAGAGGGGTACAGTAGAGAGAGGAAGACAACACAGGTACCTACAGTACAGAGTGGAGAGAGGGGTACAGTAGAGAGAGGAAGACAACACAGGTACCTACAGTACAGAGTGGAGAGAGGGGTACAGTAGAGAGAGGAAGACAACACAGGTACCTACAGTACAGAGTGGAGAGAGGGGTACAGTAGAGAGAGGAAGACAACACAGGTACAGTACAGTGTCGTGTCTTTGGCTATGCCGGATTAAGTGATATGACATGCTATTCTATAAAATAATTTCTACGTAATTAATATTACATGATTGAGCTAATCACGTAAATGTAATTAACTAGAGAGTCGGGGCACCACGAAATACTATTTATAGAGCTGTTATCTTCCGAATAAACTCTTAAAGACCTAGTAATATTTTACATCAATAGCAGTCAATATTAATCGTCACCTTAATTCAGTCTCATCTGAATGTTGTATATTCTTGGTTATCTTCATGAACCCTGGCTAACAAGTTGAATCAGCAATACAAAATTGGGTTTAATTATTTATTTACTAAATACCTAACTAATCACACAGAATTACACATACACATAATTAATCATAACTTGATTACAAAGTACGTCATAAAGGAAAACGTCCCTAGCGGGCGGAACAGATGTGACAGATTGTTACACAAAAGAAAAGGGTCTGGGTTTGAGTGAAAGAGCGAGAAGACTGAGGAACAAAGGGCGAAGCTGTGCTATCGTAAATACAGTATCTTATGCATTCTAAATTACCGCCCATTTGGAAAAGGAAAATGCAATAATATTTACTCTGAGCTGCGCTTCGGTAGGTTGGTGATAGATGGAAGGCCGTGTTGCCCAACCGAGTCCTTTGTCCTTTGAAGAATGTCTCTGCTGGTAAATTGGCTACGTTGTAGTAACGTCGTTGTGTGGTAGACGGGATACTCTGTCTGTTCCTTCCTAACCTGCGTTTGCAGCTGCTGTTGCTAACTCAACAGCTAGGAGGTATCACTTCTGTAGTGAATATGAGTTCAAAGTTCATACCATTTGCAACCAAAACTCACGCTGATGTTGGCTTCGTTCTGTAGTTATTATCTGAACCATTCTGACATCGGACCGTCGTCCTCACATCCTCGGAACAGGAGGTTATATTGTCGTCAAGGCTTTATATAGGAAGGGAGAGGAGGGTGTGTTTGAAAAGTTTTATAGCCCATGTCCCTTCACAGGGGCGGGCCACTGATTGAGTATAGCCCTAACCTTATGAAAACCCAAATCTCACATTTTAGAAGCTAAAATCCCATTTCATCTCATCACGAATAATTTCATATTCAAACATTTAAATTGAACAACAATTCCATGTGAATCCGATAACTCTGTGTAGACTTTACACTGTAGAGTTTATGTCATCTTATCATTGATGAGAATGTCTCAGATGACAACCGAACTGACATCATATTCATTAAGTACCACTGCATATGTTCAATTGGTCGGGTTACCAGAATATAGTTAATTTCCCCCCACCTGCTGATGTTCCCAGAACCTCTTTGTTAACCAAGGGGTTTACAAATGAAACATCAGTAGGGTAGAGAGAGAGGAAAAGGGGGGGGGAAGAGGTATTTATGACTGTCATAAACCTACCCCAGGCCAACGTCATGACAACAGCGTGGAGAGAGAGGTACAGTAGAGAGAGGAAGACAACACAGGTACCTACAGTACAGCATGGAGAGAGAGGTATAGTAGAGAGAGGAAGACAACACAGGTACCTACAGTACAGCATGGAGATAGAGGTATAGTAGAGAGAGGAAGACAACACAGGTACCTACAGTACAGCGTGGAGAGAGAGGTATAGTAGAGAGAGGAAGACAACACAGGTACCTACAGTACAGAGTGGAGAGAAAGGTACAGTAGAGAGAGGAAGACAACACAGGTACCTACAGTACAGCGTGGAGAGAGAGAGGACGAGAGGGAAAGAAATAGGAATATAACAAGTATGGAGTAAATGGACAGGAAGGGAGGAAAAAATAGGAAAACAAGAGAGTGGTAAAGAGGTGGGGAGAGAGAGTAGAAGGAATGAGCCTTCCTCCTCTACCCACAGTCACCAGAGACCTGATTAAAAGAGCAGGTCTATCGATCTGTGGGCTGGCAGGGCAGGATGGATGTGCTGGGAGGATTGCTGGGGCACCAGTGGACAGGCTCTGTGCTCGCAGCTCCCACACCGTGGCTGGGCCTGGCAGCATGGCAGTCACTCAGGGTGGGCCCAACACTCAGGTGGTGGGAGGTCACTCCCAGGACTCGTGATGGAGTGCTTGTGCCCTTGGACTACTTCCTCCTCTTCCCCCCCCTGCTCTCCCAAACACACACACAGATACACACACCCCCACCCCACTGGCTGTGTAGCCGCTGGAGCGTGGTGGTGGAGGTTGTCTGCAGATGGCTGCTTATTGGGCTCCAGGGCCCGGAGGGGCCACCAGGGAGAGAAGGCAGAGAGAAGGGCAAGCACCGCCCGCCTCTGTCGCGTTTCACTGGGCTCATCTTGTCTCCTGCACGCCTGCCTGCCTGCCTGCGATGAATACTGCTATAGCTGCATGCAGAAAGACAGACAGCCTCTCCCCTAACACACAGGGAGAAGAAAGAGAGGGAGGAGACTAGAGCAAGCCAAATGCCATCGCAATCTAACACTGAATTGAAATGAGCGAGGGGAGTTTAATATTTGAAAGAGTGTGGGCTTTCAAAGAGAATGCCCTGCTGCTTTGTATTGATACCTGGCTAATTGAGAGCTTTTGTATTTCCACTCAGTTGTTGAGCTCAAGGTGTTTCTTCATTTTCCCCTCCATGTTTCTTTTTCAAACTTCTCTCTTTTGAGTCACTCGGCACATAAAAGGGATCCATCATAAATGATTCAGAGAGAGAGAGAGGTTCATGCTGGATCTTCTTTGAACACTCCTACTGCAGAGTAAACAGGTCTGACTGTTTGAAGTAATTGTGAGATACAGAAAACAACAAAGAATAAGTCAGGGAATGAAATGTATTAAAAACATAGTACATAGATGGTATGTACTGGCCGAGAGGGAGGGAGAGGAGGAGAAAAAAACAGCCTGCAAACATATACAGTCAAACATGCACACGTACACACTTTGACAATAACAAAAGGCTGTGTTCAAAAGAACATTGCAGTGCCCGAGTGCCAAGCTGGTGGCTAATTGATTAATGTGACAGAGCTAATAAAACGTAGCGAAGTGAGGGATGGAAGGATGACAGGCCTCGTGTTGTCCCTCAGCCTCTTTCCAGCCACGGGACACGGTGGGGGGCACACACCCCTCACCTCCCCGCTCACCCCCCAGTGTCTGCTTGGGCTATATGCTGTGGAAGCCAGATCACTCAGGCAGTACAGTGCTGCTGTTTGCATGCTAATGTTTATTCTGTTCTACCTCTGTGGCTCTGCCCAAGGCTTGGTTTTCATTAAACTCTTGCTGACTTGGGATCTCTTTTAAAGGGATAGAGAGTGATCGACTCTTCGTCACCACTGACACAATGTTACAACTGGCTGAGCTCTCATGGGGATTGGATTTGAAGTATACTATATTACAATAATAAAGTGTCCTAACAGATTTATGAATGTCTTGAAATTGTCTATCAATTCTATAAGGGATTGAAAATGATAGAGAAAAATACATACTGTAAAGAAAGACCTACTGTAAAGAAAAATACATACGGTAAAGAAAAATACATACGGTAAAGAAAAATACATACGGTAAAGAAAAATACATACGGTAAAGAAAAATACATACTGTAAAGAAAAATACATACGGTAAAGAAAAATACATACTGTAAAGAAAAATACATACGGTAAAGAAAAATACATACGGTAAAGAAAAATACATACGGTAAAGAAAGACATACTGTAAAGAAAAATACATACTATAAAGAAAGACATACTGTAAAGAAAAATACATACGGTAAAGAAAAATACATACGGTAAAGAAAAATACATACGGTAAAGAAAAATACATACTGTAAAGAAAAATACATACGGTAAAGAAAAATACATACGGTAAAGAAAAATACATACTGTAAAGAAAAATACATACGGTAAAGAAAAATACATACGGTAAAGAAAAATACATACGGTAAAGAAAAATACATACGTATCATTTCAGTTGTCGTGGTTATTTCGTTCACACTTACTTTGTCACAACTATAATTTGCATGAGATATGTTACGGGTCTCATTATCATCCCCCCCTAGACTGTCGGGCCAAAAGGGATTCGTAACAAAAGACATACTGTAAAGAAAGACATACTGTAAAGAAAAATACATACTATAAAGAAAGACATACTGTAAAGAAAAATACATAATATAAAGAAAGACATACTGTAAAGTAAAATACATACCATAAAGAAATACATACTGTAAAGAAAAATACATACTATAAAGAAAGACATACTGTAAAGTAAAATACATACTATAAAGAAATACATACTGTAAAGAAAAATACATACTGTAAAGAAAGACATACTGTAAAGTAAAATACATACTATAAAGAAAGACATACTGTAAAGAAAAATACATACGGTAAAGAAAGACATACTGTAAAGAAAAATACATACTGTAAAGAAAGACATACTGTAAAGAAAAATACATACCATAAAGAAAGACATACCGTAAAGAAAAATACATACGGTAAAGAAAGACATACTGTAAAGAAAAATACATACTATAAAGAAAGACATACTGTAAAGAAAAATACATACTGTAAAGAAAGACATACTGTAAAGAAAAATGCATACGGTAAAGAAAGACATACTGTAAAGAAAAATACATACTGTAAAGAAAGACATACTGTAAAGAAAAATACATACTATAAAGAAAGACATACTGTAAAGAAAAATACATACTGTAAAGAAAAATACATACTGTAAAGAAAGACATACTGTAAAGAAAAATCCATACTGTAAAGAAAGACATACTGTAAAGAAAAATACATACTGTAAAGAAAGACACACTGTAAAGTAAAATACATACTGTAAAGAAAGACATACTGTAAAGAAAAATACATACTGTAAAGAAAGACATACTGTAAAGAAAAATACATACGGTAAAGAAAGACATACTGTATACATACTATAAAGAAAGACATACTGTAAAGAAAATACATACTATAAAGAAATACATACTGTAAAGAAAAATACATACTATAAAGAAAGACATACTGTAAAGTAAAATACATACTATAAAGAAAGACATACTGTAAAGAAAAATACATACTGTAAAGAAAGACATACTGTAAAGTAAAATACATACTATAAAGAAAGACATACTGTAAAGAAAAATACATACGGTAAAGAAAGACATACTGTAAAGAAAAATACATACTGTAAAGAAAGACATACTGTAAAGAAAAATACATACCATAAAGAAAGACATACTGTAAAGAAAAATACATACGGTAAAGAAAGACATACTGTAAAGAAAAATACATACTGTAAAGAAAGACATACTGTAAAGTAAAATACATACGGTAAAGAAAGACATACTGTAAAGTAAAATACATACTATAAAGAAAGACATACTGTAAAGAAAAATACATACGGTAAAGAAAGACACACTGTAAAGAAAAATACATACTATAAAGAAAGACATACTGTAAAGTAAAATACATACTATAAAGAAAGACATACTGTAAAGTAAAATACATACTGTAAAGAAAGACATACTGTAAAGAAAAATACATACTATAAAGAAAGACATACTGTAAAGTAAAATACATACTATAAAGAAAGACATACTGTAAAGAAAAAAACATACTGTAAAGAAAGACATACTGTAAAGAAAAATACATACTGTAAAGAAAGACATACTGTAAAGAAAAATACATACTATAAAGAAAGACATACTGTAAAGTAAAATACATACTATAAAGAAAGACATACTGTAAAGCAAAAAACATACTGTAAAGAAAGACATACTGTAAAGAAAAATACATACTGTAAAGAAAGACATACTGTAAAGTAAAATACATACGGTAAAGAAAGACATACTGTAAAGAAAAATACATACTGTAAAGAAAGACATACTGTAAAGAAAAATGCATACGGTAAAGAAAGACATACTGTAAAGAAAAATACATACTGTAAAGAAAGACATACTGTAAAGAAAAATACATACTATAAAGAAAGACATACTGTAAAGAAAAATACATACTGTAAAGAAAAATACATACGGTAAAGAAAGACATACTGTAAAGAAAAATACATACTGTAAAGAAAGACATACTGTAAAGAAAAATACATACTGTAAAGAAAGACACACTGTAAAGTAAAATACATACTGTAAAGAAATACATACTGTAAAGAAAAATACATACTGTAAAGAAAGACATACTGTAAAGAAAAATACATACTGTAAAGAAAGACATACTGTAAAGAAAAATACATACTGTAAAGAAAAATACATACTATAAAGAAAAACACACTGTAAAGTAAAATACATACTGTAAAGAAAGACATACTGTAAAGAAAAATACATACTGTAAAGAAAAATACATACTATAAAGAAAAATACATACTATAAAGAAAGACATACTGTAAAGTAAAATACATACTGTAAAGTAAAATACATACTGTAAAGAAAAATACATACTGTAAAGAAAAATACATACTATAAAGAAAGACACACTGTAAAGTAAAATACATACTGTAAAGAAAGACATACTGTAAAGAAAATACATACTATAAAGAAAAATACATACTGTAAAGAAAAATACATACTGTAAAGAAAAATACATACTGTAATTCTATTATCTTGTTTTTGATGTTTTCTTCATCGTCCATTCCCAGAGGTTAATTGTTTCCATTTCCATATTTCTCCTTTCTGCATATGTGAGAATTCAAGTGGGTGTGTGTGTGTCTGTCTGTGTGTGGGTGTGTGCGTGTGTGCGTATGCATGTGCCTCTGTGCCCGAATGTGTCTGTGTGTTTGCAGTTTTTATCTGTAATGGACAGAGGATCTGGGCTGCAAACTTTTTGAGGAGCAAAAGGGATCAATATTGAATTATCATGTTCCAGCACTCATAACTCGCTCTTCTCAACAATTGGGAGAGACAAGGTCATGGGAGAATAAATAGCAGGCAGACTAGCTAATGATCTATCATTCTGGACAAGCGCAGGCACCCAGGAGCTGGGCGGCTGACAAGATCATTAATAAAAGCTGCTGGGAGCGTGATCGATCGCTCTGATGGATGATCACAGCCACAAATACTATAAAACATCTGGCTGTCCCGTCATCCCCAGCCCCAACCCCAGCCCCAAGGTGAGCTAGCCTGGTCAGAGATGCTCCTCTCCTCTCAGTATCCTCTTCAGTCCAATCAAAACTCCTCACAAACAGGCGTCTCTATCAGACCAACCTGCTGGGCAGATGGCTGTGGTGTGGAATCCCTTTAGTGTGTGAAAGAAACGGTCATTTTGTTTCTCTCTCTAGTGGTTAAGCTAGACTGCTGTGTGGCTGTGTCTCTGAGTGTGCTGCTGTGTAGCAGAGAGGCCCACTGTGAGGATCATTGTCGGCTGATGAATAGATACAGGACAAATCTGATGGTAAATCTGGGAGTCAGCAGGTGCTGGAGTAACGCCGCACACACTGACTGGAGAAATGGGAGGGAGCTATTCATTATTGACCCGTTTGCACTGACACTAAACTCTGGGTTGGTAACATCTATCTCCCACGAGTCTCTCTCTCTCTCTACTTCTCTCACACCCGTTCCTCCCTTACTCAGCAGTTAATCTAGATTCACAATCTGTATTTGAGGGAGGGAGAATGAGTACAGGGGATGTAGTTAGCAGCTCCTTGCATGGGTGCGTGTATCAATATCTGTACATTGATCTGGCCTCTCGTCCTCATCCATCCAGATAGGGATTGATTTTCTGTGCAGCTATCTGACTGATGAATCCTGCTCTCAGAGCATGATGCACGGTCTTGTTCTGTTCCTCAGACATACAGCCAGTAAGGCCAGGGGCAGGACAGTCTCTTCAGTAAGGTGATCAGGCAGGCCTGGGGTAAGGGATACATGGAGGATTGGTGCATGTGATTGAGTAGTATTATCTTCCAGAGAAAATTGCAAGGATATTATGTGGGTCTCACAATAGTGCAGATTGGCTGTGTGACTGTCCATGGTTATGAGTCATGGGCTGTGCCTCTTAATGTCTAATGTCATGCCTGTTCTCTCCACTAAGACGGAGCTGAGTGTCTGTGCCGAGCCGGGTGGGTTGTCGTTTAGTCCTGATCATAAATCAGAGGGGGCATTGAGATCGCCACACGGGTGCTCTATGTGTAATTACAAAGCTGACATTTAAACAGGACCAGCCATATTTCAACCCTCTCCAGCCTAGCACCAGACCCAAAGTGTACCACGGACCACGTCAACGTTTTTTTTATTTTTCAATAAGAGGAGGAAAATCAATAAGAGGTAAAATGCATTCTAATGCCTCGTTAATGGGTCTGGGTATTAATTATTCAGCGGCGCCCATTTTATCTGCTCATTAAAGTGGCAGCTGGGAGGAGAAATATGCAGCATTGTGCTGCAATGGCCAGGGTCATTACCACAATCTCCTCCACAATGCAGGAGGAGCACACGCACACATGCAGGCAGGCAGGCAGACAGACAGACAGACAGACAGACAGGCAGGCAGGCAGGCAGGCAGGCAGGCAGGCAGACAGACAGACAGACAGACAGACAGGCAGGCAGACAGACAGACAGACAGACAGACAGACAGACAGACAGACAGACAGACAGACAGGCAGGCAGGCAGGCAGGCAGGCAGGCAGGCAGGCAGGCAGGCAGGCAGGCAGGCAGTAGGACAGACAGACAGACAGTACCAGAGCACTGATGGAACAAAGGTTTTGGTCAATCTCATCTCTTGGGTTTTGGCACTGTTCGTGTGTATGTGCATTCCTGTATCTGTCTGGAAGAGTTTGTGTATTGGTTTTTGTACGTACGTGTTATATATAATAGATCAATCTTTGATATACAGATGCATATCTCTACATAGCACTGTCTCCACAACCCCATCCATCTAGCCCAGGACATCTTTAATGCAGAGGAATGGCAGTGTTGGAGGGGAAATTAAAATTCCTCTTTGGCCCACTGTCGACCTGCGTAAGCAGCGTGATGTGTCAGTAAGGCTGCGTGACAGGATTTCTAATGACACTGCAGCCGTCCTGGGCACAAATTGCTTTGACTTGATTTATTTCTCCTTCTCATACCACCACCATCCCCCTTCACCACACTGCCATTCAAGCACAAAGCCAAGCAACACAGACATGTACACACACACTCACACATGCTGAAATCTCCTCTCCAGTACTATGCCAGTGGCAGAGAACATCTGTCTTTCGGTCCCCCTGCCAAACAGCGTTAGAGTCAGGGTAGGTCGCTCACTCGAGTGGGCTGTCTGGGAAGGCCTCTGGGCAGAGCTGGCTGTGGTGGGGCGTCCAAGCGGAAACTTGTCTTGTGGTCCATCCTGCCTGCCCCTCTCCCTTTGTGTGTTTGGGCATGGGGATGGTGGACATGGACAGGCATGGGGATGAACTGGAGTGGACCCGGATCAGGGGGCACTAGGGCCTTAAAAACATCCAAGGTCTCCCAGGCTATTCTGGTTTTGGTTCTGTCAGAGTGTATGTATGTTTGTGCTTCTCTCGGGCAATGCTGCAACCGCCCTGAAAAGGACGCTGCCGTGTGCTCAGTCACTGTTTGACCAGTTTTAATCTCTGCATTTAGACTGTTTAAATTGTTTCAGTTCAGTTAAATTCCTATTTATCTAACCAAAGTGGAATCCTATCAGAGCAAGCAGCCAGGCGTCTGTCAGTCAGGCTGCAGATAGCTCGCTCATGCAGGAGCAGCGACAGATAAGGAGGGAGAAAATGCTATTTAATCAAAAGGGGGAGGAGAGGGAGGAAGAGGGAGGCTGAGCGCTGGGGAGGCAGGTGTGCTTTAAGGACATTTTAGTTCCACTTTCAGGGTCTCTCTCTATCTCCATTTCTCTTTCCCTCCCACTCTCCTTCTCTCCCTCCATCTCTCCTTGCCCTTTACCTCTGTACAGGCAGAAGTGGGTGAGGTATTTATCATCTTTATTCCTGGAAGTTTGAGGGCCCTGCGTGGACCTGATAAATGGGGCAGGCAGTGATGTGCAGCCACCTCGGGGGTGGGGGGGGGGGGAAACGAGACAGCTATTTAGTGGCTGAACAAGACACATCACTTTTCTTTTATTGTCTTCAAACCGCATGGAGGAGGATAAAACAGAGCCGAGGCAATCTGAGGGGGGGATCAACAGGAGTACTATCTTTTCCCAGAAAGGAAACCACAAATAGGCCCAGGATGGGCCAATATCCATATATACTGGAAAATTGCCTTGGGTATCACCATGTTGACAAATCTTTTTCTATTTGACAATGATTACTCTGTTATAGCACACATAAAGCATTTAGACAGCCTCCCTACCAAAGAGACCACTATCTCTGGGAGCAGAAGGGCCGCAGGAGGTGGCAGGAAGTGTTTTCAGGCCCAGGGCAAGGGCACTCATAGTCAGGGCCCATCCGTGTGTGTGTGCGCGTTTCTGTCTCTGTGTGTTTCTGTCTGCGTGTTAAGGTTATTATAGTAAACGAAAACTGAAACAAAAACTAATCATGACAATTTAGTCAACTGAAATGAAATGAATGAACAAACCCATTTGAAAAACTATACTGAAACTATGAACGTTGGCTCCAAAACTAACTAAAATAAAAACCATCATGAATTATGTTTAGTTTACATTTTTGGGGGGGAGCAAAAATCAAATGGGGTATTTCAATGGGGTTTTCAATGGGGTTTTCAATGGGGTTTTCAAGCTTCTGAATCTGGCGGGTCACATTGAGATTGACTTAATATATAGATAGACTCTGCGAGATGACGATGCCACGAGCTGCCCTGTAGATATTGTGCGCGTTTCAGTGGTAAGACTAAAGCAACCAATGTGGTTTTCCAACAGCAAGACTCAGATCAACATGGCAGTGTTGCCATTGTTTATGTAATGTTGAAATAAACATGTATCTAACCCCCGTATTACACACTCACAAACGGAAGTCATAATATAATATCATGTGTGTACACATTGTAAAATGAATTAGTGATAGAGTACATGTAAACAGGGGTGAAAGTAAGGCGGTATGGTACGGTACGGCGTCCCGGAAAAATAAATAGTGGGGGTACGCTGCATCTGTAAAACATGAGTCTATCATAATAATTCAAACAAAATGTCATGAAAACTATAGCCTATTACACCACTTATTTATCATTACCACATGTCAGAGGCATGAAAAATGTGGGAATGGACTTGAACAGGTGGTATAGCCTACGCTCCAAAATGAGATGTGGTTCCGCGAGAACACTTTTTCCAAGGCAGAGATGCGTGGCGACACCGAGACAGCAGTGGACGCACACATTATGGCCTAATGACAATAGCCAAATGTCATTGCACTTGTATGTCTCTTTCCATTCACCACAGTTTGGAGGCTGGAAATGTGTTGCGAGTGGATGAATGTTCATGGGTAGCCTAGTAAATGAGCCCTTTGAGGTATGAATGTTAGAGAATCAGATGAAAACATTATGACTGGATGTGTTTATGCCACAATAAAAGGTAATACATTTGAAAAGTTAAATTATAAATCTTTAGGACTAGGCCCTTGGAGATCCTATTGAATTAATAGGGATTCTTTTTGTAATTCTATGATTAGGCCCATAAAAAATACATATATGAGTTCCCTTAAATTAATTCTACTTTCACCCCTCCACATAAATCTCGACAAACTGCACACATAAACAGTTGTGTAAAGTACTTAAGTAAAAATACTTTCAAGTACTACTTAAGTAGTGTTTTGGGGTATCTGTATTTTACTTTACTATTTATGTTTTTGACTACTTTTACTTCGCTACATTCCTAAAGAAAATGGTGTACTTTTTACTCCATACATTTTCCCTGACACCCAAAAGTACTCGTTACATTTTGAATACTTAGCAGAACAGAAAATGGTCCAAATCACACATTTTCAAGAGAACATCCCTGATCATCCCTATTGCCACTGATCTGGCGGGCTCACTGAACAAAAGAAGATTGTGCCATCTGGTTTGCTTAATATAAGGAATTGTAAATTATTAATACTTTTACTTTTGATACTTAAGTATATATTTTGGGGTACTTTTTCCACCACTGCACATAAATCACAACAAAGTTCCTGTTTCTGTCATGTCTTTGGCCACGTTCACGTAGGTCAAAAACACCCTAATGATTGGTTGATAATAGAGCCTCCAACAATGCAGGAAATGGCTGCAGGATGAATGCGTGTTCAAAACAACTGATGTAGATAATAGTAAAAATAAAGAAAAACCCCTGAATGAGTAGGTGTGTCCAAACTTTTGACTGGTATTGTAGATATTCTAAACAAAGTGTTTTAATAACTTTCAAATGTAGTAACAGGTCCATATAAAATAAACAACCCTTTTCATGACACCAAAGAAGCAGTGTTATGCCAATATAACAATGTGCACCGTTCATCTTTCATTTTCATTCCCAGCCGATACAGATACTGTACTGTGCCTATCTGCATTTCTTCTGGTGGTAATGGGGCTACCTTGGCAAACCAACTTGGTCTCAAAACATTTCGTATTATTCTGTACATAAATCCTAGATACCCCATTTAGAATGGTGTTACGTTTCGTATGGTAAGTATTAATTTGTGGATGTCCAACATCCATTTCGTATAATATGTTACTAATTACAAAGCAAATGATATGTTATGAATTGCAATTTGAACAATATGTTACGATTTTGCAAAATGTATGATATGTTACGAATTCCAATTTGTTGTTCTTAATGCTAGCTAGGTAGCTAACATTAGCTAGGCTAGAGGTTAGGGTTAATATTAGGAGTTAGGTTAAAGTTAATGCTAGGGGAAGGGGAAGGCTTAGCTAAAATGGTTCATGTTAGGGTTAGGGGAGGGGTTAGCTAACATGCTAAGTAGTTGCAAAGTAGCTAATTATCTAAAATGCTTAAGTTGTCCGTGATGAGATTGTAACATGCAACCTTTGGGTTGCTAAACGTTTGCTTTATATGCCCACCCATCCTGACAAACCAACCTCCTTTAGTTTTTGCCTAAAATTAAATAAACATAACATATAATTTGAGTGTCCCGGATTTACGTTTACTATGTTATGTCTAGTCTATGAGACCAGGCTGGCCAAACATGTCAGAGTGGTCATACCTACATGTGTAGAGTCCCATATACAACAGCAGTTCCCTGATCCAGAATACACAGGGTTTCTCCCTCCCTGTATTGACTGATACCATTCAATAATAAAAGTTGTGTCTGGTAAAATTTTAATGCCGAGTGAGAGCTCTCTCTCCATTCAGAGACATCAGTATCAAGCCTGTCTGTCAGTCTGGACTTCATCTTGCAAGTTTGTCTGTGCTGGCTCTATACATGTTTCTGTGAACACATAGTCACTGTTCTATTACCATTGGCAGTTAGGATAGGTACAGTAATATCTGACACACAAACAGGTACTATATTGAAGTTTGAACAGGTCAGAGTAAACCTACCTAATTCTGTTCTCACCATCAACAATTGTTGGTAAGCAGGCAATAGGCGAGGCTGGAGGGGAGGTCCAATCAGCTCTTGGCCCCTCAAAAATGTCTGTCGGTCGGTCAGCTCCTGGCCCGTCAAAGATGTCTGTCTGTCTGTCTGTCTGTCTGTCTGTCTGTCTGTCTGTCTGTCTGTCTGTCTGTCTGTCTGTCTGTCTGTCTGTCTGTCTGTCTGTCTGTCTGTCTGTCTGTCTGTCTGTCTGTCTGTCTGTCTGTCTGTGGGTCTCTGTCTCTCTCTCTCACACATACAGACACACAGAGACAGAGAGAGAGAGAGAGAGAGAGAGAGATTACTGATTACATTATCAATGGTGGTTATGATTAGCCTGATGGAACCAACCCGATCGCTGCGTTCACCTTTTTATTTGACTTCAGATATCATAAAATGAGTAGTGAAATAGAATGGTGAAAACAGCAATCAGACTGGTTCTAGCAGGCTAAGATATGCCCTGGACATTATATGCAACTAAGAAGTAGAAAATAAGCAACAAATAAAGTCAAGTTCCATAGTTTATGTTTCACAATTGGGTTATCAAATCTATCAAAGAGGGTTACCTTCTGTATTTGTACAAATGATGAGCCTGTGAAAGCTGTTGCCGCTGACAGGTGAAGGTCGCTGGCCGGATACTTGCCAACATGTGGCTGACTGTTCTATTCATAGGAATGCTCACAGCAAGGGCCTGTCTGGATGATGCTGAACAGGGCCCTCTTGCAGGCCTTCTCTATAATGCATGTTCGGCTTCAAACTGGTCATATCTCAAAGCAACTTGAAAAGGCAATCTTTTATTTTGTCATTTTTATACCCCTTTATCTCCCCAATTTTTGTTAAATCCAATTGGTAGTTACAGTCTTGTCCCATCGCTGCAACTCCCATTCAGACTCGGGAGAAGCGAACGTTGAGAGCCATGCGTCCTCCGAAACATGACCCTGCCAAGACGCACTGCTTTTTGACACACTGCCCGCTTAACTCAGAAGCCAGCCGAACCAATGTGTCAGAGGAAACACCTTCCAACTGGCGACCGTGTGCATGTGCCCAGCCCGCCACAGTAGTAGCTAGAGCGCGATGAGACAAGGACATCCTGGCCAGCCAACCCGGACGACACTTGGCCAATTATACGCCGCCTCGGGTCTCCCGGTCGCAAAACAGCCCGGGATCGAACCCGGCTCTGTAGCGCCTCTCGGGAGGACCTGCAGCAGGCAATCTTAGGAGGTGGTGTTGACTGGGAGGGCCTGTAACAGGGCGATATAATAGGCAGCCAAGTGGTAAATTGCATTTTGTTCTAAAGAAAAGACAAAGCTTTTTGCTAATGCACTTCACAACCAATATGACTCTACTAGTTGTATCTGCTTGGCTGGGGAATTAGCCTACTATTTTATGAACCAAAAAAAAAAAAAAAAAAAATTCACATAACACCTGTCATTGTTGATGAAGTCATCTGTGTAATCAGGGCATTAACTCGGGTCACTATCAGAGGCCTCATAATTGCGTGTCCTTTTAATAGAAGTCGAGGGAGACTTTCATCGGAGTTAAGGGTACTTGTGTCGCATGACAAACTTTTATTTTGAGGTCTTGCCTGACAAGCAGTGAAAATAGCTAGTGAACAGTAAATGAAAGGAGTTTAAGGTCGCTAAACCACTGCAATCACATTTCTGGACATGTTATGATGCCCACCTTTGCTCCCTCTGGTAGGTCCCGGCATCTGTTCATGACCAGAAGATCGGTCTGGCACCCAACTGTGCACTTTGTCTGACAGAAAAACAGGGTTGACGATTGTCATCATCCCTCAATTATAAACATAGCTCGAGAAATAACGTAACCTTGTTTGGAAGCTAATTCTATGCTTTACAGATGTAGACGGACTTGTTCCAGACTGGATTAGATTCAGTCCGCTGATGCCGTTACACTATGCACCAAAAGGTTTTACTACTAATTATTTGCCTTCTTTTGAAATGTTATCGTGTTTCCAAGCCAAATCCGGTGTGTATTGAGGTAGGCTAACAGTCAGCTAGCTAGCGATGTTAGTGATAATGATTATCAATATACATAACCAGCAGTCTATGGTCTAGCTACTGGTAGATTCACCACCACTGGGGACCGAAATCCAACCACCTATTCCACATGATAGGTTCCTTCGGCAGGGAATGCCATAGTTGTTGGCTGTGCATCCTGCTGGAAGTATGCATTGCATGATCAAACAAAGGTGGACAAAAAAAAAAAAAATGTAATTACATTTAAAAAAAAATCTGTGTAGGGCTTTTCAGTCTCAAACGGCCGTGATCCCTTGAAAGCGTTGGTTGGTGGCAAAGAAACAACAGAGTCCCTTTCAATTAAGGACGTGATGTGGGCAAAGGGGGCGATTTGTTGACATCACTTTAACCAAACGCAGCCTTTTAATAAAATAAAAAATGTCACCTTTATTTAACCAGGTAGGCTAGTTGAGAACAAGTTCTCATTTACAACTGCGACCTGGCCAAGATAGCGAAAGCAGTGCAACACAAACAACAACACAGAGTTACACATGGAATAAACAAACATACAGTCAATAACACAATAGAGAAAAAGTCTATATACAGTGTGTGCAAATGAGGTAAGGCAATAAATAGGCCATAGTGGTGAAATAATTACAATTTAGCAATTAAACACTGGAGTGATAGATGTGCAGAAGATGAATGTGCAAGTAGAGATACTGGGGTGCAAAGGAGCAAAAAATAAATAACAGTATGGGGGATGAGGTAGTTGGATGGGCTATTTACAGATGGGCTATGTACAGGTAAACAGGTATGAACCTTAATTTACTAATTGTGACGCACTCAGGTTCCAAACTCCATTTTAGACGAGACTGACTTTGTGACCAAAATTATCCTATTTACACTTTGTAGTCAATTTTGACAATACATTTTTCTAACTCATATCAATGCCGCATGGGCCGTTTTCAAAGGGATTAGTTGGTTGTTAGTGGCAGTCACTCTTCAAACCAAACATATCCTATGGCCTGACCTATCACCTTACGCATTACTGCCCCACAGTGGCAAAAAGTGACATCCCAAAAAACAAAAACAGGCTCCGAGCTTCCCACGCATAGGTTTCTTTCTGTCCCTAAGAGTAAAACTAAACAAATATATAAACACAACATATAAAGTGCTGGTCCCATGTTTCATGAGCTGAAATAAAAGATCCCAGAAATGTTCCATACACACAAAAAGCTTATTTCAAATTTTGTGCACAGATTTGTAGTGATGTAAAGTACTTCAGTAAAAATACTTAAAAGTACTTCTTAAGTATTTTTTGGGGGCATCTGTAATTTTTTTAACAACTTTTACTTTCCTATATTCCTAAAGAAAATGATGTACTCCATACATTTCCCTGACACCCAATTTGAATGCTTAGCAAGATAGGAAAATTGTCAAATTCACGCACTTATCATCGCTAGTGCCTCTGATCTGGCAGACTCACTAAACACAAAAACCTTGGATATCTGTACATTTTTAAAACAAGAAAATGGTGCTGTCTGCTTTGCTTAAAATAAGGAATATGAAATGATTTATACTTTTACTTTAAGTATAATTTAGCAATTATATTTACTTTTGATACTTAAGTATATTTAAAACCAAATACTTTTAGACCTTTACTCAAGTAGTATTATACTGGGTGACTTTCACTTTTACTTGAGTAACTTTCTATTAAAGGTATCTATACTTTTACTCAAGTATCACAATTGGGTAATTTTTCCACCACTGCAAATGTGTTTACATCCCTGTTAGTGAGCATTTTATTATTTGTCAAGATAATCCATCCACCTGACAGGTGTGGCATATCAAGAAGCTGATTCAACAGCATGCTCATTACACAGGTGCACCTTGTGCTGGGGACAATAGAAGGCCACTCTAAAATGTGCAGTTTTGTCACCACACAATGCCACAGATGTGGGGAAAAACTCATTATGGTTACCTGGGCCTGGCTCCAATGTGGATGGGCCTATGCCCTCCCAGGCCCACCCATCGCTGCACCCCTGCCCAATCATGTGAAATCCATAGATTCGGGCCTAATGATTTTTTCTCTCTCAAATGACTGATTTCCTTATAGGAACTGTAACTCAACAAAATCTTTGAAATGGTTGCATTGATATTTTTTGTTCAGTATAAAACAAACTACTGTAAATAACAAAAACAAAATATGTTTTTATTCAACTTAAATGCACACACCAGTAGAAAACCACTTTTTCAAGTTGACAGACGATGGTCAGAGTCTACCCATGATGTTGCTTTAAGTCAATAAGTCATCGTTTTAGTCAAAGTATGACATATTTGGGCTCGAACTGACAAATCCGAAATGCCCACTTCATGCAACTCCATGTGAATGCAGTATCCTTTCCTATGATGTGACATATACTTTATTTTCAACCTAGGATTTGTTTCAGGGCTGTCTTTTGTTTGAATGTTACCACCAACCAGCATTTTGCAAACCCGCTCCCCGGCGCCCCAAGATGAAGGGTTTTGACCACTAAAGTGTTGCTTCACTACACTCTCCACTGCTTTGATTGATGTAACGTTAGCTAGAAACCACAAGTGTCTATCCAGCTAAAGATTAAAAAGCACCTGCAAAAGAAAATTCAAGGAACTTATGGTGGTGGAAAAAGTACTTAATATAAAATTACTCAAGTAAAAGTGAAAATCATCCAGTAAAATACTACTTGAGTAAAAGTCTAAAAGTATTTGGTTTTAAATATACTTAAGTATCAAAAGTAAATGGAATTGCTCAAATGTACTTAAAATAATTTCAACTTCCTTATATTAAGCAAACCTGATGGCACAATTATTGTATTTATTTTATTTAAGGATAGCCAGGGGCACACTCCAACACTCAGACATAATTTACAAACAAAGCTTTTGTGTTTAGTGAGTCCTCCAGATCAGAGACAGGGGATGTCTAGGGATGTTCTCTTCATAAGTGTTTGAATTGGACCATTTTCCTGTCAAAATGTAACGAGTACTTTTGGGCACAGGAATGTAGTGAAGTAAAAGTAGCAAAAATATAAATAGTAAAGTACAGATACACCAAAAAACAACTTAATAAGAAGTACTTTAAAGTATTTTCACTTAAGTACTTTACACCACTGATTATAGTTACATGTCATTTGCAGCATGATCATGAACAAAGTCATTGTAGTCTATCATTTCACTTCCCCTATGAAAACCATGAGCGCATGCTGACTTGGCCTTGCTGTACAGCAGCCGAAGTTTGCACCCTTCCAATTACAATGTAAAAAAAATGCATATCAGCCATCTTTATACTTATCCATATTATCGGAGCTTCATCTTGTTCTTTCTAACTATTTATATGGCGGATTTGCGGCCGCAATTTATGGAAGATGCCAAAACTTTGGAGATAACAATAGATGGCGAAGTCAAAGATAGGCCAGTGGTTTCCATCTGTGTCGGAGGAAGTTTTCCCCAAATCAATGCTTACAACAAATCTAGCTCCAGAATCAGCCATAGCCAGCTGGCTAATCTTTTGAATACAGTGTACAACAGTAACTACAGATAACATTAGCTAGCTAGATAAGGTTAGCAAGATAGCTAGCTAGCCATACTGACAGCCAGCCGTCAGTGCCCTATTTGTGATGTTCATCAACACCATGTGGAATTCTCACACCCAGTTGTTGAATATGTATAAGTAGCCTTTGTCATTCTTCGGAGGAGTGGAACCTAAACGTGCATTTCATCTAGGACAGGAAATTATGTTGAAATAGTGGCGGCAACTTCCTCTGGGTTGGGGTCCTTTAAAAATGACGTCCGGCATCTTAAGCACAGAAAATGTGTAAAATTGTGTATGAATTGGATTCTTAACATACCATACCAAAAAAAAAATATTTCTAATAAACATCTTCAAACTATTAGAATTAAAAAATATATATATATTAAGATAATAACCTTGCTTTGTATGACTGTCTAACTGTGCACGGTTGTTGATGAAAAACTGTAAAAGGTCGGGTTTATTCATGTACTGCTAAGTTCTGTCAACCATATCACAATATGAAAGTGAGATGGGTAGATGCTGTAGAATGACGTCTAGAATGAAGACCTCTCCTTCCTTTCCAGAAGAATGCCATTGAGCTGTCTAGGCTTGGTGGTGTGATAGTTGAACAAATATTGGTTAACATCGAAAACACCACATGAATGTGAATTGTCCTAGACAAGGACGTGACCCATGCACTGCTGCAGAGGAGCATGATAACAGCACGTACAGTGACACGCTACACTGCATTTTCCCTATGCGCACGCTGCATGGGATTACTTATTTCAACATGCATGTTGAGACAGAGATGTTGTGCGCTCCGGTAGGCACATATACGCTACATACGGCCACAGACATTATCAGGGCATATGTGTGTCTCTATCCCAGGCTCATATATAATGAGTCACCAATGCCCTGTGCACTGAGGGAGTGGCCCTGCATGTGTTATGTGTGATTGACACTGCGTCCCTTAGCAACCCTGTGGTTGGTGCTGGGGGGCAGTTCACTGGGCCAGCCTTAGTCAAATAACACAGACATATGCCCTTCTGCTGTCCTTGGCATATGGGCCTTCCTGTTATTTAGGACACAGACCTACCGTTTATTCACATTGTGTGAAAAACCTAGGACTATTATCAGAAAAGCTGGTATCAGGGTGATTTTGAAATGCATTTTTTGTTTTAATTTGGCACTGTAAAATGAATGGCAGAGGAACTATTCTAGCATGAATGGAAGTTTTTTTGGACAGAGTGGGAGAGAGAGGCAGATAGAACATGAGAGGGGGAGAGTAGTAGGGGTTAAAGGCGAGAGCTAGCAGCCGTGTTTGAGCATAGAGATGAGTTCGGAGCGACAGGAAAAAGACGGAAGCTACCCATGTCCCCATGTCTCCCCCACATCTCCCCCATTGCAGACGAGCATATGTGGGCTGACAACATGACATTGCCGGTGGAGTGAGAGAGTGAGGAGAGGCGAGGAGTGGAGCCTTCCTGGCCCTGACGTCCCGTGCTCTGACAGCTGATGGAGGAGATTAGGCTCACGCTCGCTGGCAACTGTCAACCCCAAAAAGCCGCTCGCTGCCCCCTCCACCTGCCCTGCAGCGAGATGGGAGGGGTGTGCACTGACCCCCAAATTGTCTTCTGTCTCCCCATTTCAGCACGCAGGCAGCCACACACTTACAGTGCCTTCAGAAAGTATTCACACCCCTTGACTTATTCCACATTTGGTGTTACGGCCTGAATTCAAAATGGATTAAATAGAGGATTTTTTCCTCCCACAATACCCCATAATTCTTGCAAATGTATTGAAAATGAAATACAGAAATCTCATTTACACAAGTATTCACATCCCGGAGTCAATACTTTGTAGAAGCACCTTTGGCAGTGATTACAGCTGTGAGTCTTTCTGGGTAAGTCTTTAAGAACTTTCCAACATTCGCCCATTATTCTTTTCCAAATTCTTCAAACTCTGTCAAATTGGTTGTTGATCATTCCTAGACAACCATTTTCAGATCTTGCCATAGATTGAGGTATATTTAAGTCAAAACTGTTACTAGGCCTCCCAGGAACATTCACTGTCTTCTTGGCAAGCAACTCGTCTAGATTTGGCCTTGTGTTTTAGGTTAATGTCCTGCTGAAAGGTGAAATCATCTTCCAGTGTCTGGTGCAAAGCACACTGAACCAGGCTTGCCTGCGCTTAGCTACATTCCGTTTCTTTTTTTCATCCTGAAAACTCCCCAGTCCTTATCGATTACACGCATACCCATAACATGATGCAGCCGCCACTATGCATGAAAATATGGAAAGGGGTGCTCAGTAATGTGTTGGATTTGCACCAAACATAACACTATGTATTCAGGACAAAAAGTGAATTGCTTTGTCAATTATTTTTTGCAGTTTTACTTTAGTGCCTTGTTGCAAACAGGATTCATGTTATGGAATATTTTTTATTCTGTACAGGCTTCCTTCTTTTCACTGTCAATTAGGTTAGTATTATGAGTAACTACAATGTTGTTGATCCATCCTCAGTTTTCTCCTATCACAGCGATTAAACTCTAACTGTTTAAGTCATCATTGGCCTCAAGGTGAAATCTTGGGGCGGTTTCCTTCCTCTCCGGCAACGGAGTTAGGAAGGACACCTGTATCTTTGTATTGGCTGGGTAAATTGATACACCATCCAAAGTGCAATTAATTACTTCACCATGCTCAAAAGGGATATTCAATGTCTGCTTTAAAAAATAAATAATGTTAACCTACTTACCAATAGGTTCCCTTCTTTGCGAGGCATTGGAAAACCTCCCTGGTCTTTGTGGTTGAATCTGTGTGAAATTCACTGCTCGACTGAGGTAGTTTACAGATAATTGTATGTGTGGGGTACAGAGATGAGGTAGTCATTCAAAAATCATGTTAAACACTATTATTGCACATGCAACTCATGTGACTTGTTAAGCAAATGTTTACTCCTGAACTTATTTAGGCTTGCCATAACAATGGGGTTGAATACTTGACTCAAGACATTTCAGCTTTAAATGTAATTAATTCGTAAACATTACAAACAAACATCATTCCACTTTGACATTATGGGGTATTGTGTGTAGGCCAGTGACCCAAAAAATCAGCATTTATTCAATTTGAAATTCTGGTTGTAACAACAAAATGTGGAAAAGGTCAAGGGGTGTGAAGGCACTGTATACAATTATAAACTGGGGGGGTTCGAGCCCTGAATTCTGATAGGCTGACAGCCGTGCTATATCAGACCATATACCATGGATATGACAACACTTTTATTTTTACTGCTCTAATTACGTTGGTAACAACTTTTATAATAGCAATAAGGCACCTCGGGGGTTTGTGGTATATGGCCAATATACTACGGCTAAGGGCTGTATCCAGGCACTCCGTATTGCTTCGGTGAGGGGCTAGGATTTGGGGCTATAGGGTAACTATGAGCACTGGGGAAAATTAACGCAACGGTTGATTCACTCACTGAGCAGTGGCCAATATTAGTTCATTCATCTCTTTCTGAGCAGGGTTCGTTCGTTCGGCTCTGCCCGAGCAGGGTTCGGTTCTTCCTTCCGAACAGGGGTCGTTAGTTGATAGCTGGTTCGGTGGTCAATGGCAGGTTGCCGGCTGTCCTTCGCTCCACACTAGCTGCGTCGGGCGTGTGGTGTGTAGTGGCGGGGGACACAAAACATACAATTAGAGGATGTACTGTCCAAAAATTTGAGTCACACTCACTCACTGGAAATATGCACTTTCCTTTAGTAGTGCTATGGAGAGCGTTTTAAGAGTTGAGCTCTTGGCAGCTTGGATCGGTTGCTGCTTGCTGGTCTGTCTCTCAATTTGCGCCAGGCCTGCTGGGTTGTAGTGTTGGATGTAGCCTCTCGCAGCTCCATTAGGTATTTCCCCTGTGTTTGCAGCTATGGGAGACACAAAACATCAAATTACAGCATGTACTGACCAACAATTGGAGTGACACTCAGACGTTTGAAACAAGCACTTTCCTTTAGTAGTGCTGTAGAGAGCGTTGTGATTGGTGTCTTTTTCCAACAGCGGACGGAGATGAGCAGCAGCAAAACGATGTGGACGTTCGAATGATACCTGACGATAAGTTCCAGTTCCTTTTAACTATAGTTCTGAGGCGTGTTTAGCAATTAGTTTGGGGAGGGAGGAGGTGATATGGAATTGGCACAAGCGGACTCAAGTCAATGTAGTTCATGTCTATCTGGGAGATCACAGCACACCATGAAAGTGAACAAATAGTTAATGCAATTCAATTTCACACGTGAGGATGTCAGAAATTAGGCGAAAGTAATCAGTGTAACACAGCTCACTTGAGTGAAAGGCTCTCATAAATAGAGATGATGGCAAAATAACAAGGCATGCTGATAATTTAAATATAAGTTGGCAGTCTCTAGGCTTGCAAGAGTCAGTGACTGATCACACACACGCACACGCACACGCACACACACACACACACACACACACACACACACACACACACACACACACACACACACACACACACACACACACACACACACACACGAGCATGGCCTTATTTCTATAATAGCATATTTGATGACCGTCATTCATATTCCATTCACCCAGCTCAATCTAACATTGATAGGTTTAGGTTACTACATGATACTCTAATTTCCCTAAATCCATCATGAGGTTGCTACAATAAGAATAAAAGTTTACAACGTAAGTGCACAGGTCAAGAGAAAAATTGTAGTAATCAAAGTAACAGACAGTAACACATTCAATACCGTCTTGCACACTTTTCCCTGCATCTAGTTGATCTAGGGTGTAATCATTAGTCAAAACAGTTGAAAACAAGAGTCCATTGTCTATTGGACAAATGCAGGTATGTTTATCCCTGTTTTGTTCCGTTTGCATCCCTTTAAGAAATGTTTTTCAACAGAAAAACAGAATGAGGCCTCCCGGGTGGCGCAGTGGTTAAGGGCGCTGTACTGCAGCGCCAGCTGTGCCATCAGAGTCCCTGGGTTCGCGCCCAGGCTCTGTCGTAACCGGCTGCGACCGGGAGGTCCGTAGGGCGACGCACAATTGGCCTAGCGTCGCCCGGGTTAGGGAGGGCTTGGTCGGTAGGGGTGTCCTTGTCTCATCGCGCACCAGCGACTCCTGTGGCGGGCTGGGCGCAGTGTGCGCTAACCAAGGTGGCCAGGTGCACGGTGTTTCCTCCGGCGCATTGGTGCGGCTGGCTTCCGGGTTGGATGCGTGCTGTGTTAAGAAGCAGTGCGGCTTGGTTGGGTTGTGTATCGGAGGACGCATGACTTTCAACCTTCGTCTCTCCCGAGCCCGTACGGGAGTTGTAGCGATGAGACAAGATAGTAGCTACTACAACAATTGTATACCACGAAATTGGGGAGAAAAAGGGGTAAAATTCAAAAAAAAAAAAAAAAAAAAAAAAAACAGAATGAATATACCCCTGATCACCGGCAAATACAGTTCACTTTCATAGCAGCCACATAGAAACAGGATGATCACTTTGCTTGTTGTATAATTCCTTCTCGAATCTACGTTCTCTCCTCTCACCTTTTCCTTTCGCTTGTGGACTGTGCACTACACAACAGCTGTCTGTGACCAGGCGAAAAAGCCTTTCCAAGTCAAACCATCATATCATAACCGCAGCCTGCATCGTTGGCAACATATTAGCTAACCTCATAGTCAACAAAGCTACTAGAACTAACATGTTAGTAAACCCACAACAATCATGCAGTACAGTGTACAGCAAGCAGTTTAGCAGTTACATCAGTGGAATGTGGACACACACACACACACACACACACACACACACACACACACACACACACACACACACACACACACACACACACACACACACACACACACACACACACACCCTCAGTCACAAACCAACTCTTCTGTCACATTGCTCTCACAACACTGTTAGCCAGCACTGAAGTTACTGTGGAAAAACTTACCTTGGATTTTCTTCTCATTTTGCCTATTTCAAAATTACTCATGAGTATGCATGGTATGGTTACTCTATAGTACTTCATTACCATATGACGGCGTCTTGACGTCTTGACTAATAACTGCAGAGAGGTATCTGATCCCAGTCAGCAACTGTATCTCACAGACAGAGGCCTTTCTATAGCAGTGGGCTTATATACAGTATATTACATATGCATTAATATGTGTGTAATCCCCATGACACGGCTGCCCTCAGACAGTCCAGGAACCCCCCTGGGGATAGATGGAGGCATGCTTTGTTGCTTATGGCTGGCTGTAGAATGGAACATCTTTCTGAAAGGCTCTTGTGTTATTCGTGTATGTTTATCCGTCCGTCCGTCCGTCCGTTGCTTGCTGTTGGGGGTTTTAAGCTGGGTTTCGGTATAGCACTTTGTGACATCTACTGATGTAAAAAGGGCTTTATAAATACATTTGATTGAATTTGATTGATTGTGTGCGCGTGTACAAGCGAGAGCTGACATTTGCCTTCCTGACAGGCGGTAGATGCGGCGGTGTTGTGTGTGTGTGTGTGTTGGTGGTGCAGTGAGGTAGATGTCCGTCCAGGGACTCGGTGTCATCGATTGAGCTGCAGGAAGAGGCCCATTATCCCTGCCCACGGTTCAAACGGGGGAGTCAAGTGTGTCATACGTGTTAGCTCTAATTGGCTCTAGCTAGTGGAGCTCCAGCTAGCTCAACCTCCCCTGTCTGTCTGCCCACCACTGTCTCTCAATAATACAGTGAGCCCTCTTCAAAACTCACAGCTTCATCCCATGTCATTGTTAATAGTTTGGCTTTACATGTGTTTAATTCCCATAGCTGTTTGACCCTCCTGATCCTGACTGATCTTATTCAGATAGGTAGTGATTCATGTCAGAATGGACTGATCTTTCCTGGGTCTGGGTGTCTCTATTCCTTTCTCACTCCGCTCTTCTCCTGTTCAGGGAGGTCATTAAAGGAGGAAGAATGGACATGTCTGGTTGGACAGGTGGCTGTAGGTTTTAACCCTCGCCAGTCTAGAAACACCCCTCTCTGTGTTCCGTCTGTGCTCCGTTTGTGTTGTGGTTGGTCTGTGTGTGTGCGCTGGGATAGAGGGGGTCTGATGGGTAGGCTACCCTCAGACCCCTTAAAGCATAGGCTTGTCTGTCTTATAAAGAGTGAGAGAGAGAGAGATGGAATACAGAGAAGGCAGGAGATGAATCAAAAAGAGGGAGCAGAACAAACAGACTTTGATCACTGCTAGAAACCATATTTTTTCCCTGCCCCACACTCACACTGGATTTGACTCTTCACAGAGCAGTATTGATTTGAAATTTGTTTATTAATTATTCCCCATAACTGGAGGCTCCTCTAGTTATCAATAATATATTTTAACTTGAAGATCTGAGACATATGATATTTTGTTATTTGATATTTTGTTATATTTTGTTATACCTTTTTAGTCTTTATTATCCTGTTATAAAATCATACAATTATTGTAGAAAAAAATCTAATGACAGACCATATTCATCTTAATGCTGATAATGATAATTATGTATAATGCGGACAGATGTTGTATTGTTTGTTCATTTCTAAAAGGGAATCTAACAAAGACATTGAAAGCACCTCGGCTAAGCTCATTCAGGGCCATAGACCTAAATGGGCTCTCATAACAAAGATAAGTATCAACGGGGAGATTTTCCTGGAAACCTTAGAATGGACTCAACTTCAACAACATGAAACTGCAGAATTCTAACACTTTATTGTTATTTTTTTAACTTTTGGGTGATGCCAATAATCTCAAACTGAATTTATTGGTGAGCTATCATATCTCTATTGCCTCCATACTCATATGGCTGAACGGGGTCAATACGGACCGATGTTCCCGACTACAGAAACTTGGTCAGGCTTTGACCCCTAGTATCATATAAACACACATAAGACATAGAAAACTTGTAGAATTGCCGGATATGAGCTTTAAAACAGCTAAATAAATCTCTGCCCCATGGAAAATGTGTAGAATTGCGGGACATTTGTTTTAAATCTGCAAGCTGTTCTCTCTGCCAACAAAAGAGGTGTGAACAGTTTGGGGTCACATGGGTTGCGTGGTGGGGGGTTTGTTACTATGCCGATAGACGACAATATCCATTCGGACCTCTGTCACCTGGGAAATGTATGTGACCGGACCTTCACAAATAGAACTGTAGGGGAGACCGAGGATGGTTGTAACACGGAATAGTTGTAACACTCTCAATATCTCCAATCAGGAACAAATTAAATCATGTGACTCACTGTGCACATGCTCAGTTTACTCCTCAACCCTCATGTGAAGAAGAAAGACCCTTTGATAAACTGCAGATTTTATTGACAAAAATCTGATTTTGAAGTAAGATAGTAATTTTTGGGGCTAAATTTGTAGCGTAGCTAAAATTGAAGCTAGCTAATGGCCACAAGGGTCAGGTTTAGTTGTAAGCCTAATGAGGTCTGGGTGTAGTGCTGGGAATACAAATGATGGGCCCACCAAACCTGAATCCCAGGACTACCATTACACTGTCACAACTGTGACTGATTGAGTGAACATGTCCAACATTCACACACTCACTCACTCACTCACTCACTCACTCACTCACTCACTCACTCACTCACTCACTCACAATTATTTGTATTATGACTTTATTATATATGCAACACAAAATGTTAAACATGGCAGTGTTGTTCTCATGTTTTCAATAAAGGCTTTCAGTATCTTGTTGCATGTCATGATTTAAGCATGATTTAAGCAGGATTTTAAACTGTTACATTTCACCCCAAGCCCTGTTCCAACTGACCCGGGAGGTGGGGTAAATTGTAACATTTCACTCCTTCTATTTGAGACAAAGTCACACCGTGTCTGTTTGATTTAGAGAGATAATGCCAATAGGACTTTGTAGCAGACAGATGGAGGTTGTTCCCATCACATTTTGAAAGTAGTAACTCTAACAATCTTGGAGAAATTGACAAAAAAATCTAAAAGTGTTCCAACCATCTCCGGTCTCCCCTACTTGAGTAATGCTGCTCTATTGTATCTGCAGTTGATTGCAAATAGGATCATTAGGCTATATGCCTACAACAGGCTGTGGAAGAATGGTCACATCATTCATCCTAAATGGGGCTTGCTGAACCTGGATATTGTATCTCATAGTTGAGGTGATACAATAAACTAAACGGGGTGATGAAGATTACCACTGATTAACGTTATCTTTCATAGCCACTGAGAAAGAGAGGGGGGAATAAGAAGATCAAGATCATGTGAAATATATGTTTTAAAGATAAGCAATAGGAGGCAGGAGATTTGTTAGGACCAGTGAAGGAACGTCTCTGAAGCCCAATGTGTCTGATGGATAGTCTACTACTGCCCTCTTCTGGTGAGTATGAACTCCTTTATTATTTACATGCCAACGACAAAGACAAACTCCCCTAATCATAACATAGAATATGAATTGGTCTCAACAAATATACAGCGATTTGAGAACGTAAAATACTTTCGAAGCCGAATAGACATGTTGAATTGAACAATTGCTAGAGATCAATCCAGAGAGCAGACACAGAACCGTAGTGTCCATTCACATAGCCTTCTTATTTCCAGCACCATCATATCCACCTAAGGCAGTATAATTATAACGAGGACACCCAGAGTGTGTTCCTAATGACACACCCCTGTACTGTCTGTCTCATTATCTCTGGGCCCGATGGGGAGAAAGGTTGCTATGCTTGCTACTGTTCTTATTGCTGCTTCAGAATGGTCAGAGTCACATGTCACCCCGGCAGAGTAAAATGACATAGAGAATGAGCCCCAAACTACCACAGGCTGCTTTTACTATTATCACCTCCATGGGCATTGAATGTAAGAGCTCTACAAGGACAGATGAGAGTAGAGGTGAGCCATACTCTTAATAGAGATCTCTAGCATGAGTAATACCACAAACCCTGCTCTCATCGTTTTTGCTTGACATTTTCTCTATAGCTTTTTGGACTTTTTCTGTTCTTCTCAAATGCTTGACTACTTCTTCCTTAATACATACAGTACCAGTCTGAAGTTTGGACACACCTACTCATTCAGGGTTTTTCTTTATTTTTTAATTTTTTTTACATTGTAGAATAATAGTGAAGACATCAAAACTATTTGTCACGTTCGTTATAAGGATCGACCCAAGGCGCAGCGTGGTATGCATACATTCTTATTTATTAAAAGAATGAACATTGAACAAACTAACAAAATGAACCGTGATTCGATACAAAGGCATGTTGACAGACAACTACACATTGACAAGCTCCCACAAACACCAAAGGGAAATGGCTACCTAAATATGATCCCCAATCAGAGACAACGATAAACAGCTGCCTCTGATTGGGTACCATATCAGGCCACCATAGACATACAAATCACCTAGACCTACAAAACCCTGACATACAAAAAACCCTAGACAATACAAAAACTAGCATACCCACCCTAGTCACACCCTGGCCTAACCAAAATATAAAGAAAACAGAGATATCTCAGGTCAGGGCGTGACACTATTAAAAATCTCATATGGAATCATGTAGTAACCAACAAAATGATAAACAAATCTAAATATATTTTATGTTTGAGATTCTTTAAAGTAGCCACCCTTTGCCTTGATGACAGCTTTGCACACTCTTGGCATTCTCTCAAGCAGCTTCATGAGGTAGTCACCTAGAATGCATTTCAATTAACAGGTGCGCCTTGTTAATTCATGGAATTTCTTTCCTTATTAATGTGTTTGAGACTATCAGTAGTGTTGTGGCAAGGTAGGGGTGGTATACAGAAGATAGCCCTATTTGGTAAAAGACCAAGTCCATATCATGGCAAGAACAGCTCAAATAAGCCAAGAGAAACGACAGTCCATCATTACTTTAAGACATGAAGGTCAGTCAATATGGAACATTTCAAAAACCATCAAGCGCGATTATGAAACTGGCTCTCATGAGGACCGCCACAGGGTTAGAGTTAACTGCACCTCAGATTGCAGCCCAAATGAATGCTTCACAGAGTTCAAGTAACAGACATATCTCAACCTCAACTGTTCAGAGATGACTATGTGAATCAGGCCTTCATGGTCCAATTGCTGCAAAGAAACCTCTACTAAAGGACACCAATAATAAGAAGAGACTTGCTTAGGCCAAGAAACACGAGCAATGGACATTAGACTGGTGGAAATCTGTCCTTTGGTCTGATGAGTCCAAATTCGAGATTTTTGGCTCCAACCGCCGTGTCTTTGTGAGACGCAGAGTAGGTGAACGGATGATCTCTGCACTTGTGGTTCCCACCGTGAAGCTTGGAGGAGGAGGTGTGATGGTGCTTTGCTGGTGACACGGTCTGTGATTTATTTAGAATTCAAGGCACACTTAACCAGCATGGCTACCACAGCATTCTGCAGCGATACACCACCCCATCTGGTTTGCGCTTAGTGGGACTATCCTTTGTTTTTCAACAGGACAATAACCCAACACGCCTCCAGGCTGTGTAAGGGCTATTTGACCAAGAAGGAGAGTGATGGAGTGCTGCATCAAAAGACCAGGCCTCCACAATCACCAGACCTCAACCCAATTGTGATGGTTTGGGATGAGTTGGACCGCAGAGTGAAGGAAAAGCAGCCAACAAGTGTGGGAAATCCTTCAAGACTGTTGGAAAAGCATTCCAGTTGAAACTGGTTGAGAGAATGCCAAGAGTGTGCAAAGCTGTCATCAAGGCAAAGGGTGGCTACTTTGAAGAATCAAAAATATATTTGTTGTTTAACCCTTTTTAAGTTACTACATGATTCCATATGTGTTATTTCATTGTTTTGATGTCTTGACTAGTATTCTACAATGTAGAAAATAGTAAAAATGAAGAAAAACCCTGAATGAGTAGGTGTGTCCAAACTTCAGACTGGTACTGTATATTTTTGAAATGATCTGTGACAAGAACAGCTTATTTTTGTATTGCTTACCAAAAAAATGGCATATTGGGGTTATACTTTGTACAATGAGAAAACAATGGAACTCAGCTAGTCTAACACAAAATGTAGAGTTGGCGTGTGATCATGGATGGCCAGAAGTGGGCAGTAGACTATTTCCCTGTGTTCAGAGGAGAATCCAACCACCTCCTCTCCACCCCCCGTGGTCTGGCTGAGGAATGGGGGGATGGAGTTTGTGTTGCGGGTGTGATGAAGGGCATGCGGGGGTGGAGGAGCAGGGAATGGGACGCTCCTGCCAGCTGCTCCCCTAACGTGACAGAGACAGGTGCTGACAATTCATCCCTCAGTCAGCCCAGGAACTTCCACAGACACACACAGAGACACATTCATGGACAGACATTCATTCATCGCACATACCAGGGTTAGCCAACAAACACACCAGCTATTTTCACTCTTGTTATAGGCCTTCTGTATCCACTGGGCACAAAAGTCAATTCAACGTCTATTCAAAGAACTAGAACGTTAGTTCAAAGAAATTGAATTTACATGTTGTGGAAACAACGTTGATTCAACCAGTGTGTGCCCAGTGAGTATATACTTCAACTTTAACACACTTAAACTGTTACATTAGTTTCAATAGTCTGTTTCACACTTTTTCTACAAATCACCTGATTACTTCCATAATAATTCCATTACCCCAAACAAGTAGATTTAAACAACTTTTAAACCACAGTGTGACTGTGGATCTTGCCTCCCAGAACCATGTTGGAAGGACAGCTTTAGTACATTGGGAAACATGGTGTAATGCAGGGCCGTGCACAGACCTTTCAGGGCACAGGTGCTCAAACTGAAAAAAGGGCATACGCCTATTTGTTTTGTAATTTATCTTCAGAGCTTTTAAATAATAACTTCATCATTTAATATTCATAACTTCTAACTCAAGATATATGGCTGGCTGGCTAGTGGCTCGTGTGGATATTTTAGTATAGACTAAGCCTACCTGTGTTGCTGCTGCCGACTGAGGAAGGAGTTGGGTCGGAGGGAGGGTCGTTGATGCAGCCACTCCCCTCTGTCGCTGGAACCTGGACTCAGGTGTAAATGTAACATAGTAAATGTAAATCTGTCTGCCTCCATTTTGTTTGATATTTTACGTTTCGTATGTTATGTATTAATTTGTGGATGTCCATCATCCATTTCGTATGATATATAAGGAATTACAATTCGTACAATATGTTACGAATTTGCAATACGTATGATATATATGCCCACCAACCACCCACCTTTCGTTTTTGCTGTTGCTCTTTCTTCTTTTTTTACTCTGAAAATCCAGTGTTTATATGTCAAACGGTTTAATTATATTTCAGTCTTCTGGGATGTAATATAGAGTGTTACATTGGGATGCAAACTCAAAATTGAATAGATTTCAACTCTATATCTGACATGGTACAAGTGTCTTCTTTTGTGTTGTTGTTGCCCATAACCATGAGTGTAAGGTGTTTACTTTTGTTTCCAAGTAGATTTGTTTAAGACTACCAATAAACACTTTGTATGACCCTGATTTACCTTGCTGCAGTAAATTAAGTAACCTTCTGTCTTAGTATATAACCATACCAAACGTAACATATGATACTAATTTGACTGTCCCAGATTTACATTTAGTATGTTACATCTAGTCTATGAGACCAGGCTGGTCGTTCTGGTACTCTCTGCTGCACATATCAGCAAATCAGACCGAATATTCATGATGATGTACAGTATATTAAGCGTTAATCAAATGTTATACAACTGGTGGGTCTAATCCTGAATGCTGATTGGTTAAAACCACATTCCAGCTGGTGTCTATTCCACAAGTTACCACTGGCTAAATCTATGACGTTAGAATGCCAATTTACTCTGTTCCATCTGATTGCGCAATCCACTGTCTCATCCAGCCCAGGCAGGGAAGTTATAAACTTGATCTCCACTATAAAAAGCATCTAGACATTCTATCAAATTTCTTTTAGACTAACTTTTAGTTTTCAACAGTGGATATTTGTATAAACCTTACTGTCTGTCTCTCCAACATTTGCAACATTATTTCAATTTTCAAATTCCATCTCCAGCTGTCCCATAGTAATGAATGTGTCGAGAGTCGGGATGAGACAGACAGGCATGCAGCATTTCTCAGCCAGTCGAAATTATGAATCAGCTGGTATAATGTTTATGAATATATACAAAGAAATTTCAATTGAAAAAAGGTCAAACGAAACAAAGTGCAGCTAGTTTGCAGTCTTTCCAGCTTCAGTTTGAACTGATTGTGTTAGTTGATGGTTAGCTCCTCTGAACAACAGTGTCCTGACTGACGAGAGAGCACATTTTCTATGCCAGGCGGAATCGCGCCTCATTAGCTCATTGCTATGGATGTATCCAAATAAATGTCACTAGAAAACAGCTTAAACAAATGCAAATGAAGCTACTTTGCTGTAATTCCGGCTGCACATTTTGACGTGACTGTAAATTAGACGAAGTTGGCTAGCTAGCAAGCAAGGGATAAGAACGTTTCCAGCCAGTATAGCAATGGAACATTTAGAACGAACAACTGGGTCACATCCATAGATAGAGAACAAAAAGACTGAACGACTGGGTCTTGTCTCTAGCAACCAAACCGATAGAACAAATGACCAGCCGGCTTGCGTAGCAGTGGGTGGGAGGTTACGAACTTTACAACGCCACAACGATTTGTGGGCAATGGGTTCAGAACAACGACAAAACTTTATACGGAAAAATTTGACCACCACTCAAAAGGATGAGTGTGAGGACAAGGGGGCATGTGCTGGGCACAGGTTGACTACTATCTGTGCAAGTGCCTGGTGTAAAGGTATAATGTGTTTACTCCCAGCTACTCATTTTAATGTCTGACCCTAGAGAACACTCAGAGACAGGGGTGATGAACATTGAGAGTAGCGTAGAGAACAGTCTGGTTTTCAGATCCTCCGCGGCTCCCCCGTTCTCCCCTCAGTCTCCCCTCTCCCTCACCTCTGGCCGCCTCATATCAATCAGCAGTCAGCACAGAGGGTGAAAAACAGAGATCAGTAAGTGAGCAGCACTCTCTGAGGAGAAAAACAACAGTCTGGACTGGGTGAGAGGCCTAGCTCCACATCTCCACAAACTTAACACTACCTCCTCCTCTCTGCTCTTTAAAGACTCCTCACAACAGCAGAGTCAGGCACCATTCAAGGGTGCATTTTGAGACATACAGCACATTGTAAGATTCCCCAGTGCCTTAAAATAAGTGCCATACTATAATGCACAGAGAGCAGTAAGATCTTCACCCGCTGTTTTAACAAGGTGTTCCAAACAGCTGAAGATGAAAGGGTGTTGGGAAAATGGTCTGTATTTCTGAGGACCCAACATACACATAACAGAACTGCATGGACAGTAAAGGTTCCATATGCACCCTTAGGACATGTAATTACCTCCAACTGGGCAACAGGCTTGTGTCTGTGCCAGAGTTAGTGAAAAGCAGATGACCTGTTCAGAACTGTAGAGAGAGGACCTTCTCTAACTGAATTTAGGGAATTGTCAGATGACGTAGTTTTGGACATGTGTTCTGTTTGCGACAATGAATATTTTATTAGAACGTTGAGGGTGAGTGCAGTGTTGAGTGCGAGTGTGTACATACAGCTCCTCCTGGGCTGTGTGGTCCAGGGTCAGGGACAGCAGGCCGGCCAGAGCAGAGCAGAGACCGACTGAACACTGCTGCTGAGGACTGACCTTCCCCAGGGCTCTCTCCACACAGTACAGCCTAGCCACCAGCTGCTCTTCTGCTCTCCTCTCCACACTCCTTTATTTTCCTCTTTCTCTCTCGTTCCCTCACTATCTCGCTCTCTTTCTACCTTTATGTTTCTCTCCATTTCTCCTTTACTCTTCCCTCTGTCCCTCTCTTTACATTTTCTTTCTCTCTGTCTCTCGCTCTCTTTCTTGCTATCTCAATCCTCTCTATATATCCATCTTTCTCTCTCTCGCCTTTTCTCTCTCCCTATCTCTCTCTCTGCATCCAGTGACCCCCCCCCCCCCCCCTATTTCCCTGCCCATAGCTGGGGTGTGTCCCAGTTGGAGACTCGGAGGGCTAAGGGGTTAGAATTTCAGACTTCAGCCCTCCCATGCACCCCAGTGCACATGTGCTGTCACTCAATCGCCTCTGCACTCACTGCCCAGAGAACGAGAGGGAGAGAGACACACAGGGGGTTTGGATTTGAGACATTTGGTTCCATTGCCCAGTACTGTCAGGAACCCTGAGCTTCTCTTAAAACTGGTTTGAGAAAGAGGGTCCACCGTGGTCATTGGGTACAGTACGTGTTGGCGTTCGTTGAGAAGATTGCATGCTGGCACAGGAGATGGCATCAAGGGGGTGGGCAGTGCTGTGTGTGCTGGTGGCTGGCCTTGGTCAGGTAGGAAATATCATACTACTTTGAGTACTGTGGTGTCACTCTATAGACTTCATGCCCTACACTTTCTTAAATCACACAGAATTGGAACCATTTCAACTTCAGGCTATAATGTAAATGCCATTTAGAAGACACTTTTATCCAAAACGACTTACAGTCATGCGTGCATACATTTTACATATGGCTGGTCCTGGGAATCGAACCCACTGCAGTGGTATTACAAGCGCCATGCTCTACCAACTGAGCTACAAAGGGATACAATTGATATTTTCTCACAGTATGCTTGTCAAGACTTTTAATTTGATGTATATGTGTTATTTCAAGCAGTTTAAATGTGATTTAAGTTGTTTTAGCTGTGTTTGTTCTATATTTCCACAGTGCAGGAGTTAGGGGTTAGCTGTGGTGGGACAAACTTTTAGCTGTTTATTTAGTCAATCTATGGTTTATGTTTGAATTGATGAAATAAGCTATGTTTAACATAACAAACTGATTTTCATCAATACAAGTGATAAACATCATGTGAAGAGGTGAACGTGGCTATTGGCTAATCTAAACATTTCAGAACCGTTGTAGATCAGATGATGAATATTCTTGTAAATGACCAACGAATGCTGATGTTTTATACATCAGGCGGAAATCGGGGCTCGACTGTTAGCAGGCTTGTCATCAACACCATTATAAGACACATAATGGATGACATTGTAAACAGACATTTTACTAACATAACTTCAAAACTCATTCAGTCACTAGGGCTGTTTATACATGTAATGGAACCCAGGTTGGAGACTTAGACAATTGGCCCTCAGTAACCTCTTCTGTTGAATGGCCTGAAATCATTATGGATGTTGCAGGTTTGCAGCTAATTCATTTCCAAAAGTATGGATAGCAAGATTTCAATTTTTTTTAAGCAATGGCTTTGAATTGATGATGGCAAAGTGTGTAGCCTACTGTATATTTTTATAATGAGATAGTTCTGAAATGGGTAAGGGCAACTATCTGAGTCACATTTTCTTTATTAGTGTATCCATTTCGGGAACCACATGGTAAACGACATCAACTGTAGAAGATGGTCGTAATAGATCATTGAAACAGCCGCGGGGAATGCCAGTCAGTCACAGTTTGCCGCCAGCCATCGGCCATGTGTCTTACTGTGATTTAGAGGAACAGGTATGTGATGACGCAACCTATGGGGCTTAGCTTGCATCACAAAATGTGTAATCTGAAAGTAATACACTTTAAGTACAAACACATACCAAAGAACATGAACACCGGGACCATCAACAATAGACTATAGCCCAATGCCCACTCTACACTTGAAGGCCCATACATACATATGATTTGGATTATCCATACACTTCAAATCACATTTAATTAGTCACATGCGTCAAATACAATAGTGAAATGCTCACTTACAAGCACCTAACCAACAATGTAGTTTAAAAAATACGAATAAGAAATTACAGGAACAAGTCATTAAAGAGCAGCAGTACAATAACAATAATGAGACTATATACAGGGTGTACCGGTACAGAGTCAATGTGCGAGGGCACTGGTTAGTTGAGGTAATTGAGATAATATGTACATGTAGGTAGAGTTATTAAAGTGACTATGCATAGATAATAACAGAGAGTAGCAGCAGTGTAAAAGAGGGGGTGGGCAATGAAAATAGTCTGGGTAGCCATTTGATTAGATGTTCAGGAGTCTTATGGCTTGGGGATAGAAGCTGTTTGTAGAAGCCTCTTGGACCTAGACTTGGCACACCGGTACTGCTTGCCGTGTGGTAGCAGAGAGAACAGTCTATGACTACGGCGGCTGTAGACTTTGAGCATTTTTAGGGCCTTCCTCTGACACCCCCTAGTATAGAGGTTCTGGATGGCAGGAAACTTGGCCCCAGTGATGTACTGGGCCGTACGCACTACCCTCTGTAGTGCCTTGCATCGGAGGCTGAGCAGTTGCCATACCAGGCAGTGATGCAACCAGTCAGGATACTCTCGATGGTGCAGCTGTAGAACCTTTTGAAGATCTGACGACCCATGCCAAATCTTTTCAGTCTCATGAGGGGGAATAGGTTTTGTCGTGCCCTCTTCACAACTGTCTTGGTGTGCTTTGACCATGTTAGTTTGTTGGACACCAAGGAACTTGAATCTGGACACCAAGGAACTTGAAGCTCTCAACCTGCTCCACTACAGCCCCATTGATGAGAATGGGGGTGTGCTCGGTCCTCCTTTTCCTGTAGTCCACAATCATCTCCTTTGTCTTGATCATGTTGAGGGAGAGGTTGTTGTCCTGGCACCACACGGCCAGGTCTCTGACCTCCTCCTTATAGGCTGTCTCGTCGTTGATCAGGCCTACCACTGTTGTGTCATCGGCAAATTAAATGATGATGTTGGAGTCGTGCCTGGCCGTGCAATCATGAGTGAACAGGGAGTATAAGAGGGGACTGAGCACGCACCCCTGAGGGGCCCCTGTGTTGAGGATCAGCGTGGCAGATGTGTTGTTACCTACCCTTACCACCTGGGGGCGGCCAGTCAGGAAGTCCAGGATCCAGTTGTAGAGGGAGGTGTTTAGTCCCAGGGTCCTCAGCTTGTTGATGAGCTTTGAGGGCACTATGATGTTGAACGCTGAGCTGTAGTCAGTGAATAGCATTCTCACATAGGTGTTCCTTTTGTACAGGTGGGAATGGGCAGTGTGGAGTGCAATAGAGATTACATCATCTGTGGATCTGTTAGGGCGGTATGCAAATTGGAGTGGGTCTATGGAATAATGGTGTTGATGTGCGCCATGACCAGCCTTTCAAAGCACTTCATGGCTACAGACGTGAGTGCTATGGGTCGGTAGTTGTTTAGGCAGGTTACTTTAGTGTTCTTGGGCACAGGGACTATGGTGGTCTGCTTAAAACATGTTGGTATTACAGACTCGGACAGGGAGAGGTTGAAAATGTCAGTGAAGACACTTGCCAGTTGGTCAGCGCATGCTCGCAGTACACGTCCTGGTAATCAGTCTGGCCCTGTGGCCTTGTAAATGTTGACCTGTTTAAAGGTTTTACTCACATTGGCTGCGGAGAGAGTGATCCCACAGTCGTCCAGAACAGCTTGTGCTCTCATGCATGTTTCAGTGTTATATGCTGATGGATCGTCGGAGGGCATAGCGGGATTTCTTATAAGCTTCCGGGTTAGAGTCCCGCTCCTTGAAAGCTGCCGCTCTAGCCTTTAGCTCAGTGCGGATGTAGCCTGTAATCCATGGCTTCTGGTTGGGGTATGTACGTACGGTCACTGTGGGGACAATGTCATCGATGCACTTATTGATGAAGCCAATGACTGATGTGGTGTACTCCTCAATGCCATCAGAAGAATCCCTGAACATATTCCAGTCTGTGCTAGCAAAACAGTCCTGTAGCTTAGCATCTGCTTCATCTGACCACTTTTTTATTGACAGTCACTGGTGCTTCCTGCTTTAATTGTTGCTTGTGGGCAGGAATCGGGAGGATAGAATTATGTAATCTATTTCAGTAATCTATCTGTGAGTGGACCGATGTGAGAGACCTAAAACCACAGAACAAGATCCTTCATACCTGAGGATCCTAGTTACTCAGGTTACATACAGCACATCAGATAACTATTGTAGCTCTGTGTGTAAGTTTAACCTATGTGAGTTTGAGGTGTTACAACCCAGTGAGTGGAAAGTGGCTGGCGAGATTTCACAAACACCTACTACATCTACCCCAATGGGAGAAAGGCTGTGTTGTTTTTGAGAATATCCCTGGGAAAGAAAGAGGGTTGTGTTGCCTACAGAGCATGGGCTCTCTTCATAGAGACGGTCATGTTGGCCAGCAGCTGTTCCCAGATGCGTACTTGATGCCATTTGTCCTGCTCAGTAATCCCCGCAGCGGAAATAGGAGTCGGCCACTCCCTAAACCATGAAATCAGGGACAAATCCGTCCATAAAGCAGCAGCCGGTGCTGAGTTCATGCTCATTGGAAGAAATCACTCAGTACAGCTGCTCAGCGTCTGAATCACAGGCCTGTTCTGTCTGTGTGGATGCTTTCTGTTTTACACAGACTTGGGTTTCAGGAACAGGAAGGGCCTCCACTACAGGGGCAGAATCAACATTAAAACCACCATGCCAATGCACTGTTACTAGAGATTATCTTTCCCAATGGCTCTTTCCCAATTCATATTTCCTTGATTGCTGGCATCCACTCTCCTCACCTCTTTCTCAAAGATCTGAGTGGAGAGGCCTTGGATCTTCGCCTCCAATGTGAGGTGAGGAGAAAGGACACAAAGATGAAGGAAAGACAAATTAGGAAAGAGACAATGTTGTAACAGGCTTTGGTGTTACCTCCCTTTTCACCAGCTGAGTCATTGACCAATTAGTGACCCTTCAAAGGATAGGGTCTCTCTCTTCATGTTGTTAGAAAACAGGTTCCATTTAGTCTTTGTGTTCATGTTCCATTCACAACAGATGTGACAAACATTACATGGAAAGGAACAGAAAAAATACATTTTTGAAATGGGACACTTGTTATCCCATCTCATTCAGAGCACCTGATGCCTTGCATCAAAGGATGTTTTCTCTCTGACACAAAAGGTAATGTATTTTCTTTCGAATGAGATAAGGGAATGGCAGTGGCAGACAAGGCCGATGGAACAAAAACAGCAGTGTTAATGGGCACGGTAATGGTCTCTCCTTGGACTTCTATCATGACCCGCTGAAAGAGGACTGACCCTGGAGCGAAGAAGGGGTAGTGGTGGAGGTGGTGGTGGTAGGGGTGGATGGTGGTAAGGGTGGTGGTGGTGGTAGGGATGGTTGTGGTGGTGGTAGGAGTGGTGGTGAGGGTGGTGGTGGTAAAGGTGGTGGTGGGAAGACTCCTGAGCCAGAGTTGGGAGAGAGAAATTAAGGTGACATCATGAGCTGAGGAAGTGGTTTTGGTCCTGGTACAACCTCCCTCAGGTTTGAATAAAATTCCACTCCAAATTAACAAGTGCTATTTTCACTCCCACACTCTGGGAGCGGAGTCCTAAGTAACTCTCGCCGTCCCCACTAGGTCAGCATTCATGAAGCTCAGACGTCTGCTTTTGTGAAACCCTGGCTCGTACCCCCAAAAATAGGAGGCCCAAGAAGCCATAGCTGAGGGGTTGGGAAGCGAGGTAGATAGGTGCTCATTACAAGACAATGAATGAGCCTTTGGAACAGTGACGGAGGGGGAACATGAGGGGAACAGGGGCACCTGTCTGACCCTCCACCCCATGACCAGAGGGATTGTCAGGCATGCTGCCTGCATTCTCTCCCTCTTCCCCTCCTGCTCATGCTGTGGCACTCTGGCCAGTTCACATACACAGACTGTACCTCCACTCAGCTAGCACATGGCTGACTCAGGGGTCTATTTTATATTCTATTTTAGAGAGGCAAGTCTCTAAAGTTATGACTTACTGTTCGAATCCGTAACAAAGCAGACATAGAATTGGAACTCTAGCAAGAGCATACTGTAATTGTAAAAGATCTAGATATGTAGATATGTATGAATGATGGTAAATATCTGTGTCTCTTGCACTGACTACGACCCTATGACCAGCTGCGGTAAATGGAGTGAATTAAGCAAATCTAGTTGTTTTATCACACAGCAGCTACTACTGTAAACCACAAATACATATTTCAAACAGAGTTACTACTTTCATGACATACCTCATACAGTTGGTGCAAGCTTGTAACAGCTCTGAAGATATAAGGGAAGGGTATCAGTCATGCTCCCCCACCATGTCATACCCATGGGTGTGTGTGTGTGTAACTTTTTTTTCTCTCTCTCATTTTCAAGGCACTTGTTTTTTGTTGTTGTTTATAATTTGAAATCCCTCCCCTGACTGAGCATCCTTGACTCAACAGCATGAATTTGAATAATTTCATCCTTGGATACTATAGTAGACAACGGCATAATGTTCTATCTACCAAGCTTCAGTAAATAATTGTCCACTCCATGGGACAGATGTTGGTCTCTTAGCAGCTAAGTTTCATTCACAAAATGCAGCATCTAAATGAGTCTGAGAGATTGGCACACTTTCAAAGCTATTTTTAGAGACAACCGAGAGAGTTGCCAAGGGTCCTTGCTGCTGGCACTACCCATGACAGTCTCGCTTCAGCTCCTCAGTATGGGGTCAGTCTGAGCAGTATTTTCGTCACAGCAACCGCTTAATACGTGGAAACGTTGCCGCAAACCTTTTGACAGTAAACGTTATCACACACCGCGAATAAGATCATGGATGTTTTGATTGTGAAATACACAGTGATTTTGAAATACAATTTATTGAGATACTCTGCATAGTTGTATATCAAGCTTGGTGTTGACCTTGATATCAGCAACGCTGACCGCAATAACACATCTGTTCTGATACTTTAACTTTCCCAATAGTTTGCCAGCTTATTCCCTCCTCTTGGCCGCATCATTAACCAGGCTGCAAATCAACACAAATAAACAATTGAAAGGTTGTGTATAAAGTATGATCTGGTTTGGTACAGCGAGACACTTTATGTCAACAGCAGACTCATAGAAAAATATTCCTTACCCTACCTACCTACTTCAGAGCGCAGTCCTACCTACCTACTTCAGAGCGCAGTCCTACCTACCTACTTCAGAGCACAGTACACCTCACTGTGTTAATGGGGGTGTTGACCCCCAAGAGACACCAGGCAACTGCTGGCCACGGGGTGAGAGGCCAAGGTGTAAAAGTATCTGGGGGAAAAAGTCCCTAAAACAGTTAATGTTGGTGAGAAGAAAGAGGAGGCCTGCTGTCCTTCACCCTAGCTGTCAGAGGTGACTGGTGCTAATTGGTAAGATGACTCCTAGGTGTAGCCCAGTCACTGCTGAACTGGAAAAGAGATGAAGACATTACAGAGCCCTCCTGGTTTTGTTTGCCACCCAGATGGAGTTGAGACCACAGGAGATCAACACAATGATTTTAACTGTGTCTGTTTACTGATTCTCTTCAGAATGTAGCAGGCTCTTTCCAAATTAGACCTCTAGCCCCATTCAACAACCTGATCTCACAAAACTAAACAGGAGCACGGTGTTCAGTTTTAGTTCACAAGGCTAGACCTCAACATCTATTTCTCTAATTCTGATAGTATATGCTATTATTTTACTTGAGATATTCTTCCTGAGCTGTTGTTGTATTCAATCAAAACCAGTAACCCCACAACAACAAAAAAACCTGTTTGAATTCACAAGTTGAAAAGTAGAGCGGTTGAATCAGGAATTCAACAGGAATGTAGTTTCAGTCTTAACCGTATCATCCAGTTACAGATTTTGATTGAACAGGGCCTTTGGCCTCTGACTGGCCGTAGCTTGATCTCTGATCTGTGATCAGAGCGGTAGTGGAAGGTGAGAAGGATTTGCTGTCTAGACTGGTATGTGAGTGTAAACATCTCTGTATGAGCGTAGGCAGGGCTACACCAGTGGCTTAGGGTCGGGGTCAGGAATATAGAGCACTCTAAGATTAGTCTGCTCCTTACTCAGCCTGCACATAGTTGATATTCTCCTCAGACTGTACGCTACAGCAGCGTAACAAAGTGCCAGTGTGCCATATCTCCAGAACTAAGGGACAGGGAAGGGCCACCATGTCCCAATATACAATAATGATTCAATCTAATAATGTATTCCGCATGTCAGTGTCTTTATGTATGGAAAGAGTCACGTGAGGAACGGGCTATGGTCAATGTTCCATATTCTGTTTAGTTGTGTTAACATGTTATTACTCTGAAATTACACGTTGTTACTACAGACTTTATGATTGACGATGAAAAGCTGAATGAGAACAAAAAGTGTTATTTTTATATAGACAATACTTATCTGCCAATGACCGTGATCATGTTTTTACCACTAAATGCTGAGATTTTTCTTCTGAAGAGTGATGACAGGTGGTGTCTTTCTTAAGGAATGTGTGTTTGAATGTGTGTGTGAGGAATTCTGTCATCAGAGCGGATTCGTAAGGTGACCCCCAACCCCTAGTCAGGTGCAAAGTTGAACATAAAGGGGAGTCTGTAAGTGTGAGAAAGAGAGAGGGTGGGAAATCACGGGAACTAAATCCATAGGTGACAGCTGGTGTGAGTGTTTCTGAGTGTGTCTGAGTGTGTGCTTGAGATAAAGGCAGAGCGTGCGTGATAGAGAATGAGAATGAACACGAGAGTAATTGTTTTTTGGCAGGCATGATGGGACCCATGTCGTCCAAAAAGTTATACTTTTGACTCATTGGACCATAGAACATTCTTCCAAGAGTCTTGATGATCATCCAGGTGCTTCCAGGTGCTTTTTGGCAAACTTGAGTCAACTTTTTGGATGAGATGGGTCCCAAACACTGCATTCCACAGTAAGAACCTCATACCAATGTCAGCATGGTGGTGGTAGTGTGATGGTTTGGGGATGCTTTGCTGCCTCAGGACCTGGACAACTTGTCTTAATAGAAGGAACCATGAATAACCATGAGCCATGAATTCTGCTCTGTATCAGATAATTCTATAGGAGAATGTTAGGCCACCCATCTGTGAGCTGAACCTGAAGCGCAGCTGGGTCATACAGGAAGACAACGATCCAAAATACAATAAATTCTACATGAAAATGGCTAAAAAGCAACAAATTTGCGGTTTAGAAATGGCCTAGTCAAAGTCCAGACCTAATCCCAATTGAGATGTTGTGGCAGGACTTGAAACAAGCAGTATATGCTTGAAAACCCTGTCGCTTAGTTAAAGCAGTTCTGTATGGAAGAGTGGACAAAATGTCCACCACAGCGACGTGAGAGACTGATCAACAACTACAGGAAGCGTTTGGCTGCAGGGATTGCAGCTAAAAGGTGGCACAACCAGTTATTTAGAGTAAGGGGGCAATTACTTTTTCACACAGGGAATTGAGTGTTGCATAGCTGTTAATTAAATAAATAAAATAAGTATCATATTTTTGGGGTTATTTATAAACTCAGGTTCCTTTTATCTAATATTAGGTTTTGGTTGAAGATCTGATAACATACAGTATCAAAAATATACAAAAGTACAGAAAATCAGAAAGGGGGCTAATACTTTTTCACGGCACTATATGCATACTGTATCTGTATTCTCAGACGTGAAATCCATAGATTAGGGCCTAATGAATTTATTTCAATTGACTGATTTCCTTACATGATCTGCAACTCAGTAACATCTTTGATATTGCTGCATGTTGCGTTTATATTTTTGTTCAGTGTACAATATTCACTGAGTATACAAAACATTAAGAACACCTGCTCTTTCCATGGCATAGACTGACCAGGTGAATCCAGGTGAATGGATCCCTTATTGATATCACTTAATAAATCCACTCCAATCAGTGTGGTTGAAGGGGAGGAGAGAGGTTAAAGAAGGATTTTTAAGCCTTGAGACATGGCTTGTATGTGTGCCATTCAAAGGCTGAATGGGGAAGATAGCAGATTTAAGTGCTTTTGAATGGGGCATGGTAGTACAACCTGGTCTAAGACCATTTCATATTATTCTGTACGTGAATCCGAGATACTCCATTTAGTATGATACATTACGTTTCGTATGGTATGTATTCACTTGTGGATGTCCATCACCTATTTCGTAGACATGTTATGAAATATAATTCATATTATATGTTACGAATTTTAAAAACGTACAATATGTTATGAATTTGCAAAACATACTACAGTTGAAGTTGGAAGTTTACGTACACTTGGGTTGGAGTCATTAAATCTTGTTTTTCAACCACTCCACACATTTCGTGTTAACAAACTATAGTTTTGGCAAGTCAGTTAGGACATCTACTTTGTGCATGACACAAGTCATTTTTCCAACAATTGTTTACAGACAGATTATTTCACTTATAATTCACTGTATCACAATTCCAGTGTGTCAGAAGTTTACATACACTAAGTTGTACCTGTGGACGTATTTCAAGGCCTACCTTCAAACTCAGTGCCTCTTTGCTTGACATCATGGGAAAATCAAAATAAATCAGCCAAGACCTCAGGAAAACAAATGTAGACCTCCACAAGTCTGGTTCAACCTTGGGAGCAATTTCCAAACGCCAGAAGGTACTACGTTCATCTGCACAAACAATAGTACGAAAGTATAAACACCATGGGACCACGCAGACGTCATACCGCTCAGGAAGGAGACGCGTTCTGTCTCCTAGAGATGAACGTACTTTGGTGCGAAAAGTGCAAATAAATTCCAGAACAATAGCAAAAGACCTTGTGAAGATGCTGGAGGAAACAGGTACAAAAGTATCTATATCCACAGTAAAACGAGTGCTATATCGACAAGGTTGAAGCCACTGCTCCAAAACAGCCATAAAAAAGACAGACTATGGTTTGCAACTGCACATCGGGACAAAGATCGTACTTTTTTGGAGAAATGTCCTCTGGTCTGATTAAACAAAAATAGAACTGTTTGGCAATAATGACCATCGTTATGTTTGGAGGAAAAAGGGAGAGGCTTGCATGCCGAAGAACACCATCCCAACCGTGAAGCATGAGGGTGGCAGCATCATGTTGTGGGGATGTTTTGCTGCAGGAAGGACTGGTGCACTTCACAAAATAGATGGCATCATGAGGCACGAAAATTATGTGGATATATTGAAGCAACATCTCAAGACATCAATCAGGAAGTTAAAACTTGGTCGCAAATGGGTCTTCCAAATGGACAACGACCCCAAGCATACTTCTAAAGTTGTGGCAAAATGGCTTAAGGACAACAAAGTCAAGGTATTGGAGTGGCCATCACAAAGCCTTGACCTCAATCCAATAGAAAATGTGTGGGCAGAACTGAAAAAGCGTGTGCGAGCAAGGAGGCCTACAAACCCGACTCAGTTACACCAGCTCTGTCAGGAGGAATGGGCCAAAATTCACCCAACTTATTGTGGGAAGCTTGTGGAAGGCTACCCGAAATGTTTGACCCAAGTTAAACAATTTAAAGTCAAAGGACATCCAGACAACTTGACACAACTGTGGAAAGCATTGCAGTCACATGGGCCAGCATCCCTGTGGGATGTGTTCCTAATGTTTGGTATACTCAGTGTATGTCTCCACACACCGTGGCTATTGAGGGATTCAAGACCATGTCGTTTTTTTTATTGATCTCAGATTCTGTCTGTCATTGTAAAAGTAGCCTGTCATTTAGATCATTTGTGAGGTAAAGTCTCCAGTCATCTAATTTTTTCCCTGGACGCTAGGCTACAAAATAATTGTCCCCATGTGTGCAACTTATGCAAGCACCATTTCTTTATTACAATTGTGATTTCTTTTCATACGTTCTGGTACTTCAGAGCACCCCCCCCAGAGCACCCCCCTCTCGGGCTCACTTTTTGTTTCCAGCACCTCCCAATTTACAAATTAAGCACTGGAGATGTAGTGTGTGAAACCTGAACCCATGCCTCTCCACCCCCTCACCCACTTTAGGGACGGGGCAGGGGGGGGGTCACCATTCAACAACCACCAGGCCGCAGAGAGAGGCCAGCTGCTGCATCCCTCACCAACTGATATTAGTAGCCACAACACGACTACCAAAAATATACAAATGTATTTGGGTTCTGTACTCCTTGACATGAAGAATGTGAATCATGATTTAAACGACTTCATTCATCCAGAAATGTATGGCCCTCACTCAGAGCATCTAAATGGTCTAAATGAACCCCATTCTGTTGCCCCCAGGTCGGGAGCAGTGGCCAAGCGGGCAGGGAGGACCTGAACCCAGCGGCCCTGTATCCATGGAGACAGAGGAGCAGTGGGGGTCTGAGCAGGGTGAAGAGGGACTGGATCATCCCTCCAATCAGGGTGCTGGAGAACAGCAAGCAAGTCCCTGAAAACCTGGTCCAGGTACTGAATCACGTCATCTCATCTATACTGATGTTAGGGCCTCTATATTGTACACATTAACGGATGAGAGTGTTGGCTAAGTGACTACAACGTAAATGTTAGGGTAACACTGACACTTTTTGGTCCAGTGAAATTGATCTTACCAAACATGGTATATAAGATCAGTCACGTGTGATCAAGACAACCTACTGCTCTCAGACTAAAGTGAACATGGCTATTGTCCAGACAGACAGCCATTTAAACTGAGCATGAAAGAGCCACGCTGGCCTCTCTGACCTCCAGAACTACTAACCAGTTATGTGATGTTGCTCTCCCTCTCTGTTCCCATCAGTGAACACATTCACATCTGGTACTCTATGTGCTCTATGTACTCTATATTATACTATGTTCTGTTCAGTTCACTCTCCTCTCACCCTTCTAATGAGATTCTCACCCAGCCATCCTCCTGTGTTGTTTGTTCCTCCAGATCAAATCAGACAAGATTTTCACTGGAGAAGTGATCTACAAGCTGGAAGGACCAGGGGTTGACCAGGACCCTAAGGACCTGTTTGAGATAGACGATAAAACAGGCTGGATCTGGAGCATGATTCCCCTGGACAGAGAGAAATACAGAAGCTTCACGGTACAACTCACAGGAGAGACATTAGCACTATTGCCTTTGACACATAAATTATACTATGTCACTGCAGGTCAGCCAGAACCCTTCTTTTGTTTGGGTAACAAGGAATGTCACATGACATAATAGCATGTTATTCATTGTTAGCATGTCATCCAATGTTTTTCAACTGAACGTCTACCAATGCGATTTTGTTAAATTGACTGTCTTGGTTGAGTGAGAAGGGAAGTATGTTACTATAGTGGGTTGTTTTCTTCGCAGGTCTACATGAGCAGCTGAGTATAGACCCAAATCACAAATCACAGTCAATAAGCTGAGAATTGTGTAAGAACAGCAAACACTATGAATGAAAAGAGGATGTCGAGAAACATAAGAGTAATGTCCCGTTTCTGTTCTCTACAGCTGAAAGCCTTTGCCCTGTCGCCCAGTGGAGAGAGACTGGAGAATCCCTCCACCATTGAGATCGTAGTGCTGGATCAAAATGATAACCGGCCCAACTTCTCCCAGAAAGAGTTTGCTGGATCCGTTTATGAATTCTCCGTACCAGGTAAACAGATGCATCACCTACACACGCTGTGGATGTACACACACAGTCGGTACACAAAATGCCAACTGATTGGGTAGTGAACTGAGAGAGTGATTGTTTTTGTTTTAACAGGCACATCTGTGATGTCTGTGACTGCGACTGATGCTGACGACCCAACCACAGACAACGCTATCCTGAGCTACTCCATCATTGGCCAGGAGAGCATCCCGCCTCTCCGCATCAACAAGACCATGTTTGGCATCAACAACGAGACAGGGGCCATTTACACACGAGACGTGGGTCTAGACTGGGAGGTAGGGGCTCTTCCTTTGTCTTTTCATTGACCCATTATTTAGGTCATGCCCTTTCTGGTTCAACAGAGGCACAATATTTTGACAGGTGTTTGAAAGGAAAAACTAATTGATGTAAAATAATATGCTGTATGTGCCATAAATGACTGTGAACGTCTGTGCATTCCTTACAGGTGGTTAAAGGCTTTAAGTTGAAACTGCAGGTTGCTGACATGTCAGGCATGGGGTTAACCAGTCTTGCTAATGCAGTCATACATGTGACTGACATCAACAACAACCCCCCACGATTCTCCCCAGACCTGGTGAGTTTCACTGTTTAATCTCTCAGAAGCTGTTAGCTCCCTTCCATTAATTTACTTTTATCAGATGATATAAACGATATGGACACATCATTCAGGCCAGCTTCAAAATATAGACATGCACATTCACATGTGTTTATATGAACTAAACACAACACAACTGCGTTGTGTCTCTGTTTCCTGAATACAGTACACTATGTCAGCTGTGGAGAACAAAATAGACTTTGTGATTGGCTGGGTCAACGCCACAGACAATGATGAGCCAGGGACAGGAAACTGGGAGACAAAATACACCATCGCCAAGGGCAACCCCTCTAGGAACTTTGCCATTCGCACAGACCCTGTGACCAACGAGGGTATTCTGTCAGTGGTGAAGGTAAGTTATTCTCCATCCGGCAGGAGGACGGGAGGGAATGTGTGGGGGACATTCTGGCTCCATGTTAGAATGACAAACATGACAATCAGTTAATCCAGTTTATATAAAGCCTATGTAGAGTATAGAGCATGTGTTCACACACAGTCAGAGCCAGGCCTTGATACATGACACTGTTACCCCATCTAGTGGTGACTAACTATCCAAGTTGTCTTTCAAAACCTCTGCCTTTTTTGTTTGTTATTGCAGGCTCTGGACTACGAGTCCCAAGAGGTGTATACTCTGACTCTGACAGTGGAGAATGTGAACCCTCTCAGCATCAAGGCCCCCAAGAACCCTGTAAGCAGTGCCACAGTGGTGGTGACCGTGGTGAATGAGAACGAGGCCCCACGCTTTATTAAAGACCCCATAGAGATCTTGGTTCCTGAGTCTGTGGACCCTGGCACCGTGCTGGCCAGTAACATCGCCTACGATCCCGATAATGCAAAACTCAAGTAAGATTGGTGCACTGGAGAACTCTTTCATTTGTGTTTACACTGAATATATAAGAATATACGTTTATATACTATCTGTGTCTATAAGGAAATTAAAACATTGCTGTCATTTCAATCAGGTATGACATACTCAGAGATCCTGAGGGATGGCTTATAATCAATCACGAGACTGGAGAAATCGCAGCCAGGAAACCGTTCAATGTCCTCTCCCCTCACGTCAAGAACAACATTTACAATGCAGTCATCAGAGTCACAGACACAGGTGAGTATCCCGAGTTAGCCACTGCTTCACCTCACGTAACTTGAGGCGTCAGGTCAAGCAGGAAGTGACAGTAAATAATGATGCCATTTCCTCCTAGACGCTGGTGGAATCTCGACCACAGCGTCTCTGGTGATCACGTTGTGGGAGACCAATGACTTCCTCCCTCAGCTGTTCCCCTTGATGGGGACGGTGTGCAGCGAGTCAGGCCGGAAGGCATCTGGTCTGTTCCTGACTGCTGTGGATGAGGACCTGCCCCCTCACGCTGAACCCTTCACCTTCCACCTGCAAGACATTAATGTGTCTGCCAACTGGACCATCATACAGGTCAATGGTAAGGACAGAATTAGATACGCCTATCGTCCAAGACATATGTTATGTCTTCTCATTCCAACTCCCTCTATCTGTGTTTGTGTCACTCTCTCTCTCTCTCCAGAGACTCATGCAGTGCTGCGACCCCTGGTAGAGCTGGAGACAGGGGAATATGGTGTCACTGTGTTGGTGACTGACTCTGGCACCCCTAGCCTCAGTGCATATGCTCAGGTCAATGTGACTGTGTGTCTGTGTGGGAAAGACGGTGAATGTAAGACCGAAGCTGCTGCCATATTCGGAACACGAGTTGGTGTCAGCTTCATCGCCTTACTGGTCATCATGGCCAGCATCGCACTCCTGCTGCGTAAGCTATACCTCAAGTAAACCCTCACAACACCTGAACAAAGCACATCGCTACATGAACACACACATTTTCCCAAATATTTCTGTGCAGTGAGATGGGTCTCTGTGTTCTCAGTGTTGCTACTCCTGGCTGTAGCCGTGGGTAACTGCAGACGGCATCATATGAAGAAAGGAGAAGGTCTGTTGGTGGGGGATTCAGACGAAGACATCCGTGACAATGTCCTGAACTATGACGAGCAGGGTGGTGGAGAGGAGGATGAGGTTAGACATTATAACACGTTACAGCTGGCAGAACCAAGTTCTGGTGACATCGCCTCTCTTGTCCTATAGACACTTCATATTCCTCATCCTTTACTCTCACTAGAATGCTTTCAACATTGACCTACTGAGGAACCCAACGGATGTGGGACCACTCCCAATATCCTACTACCCTCCCGTCTCTGGCATCCCCAGGGGAAAGCAGCCACTCAGGAAAGACTACCCAGACAACCTGCCCTCCCCCTCGTATCCACGGAAACCCCCAGCGGACCCCACTGACATTGAGGACTTCATCAATGATGTGAGAAAGGATTCCATCATGGCCCTGGCCTATTGTTTTAGTCCGTTGAAATAAGAACGGTCCAAATCCCTAGAGAGAAACAAATGTATTTCTTGCCTATTTGTGTCTCCACAGGGCCTGGAGGCAGCAGACCATGACCCCAACATCCCTCCCTACGACACAGCTCTGATCTATGACTACGAGGGTGATGGCTCCCTGGCAGGCAGCCTGAGCTCCATCGCCTCAGCCAGCTCAGACGGCGACCAGGACTATGACTACCTCAACGACTGGGGACCACGCTTTAAGAAACTGGCCAACATGTACGACCCACGCTAAGGAGACTGCCTGGTTATTTAGCTACCAGTACATTTACCGTAGCTTTATCCTCAGATACCATCTATTTTCTCCTAAACTCCGCCCAACTCCCTATTCTTCATCATACATCCTCCCTCTTCTTCTTGTAGCTAGAACCTGAGATCATCCTCAGTGTAGGACAGGGTAGCATTTTGACTGATTGGCAGAGGTTTAGAGTGGATCTCTGTGTTCCTATTCCTTTATGTTTCCAACTGTCTCCGGCAGTGCATTAGCTCAATTCTTTAGGCTCTTTTGACACTACATATTGTCCTCCTCCAATCCCTCTCTTTGCAACTGTAAAAGGTCACCGTTGTCATTTTCAGGACTATCATGGGTAATGTTGATATTCTTCTCCCAGTTCAGCGACTTTCTGACCGGCTTGATGAGACAACCACACAGCATTCTGCAATATATGAATGGTTCACCTTGTGCTGAGTGGTATGTGTGTGAATGGCGAAGGGAGGGAAGGAAACACATGGTAGAGCATACCAATGAGGGAAGAAAAATATGCACTGTAGTCCTCCAGTCAGTCAGTCCATAGAGCCACTTAAAACCAGTGGCCTTGCCAGTCAGGTGTGTCGTCTTGAAGGTTTCTCTAATCATTTTTTGGTTTGTGTTTTGTAGAAAGCTTTTTATGTGAGGAATGTAGAGAAAGGTTGACCATGTACTTAAACAGTGATGGCAAAAAGGGCTAAGCATGCTATAAAGGGAAACAGAACGTCTGTGGAATTGTACCCATGTCTGGTATTAACTTTTAAAATACTTTGTGACCTCTACCATATGAAAACATTTTGATTTTCTAAATGCTGTTAGTGTTACGTTTTCCTTTTTTATAAATATTTTGTACATATATTTTCCATTTCTTTAATTTAGTTTTCCCCTAACAATATTACATTAATCCTCAACTCCTAAAACAAACTCCACTTGGGAGGTCTATACACTTTGATAATTCTCCTTCAGTTTGACACCTACAATTAAAACATTTGAAGCCAATAACCAATGCTATTACATTTGAGGAGATATGGCTTGGTGGACAGTTTTCCTTCCAACATAAAGCAATACTCAAACTCCTGTGAGAACTAATGGTTTGGATGTGACATTTTTGTTTTCTTGATTGACATGTATAACTTATAAATATCTTTACATAATACATAAAAATGTTTCAAAGCAGTTCTCATATTACTATTCATTTATAAACACTCAAAATAGAGGACATTTTCTTGAAGTCATATTTCAAGTTTGGTAAACAGAACACAAGATGGCGCTGGCAACTCAATGACAGTTGAAATAAAGCTTTATTTAAACACCCCTGAGCATCACAGGGATTTTGGAGCAAATCAGCATTTTACAACTCAAGGTAGGATTCTGCCCATAATACAATGAACTGCATATCCACTGCAGCAATGAACAACCTTTATTGGTACACCATTTATGCCATGCTAAGGCTGACCCAGACCAGGTGCCACTTACCCAGAGTATGGTTAAAATACTCTGAAAACCTAAAAAAGGCCCAACAAATGTTCCCTCTAAGGAAGTGAAAGAGGACCCTTGGTCCTAAAAGGTCTATGAGTTCACTGTTCCTCACCACTAACAGATACACCTCGTCTAGTTACACCTCACTGTAGTGAATGGACATTTATCAACAAACTGAACTGATATCCACCAGGAAAAGCAGGTGAGGTGGCACTTCACTGTTTATGGTGATTTGTGTACTGGAAACTTGCAACCACAGAGAGGCGCTCTGGCCCTCCTACATTATATTGCTGGAGGAGTGTGTGTACAGATTCTTGCAGAGGAGTGTTGAGACTGACCGGGTCATACAGGCCTCAGGTTCAGATGTTCATCAGTATTGTCCTTCCTACGAGGAGGTGGGCGTGGCTCATCATCCTCCCCTGTGTCCTGCTTGTCCTTCTCTGCTTCGATCCAGCTTTGAGGGGCGATCATCTTCTTGGGCCCGTGGGGAGGGGGTCCCAGCAGAGCCTCGATGTCCTCATAGTTCACCACTTCCCGCTCCAGAAGAGCATTGGCCAACTGAAAATATACACAGAGAAAGACGGTTAGCCAACTGTGAACGCAAAATTGTTTGACAATGGAATACAATGCTTGATGAGTGTTTAAATATGGTAGCTATGTAGACGCCACGTCACACAAAAATATGGCTAACAAGTGTGGAATGAGGGTCTTACCATTATCAGCTTGTCTCTGTTATCCAGAAGCAGTTTCTCGGTCTGTCTGTAGGCGCGTGCTATCAACAGCTTCGCTTCCTGCAAGAACCAAAATACAAGCCATCCTTCACAAGGTTATCTCCAATGAACAGAACTACAGGTAAACTTACAACAGGGGAATCTTCTACTCGTAATGTTTTGCGGGTGCAGACTTACGTGGTCCATCTGCTGCTGGAGGCCCTGGCTGAAGGGCCTGCGTCCGACAGCTCCCTGCTCCTCTGTCTCAGGGAAGGACACCTGACCCACACTGGAGGACATGCCATACTGCTTCACCATGGAGTAGGCCACACGAGTCACCTTCCGCAGGTCATCTTGGGCACCTAGCGCAAAGACAAACGTCTCACAGACTGAATGCTATAGGTGTGTGTATGTTGTGATGAATGGTCAGACAGCCTACCTGTGGTGACCTTGTTGAAGGTGATGGCCTCCGAGGCTCTTCCTCCTAGAGCCATACACATCCTCTCAAACAGCTGTTCTTTGGAGAACAGGTACTGGTCTCTGGGCAGGATCTGGGCAAAGCCAAGGGCAGCGTTGGTCCTGGGGGCAATGGACACCTGGCAAACAAGACAACCAGCGAATATATCAACATTGTACAATATATGGTCATCTACTATGTTTTTGGTCCTGTTCATTTCTCCATAGTATTCAACAATATCGCATTGAGCAAAGACACACTGACATTAGTGGACATACAGCTATGGAGGTGGTGTCACCTTCATGAGTGCCTCTGTGTGCTCTAACAGCCATCCAACCAGGGCATGGCCAGACTCATGGAACGCTACAATCCTCTGCTCCTCTTTGGACAGGATCTTACTTTTCTTCACACTTCCTGGATACAAACGGAGAAAGTCAATAAGGGACCAGAAATCAATCTCTACCACAAGAAATTTGGCGAGTGAGTTCCAAGGTGGCAGACATTCATAGACATCGTAATGACCTCGTACCAGCTAGGACTCTCTCCACAGCGTACTCAAAGTTGAAGGTGTCGATGGACTTGTAGCCTTCCCTGGCAGCGTGCAGGGCTGCTTCGTTACAGATATTGGCAATGTCTGCCCCTGAGAGAGTAATACACAATCCCGTTAGGCTCACAGTTTTTAGAATACACTGGTTTACTATGTTCAGTGACAGCATACAAGAAGGTGAATATACAGTTGTTTTAGAGGGGTGCTATTTAAGCAATAAGGCCCGAGGAGGTGTGGCATATGGCCAATATACCATGGCTAAGGGTCTGGCACAGCCCTTAGCCATGGAATATTGGCCATATATCACAAACCCTCAAGATGCCTTATTGCTGTTACAAATTGGTTACCAACGTAAAGGTTTTGTCATACCTGTGGTATACAGTCTGATATACCATGGCTGTCAGCCAAATAAGTATTCAGGGCTCGAACCACTGAGTAACTTCAGCCATGTGTGTACATACCACTGAACCCTGGGGTGAGCTCTGCCAGACGCAGGGAATAGCTGCTGGCTGGGTGGGTGAGCTTGAGTATCTTCAGGTGCTGCTCATAGATCTCCTTCCTCTCCTGAAATGCACAAGGAGGAAACAGCTCATGCACACTTAATACATTGGAGATCTTCAGGACATAGATACTTTCAGAGGACAGGGCACTGTACCTGCAGAGTGGGGAAGTCGATAAATATGTGCCTGTCCAGTCTCCCTGGTCTCATGAGAGCATTGTCCAAAATGTCCGCCCGGTTTGTGGAGGCCAGGACTATCACATGGTCAGTAGTGCCCATTCCTATTGGGAAAACGGTAATGAACAGTATATAAGTGCAAACAATGTTGCTGAATAGCCAAAAAAGACATGAGATACATGTATTATGTTCCCCCCAAAAATACTTAAAACCTTCACGTCAGTTATGATAAAGAGATTGATAACCGTGACGAAGTAACGGAAAGCTATTATTTGTGTAACCCTAATCTCGGTTAACTCAAAACAAACCCCCTCCTCACCGTCCATCTCCACCAGCAGTTGATTGAGGGTCTGCTCTTCCTCGGTGTTCGAGAAGCCAGACATGTTATTGGAACGCTTCTTTCCCACAGCATCAATCTCATCTATGTAGACGATGCAGGGGGCTCGAGCACGCGCCTCTTTGAACAGACTCCTCACCCTGGCAGCACCAAGACCTGCACTTACAGACAAAAGATACATTATTATTGCTTTGACTTGCTGTCCACCTTGCAGTCTTCTTTGGACAACTTAACGGATAGGACTTCTGATTGGAAACAGTGCAAATCTTACCCCCAATGACTTCCACAAACTCAGAGCCTGCCATGGCCAGGAAGGGCACCTGTGCCTCTGTGGCCACAGCCTTGGCCAGCAGAGTCTTTCCACAGCCTGGGGGCCCCAGCAGCAGGGAGCCCTTAGGGACTTTGGCCCCCAGGTTGAGGTACCTGTCTGGGCACTGCCAAGAGAAATCAGGAGTCAGCAAGACACCTGTTGACATTGCTAATAACTGTCACACAAATCACCTCTTTACATTTGCCCTCTTACCTTCAAATAGTCAACAAACTCCTTCACCTCCATCTTTGCCTCGTGCATGCCCGCCACATCTTTGAAACTCACACCCTTCCCAGACTTGCCATTCACAATAGTGAACTTGGCCATTTTCAGCTGGTTCTGTTGAGCACATCACAGACAAGCATGAGAAACACAACAAAATGGCTAAGACTAGTAAAGGGAAAACAGTTCAACAGCCCCTACTTACAAATGCACTGAAGCCACCCTCTTTTCCACCCATGCCAGCCAGGCGGAAAATATACCACAGGATTGCCACCCCAATGGCAGCCATTCCAAGGGCATAAAGTGCACTGTGACAGAAAGAGACAAAAGCAATATTGTACCAATGTCATGGAAACACATATTACATGTTATTGAGGTATAAACATATGACATGTTATTGAGGTATAATCATATTACCTAACCATGGCATCCATGTGATATTCATTCTTGCATGATCACATCACAGATACAGCTGTTGGTTGAGAGTCAGGTACTCACTTTCCAAAGAAGCCAGTGCGCTTGTAGGAGACTGGGATCCTGTCCTTGGCGTCAATGTTCAGCTCCTCTTCTGCAGCTCTGAGCTTCTCCTCAAATTTGTCAATGTTGGCCACCTGCATACGGTACATCAGAGCCAGCCTCTGCACACAGACGGACGGAGGAAGCGTGTGAAGGGGGGCATATTTCACTGAACATCATCTAGATTCCTGTGCTTATAAATAGGTGACATGGCCATCACAACATAAGTGGGGATGGAATGTATCACCACTAAAAGCTGAGGGGTATACTACAAAGTAGGATCAATGAGTTAGCCAGCTAACATTGATAAGCAACCCAAAATAACTATTGATTTTCTGGTTCATTAAAAAGCTAAATGTAGATACGTGTTTTCATTTGTTGAATCAATTAGACCAAGCTCATCTTTCTAAAAAAATAACTGAATATTTAGGCATGTTATCAAGGGGTTAACCAGTTTCTGCTTTGTAGTATACTGTACATCAGTGTCCAGATTCTAGAATGAGGAAAAGGAACGTACAGGCCTTCCGAAGATGACTGCTCCAGGGTGGAGGTAGATTTCCACGATGTCACTCTCCGGGACCACCTGCACACGAGACACCTCACCCTTGGCCAGCATCTCATTGACAAAGTCATTCCAGGAGATGTTTCCCCCGCTGGTATTGATGGAGTTGAGGAGGCTCATGACCAGGGCGATGATGAAGAGAGTGCGCAGACGTTCCCTGTACATCTGATCCTCTTGCTCCCGCCGCTTCTTCTCCTCTGAAAGACAATGGGGAATTAAGAGGTGCAGCCAACAGCTCACCTGTGTATTCATGGCACAAGATAGCTAGTATAAAAGGACTGTAGCCTGAATGCAAAGTTGTGTTGAGGTTTCTTACTGACCTTCATCTTCCTCTGGAGTTTTTCCCTTGGGTCCATCACTGTTCTTTTGATCTTGTTGTTTAGACTGAGATGTGCTGAAATAATTTGTGGAACCTGCAATGATAAGGTACGAGTCAGTGTCAGACTGGGAAATATTAGATAATCTTCAAATTAGTGGGTGGGTGGGGGGAGTGACTGCTTACCTAAAATATTCCACAGGTCAACAGGGTTTTTGAACAAGCTGTTCTTGATCATTAGCTTACTTATTGCAGTCAATCTGGGACTCATGGGTCTGTGTAGCAGTTGCTAGAGAAAGAAGTGGTAGTATAATATTAGACCAGGACCTTTTCCTGTTGCTCACAGTTACAGGAGCTAAGTACATAACAGAGGAGTGGCGTGACCATTGTGATTTGAATGACAGTCAGCTATTGTCATGGTGGAAACAAAGACAGGCAACTAACCTGAATGAGCCCAGGGTTGAGGCCATTATGTGGTTGAGTCACAAATGGACGAAGTGAGCATGATAATATTTTACAGTTCATACATGTCGATTGCTGCAGTTTGGCGCCATCGTTGTTTGGACGCTTGTTGACAAATTGACAGTTGTTGCGTCCCGACACGGTCCATATTATGGTCTTGTACTTTCTACAAGAACTGGCACGTCGCAGAGCTGCCATTTCCCTGCCTGCTAGACTACCGAACATTCGCACAGGTTAGATACAAATACAGTACAGCTGGCTAGCTAATAAAACTGACATGGTCACCATTAACAGTGCATTCACTACCTGGCTAGCAAACGTCAGTAATGACAATAGGCTTCGACCTTGAGATTGCAGCAGTGGTCAGCGCGGTATTTTGTTATATAAAAAAAAGCGAACTACATCGTTAGCTGTTGTTATTCAACATGACAAGAATAATAAAGATGGTATGCTACATTAAAGACATTTCACTCCTTACAACGAAAAGTCCTCAGTACATGTACAACTGTCTATGTATCTTAAACAACAAGATTTCGTTCACAAATCCTTTGATATGCTCTGAAATGTAATGTACCCATCATTCTGTTTTGGTAACGAATTTGTATCATTGAAGCAAGGTCAGTGACCACGAGAGCAAATAAGTACATAATATCCTGACGCACTTAAAAAGTGTTTGCTGAACCCCGAACTTTAACCCCAAGAGATACGTGTCCCTTGACCAAAGAGTATCTATATATTTGATTTGATTCTATGTTCACGCTGAGATAGACATAACTTTCAAATTGCGGAAAATATATAATTTATTATCAATAAACTAATATTAGACTAGGACCTTTTCCGGTTGCTCACAGTTACAGTAGCTACAGTACATAAAAGAGAATATTCAGTACTGCACGGCCCTTTGACCCTTGTCGGATTACGTCACGATGTTGCTTCATGAGCGTTCTACCTGCGCAGGATTTTCACATCCAGGAAACACGTTCCTTGAGATAAAAATGGCACATAGAATAGATGCTAACTGTAATAAAATACAAAAATACACGTATTATTGCCAATGTGCTTGTGCGCTATAACATCATTGTATTTTACTGTATCTGCCTCTTGTGTATGCTAAATAATGTCTCTATGGACTTCTTTGCTGTAGTTACAAAAGTAGCCACCAGAGGTAGCTATGGCATCGAGCATTCATTGTGTTTATATTTTGAAAAAAACAAAATAATTTCTAATACTTTTATCAGTAAAATCATGGTGAAAAACAGCTTGGAAAGTTTTATTGTTTTCTTGTTCATAAAGGTTTGTGCATGACATTGTGATTGTAAAAGCTGCCCTGCCTAAAAAATATCAGAGAAAATCTGATTGTTTGGAGGCTCCTGAGTGGAGCAGCGGTCTAAGGCACTGCATCTCAGTGCTTGAGGTGTCACTACAGACACCCTGGTTCGATTCCAGGCTGTATCAAACTGGCTGTGATTGGGAGTCCCATAGGGAGGCGCGCAATTGGCCCAGCGTCGTCCGGGTTTCGCTGGTGCAGGCCGTCATTGTAAATAAGAATTTGTTCTTAAATTTAGGTTAAATAAATAAAAAGTAACCTGGTAGACAATACCAAAAATGATATACTCTCTGGTAGTCTTGTACCAGAGAGTATATCATTTTTATTGTCTACCAGGTTACTTTTTATTTATTTATTTATTTTTGAAGTGGAGCAGTTTGAGTGCTTCCCAACACAATTGTGAAGAGGTCACGACAACACCTCTTCCCCCCCCAGGAGGCTGAAAATAATTTGCAATGGGCCTTTCAGATCCTCAAAAAGTTCCATAGCTCCATCACTGCTTGGTATGGCAACTGCTAGGCATCTGTCCGCAAGGTGTTACAGAGGGTAGTGCGTGTGGCCCAGTAAGTACATCACTGGAGTCAAGCTCCCTGCCATCCAGGACCTCTATACTAGGTGGTGTCAGAGGAAAGCCCTGAAAATTGTCAAAGTGTTCTCTCCTGCTACCGCATGGCAAGCGGTAACAATTAGTTAAATAGTTAACCATATAGAGGTACAGATTCGTTAAATAGTTAACCAAATATCTGCATTTACCCATTTTGCACAAAATTTTTTGATTTACATACACTGCTGCTATTGTTTATTATCTGTCACTTTATTTCTAGTTATATGTACATATCTACCTCAATTACCTTGTACCCCTGCACATGGACTCAGTACTGGTACCACTTCTATATAGCCAAGTTATTTTTTGTTGTTACTTATTGTGTATCTAATATTATTATGTGTTTTACTTTACTATTTACAATTATTTTTCAATTTTCTTTCTCTCTGCATTGTTGGGAAGGGCCCGTAAGTAAGCATTTCACTGTTAGTCCACACCTGTTGTTTACGAAGCATGTCACACAGAAAAAAATTATCCTGAAAGCATGCAGTACAACGTTTATGTCCATTTAATATGGTAGAGGACCTCAAAACAAATAATGTTTAGAAAGTCCAAATAAAGGCCCATCCCATCACCGTGACGAACATTTAAATAAGCCAATGAGGAAACAGATTCAATAAAAAAATACTATCTTAACCAATAATAGCTCTTCTTACATCTCCGTGCATGTAATTTTGTCGCCCAGCAGAGGCCGCTAGTCATGGGTGCAATCGATATGCATTACCAAACAACCCAAACCCGTCTGACTTTCAAAGTGTGCAGAGATCACCATCAACAACATTATGATATTGAGACTGTAGTTGTCAACGGTAGGAAATCATGTATTGATGAAAGCACCGAGAAAAAGTGTTTTGGAAGTGAAATAGGCTATTCAGACCTGTCCTACCTGTGATCTGGACATTTGGGTCAAACTAGGGTGCTAGTTACCTGTAAAGGTGCTTTGGTTATACTGACATCATGAGTTGGACTACGATAATATTCAAGTATGCAATAATATGTTTGTTCACGTGAATAATAATAATACGATATGAGGTGTCTCACTCCATCACGCTGAGCGAGGTAAGTCAAGTGCACCCAACCTTTCGTACTCCATTTCCTTCGCTTGCTCTCCCAACTGTGTAATGGAGATGGGTCCCCAACCATGGAAACTGAAGTACTCGGTCAACCATGTTCGCGCCTTCATATTATTGTACAATGTAGATTTAGTACTTTGATTTGATCCATAATGGCGCCAGTTTCATCGGTGCACAAATAGTACCCGCCCACATTCAAGAGCCAACCACAATCAGTGTTTCATTTGGCCTCTTTCCTTCAGACGCATATCGAAGCTAAAGCCCGTCTGGAAATAGTTTGCAAGGGGTCGTTAAAGAAGATTAAGCCGGTAACAAAATATCGTTTTTAGCTACATTAAGTTTACCTTTCAAGGCTCCAGTTTTGATTACTGAGCATACAAATTTTCAATTTAGACCATGGTGACAAAATAAAAAGTGTACACGGACGTTTTCGAGGAGATTTTAAGCGTTCTCTGTCGGTTGTTGGTGTTCAGGAATTAGCAAGCTAGTTAGCACTAGCCTAGAAATACTAGCCAGCCTAGCTTGCTAACGTTAGCTTCCAATAGTCTGATTATCAACTGAGATGTTTGCAGCATTTCTCGGATGTCTACGGACGGCAGATTGCTGAACCAGAGGGCCTCAAATGGGAAAAACAAGCATCGGACAGGAATATCGGGGATAAGCTTGTCGACGTAACTCAGATTCTGTTGAAGGTAAGACGAAATAACATTAGTTGGCTAGCTGGCTGTGTTTGTTAGGCGAAAAACGTTAACGAACTAGATATGCTTAGCTTGTTATACCGTTAGCCTTAGCTGTTAAGCTAACTAGATAACATGGCTTCATGCTCGAGTCGAATAAATGTGTTATGAAGCTAGCTGACCCTCCCCCCGACCCAGCATTCTAACTGCGTACGCGTTTAACTAGCAAGATGACAGGTATAAGGACTTAATTTAGGCGAAAAGTGTGCCATACTAGCTAAAAACTAGCCTGCGAGTCGTTTGTTGACCTACAGATCCTGTTAATGTTATAGCTATATATTTAGTTGCATAGGTGTTTAGGATATACTCACAAATGTATTTGAAAGGCTTCAGTGCCATCCATGTAATAGCCTACACTTCTCTTCAGGCAGAGAGGCTGATGTATTTTGTAAAAAAAAAAAGAATAACACCATCTGTTCAAGGGGATGTTGTATCACTGCCAGTGACGTTATTTCATACAACTCAACTGCTTATTTATTTTTGGAAAAGACACAGATGGGATGAAATAATTGGTTATGTTGATGTGTAATGCAGTGGTGAGATCAACTAAGACGTGCTCTCCGAAGTTGCTTGACTTCTCCTCGATTTGGCCATTTTCCTGTTCGACTCATGGGTCCATGGATCCAGGATTGGTATTTTGATTAGAATATTTTACTGTAATGTATTAACACAGTTACTGTGAAATGTGTCATTTACTCTGTCCTAACAAGAACATCATTATGGTTGTCGTTAAAGTAACACAGGTGTGCAGTGTTTTCAAATTAGTTCCTATATTAGTGCCAATATCATTCCATTGCTCGACAGGCTCTATCATTTGAGAGGCTGTGGAATGGTATGAATATTTCAAGTCAACAATAAGTCACAACAGTAAGGCTTTGACTTCTGGTTGTGGGAGAGCATGAAAAGAAGGGCAAGGTTCCTAACGAACGACCACTCTACTTGGAGTAGACTGTGGTTGATAACGTTTTGGTGCAGTATCAGTTCTGTTGAAAACACTGCAGTGGAGCTGCTGGCTGTATTTTCTTACAGAGATACTCTGAGCTCTTCAGCTTGTTGGGCGTTCACATTGAAATTCATTGCAGACACAGCAATGCATGTAATCCCCCACCACCTTTGTCAAGATGTTGGAAGCGCCAATTTCATGTCTCTAAGTTTCTGTTGTTATTTTGCAACTTCTTCCCCCTTCATTTTTGTTGTAAATACACCAAGGCTCTGTGTTGGATGTATTAAATCAACTTTCTGCAATATGTAGCCCTAGTACCCTTGTACAACACACGTTACTTGATGTATACGCTTGGTACACTCCCCATGTTAGTTTCAGCTTTAGGATGAGGTTTTGGAGAACTTAGCCTAGATTTTCACCAGTGTCTCCTGTTGTAGTGTGTAAGCCTAAGACGGGAAATTGTGTCCTGCCTGGGTCAGTGAGGTCAGGAGCTGTGTTGAGAGCTGGGATTTCTCAGAACGATTTCCTGTTCAAGGCAGCCATTCTGTGCAGTCCTGTGTGCCCCGTCTTCAGCTGCCTAAGTGAACCTCTTCTTTTACTCAGGTTCAGAGACCGTGATTTCTGTTGTGTCCTGGCCCAAGTCTTCTGAGCGTTTAGCCTGTTTGTGGTCATGGCAGTGCCACTATTTGACATGGTCCCACTGTGCCCTCTCCTGCCTACAGTGTGTAACGTGACACCTTCAGCACTATCAGGCAGGCTAATAATGGGCACAAATATAAATCGCAGTGGGAAACAATGAGTGTACCTCACAATGCCTCTCTGGCAGTCTGGATTGGATGGCCTTGCTCATTTTGGCATGTTATATCTTGTGTAGAGGAGAGTGGCGTGGCTTCCGCAAGTCTGTACTTCCTCTGTCTTGCAGCCCTCTACTGTGTTTACGTTGTTGCTCTGTGCGACTATCTAAACCTGCAGTGCAGGAAAGACACAGCAAAACATCAGAACTGTGACTGTCTGTGGTTCGTCCCACCACATCCTCTCTATGCTTTTGCCCTGGGGTCAGTGTGCAGTAGCTGCATTGCCCCCACACTTGTTGTGGCATGCAGGGCTGAGAAACTGCTCACCTAAAGATGAACAATGTTTGTACACAGGCAACCGTTTCCATTGACTTTGGTCATAGCCCTGACAAGGTTTTGGCTCTTGAATCACAATGTTTTTTATTTCTGTTTACTCTGGTTCCAGGCCACATGTTTGAATGTGGGAAGGAAGGTTTTGTTATGATGAGAAACCCAGTCATTTAGCTGGCCCCACCAATACTGTGGACAGCATTTAGGTATGGCCAATGTGGAATACTGGCTATCAAAAGCTTCTGTGCCCACCGAATGGAGCTTTTACATTTGTTGATCAAATTTTATTTGTCACGTGTGCCGAATACAACAGTGAAATGCTTACCATGCAACATTATGTGGTTCCACCGTACTGACAGTGCCTGACATAAGCAGCAGTAGGGGTGCCTGTGTTGCGGTAACCTACTTATTCTAGTTGAAATGGGAAAGAAGAACCCATCGTGTGTAGGCACAGGGAGAATACAGCCGAAAGTCCTCACACGGTCTGGCTTCTTTCTACCAAACTCTCTCCCAGTGCTGAGTGTTGGTCTGTTGCAAACAAGGATGTCTGCTCCTACTTCTCTTTTGCTTCCCTTTTTTCTTGGCAGTGTCAATCTTTTATAGCTTTCTCCCAGCTAGTGCAATCCCTGGACCGTCAAATGCCATTTAAACATCTTTGAAATTGGTTCCCATCTCTCTCTCACACACACACACACACACACACACAAATAACAACACGGCTGTGTCCCATTCTCCTTGCTCTTTGGAAGCCTCATTTGGGGTTTGGGTAGTCCTGTGTCTGATGCCTCCTCTACTGGTCACAGGTTTTGCTCACGTCTTCCACTGCTGCACTTTTGATAATGTCTTCCCTGACTCTTAGATTAAAGGGAACGGGTCTCCCATCCTCTGGTTTGCTGCATTTTTAAAACATAACTTTTTAACAGTTTTGTTTTTGATCTTTTGGTAAGGGGACACTTGAAGTAGAACATTTTGTTATTGCTTTTAGGTGAGAGGCACGCAGTGTTATTTTTCAGAGACCAATACATTGTTTTCCAAAAGTCATGACGCAAATGCTTTAATGATGGGCTTTTGCTTCCTTGTTTACAGATGGTTACTGTTGTACTTTTGTGTATTTCCTCCCAAAAAGTCCAGCACTTTATGTTCAAGAAGTTGTTTGCGTATGAGAGAGCAGTTACTGTCGAGTGTGGGGGAGACTACAGCGTTGCTAACGTGGGCAGATGTGAGCTGGGAAGGATCATAGGGGGGGTGGGGGGTGGTCATGTAAACCTGAAGACAACAGTTGGTGTTTTGATTGGATGTGTAGAGCACTGCGTGGTGTTTTATCCATACGTGGCACTGAGAATGTCCTTTTGTAGCTGGCCTGTCCGGCCAGTTCTTCAGACACTGCCTGTGAGCCCCTGAAAGAGGAGAGCTCTGATGTGTCCTCTACTGCTGTCTGGGCCGAAAGAGGCCAAGCTCAGCTCACATGGACTTGCTTGCCTTGCTTCAATCACTCCTCCACACTCGTAAATGTTTTAGTCTTTCTTTTTTTCTCCTCTCCCTCTGTTGCTCGAGTTCTAAGTGAGCAGAGTTTTATCCATAGATTTGAAATGCCTCTCGATCACATACAAAAAACATGCTTGGGAAGAGGAGGACTGCCATTTTAGAAATGGGTTTAGGCTACTGGCTAGAGATGTGCCAGAGAATTAGAGCAGTAGCCAGTTGAATTTCCTGTGGGTTGTCGTGGGCTCGTATGTCCCCTGTGATGGGGTGGGTGGGGAGCTTGAACTGGCTGAATCTCAATCACTGGGGCCTTCAGCTCTGCTGTCCTTTTGACGGGGCAGCTGCAGCCATTCAATCGGGCCATTTACATTGAAATGCAGCGACAGGAAGGGGGTGGGGGGGTGGGGCAGTGCGTGACAGAAAAGCAGACCTAACCAAAGAGGACGTCCACCACGGGGCTATGACGCTTTGTTTTCACCAGCCGTGGTGCCATATACATCCCACAAAGGCCGTAAGCACCCTCCTTTGACCACCAAGGACATTTTCACCACTCGGCTATTCTTTTTTTACATTTTTTTTTTATATACAACCACGCTTTGATTTGTGGAGTTTGTTTGTTGGTCAATCTCTTTCCAACAATTAGCAGCTGAAGTTTTTGTTTGCTTTTGCGCTTTGCACATTGCCAATGTATTTTAACCACACATTAGTTAGGTTTCTTTCATCACATTGTTTCCACCATATTCCCTGGCTTGTTTCCACTAGCCTATACTCTGGTTGTTATTATGCATTGCATTCAGACCTTCTCGTTGCCAGGTCTAATGGGTGTCACACTGTGATCTTGGATGTTAAACTAAGCCTGCACACAGGAACTTTCTGTTACTCATTAGGGCTTGATAGACAACTGTGTTTCAGACAAATGAGGCCACTGTGTCATGGCTAGGTTTGTTTAGCTAGCTTTCCAGGATTGCTTGAAGCTCCTTTGTGAAGTCTGACACTGATTTAGAGGCTCTGTCTGGTGGGGCGGTGGGTTGTTATTCTACATGCTGTTCATTTGGACAGGTTTATGTTTGTCGTACTTACCCTGTGGGCACCTTCACCTAACTGTTGGGATGGCCTTGCATAGTTCCTTCTAAGGTTAAAGCATGCTTCAGTTTGTTTTGCACCCAAATACTGTTTCCTCTTGAAGCCAAGCCAACTGCCCTTCAAACTAGTTTGTGGTGTTTGAGACTATAGATAGTCAACTCCTGCTGGCTGAGGTGCTGGTTGACACCTGCTTTTCCTAAAGTGTCTCATACCGTGCATTCGGAAAGTTTTCAGACCCCGTGATCTTTTCCACATTTTGTTACGTTACAGCCTTTTCCTAAAATTGTTTAAACTTTTCCTCGTCAATACCCCATAATGACAAAGAAAAAACAGGTTTGTAGAAAATTTTGCACATATTAAAAACATATCACACTTGCATAAGTATTCAGACTCTTTTCTCAGTACTGTGTTGGAGCACCTTTTTTGGCAGCGATTACAGCCAGCGTATTCTTGGGTATGACGCTACAAGCTTGGCACACCTGTATTTGGGGAGCTTCTCTGCAGATCCTCTCAAGCTCTGTCAGGTTGGATGGAGAGCGTTGCTACACAGCTATTTTCAGATCTCTCCAGAGATGTTTGATCTTGGCCCCTCAAGGACATTCAGAGACTTGTCTCGAAGCCACTCATGTGTTGTCTTGGCTGTATGCTTAGGGTCGTTGTCCTTCATCAAGGATCTCTATGTACTTTGCCCCGTTCATCATTGTCTCAATCATGACTAGTCTCCTAGTTTCCTGCAGCTGAAAAGGTTCCCAACAGCATGATGCTGTCACCATAATGCTTCACCTTAAGGATGGTGTTGGCCAGGTGATGAGCTGTGCCTGGTTTCCTCCAGATGTGACGCTTGGCATTTAGGCCAAAGAGTTCAGTCTTGGTTTCATCAGACCAAAGGATCTTGTTTATCATGGTCTGAGTCCTTTAGGTTACTTGGCAAACTCCCAGAGGGCTGTTGTGCCTTTTACTGAGGAGTGACTTCCATTTGGCCAGTGCTGCAGAGATGGTTGTCCTTCTGGAAGGTTCTCCCATCTCCACAGTGACCATTGGGTTCTTGGTCACCTCCCTGACAAAGGCCCTTCTCCCCCGATTGCTCAGTTTGTCCGGGCGGCCTGCTCAAGGAAGAGTTTTGGTGGTTCTAAACTATTTCCATTTAACAATGATGGAGGCCACTGTGTCCTTGGGGACCTTCAATGCTGCAGAAATGTTTTGGTACCCTTCCCCAGATCTGTCTCTACAGACAATTCCTTCAACCTCATGGCTTTGTGGGACCTTATATAGTGTGTGCCTTTCCAAATGATGTCCAATCAATTGAATTTACCACAGGTGGACTCCAATCCAGTTGTAGAAATATCTGAAGGATGATCAATTGAAACGGGATTAACCTGAGCTCAATTTCGAGTCTCATAGCAAAGGGTTCAAATACTTATGTAAATTCTAAACATGTTTTTTTCTTTGTCATTATGTGGCATTGTGTGTGTGTAAATGAATGAGGAAAAACATGTGTTTTAATACATTTTAGAGTAAGGCTGTAACGTAACACAAATTGGGAAGGGAAGGAATCTGAATACTTTCCGAATGCACTGTACCTCCTGCAGTTAACTGGAATGGTCCGCTTGGGGGAAAACTCAGTGCTGAAGGTGTTTTCATACACTCAGGCGCAACATCGACTCGACAAACCAAATTGGTGTTTGGTAAGTCAATGGGAGAAGTAAAAAAAAAAAAACGGTGTCCTTAGTTGTTAATTTTCTCATTCTAAAGGCAAAACCTGGAGTGGAGCTGATCACTACCACAGCCGTGTTAAACAGCCAACTAGCGCTAGCTAATGCTACCTAGCAAAATCGGTACTTGGGAGTCAAAGTATCAATATAATATTCAGATAACCTAAACACCAGCAGTTTAGTTACTTATCATGCTAGTCCTTAAGCTGTTGTTTTGATGTTGAGAATGTTAATCATCCTACTGCCAAATGTTGGCCTACTTTCATTATTTGTCCTACGTGTGTCAAACTCCACTCGGTAGTGTTGCTTTTTATAGAAACATGCCAGCCTTATCTTGCTTGAGTGAGTATGTAAGTAGGACAGAACAATTTATTACTTGCTAATTACGTATGCTTCCAACGCCATTTTTCACCTACAATTATGGCACAGATGTTATTTTCCATGTTGAAAGCCTAACGTGCCTGTACTCTGCCGTAGGTTTGAAATTCCATGCTAATTTCCCGGAATGATGTCTCGTTTTCAACGTAGCACAGGAGATGTTGAAAATCTTGGCTAATCCTATGGTCTGAAGGTGCCGGTTTTCAATTTCATGTGGAACTTGCGGTGCACTTTCAGAGAACCATTCCAGTTGCAGGGTCCACATTGAAATCTATTTAAGGCTATTGCTGTTCTATTATGAATGTTTTACATTATGAATTATTCAATTGTGTGTAACAGGGTTATTTTTGGAGCACTTGAAAGTGCAAGTAAGAGCGCTGACCAGCCACCCGCTGAGAAACTTCACAGGGTTGAGGCCTGCTGTGCCCCTTCTTGCTACTGTCAGTCAGTCATGCTTATCTGCATTCCTGGCTGGCCCCAGCACAGCCAGGTGTGGCCATGTCATGCACAGTCATGCTAGCTAAACAAACACCCTCCTGAACCACACATACACCCACACAAACAACTAGGGATGGGAATTGCCAGGGACCTCACAATAAGATATTGCGATTCTCATGATTCTATATGTATTTCGATTCTGCGATATCTAAAAAAAAAATGTGATTTGATCTTCCAAATGTATTGCTCACTATAGACTACCGGTCAAAAGTTTTAGTACACCTACTCATTCAAGGGTTTTGAGTTTGACTGTTCTACATTGTAGACTAATAGTGAAGACATCAAAACTATGGAATCATGTAGTAACCCAAAACGTGTTCAACAAATCAAAATATATTTTATATTAGAGATTCTTCATATAGCCACTCTTTGCCTTGATGACCGCTTTCCACACTCTTGGCATTTTCTCAACCAGCTTCACCTGAATGCTTTTCCAACTGTCTTGAAGGAGTTTCCACATATGTTGAGCACTTGTAGGCTGCTTTTCCTTCACTCTGCGGTCCGACTCATCCCAAACCATCTCAATTTGGTTGAGGTCGGGTGATTGTGGAGGCCAGGTCATCTGATGCAGCACTCCATCACTCTCACTCTTCTTCTTGGTCAAATAGCTCTTACACACCCTGGAGGTGTGTTTTCGGTCATTGTCCTGTTGAAAAACAAATTATAGTCACGTAAACCAGATGGGATGGCGTATCGCTGCAGAATGCTGTGGTAGCCATGCTGGTTAAGTGTGCCCTGAATTCTAAATAAATCAGTGTCACCAAATCAGTGTCACCAGCAAAGCACCACCACGCTTCACGTTGGGAAACACACATGCGGAGATCATCCATTCACCCACACAAGACAACGCGGTTGGAATCAAACATCTCAAATTTCCACTGGTTTAATGTCCATTGCTTGTGTTTCTTGGCCCAAGCAAGTCTTTTTCTTATTGGTGTCCTTTAGTAGTGGTTTCTTGGCAGCAATTTGACCATGAAGGCCTGATTCACGCAGTCTCTGAACAGTTGATGTTACATGAACTCTGAAGCATTTATTTGGGCTGCAATTTCTGAGGCTGGTAACTCTAATGAACTATCAAATAGGGCTATCCTCAATGTCCCCCTCTACCTTGTCCAACACTAACTTTTTAACAAGGCACAAATGTTAATTGAAATGCGTTCCAGGTGACTACCTCATGAAGCTGGTTGAGAGAATGCCAAGAGTTGTCGTCAAGGCAAATGGTGGCTATTTGTTCAACACTTTTTGTTGTTGTTGTTGGTTAGTACATGATTGTGTTATTTCATAGTTTTCATAGTATATTAGTGTTCTACAATGTAGAAATTAGTAAAAATAAAGAGACTCTCTTGAATTAGTAGGTGACCAGTAGTGCATGGCTGCTATATAGACACGAGAGAGAATGAGAAAATTAGTTTTGAACAGTCATGGAAATAAGTTCTGGAGACATGTTGGCTTACTATTTAAAAAAACAAGTTATAGGATGAAAGCTACTGCACTCTTGACACTCTTGACACAGGTACAGCTGACTAAAGCTACCAAATAGCTTTTTACAAATCGATACTTGGAGTCACATCACTGCAAACAACTTTTCTGCTCAGGATGGTCTCGCTAGATTGTGTCTCTGCTTAAAGTGCTGCTATACTTCCTCACACAGTTGGCAAGGCACTCTACCTATGCATAGCTCGAGTTCTTCAGGAAACGCTGTTCACCGGAAGTGAAGGGCGTTGGAGCTAACTGTTTGCCTCGTTTCCTTCATTGAGTAAATCACTGACACATTTTAGCGTGTCTGTGTTTGGGAGAGGGGCTATGCGGTACCAGCGGTTTTCCCATCCCCACTGTTTCTGCAAAGTTTGTTTGCCAAGTCATAGGTTTCCTACAGTGTCTCTGCAACATGTCAATTCTGAGTGAATGAAGGCTGTTGTGAGAGAATGCCAGGTATGCAGCACCTCGAATGTAAGGCAGGAGGTGGAGAGACATCTCTCTTTTAATCTGTGTGATCAAAGCCTCTGCAGCATGCACTTCATTAAGCACTCCTTTAAGTGCTTTTTTAGCCAACATGCTCCAACTTCAGATTCATCTGTGCTCGGGGGGGGGTGATTCTCGGTGTGTGTGTGTGTGTTTCCTGGCAGTGGAAGGTTAGAAGAAGGGCTAATGGTACTGCTGATAACATATGCATGGACTTGGATTCTGAATCAAATGACTCTTCAGGGCAGAATGGTCCGCCTGCTAGCTGCTGTGAGCTCTTCGCTTTTCATTTGACACTGTCGTGTGATATTGATTCTTACCACTTAAAAAGACAGATCCACTGCAACATTGCCAAGATTTTAAATAGGCTAAAGCTCTTTTACGGGAGTAGACATGCTGTTCTCCTGCCTTTTTTGCGACGTCACCACTGATTTCTCTCTAATCTAAAAAAGGAACATCATGTTGACATACGATTCAAGCTTAAACGTGTATTAATCTGAATGTGCGTGTGCCCTTAAAAGAGAGAGCGAGGCAGTATGAGCACAGAATGATAGTGGAGAGGGTTGTTATGAAGGGTTATTGCGTTCCCTAATGACAACCTGTCTGACCTAGCTGTAGTGGTTTGTACAGCTCTGCATGCCAGCCCTGCCTGTGAGAACAGGAAGTTGATGCATCTTTCCCACAACCAGGCCCCATGCCCAGCACCATCAGTGCTCTAGTGGTGAAGTGAGAGTGACCACCACAGCCTTAAGTGTGGCCTCTACCTGTTAGAATCCTGTGTGATTCTATGTCTGTGTGTGAATGAGTGTTTGTTTGGTAACACCTCCGCACATCGTGTTGTTCTGAGCTCTGTTAACCTCTCTAGGGTATGTGAGATGGTAGCGTCCCACCTCTTCAACAGCCAGTGAAACTGCAGGGCGTCAAATTCAAAACAGAAATCCCATAATTAAAATTCCTCAAACATGTAAATTGTAAATCCAGCCACAGTGTCTGATTTCAAAAAGGCTTTACGACGAAAGCAAACCAAACGATTGTTAGGTGAGTGCCTATTCACAGAATAACACAGCCATTTTTCCAGCCAAAGAGAGGATTCACAAAAAGCAGAAATATAGATCAAATTAATCACTAACCTTTGATGCTCTTCATGAGATGACACTCATATTACAGATGACTTCATGTTACACAATACATGTATGTTTTGTTTGGTAAAGTTCATATTTATATCTAAAAATCTGAGTTTACATTGGCGCCTTACGTTCAGAAGTTCCAAAACATCCTTTGATTTTGCGGAGAGCCACATCAATTTACAGGAATACTCATAATAAACATTGCTAAAAGATACAACTGTTATGCATGGAATTTTAGATCCACTTCTACTTAATGCAACCGCTGTGTCAGATTTAAAATAAAAAAAATATTTAAAAAAATAACGGAAAAAGCTAACCATGCAATAATCTGAGTCGGCGCTCAGAGCCCAATCAAGACAAATATATCCGCCATACTATGCAGTCAACAAAAGTCATAAATAGCATTATAAATCTTCACTTACCTTTGCTGATCCTCGTCAGAATGCACTCCCAGGACTCCCACAAGAAATATTTGGTAATAATAATTACATAATTTATGTCCAAATAGTTACTTTTGTTAGCGCGTTTGGTAAACAAATCCAAAGTCACGAAGCGCGTTCACTAAAAGCAGACGAAATGTCAAAGTTCCGTAACAGCCAGTAAAAACATGTCAAACGATGTATTGAATCCATCTTTAGGATGTTTTTAACATAAACCTTCAATAATGTTCCAACCGCAGAATTCCATTGTCTTCAGAAGTGCGATGGAACAGAGCTCCCTCTCATGTGAACGCGCATGGTCAGCTCATGGCAGACCTTACTCATTCCCTTCTCCTTTGGCCCCACTTCACAGTAGAAGCATCACACAAGGTTCTAAAGACTGTTGACATCTAGTGGAAGCCTTAGTGGGATATTGGTAATGTTGCACTTCCTATCTTCAATTGGAGCTGAGTAGAAAATCGAGCATCCTCAGATTTCCCACTTCCTGGCTGGATATTTTTCTCAGGGTTTTGCCTGCCATATGAGTTCTGTTATACTCCGACATCATTCAAACCGTTTTTTAGAAACTTTAGAGTTTCTTTCCAAATCTACTAATAATATGCATATTCTAGCTTTTATGGCTTTGTAGCAGGCCGTTTACTCTTTTCATCCGGACATGAAAATACTGCCCCCTACCCCATAGAAGTTAAGGCTGGCTGTAGCTGCAATCTGTGATGTTTTCAATGCTTCATCTTCCAGGTGGTATTTGGGAAGCAGAACTAAATATACCCTTCACTAGTGACCACACACAGACTTTCACACACACAAGCATGTACACGCATACTGCCACACAAATGTTCCCCATCCCCTCTGTGGACTTGGCAGTAATTTCTGCCCAGCCTTAATTCATGCATATCCACTTCTCCTGGGCAGACAGGTTTCCGATGAGGAGAAAATGAGAAATCAGAGGGACTGTGTCTGTTAGAGGTGGAGGGTGGGGGGTTGGTGGCTGGTAGTTTGGCTCCTGGCTGATGGGGGAGGATTGGAAGTGACAGAGGACAGAGATCCACTGAAATACCACCTCCGCCCCACACACACCTGACAGCTAGCCAATAGCCATGGTGGTCAGCTACCGTTACAGTGAATGCCCCTGTTCAGGGACGGCGTGCCTCTCAAAGCTATGGGAATGGAAATCCCCTTCAGAGCACATTACCACATGACCCATACTGCCTTGATGAGGGAGAAGAGTGTTGACTGTGCTTAAACAACCATAACAGTCATTGGTTTCTGCACCACAGGTATTATGTCCATGTCCTGTAAGTCAGCTGGTGTAGCAGCAGATTAGATGAATCGGTTGTGTCTGGCTGCCTGGCTGAGAGCGAGCTGGTGAGTGAGTGGGTGGATGGCTATGGGCCGTCTTAATGCAGAATTGATTTAGGGTGGCTGTATGGGGGATGATGTGCCATGGGCTGCTTCCTGCACCTCCCTCCCTCCAATCTTCAGATTCACTCGCCATCATTGAAACCCCTCTGCCTTTGCTGCCATGGGAACAGGAAATGACTAACAAAATGGTCCTTGAAACGGTCAGGTAGGCTCTCTAGCAGCAGATCTTACATCAGTGAGAAAATGACATCTTTGACTTTGAGGAATAATCTTCTTTAAAAACATTTTTTCTTTTTTTACTTTGCTGTCTCTAGGGTAATTGGCCACCTTAGTTCTTATATACTTGGGTGAGGGGAGTCGTTGCTGCTAATATAACCTACGATACTGAGGCCATCTTATGGGTTTCTGAGAAGCTTGTCACAGTTTCCCTCCATGTCACTTTTCTTTCTCATCATAATGTCACTCTTAAGGCGTCCGCATGCTTCCCAGCCGATACTGTTCGGAAGAGTTTGCATATATTACGACTACATTTGGATGTTTTTCTTCGTTTTGGACTTCGATAAGGTTTTTTTTCTGGCTGTTCGGTCACATTTTTCTCGATGCAAGCTGAACTCTGTAGGGAGTCTTCAGCAAAGTGTGTGTAGTCATTCAACGAGAGACAACTCGTCCTCATGCAAATGTTTTAACTTGAGAAATACTGCATCAAACATCCTAGCCGCCCTTTTCTTGTTTTTCAAGCAAAGGTCTTTTAAGGGAGAATGCAAGCACAGTTCGGCTAGGTACCAGCCGAATTGAAGCATGCTGACGCCTTTACCCCCCCAGGGCTCGTCCTCTAGTAAATCTCCTCAACCATGTTTTCCATTCCATTTTTAATCACCGCTCTTTCTGTTTCTCTCTTGGTCTCTCGCTGCCATTTCTCTCTGCATTCGAAGACCGTGTCAGTGCACCAGCCAAGGCTCCTGCAGCCCTGTTCGTCTCAGAATGTTAAGTGCGTGAGGCTGCTTATGCAGTGAGCTGCTCCACAGAAACACAGCGCTGTTCCCTTCCCTGCCTCCATTTCTGCTGTGACTCAGTCAGATGTTGTTTACTTCATTATTTCAGTGCAGCCATCACAGCTCCAACATGAGGGGGCTGGAGATGGGTGGAGGATAATGCTCATTTTAAAATGTTTTCTCACATACATGTAGCCTCTCTTACCAGGTGTGTTCTACCTATTGGTTTCCTCTGGGCATATCAATGTCAAATGAAGAAATGTTGGTGGTAATGGTAGTGTTAATTATTCTGATACACCTCTCTCTTTCCTGGGGTTCAAATGGATTTAAACCCCTTAATTGTTAATGTAAAGAGCTACCCATCCATCCTGTCAAGACATTGAATATTTTTCTATGGGAGAAGTGCCCTTTGGTTTATTAGTCAACTTTTCGTTCCAAGATGGCGTAACCGTCAGTCGTGTGTTTGTCTTATCCCGTGTAAGTAGCCACTTTAAAATGTATACAAGATTATTTTTTTTATCTCACTTTCTATCTATGAACTAAATATACTTTCCTGCAACCCGCCTCACCCAATGTGGTACAGATCTGCTGTTTTTATTCCTTATAACTGGAACCTCTGTCAGGAGCTAGCCAGCTAACTAACTACTAGTCTTTGTTAGCCACGGCTAGCGGTCTTCACCTGCCGATCCATCACAACTGGTCCGCCCACGTGGTCGCCCGATGTCGTCTCAATGGGCGACCATCTTCTTGCCCGGCCCGCTATCTTTCTACGTGCAGTGTCTCCCACTCGCCTAGCGTAGTACTGACTACTGAACAGCTCCCTGACTCACCTATTGCTGTTCTTTGGACCCGATGATCACTCGGCTACACAGCTGATGCCCCCTGGACTGTTTCAATAACCTGGTACCTCATTTTGTTTCTGTCGGCCCCAGCCTCTAACTCAGGTCCTGTATGTACCTAACTGACCCGCTCTGCCGTTCAATGCCATTTACTTGTTGTTGTCTTAGCTCTCCCGATCAGCATATGTGACTGCTTTATGCCTCTCCCTAATGTCATCATGGCTTGTCTACTGCTGTCTCGGCTAGTCCTTATTGTTTTATTTCACTGTAGAGCCCTCAGTCCCCCTCACCTTGCCGTAGATCTCGTTTGTCCCACCCCCCACACATGCAGAGACCTCACCTGGCTTAACTGGTCCCACCAGAGGCGAAACCTAGGCTTTGAGTGACAGAGGTTTACTTTCACTGCACTCCCATCCTACCAAACCCTTGTCTGTACGTTATGCCCTGAATTTATTCTACCACCCCCAGAAATCTTTTATTCTCTGTTCCCAAAGCATTAGACGACCAGTTCTTATAGCCTTTAGCCATACCCTTATCCTACTCCTCGTCTGTTCCTCTGGTGATGTAGAGGTTAACCCATGCCCTGTGGACCCCAGTACCACACCTATTCCCCAGGCACTATCATTTGTTTACTTCTGTAACCGTAAAAGCCTTTGTTTCATGCATGTTAACATAAGACGCCTCTTCCCTAAGTTTGTTTTATTGATTTCACTGCTTTAGCACACTCCGCCAACCCGGATGACCTAGCCATGTCTGAATCCTGGCTTAGGAAGGCCACCAAAAATTCTAAAATTTCCAACTACAACATTCTCCTCCAAGATAGAACTGCCAAAGGGGTCGCAATCTCCTGCAGAGTTATGTCATGCTATCCAGGTCTGTGCCCAAACAATTCGAGCTTCTACTTCTACAAATCCACCTTTCCAGAAATAAGTCTCTCACTGTTGCTGCTTGCTATAGACCCCCCCTCACCCCCAGTTGTGCCCTGGACTCCATATGCGTATTGATTTCCCCCCCATTTATGGTTCGTACTGTCAGGTGGCCTAAATGTGGGACATGCTTAACACCCCGGCCATCCTACAATCTAAGCCAGATGCCCTCAATCTCACACAAATGATCAAGGAACCTACCAGGTACAACGCCAAATCCGTAAACACGGACACCCTCATAGATATCATCCCGACCAACCTGCCCTCTAAATACACCTCTTCTGTCTTCAACCAGAATCTCGGTGATCACTGCCTCATTGCCTGCATCCGTAATGGGTCCGTGGTCAAACGACCACCCCTAATCACTGTCAAACGCTCCCTAAAACACTTCTGCTAGCAGGCCTTTCTAATCGATCTGGCCCGGGTATCCTGGAAGAATATTGAACTCATCCTGTCAGTAGAGGATGCCTGGTTATTCTTCAAAAGTGCTCTCCTCATCTTAAATACGCATGCCCTATTCATTTTTTTTTATTTTTTTAACTAAGAGCAGATAGCCCTTGGTTCACTCCAGACTTGACTGCCCTTGACCAGCTCAAAAACATCCTGTGGCGTACTGCATTAGCATCGAATAGACTATTTTCTCTGTATATATCAATGACGTCGTTCTTGCTGCTGGTGATTCTCTGATCCACCTCCATGCAGACGACACCATTCTGTATACTTCTGGCCCTTCTTTGGACACTGTGTAACAAACCTCCAAATGAGCTTCAATGCCATACAGCACTCCTTCCGTGGCCTCCGACTGCTCTTAAATGCTAGTTAAACTAAATGCATGCGTTTCAACCGATCTCTACCCTCACCCGGCCGCCCGGCTAGCATCACTACTCTGGACGGTTTTAACTTAGAATATATGGACAAATACCTAGGTGTCTGGCTAGACTGTAAACTCTCCTTCCAGACTCACATTAAGCATCTATAATCCAAATTTAGATTTGGCTTCCTATTTCGCAACAAAGCCTCTTTCACCCATGCTGCCAAACATACCCTCGTAAAACTGACTATCCTACCGATCCTTGACTTCAGCGATATCATTTACAAAATAGCCTCCAATTCCCTACTCAATAAATTGGATGTAGTCTATCACAGTGCCATCCATTTTGTCACCAAAGCCCCATATGCTACCCAACACTGCAAACTGTATGCTCTCATTGGCTGGCCCTCGCTTCATATTTGTTGCCAAACCCACTGGCTCCAGGTCATAAGTCTTTGCTAGGTAAAGCCCCGCCTTATCTCAGCTCACTGGTCACAATAGCAGCACCCATTGACTGTACATTTGTTTATCCCATGTGTAACTTTTGTTTTTCTCAGACTGCTTTGTTTTATCGTAGCCAAGTCACAGTTGTAAATGAGAACAAGTAAATGAGAACAAGTATATTAGCAATCTAAACTAGCATTGTAAATACTGAGAACAAGTTCTCATTTACAGCTGGCCTACCTTGTTTAAATAAAGGTGAAATAAAAATTAAAACCATCTTCCTATCTACTGCTGTTCTCCAATGAATAATACGGTAAAATCGGAAAATAATATTTCTTAAATGTCATGGCTAAATCTGCGCAGGCATTCTGACAACCTGGCATTCAGCCTCCGATTTGCTTCTGCAGAGGAGTGTAAATGTAATATCAATGTACACATCACCGTGGTGATGGCGATGATGGGCTGTAGAATGAGATGGGGTTGGTTTTGGTACTGAGAAATGAGTTTTAGATTAGGGAAGACTACGGGGTTGGTCTAAAAAATTTTTGTGTGCATTTTCTGACGTCTCCATTTTTGGGTCTTCTAAAACGTAATGGGTGGGTGGGTTGGTGGGGGGGTGGGGGGTGTTAAATCTGTGTTCTCAGGCTGACCCTTAATCCACCTCTGCTGTTGCACTAGGGCATGTGTATGTGGTAGACACTCCCATCGTGTCTGTGAGCTAGTCAGTCACAAACAAGCACTCAGCCATGGTAGTGAAGATGTGTGTGCATGTCTGCTGCCTGCCTGACATTTAGAAAGTCTTTATGGTTTAATTAGGGGCCATTTTGAAATGGCAGTTTTATTGTCTGTTATTTCAGAAGACCGTATCAACAGGAGACCAGGGATGTCTGCCCCCCATAGGTGAGGTTGGATTTCCTTTTGACCTCCTCGTCCACAACGCACTCATTTATCATACTCATGTTTCCTCTTGAATTCTGTGAAGGGTTTTCTTATTTCTTTAAAAAGGAAGCAGAAACTCTCCAGGAGAAAGCACACATACGTTAAAAGCACACGTTTTGGATTCGGGCCAGTGGGAATGTGGGTTTCGCAGTACGGAGAAATGGTTACCTTGACAACAGCAGAATGTTGGGTGTTTTGCTGATCGAGTGTGTGAGCCCGGTATGGCTGTGCTGAACAAACAAGTACTGGTCACTGTGTCAGGAATGGTGCTGATTCTCAAGTCAACCCTCCCCTCTCCTTCCTGGCTCTCTTCCTTCATTTGATAAAATCTCTTTAATTTCGTCCTTTTTTATTTTCTAACTTCTTCTCCTCACCATCTGGTTGCATCACTCTGCCCATCTTCCCTTCATAATTGTTCCTCATCCCATTTTACATTCTGGTGATTTAGCAAACGCTCTTATCCAGAGCGACTTACAGTTCGAGCATTCGTCTTAAGATAGAATGCAGAGGGGATGTGGTTGTCCCGTAGGACTATCCTTAACCTACCCTGGCCATGTTAGAGGCCTTCTCTACGTGGGCCTGGGGTAATAATGCACATCCCTTCAGATGGACATTGGCATTTCTTATGACAAAATGAAAAAAATAAATGTTTTGGGGAGGTTCAAAATCGTATTGAATTGGATTCCAGTTTAGAAGTCAATGAGATCCATATGTCTGAACTGTGGTCAAAGTGCAATGTTCATTTTGCAGGAATGCCTGTTATGGGGGCCTAGTTGAAGGCACAAGCTTATCTTTTCCATATGCAAATAGCTTTTTAAAAATGATTGTATATAATATATTTTTTTCAGTAGTCAAACTCTGTCATCAATATCATGTTCAGGACTAAAACTTAGCCCTATTTCAGTGTGTAGCTTTAAGTACCTTGTTGAACATTAGGTTCTTAGCAGAATAAAACAATCAAAGGCCATGATGTAAGAAACGATGGGGCATATGTTATTGTTCATGAATAATCAGTAAATGTTAGGTCATTTCCCATTTCACTGCAGTCTTTAGAATACAAAACATGGATGTGCACGTGAGTGCAAACAGCAAGGAGTGTTTGTGCCTGTGGTGTTGGCTCTGTTCTCAGTCCCCCGCCTGCCTGACTGCTTCTCTGCAGCCTCGCCTGCCTGCGCTGGCAGTGAGGTGGTTTGGCATGCAGGAGCCAGCCTGATCAATAATGTAGATGTTTTTGAAGAGGGGCAGTGTGCAGGTCTCTCTCACATGCCGCACACATCCCTCCTTCCCTCTACCCTTCCCCCCTCAGGTGGCAGTGTCAGGTTCCTCTCCAATGGAGGACAGATGGGATGGCTGAAACTAATTTTCCTCTGTAAGATATTAAAATAAGCATGCAGCTGATACTTGATGCTTGAAATATTGCAGGCTGCCACTGGACTCTCGCGTCAGTCATATTAAGCTGCGGTTGTTCAGAGTTGTTATTGTTAGTGGGGCTTTGAGAGGCGGACAGGGTGAGATATTGGATAAGGTGGAAAATAACATGCACCCCTTGTTTACATATCAGCTCTCACAGGGGTCATTTGTCACGCAGAAATGTCTTGCTGCGTTTTGTAAACGCAGATCTAAAATGCTTATTGTAATATCTGTTCGGTATCAGACGCATTTTGTGCTCCACTCTTGAGAATTTACTAATGAGTATTCTATAACGGGACTCTGAGAATTCACTAATGAGTATTCGATCACGAGACTGCACACAGATGTGTGTAGCTAATTTTCTCCTGTACTTTTCTCGGTGAAGTCATCTACTTTTCTCTGGTAAAATGCTAGATTAACTTAAAGCAAAACATTAAGAAATATAGCTGGCTGCATTTTCTTCTATGATGATTTCTTTTAAAAAATATGATGACCATGCATAGTTTTTGCAAAAAATACGTGTCTCCTGGCCAAAAAGCGGTGCACTTCTGTCATCTGATGAAAATGAAGCTGTTTTCTGAATGTGCTGCACTGATGTATTTTCTGTGGAAAAGTTTAGTTGCACCCCCCTGATCAGCAAAAAACCCCACTGACTTTCAATATAAAATGCAGGTTGACATGTTTTTTTTTTTGATGGTCTGCCTATCAAAAATGCTGCTTTCTGATCTCTTACGCGACCCCTGTCTCGATAGTAAGTGCCTGTGTCTCGTCAAAGGGGGTAGATGGAGGCTAAGCTTTTGTGAACGAATGGAAGCCAAGAAACGGTGCTGTGTGCACCAATGTTAAAAAATGAGGACTGCTAGGATAGCAGGCTGCCAACACACAAATGATTCCTTTCACACACCCATGCCGTACTACTTATTTATCATGTTTTGAATTGCTTTGAACTCCTACTCGTTTTTGCAGCCAGCTCACACGTAATACAAGCCAGTATAAGACGTCTCTCCATGTCTGAGGACGTCAGGAGGTTACATGTAACTCGGCCACGGGGGCAGCCGTGGGCGCTGTTACCTTCAAGTGGGTTTAGCTAGGTCGTTGTGGATTGGGATGGCGGATGCATGTAAGCATTTGCCTCTGAATCCAGAGTTTGCATGTTCAAATCCAGATAGAAAGTTGTTTTTGAGATTGTAGTCAAGCCTACCCCAAACCTTAACCCTTAACCATTCGGCGTTAATGCCAAAACTTAACCTTACACTTTGAAATTTGACGTTTGAGAAACATGGCTGAACGTCCAATTCTGAAGTGAAACTGTAAGAGCTTGTTGTGTGTTTGGTCTAGTGAATCATTCACGGTATTAACACAACTGATCCAAATAACGGAAACCCGAATTGCCATTTAGTCTCATTGTTTTCAGTTTGGGTTTACAGAGCTCCTCCTGTTTTAGATCCTACTGAAAATGTGTAATATTCTTCCCTGGTACACAACACTCCAGCTATTTGGGTAACTTGGTTAACATATTGTTTTCAAGAATAATTCACAACAGTAGGTCTATTCCTGTATTCTATTTAGTAATACTTGTATTTTGGGACAGATTTGAAAAAATTTACTCTTCAAACAAGTGTTGAATAACAATGCCACCCTGAACAGCTTGGTGCCCCGCCCACAAAAAAATGGAGCTAAGGGAAATGCTGTCTGTGTGCATGCTGCTCTGTAGGTGAGCAGTGCAGACTCTCCCTGTCCCTGTGTCTGCTCTGTGATGCTTGTTCAGTGTTCAGACAAAGGTCGGAGCTAGTGTCCCAGTCCCAGGCTGCTGTCAGCTCCGTCAGATGTGTTCTCGATAGGGCAGCCAGAGAGGACTGGAGAGGTGCTCTGTAACCCAGGGACACAGGGAAAGAAGGGAAGGGGGTGGGTCTGCCTCATCGTTCAGATTTCCCAGATAAATGGAGCTGACCAGATTGTGAAAATGGTGGCGCTTCCTGTAATCCGATGCCCTGGGGAGCAGAATAGAGGGGGGGGGGGGGGGGGGACAGAAAAGAGGCACGATAAAGGATGGCTGTGCATGCCCTCGGGCGACCATTAGACCGCCCGCCTCCGCTGTAATCCCACAATGCACTGGTGCCCCACATAAGCCTGCATGTTCGCACAAGCCACGGGCCAGGCCGCAGACACACAGTGGCAGCCCGGGCTGAAACAACACAGTCCAGCCTGTTGTTTTTAGAGCCCCACTCACTTTACCCTCCCCCAGCCATATTACTAAAGCTCAAATGGGACTGACCACTCCTCTCAGTAGCTCGGCTCTCTCTTCCATATTTTCCAGTCTTTGCTTTGAGCTTCAGAATAGCATGTGTCTACACTCTTGTGTCCAGTATCCCCCCTCCTCTCATGCAGACACAGCCAGTGTTTTCAGCCGTATCACCATTGCAACATAGACTAATCACCGGAAATATACACTTTTTAAATAGCTATGGCTCTATGGCATGTGTAATTGTTTTGTGTTTGAGATCGAGGGTCTGAGTTTTAACGTTGTTGTGTGTGTGTGTGTGTGTGTTCCCTCTGTCTTATTTCCAGGCAGTTATCTGGACACAGTGTAGTATGGTTTTAACAGAGCAGCCCTGGCAGCCATTGTCTGTTGTTGAGGCTAGGTCTTAGGATTGGCCATGACTGCTCTCCCAACTCCAAAACCCTGGACGTTGGGCCTCAAAGCTGGACTCATGAGTGTACAGAGACCGTAGTTGAAATCAACACTGGCCAGGTTCTCAAACTTGTCAGAGGTATGACTTGCCTTATCATGCACATATGTGCACACCACTCCTCATGAACAAAGTCCAGTATTTGGCATTCCCTTGTTGATGTTGGAATACCCCATATCTAGTAGGGATTGGTTTTAGAACACAGTGTTAGTATTTTCACCTCAAATAGCCAAACATGCGAAAGAACACCTTTGTCCTGAGCTGCGACTGCTTACTGTCGGGATGAGGGTAAGGGAGGGGAGGCTTGAACTCTCACCTCTGACCTTCTGCATGTTTAGGTCAACTCCTATATGTCCTGCTTTACTTGTATTTCTTCTCATCAACTTGGCCATATCATAAAACCTTACCCCTGTAGGAGCAGAACAGGGATGTTAGCCAGAAGGGGAGAGAACTAGCTAGTACTTGTAGGCCTATGTCCTGCAGCGTGCTTGGATGTGAAGCTACAGGCTAGTTGTGTACTGACAGTGCTCTCTAACCCTGGTCTTTCTGGTAGGCTCACCTAAAAGCCATGCTGATTAGTATCTCTGGATATTTGTGACATTTTTGTGCCAGGTTTTGTGCCTCAATCGGCAGTTTTTACTTGTTGCCTGCCTTCTCAATCTCCCGTTGTGCTGAGTCAAACCTAATTAGCCAGGATAGATGCAGCCGTTACAAATGAGCACTTCAGTGCCTCAGTGTGGCTCAACACAAGTTTTGTAAACACGGCTGGTTTTGGGGAACCGGTCTCATTCACCAGAGAACCCTGCTAAACATGTATATTAGCACACAGAAATAAATTGGAGTAGTAACCTGGAGACGTTGCGCCTGGATGGCCACTGTATGCCAAACACACACACTCTTTGGTGGGAGACCCTGGTGGGGCACCAAGCTGTAGCACAGAACCAAAAGGGAAAGAAAATGAATATAACTACAGCATCGCCCTTCTTCTCTCTGCAGACAGGCCTCACTCAAGCCTCACTGCCCCTGCAAAGAGGCTCTTAAAATGGGCCTGAAATAGCTCAGGCTCCCCACATGCCCTGCAACCCTTCAGTTAAGTCTAAGTAACTAGGATTTCTGGGTTTGACTGTGAATGGCCAAACCTATGGTGGCGTGTCGGTGCTCCCAGCAGTCTGTCCACCCATGTGGTAGAGATTAAAGGTCCAGTTTGGTCCTGTTAGACTTTACTACTTCCCCAGTCATAAATGTACAATTCCTGGACACATTGGACTGGCAGCTCCCTGCACTGCCTCTGTGTGTGTGAACGGGTGACTTCTAGTCCAGCTCAACGTCAGCAAGTAGTAAATTGCCTCATGGGTGTGTGTATTTTTTTAAACCAGTCGGATGTCTCTGCCGTCTCCACTTGAGCCGCCGCGCCAAACATATGTCACATCCTGCCCAGCTGCCTCTGCCAGACGGGACTATGGATATTTGCACAAGAGCATTTGTGTACTTCTGCCTCGCTACAGCCAGGGCAAACACACTTTCAGGAAGCCTCAAATACTGACACAGGATGAACTTGTTTTGGCGTTCTTAAAATACCTGGTCTTCCCTGCCCCCTGCCTACAGACATAGCTGTCTCTTCTCGTTGAGTCTTGTGCCAGGCATGAGGGGGCCACCACATTACCACAAGGTAGGAGCCATGTGTTTTTGGCTGAGTCATCCTGCTTGAGATGTTTGAGAAGTGTAGGCTTGGGCGCCTTGCAATGACTGGTAGCTTAAACAGTCTCAACTATGTTGGCATGAAGTCTGCAGAGCCTGGCCCATGCCCTGTGGTGAAACTGGACTCCTGTCTTTGGTAATCCCTCCCAGTGTATGAATAATTGTGGAAGCATCCTCTTTCAGGAGGAAAATAACCAGCTCCCCGAGAGCTGCGGCAAAGCGCTGGAGCTTGGCTTCTCAGGCTCTATGTTTCCCTTTTAAGGTCAACATAGCGTCCACCCTACGAGTGGAGTAAAACCTCTGGCCAGCCCTAGAGGGAGAGAGATCCTCCGTAGACAGATAATGGAGTTTTAATGTGCTGTGTGTTTGCTAGTAGTAGGGGCTCTTATCAGTGACTTAAAGGAAACATGCCTCGCTCATTTGTTCATAAGTGCACAAAGGAAAATCAGTGAGTTTGGTGTTTATCGCAGTTTTTTTTTCTTCCAATCAGGATTTAAAGCTCCATATGACATTTCACTCAGTGTCAAGTTGAATTTAACCCTGGCATGATCTCCTCAGATGTCCATAGTCTACCCAACCAAGAGCTTACCCTGGGTTGGTCTGCCAGAGACTGATCTGTGTTATCCATGAGTGATGTCTTGCGTGTTTTAGCATGACCCGGCTTAAAGGGAGTGCACTTTGTCACTGTGTGGCCGGGGGATTTTCTTAGTAAGATTACAAGCCTGTATTCAAGCCCCATTATGAGGGAGTGCTCTACTCTCCATTCTGGATTAGTCCAATCCCTGGATTCCTGCTGGGAGAACCAACAGGGTTCTGATTTTACCAGACACATCACCCAGCCCAGTGAGGCCTGGCCCCTTTAATCTGGCCTGCCTGTCTTTTTTGCCCTGGCACCTCCAGCCCTTGGCCTGGCCTGGGCTCTAGTGTCATCCACTTCAGTCACTTCAGTTGGTATGTTAACTTGAGATTCTTGCTGTCCCATTTCTAGCTGCTAAGATTGACATCCATTAAAATGGATTGCAGATGTAACACATTTTTTTTAAATCTATGACTATTGAAACAGTAAAAAGATGTGACCTACAGAAATTGCTATGCATGCATACAAGGAACTGCCATTTTTCATTAAGAGTTTAATGAACGCATGCAACAATATGCTTCTATCTTACAGTCAAAAGGCTATATAGCCTATTATTGAACATGCAACTGTTGTAATGAAACCGCCAACAAAACATCATTTTCAAACATTTGCCAAAATGCCATTCGTGGGAAACACTGTTGTAAACAGAGCACCTAATGCCAGCGTGATAGAATTTGTATGTTTTAAGACGATGACTAAAGTATTCCACCCTGAAACCATATAATTGTATGAAATATGCTACAGTCATAATCCAATAATGTGTGCGACTAGGCTTTTTAACACTAGGCCGTTGTGTTACTATTTCGCAATATGAGGAGGGTATAGTTGAGACATTCAAGGACAACTGAACTGTCGACTTGTGTTGATAACGGTGAAACTAACTGGAATGAGGCCTTCCCCACCCTAGGAAGGTGAGAAACTGTTAGAAACGGCAAGGCTTGCAGAAGACGATGAAACATGTTGCAGAAGTCTGATAATGTATGTGAATTGTGGAAAAATACAGCCCAACTAAAGAGGTTTAGTTTCTACTGATGTGAGTTAATTTGTATGTGTGTTATAAAAAGATTGTTCTCATTTTGAAGACCGAGCGCTCTCTGAATAAAGTATTGATCTATTGCAGGCTGAGACTGTCAATTTCTTTGAACTGGAGATTTACAACCTTCAGGAATTAGACAGAGAGACAAAATAATTCAGTTAGAACATTGGGATAGAAATTCTCGTAACAACTTGGTCCTTCGAGCCGGATCTCAATACCTGTTTCTGTCGTCCCAGGGGACACGGAAACCGTGCACGGGCGGATCAGGAATCCGTAAGACAAAGGCCTGACCTCTGAAATTGAGGGTCCGTTTCAGGCCAACTTGTACACGACAGGAACGGTGATGAGATCCAACCTACATTGAATTCTCTGCTGCATGAATAAGGTCAGTAGTCTTTAGTCATGGATTTTGGGGATAGGATCTAAACTTGCGTTAGACGTTTACATTGTAAAAAAATCTGATGTAGGTAAGGTGATAATCACTAGAGTCAAACAGGATTCTTATTCGGTATATAGTTTTCAGGAATTTATATAGAGAAAGCTCAACGTCAAGTATCCAGATACAGTGCGGCAAAAAAGTATTTAGTCAGCCACCAATTGTGCAAGTTCTCCCACTTAAAAAGATGAGAGGCCTGTAATTTTCATCATAGGTACACTTCAACTATGACAGACAAAATGGAAAAAAAATCCAGGAAATCACATTGTAGGATTTTTTATGAATTTATTTGCAAATTATGGTGGAAAATAAGTATTTGGTCAATAACAAAAGTTTATCTCAATACTTTGTTATATACCCTTTGTTGGCAATGACAGAGGTCAAACGTTTTCTGTAAGTCTTCACAAGGTTTTCACACACTGTTGCTGGTATTTTGGTCCATTCATCCATGCAGATCTCCTCTAGAGCAGTGATGTTTTGGGGCTGTTGCTGGGCAACACAGACTTTCAACTCCCTCCAAAGATGTTCTATGGGGTTGAGATCTGGAGACTGGCTAGGCCACTCCAGGACCTTGAAATGCTTCTTACGAAGCCACTCCTTTGTTGCCCGGGCAGTGTGTTTGGGATCATTGTCATGCTGAAAGACCCAGCCATGTTTCATATTCAATGCCCTTGCAGTTGGAAGGACTTTTTCACTCAATCTCACGATACATGGCCCCATTCATTCTTTCCTTTACACGGATCAGTCGTCCTGGTCCCTTTGCAGAAAAACAGCCCCAAAGGATGATGTTTCCACCTCCATGCTTCACAGTAGGTATGGTGTTCTTTGGATGCAACTCAGCATTCTTTGTCCTCCAAACACAACGAGTTGAGTTTTTACCAAAAAATTATATTTTGGTTTCTTCTGACCATATGACATTCTCCCAATCTTCTTCTGGATCATCCAAATGCTCTCTAGCAAACTGCAAAATCAAAAGTCATAATACTAATTATTCCTAGTTCCAAGGGAACAAAGGAGAGTGTTTACTAACATGGGAAGTAAATCCTCAAAGGAGGTCCCGGAATTAACCGGGCATGAGAGGTATGTGGAATCCAAGGATAAGAGGAACATCTATTATGGTCCTAAGTGGAGAAAGAACTATGTGTATGAAGGACGTCTAGACGTAGACAAACTCACATCTATGATTAAATAGAAGTGCATGTAAACTGGAGATAATATAAGGGAAACAGCAGGTTTGGGGAAGAATTGGACTTGCAAAAAGGTTGACTAGTAATGGACCAGATTAAATTCCTGTAAGCATTCAATGTCATAGTAAACTGCAAGGAAGATTTAATTACCCATAGAAGTGGAGGAAGAAGTATGGTTTTGAAGGGTGCCTAGATGTAGATAAACTATGATAAAGCAGATACATAAGACGTGTGTCAATAATCAAGGGAAACAGCAGGTTGAGGGTTTGATACAGCCAGGGTGTGGCTGTCTGAAGCCCGGAAAAGAAGGCAAGTGTAAAGAAAGAAGAAGAAAGTAATAAAGATAGTGAGAGCAGAGAGAGAGAGACTGAGACAGAGAGACTGAGACAGAGATATGGAGATGAGACAGAAAAAGGTTAGGCTCCCCCATTCCCCTGAGCCCAGAAAGTCTAGCAGTGGAAGGAATAGTCCATCCAAAAACTGGAGTAGAAGGGTTCAGGAGGGATATGGAAGGACTGACCGACTGTTTCAGGCTAGACACAGGGATACTGGAGATGTTACGGCTAAAAGGAGTGGCAGATGTGGGAGTTTTACCTGTAACTGTTACTCCTAAATTATTTTGTTGACCTTATTGAAGGCAGTATTTATTGAAACCAGAAGTAATAGCAGGGATTAAACCTATGTTTAATTAAATAATGGATAATGATGTTATTATTGGAGGAGAAGATGCGTTTTGAAACTTGTCTGTTTTTAGTCCGAAAGGCTCCATAATTTCTTTGCGTCCCTGGTTCTAGTACTCTCCTAAATTTGTTAAAAATAGATTGTAGATATTTCTCTCTGATTTGGTAAATGAGTTTGTCTTAAATTTTATTTCACCCAGATGGTTTGGATTTATAATTTTGGGGCGAAGATGGGTTTATAAATTGTTTTACGGTTATTTTGAAAGTCCCACTATTTTTGCTTAAGTAATGTTTAGTTACCAACCCAACTTTTATTCTCCCTTAGGTAGTTAGCTGTTGTATGTAGATTATATTTCTGTGAGAAATTTAACACAAGGCTGTAAAATTGATATTATAGTATTATATTTTTTTGTTGAGTAAGGTTATAAAGTTAGCAAGAATACGTTTTAATTATGGTAGACTTATGTCAAGTATTTAGGACATATTTTAAGCCAACAGGGCATGAAATAGATGGAGATGAAGAAGATGGAGAAAAAGTGATTTTATAAGCGTTAAAATGAACTATGAAAAGAAATAGTTGCAGTTCTTAGGGATGGCAAATTACTGTACATAATAGATCCCACACTATGCAACATATAACTTTATTGATGGGACTGATTTATGATTAACCAATGTTATTGTTAGGTAAAATAAAGTGGACTCCCGAAGGAGAGATTTAATTTGTACAGATGAAACATATGCTATGTTTTGCATTCGTTTTAATTATTAGAAGATTTTTATTTAAATAGTATACCCAAAGACAGGGATAGAAGGGTCCAGGAGGGTATCGAGACAAACTGAATCCTCTATGTAATAATCTTAGGGATTACGACTATAGAGTTTTCTCAAATCTATGACTGTAAGCAGGGACACAGTCAGTCAGTATTTGGTAAGATTGAGGGAGCTATTTAATGCAAATAGTGGATTGGTAGATCCTGGACCGGGAAGAGATGTGCAATATTATTAACAGTTGAAGATAGCATTTTTTTTGAGTGGTCTGAGACCTGAAACTTGTCAGGCAATAAAAAAAGATTCTGATATGATTGGGAACTGCCACTTTGGCGGAGGTGAAGAGGTATGCAATTCACCATGAACACCATGGGAAAGAGGAGAAGAATAAGAAAGAACAGAAAGGAGCAGAGTATCTAATAGTAACTCTTAGGGAAATAGTAGACCAGCATAAAGGAGGCTTTAAGGGGAAGGGACCCAACAGAGAAGGGGAAAAAATTAACAGGATCAGACGATAGAAAGTGTTATAATTGTGACAAAACAGGACATCTGGCCTGAGAGTGGAGAGCTCCTCCAAAGGATGAGAGACAAAGACCGTACCGAGACAGACAGAACAAGAATAGGAGGGGACCGGAAGACTCTGAAGAAGAGGAAGCATGACTAGATTGGTAAGAGGAGGATAGTGAGAGTGATCTAGACTGCGAGTATTCGAATTGGCCAACAGATTTAGCATTACAACAGGAACAGAAACCATACACAGCAGCACAGATAAATCTTAAAGAAGACTGAACAATTGAAAGAGAATTGTTACAGGATAGCCAAGACAGGGCGCCCCAAAAGGAATTGGACATGAAAAGAAAGAAAAGGGGCGGTCCTACAGAATAATGTTTGGCATAAGGATAATTTACCTAAGTCACGGTTTAGATATGCGGCAATATTGACACATGGGCAGAGCCATGTTTCAACAGGGGGGTGAGTATAGCATGTTAGGAAACACTTTGTGGCCTATGGGATAACACATCAAGGTAGAGTAAAAGCGCCACTGGGGGAATATCCATTCCAACAATTGGAAATTGACTATTTTGAACTATCCCGAAGTGAGGGAGAAGAAGTGGTGTTTAACAATAATAGATAAATATATTAAATGGGTAGAAGCGTTCCCAACTTACTTGGCGGACATGATTACGATAACTAAAGCATTGGGTCAAGATATTATCCCTAGATTTGGTTTACTAGAATCTATTTCTTTAGACAACGGATTACATTTTTGGTTAAGCAGGTAAAAGATAGGCCAGAAATTGAACATTTTAAATAGGAAAAGATACGGTTCATATTACCCACAATCGGCAGGATTAATTGAACGCAGGAGTGACACAATTAAGGAAAACACACATGAGTACAGGTAGAAATTGGGTACAATGTTTGCCAATAGTATTAATGACTATTAGGGAAACTTCAGTTAAAAATGGGCTGTCCCCTTCGAGAAAGTGTTTGGTCGACCATACAGAATGCCTGGATTGGGAGGACCCGAGCAGGACCCGAGCAGGCCCACATAGATTTTGTGTCCCACAGGTGAATTACAGAAGGTGATTCACTCAATACAACCAGTCCCTGAGGAGAAAAGACTGGAAGCAGTCCCGTTGGGAAGGGCCATACCAGGTTGGTAACCGCTTTTGCCGTTAGAATAGCTGAGAGAGTCGCTTGGGTCCACGTTACCGACAACAAAAAGGTAGGAACACATACAAACACTGCTGAACACACAGAGTTAGGGAACAGAACCGAGTACCAATAGGGTCCGGGGGTTACCTCCCTAACGAAGATTCCCTATCCTGACCTATCATCACTGTGTGCGCTCATAGAGTTGTGGGTATGGGGTGGTTCCTAGCAGATAGACTAAGGACAGGAGAGGGTTGGTGATTTTTGGGAATATGGGGGACCCTGAGCTGCATCACAGTCTTGGTAATTTTCCTGATGCATCCAGATCCACCACCTTCCGGCACCTATTATACTACACCCCCACCATTGTTTTATTATTATTATTATTTTTTAGCGCGCACTGCGCCCGGCCCGCCACAGGAGTCGCTGATGCGCGATGAGACAAGGAGATCCCTACCGACCAATCCCTCCCTAACCCGGACGACGCTAGGCCAATTGTGCGTCGCCCCACGGACCTCCCGGTCGCGGCCGGTTACGACAGAGCCTGGGCGCGAACCCAGGGACTGATGGCACAGCTGGCGCTGTAGTACAGCGCCCTTAACCACTGCGCCACCCGGGAGGCCCCCACCCCCACCATTGTTAAGAAGTAAAAGAGAAACTACCCACATACCGACCATCAAGGACGAGTGACCTACAAAATAGGAATCAGAGAGGGGCAGAATGTAGGTGATTTTAATGGCTGTAAGACGGTAGTTAATGTGACTGACTTAGATTTGGAAGCAAAGGGGAAAATTCTGAACCTCACAGCCCCTATAACGGCTGAATGTTGGGATTGTACCAGCAAAGGACGTATCTGACAGATACTACCAAAAGGGTGGGTAGGTACTTGTGCCCTGGTGTTATTGGTCCAACCAGTTAGAATTAGTAATCAAAGGCCAGTTATAGGCAGGCCAAAGTAGGCACAGGAGGAGTTTTGACCAGGATGGGAGTAGCTCAGTCTAGATGGATGCTATTTGCAACCCCAGGGGAGTTCCAGATTAATACAAAGCTATAAATCAAATAGTTGAAGGCTTTACCACTACGTTCTTTTGGTGATTGACAATAAATAAAATTGTGGATTGGATTAATTACATCTATTAAAATCAAGAGGTTCATGAATGAAACCGAAGATGCAGTAAATTTTTTCCCACCTCCCTCATGACCTGGCAAAATAGGCCGGGTACTCTGTATATTATTGTCCGAAAAGGGCGGGGTATGTAGAATGATAAGGGTTCATTGCTGTACTTTCATTCCAAATAACACCGCACCAGACGGAAGTGTCACGAAGGCATTGGCTGGGTTGACTGATCTAAGTGAAGAATGGGCTAAGAACTTGGGGGTTAATACTTCACTGGGTGGTTTGTTGAAATGTTTGGCAAATGGAAAACCATAGTAGCTACCATCTTGGGGGCTGCTATTGCTTGTATGGGTATGCCCGTATTATGTGGTTGTCTTATTCCATGTGTCCGAGAGTTGGGAAGCAAGGCGTTGGAATCTGCTGTGACCCAGCAGATGGTGAGGTATGAGCCCATACCTGACTCAGACCAGTGGGATGAACGCTACATGCCTCCTGGAATGGTGGACGATGATGACCAATTCGACCCTGATGACCCACAATTTAAAACTTTTCTTAGTTCTAACGTGTGAAGGTTATAGTGAAAATCTCAAAAGGAAGAGTTATAACTGGAAGTAGAAATAGAACTATACCCAGGTGAGGTGAAATAGACGTTGTACATACATTTATGGGTGTTGTGTGATTTTTTTTTTAATAAACAAATGTTGTATCAAGATGTAATATTTAGTCAAAGGGTGGATTGATAGAAGAATTTGGATGTTTAAGATAATGACTAAAGTATTTCACCCTGAAACCATATTGTATGAAATGTGTTAGTCATAATCCAACAATGTGTGTGACTAGACTTTTTAAGACTAGGCTATTGTGTTACTATTTGAACTGTTGACTTGTGATGATAACGGTGAAACTAATAACTGGAATGAGGCCTCCCCACCCCAGGGAGGAGAAAAACTGTTAGAAATGGCTAGTCTAGTGCCTCCCGGGTGGCGCAGTGGTTAAGGGCGCTGTACTGCCACCAGCTGTGCCACCAGAGACTGGGTTCGTAACCAAATTGGCGTCATCTGGGTTAGGAAGGGTTTGGCCGGTAGGGATATCCTTGTCTCATCGCGCACCAGTGACTCCTGTGGCAGGCCGGGAGCAGTGCGTGCTAACCAAGGTTGCCAGGTGCACGGTGTTTCCTCCGACACATTGGTGCGGCTGGCTTCCGGGTTGGATGTGCGCTGTGTTAAGAAGCAGTGCGGCTTGGTTGGGTTGTGTATCGGAGGACGCAGGACTTTCAACCTTCGTCTCTTCCGAGCCCGTACGGGAGTTGTAGCGATGAGACAAGATAGTAGCTACTAAACAATTGGATACCACGAAATTGGGGAGAAATTGGGGAGAAAGACAGAATAAAGTTTTGATCTAGACGGTCTATTTCTTTGATCTGGAGATTTACAACCTTCAGATAAAATTGTTCAGTTAGAACATTGGGATAGAAATTCTCGTGGCACAGCGGAGCTGAAAACACTGTTCTAAACAGAGCACCTGATGCCAGCGGAGCTGAAAAATGTGACATAAGAATGTGACAAATGAAAATCTCAGAAACAGAGGGGGAATCTAATAACATCAACTACGATGAGTTGCTAATATGACTAGGAGTGTGCCTTTGGGTTCTGAACAGCGAAAGTTGATATGAAAACCAATAGAACAACAGAGAAATGCTGGTTAATGGCATCAGGAAGTCTTTATAAAATAATTGCTTCCACTTTTCTATGGCTGGATTTTGGCTAGGCTACTTTAAGGCATTTCTCATTTGCAGTAAATTGTTCACGTTTCAAACAATTATGCAGCCTCCAGCTCACATTGCATATCGGTGGGTGACACGCTTGACAGCCTGCCTACCATTTGACTTATAGCCTATGGCGATTTTGTTTTGTAGGATTCTCTGGACTTCTCTACTGCAGCCCTTTTTTTAAAGCAGGATTGAGAAATACTAGCTGCTTTTAATCGTGGCCATCAAAACATTTTAGAATTTGTTAAAACTTTATTATTATTTTTTTACATTGCATATTTGTTGTGCAATGGCTGCTTATAAAAGCACTCCAGTACCAGCTTTTTGAGGAGCTCATCTTGCGTTGTCTGACAGGCAATAGGCTATTCTGCTCCTCAAACTAGGCTCTGTAAGGTTTGCGCGTGTGATAAATAAGGTTCTTGACAACTAACGAAAATACACGCTGCAATATAATTCCACAAAATGATGCAAATTAAGCTATAGACTGGATGTGACCGGTCAAATATATTTTCGCTGGCTAACCGATGTAACCTTTAACCTCTCTACTAATGGGATGACATTTTGCTTTCATGGCCTTGTACAGTTTAATGGCAGTCTGACAGATTTGGTAAGCTCTGCACCTGTTCTCTTCAGAAGGGAAGAGGACAAGATGCAAGCGAAAGCCCGTTTTTATATTTAATTCATTTCTGAAAAGAAACAAACTCTTGGTTAATAACTCCCTCTAAGACTGAAATCATGTTTTTCTTTACACATATACTTTTCCACAATACCACTGAGCCTAACTGCGGGTGTGTGTGGTCCTCTTGAGTCAACTTATCATTTGTGCTAGTGGACACACTCACTGGTATTTGAACAACTGCCATGGAACAAATGTGAACGAGGGGGGCTAGGTGACAGCGACACAGGAATGTAACCGAGGTGGCACAACTGAAGGCCTTTGAAAAGCCCCTCTATCGTTCAAATCCTGATAAACCCCTGCCCTCAGAGTTGAGACAAAGCTAGGGTTGAGGGACTCGCTGTGGCTCGGGGGTTGAGGGCCTGGCTGTGGCTGGGGGTTTGTGGGGCTGGCTAGGGGGCTGTGGGGTTGGTTGTGAGGGGCTGTCTACAGGGGTAGGAGAGGCTGTCATAGTGAGGCTTTGACCTTTGAAAGGTTGCACTAAGACCAGCCTCTTCTGGAAGCCATACAATGTTGGGGGAATAGCACAACCTGAATGGGAGAAGATGACTCCCTACGCCAGATCTCATTAGGAATGTGAAACACCAGCCAGCATCTCAGTAACTAATCCCCCGGTTTTGTTTTGTTTTGTAGGATTCGTTGGACTTCTCTACTGCAGCCCTTTTTTAAAGCAGGATTTTAACGTCACCCATCCGCGGACAGCCATGGAATCGGTATGTATTGCTACATTCTCTCCACGTTGTCTCTGGAGCCATCTCTGTTTCTAGGCCCTGTGTTTGTTACGATGTACTGAAGGTTTGAACACGCAGTATCTTTAAAAAAAATGTTTTTGTATTTTTATAAATGTTTACAGAAAGGGGTTTGTTTTCTAAGGCCCGTATTCCTGTACTCCAGCAGTCTTGTTGTTTTGACTGGCCACTTTTTGCCAAACCATCACAGATGCTAAATAAACTACACTCATATGGCACTATAGAGAGGGTTTGCTGTGGAACTGAGACATAGACAGACAAGAGCAGTGCTAGTACCAACTGGCCGCATTAAAGCCCTGCACTCTCGACTGGAATGTGTGTATTAAGAGCAGGACTTAGTGCATGCCCAGGCCCTGCCTTCCTGTCCCTTTGTTAAAGGGGTTCTGTGTTTTAGCTGGTGTAGGCTTTTGTGTGTGTGTGTGTGTGTGTGTGTGTGTGTGGCTGTTTCTGTGGTGAGCGACTTGGTTTGGAAAGTAGGTCACCGCTCCCGTAGAGCTCAGTGTCACTAATGAAGAGTCCCTCTCCTGCATGCGGCTCATGTGACCGTGCTGCTTGATCAGTAAGTGGTGGCAGCCCCACGCCTCTGAAGAGACTGCCGCCTTTTCCCCACGGCGCACAGCCCCGGCACACAGACTTTCAGCATGGGGGCTGTACAATCGATCTCCCCTTTCGTTCTCTCCCTGCTCTCGTTTTGTCCTCCTGTAGCCTTCTCTTTAGCCAGACTCTGTGCAACGGGAGCTGGTGATGTTTACCTCTGAAATCACACCCTATCTGCTTACTGTCAGTGGAAACCAAGGAAACTGATCAAAAAGCTCATTATGCTGTCAGTACCGTTTCTCTCCTCCCCACCCCCACCTCTCCTCATGTGATGCCAGTCACATGGTTTCCAGGCACCAGTAGAGTAAATCAGAATCAGATTTTATTTTTAACTGCTCTACATCCTCCACTTTGCCAATGGTTAGCAGAAACAGACGTAGGATTACTGTGTACCTCTCCCTCTGTTTCATGCGCTGTCCCCCCTCTCTCTCCTCTCTCTCTTTGCCACTCCCTGTCTCTCTCTCGCTCGCTCTCTGTCTCTCTGTGTTTAGCCTGCTCCCAGCCCTCGGCAGTGCTGATATTATTGTCAGCGTTATCTGCTGGTTGGGAGTTGTGCTGTGTTGGATGGTAGTGCAGATGAAAGGGTGTCTCTCCTGTGAATGTTCTCCCTGCACTGTTTTGCCTCTACTCTTTACCAGCGTGTTGATTTTTTTTCTCGCTCTCCATCCTCCCCTTTCTAAAGTAGGCCTGTTCTTCAATGGGATTAGTCTGCAGCACTCTGAACAGGAAAGTGGGCCCTGCCAGTCATATTACATAACTCTCATAGCCTGGCTTGAGACGACTATAGGGGCTTTGTTCCCCCAGACCCCGCTCCCACCCGCCTACCTCTCCTCCTGGCAAGCCACATGCTAATGCTCTATTGAAAGAGTCTGTGTGCTCCAAACAGGCATGGCTCTGTGGCCAGGGAGGAGAGCAACTCTGCATCATTACCCTGCAAATTGGCATTTCACTCATATCTTTAGCTGAGGAATGTGAACTCGAGGCAGAAGGAGCGGGAACTTTGGTGTGATTAGGTTTCCTTGTACGCATGTTGAATGATGAGATGATATAGGAGGTTGTGGACCGTTCAAACGATTGAACCTTTGGTGTTGGCGTGTCATGTATTGTTTTTCTCTTGTATGTAATATTCTTGTTTGGGGTTAAACCACTCAGGTTGCAGACCTATATTGTTGTGGTTATATTGTTCTCTGGTATAAGCCCATGCCTCGTGATTCTATAGCTTATTTGAGCAGAAGTTTGACGGTTTGTTCATTTAGTAGGCTTGCTGCATAATGTGAAGAGCAGGATTGGTAGGGGATAAAATGGTGCCTTTGCCCAAGGTTTTTCTTGCCATTCTGTTCCAAGTCATTAGAGCTAAGCACCGAGGAGGAACTGTTCTTTAAGATGATATCCAAGAGTGTGATGTCATTGTTCCATTAATCAGCGCAGCTGCTGATTGGCTCAAGTTCAAACCCACCCTGAAAGGAAGTGGCAACTAGCTCTCTCTCATCCCACTGCAGAGGGAAGGATGTTGGTAGCTGTGGTGCGTATCGCCAATATGTGACGACTCCAACTTTTCAACTTACCTGCACTTGCCAACTCTTTCTTTGTTCTCAAAACCAGAAAAGGTGCATCTTTATAAATGTGCAGGTGGTTACAAAAACCAGAGATAATGCTGAAAGATATTACATCCATGTTTTGTATTGAGTGAGAAATGCCTCTTGCGTGTGTAGATCTTTGTTTTGGTCGATCTGTGACGTGCCGCCATCTACTTCTACACTTGGCCGAGGCACATAAGACAATCCTAGTTCCTGCCAAGATGCTGGGAAATGCTAGGTGTGCGGTAGCTAAGATGGCGAGGAAGCTATTTGGGCAGCGCAGAACATGGATTTAATAACTTACAGAATGTTCTCTGTTTTTTGTTGAACCACATGCAACTGGACACAGGTGTGTTTTATACGATACTATTTTTCCCGTCTCGAGAACATAGTATCGCCAAATGCAGGTTATTTGAAAGATACATGGCTGCGTTTTCCATTAGCCAGACCGTAATGCCGATTTGGAGTCATCACATATCGGCGATACCCACCGTAGCTAGGCGATAGGTAGCATCCAGCTGTCTTTCTGTCTGTCCACTCACAGGACACAACTATAAATGCGGATTTCGGAAGTGTGCGGTCACCAGCTCGAGTCAAATATAACCCTTTTGATAAACGGGCTGAGACACCGACCTTTGAGCATGGCTTGATGGCAGAAACGTTGTATTGTGTGTTTTCTCTTTGCAGATGGCGAAGCTCCATGGCTGCTGGAGGAGTTGGAGGTAGCCGTAGTAATAGGAGAGTACAGGGGGTCATGTCCGACTCTGCCACTGAAATGTTTTTTAATGGCAGGTTGGTCCTAGCACCACACTGGGCCTTGGAAATTAGCATGTAGGTGTGAGAATGAAAAGGATAAACAGCGCCCCGGCTACATAGAACATAGTTTGTAAGTGTCGACTACAGGGCTCTCTCCTCTGAGGTATGAAGTGGTTTGAAAGGGAAGTGGTGGGGAGATGGGAAGGGAAAATATTTAAGTCTTGAATGTGTCAAAAGAGAATAGTGCTTTGAATGCAGTTTGTGGTGGAGAGGAGAACAGGACGTATCTGTTTTTTAATTAAGAGATGTTATGCTGCCTGCTTGAAAAGAATGTGCTGCTAGAAGGTCAGGGTTGATTCTCATGCTCTGCTCAAGGGTATGGCTCAAAGCTGCTGACAGCCAGGCAGGCCAATGTCTGTCCCTCCACTCCCACACACTCGGTCAGAACCAAGCTCGCCCACCACAGCAACGTACTGACTGCATAGGAGAGGAGACTGGCTGACTGGCTGTGATGATAGATAGCCAGTGCTACTATGAAATGATCAGATTTATAGTGTGTCTGGATGCTGAGGAGTTGGCTGACTGTTTTTGAAGATGGGACAGAATGTCTTTAAATGTTCTACCTCCCCTTCTCCAAAGCCAAGTTCCCATCAGTGAGTCGTCCGTCCACAAAGTCTGTGTTTAGATCTTCAGTCTAATTTTTAGATCTGGGCTTTGGCTTAGCGCTGGGAATAACAGTAACCTCTTTACGGGCTGCTGTGTGCCTTGAACCAAAAGATATGCCAGTGCATTGGACAAGACTAGAGTGACTGGTCCTAGCCTGTTCGCTGCCTCTTTCCCTCCAGTACAATACCCTCTGAACAGTGCTATGTACCCTCCAGGCACCCAGTGTCTCCCTCTCTGGGCCTCTACTGTACCTCCTCCACCCCTCGTCTCCTCAGAGGATCAAACACTCCCCCCATCAAATCTGACTGGGGAGGAGGGGGCATGAACCACAAAACCCAGTGGAACAAATGATTGTGTTTGTTCTAATGTGAGTTATAGGGGCCCTCCCACAGCGTCTCCTGGCAGCCTGTGTTTCTGCCTGTTTGCTCGGGTGTTTAGAACTCTGGCTGGGTGATTTAAGGAACACGGAGACACTGTACATTATCTGACCCTTTCAGCTCAATCTGCAAGCTGTAATTGGATTATTTGTATTGTAACGTGTTGGAAATATGGAAGGAATGGATCTTTTTCCTTTTTCTGACTGGTGGAGTTTAGTGTCAGCTCAGCAGCCTGACTGTGAAAAGGCCTACACCACAGTGCTCTTCTGCACTTTGTTAGTGTTGTATTTACGGGAAAGGACAGTTTGATATGAGTGATGGGACTTAGTACAGATGAATTGGTTATTTCTGCCTTACCTTTGTCTCCCTTTCTGGGGCGGGGCGGCAGGTAGCCTAGTGGTTAGAGCGTTGGGCCAGTAACTGGGATCGAATCCCCGAGCTGACAAGGTAAAAAGGCAGTTTTACCCACTGTTCCCCAGTAGGCTGTCGTTGTAAATAAGAATTTGTTCTTAACTGACTTGCCTAGTTAAATTAAGGTTTAATAAAAAAAATACAATTTGTCAATGTCACCAGACTGGTCAACCCAACTTCTGGGCTGCAAGTCTACTTCTCATTCCACAACACTAGGGTGTTCATCTATTTCTGACTTTACTGTCAATGTCTGTGGGATTTGAGTGCTCCGTATTAAAATGAATAATGGAGAAAATAGAGAACCATATTTTAAGATCTATAGAACATGATCAATAAATATTTCTTAACATTGCCTCAAGGATTTGCTTTCGATAGCATTACTTTTCTTACTATTTCACTTGCAGCTATTGTGTACAATTTCTGAGATGATTGTGTCTGTGGAAATCGGTGAAGTCAGCGAGCGGGAAATATGGTAGAAAGAGGAGCCACAACAACCATTATCATCTTCCCTGTCCTTCCCCCATCCCCGAGTGACGCTGTGGTTTTTCCCCTGACTGCTGCCAGCCCCCCCCCCCTCCTCCTCTCTCTTCTCCCTGGATCATGATGACTGAGCTGTTTGCACGGGGCTGGAGATTAGCAGGCTAATGTAGTGTTGAGTGGGAGAGGAGAAGCTGAGGCACAGACAGACACAGTGGTGGGGCCTGGGCCTGCTGAACAACACGGGGGAGACCCCCTAACATTGGGCCTGGGCTGTGTTGGCGAGAGCCTGACAGTGTCATGGTAAGCTATACCCTTGTGACGGTGAATGGAATGTATTGAGTTAGTATTAAACACACACACAGCCTAATCTCCTGCTCTATCTGAGTGCTCTGGTAGTAGACGGGCCTATTTTAGGGAGCCACTTATTCACGTGTGAATGAGTGGAGTAGCTTGATCCCTCGTCTCTGGTTTCTCACCATAATGGCAGCCATAATGGCTCCGTTTCTGATTTATGTCAGGTGGGATCTGATTTCAGGAAACTCTGCAGTGAATGTATTTTTTTCTTCCAGTAATCTGAATTCCCTGTGCTCCCCACCCAGCCCACCTCTCAGGGGAGCCTGGAGCAAAGTGCTCGGGCCTGGGCGGACAGAACTGCAGCACGGCAGCCCAGCCCACTGGCAGGCAGTGGCAACCCAATCCTGCTTCCAGCTTTTCGGTTCAGTCCGCTGTCACTCCAGCAGCCAGAGCACGGTGACCTTGGTTTCAAGTAGCCCTGGCTTGGTAGTAAGCCAATACCACTCCTGGGATGGTAATGACCTTGTTCACCAGCCCACTGTATGTCTGCATGCCTCTCTCCCCCCTTGACAGAGGGGGTGACCTTTGCTTGCTGTGATAATTCAAAACAAGAAATAGAGTCATTGGCTGGTCATTGGCCCTGTCCTGCTGGTGGTTGCATAAAGGTTGTTGATTGTCGTATTAACCCGTCCTGGGCTCTGCTCTGAGAGGCTCGGAGCTCTCTGTCTCATGTGATTATTTTCCTACAGGTGCCCTCCATTGTTCTCTGTGTGTTGGCTACAGCAGAAGACTTACATCACCATCAAATGAGCTCCCTCTAGTCTAGTACACCTGTCATTTGGCCCCTTGGCTTGGTTGGAACTGTGAAATTACTTTCCCCCTTTTTTTCAATCAACTGATTGGAGCCCTGGCCAATCAGTGGGTTTGTGTCGTCTCGTTGATATAGAGAGGGAACGGCACGTTTTAATGTTGTCTGAATGAATGGAACTGTTCAGTAGCTAAGCTAACTGTTTGTTAGATATATACTGCACTGTCGGAGCTGGAAGCACAAGCATTTCGCTACACCCCCAATAACATCTGCTAGTCACGTGTATGTGACCAATACAATTTGATTTAACCGATATGCTCTCTTAGTGAAATCCTATGGCTTCTTTTGTGGTTGAGGTTTGTTTGGTGTTGTGCCAAATCACTGTTATCTCATGTTGGTTATTGAGCTGCATGCTTGTTGTCACAGAGTGGTAAAGCCTTACGTAAACACAATGGGTACTAGCAGTGTATGACTGAACAACAAGGACCTATAGTTCAGCAGCTGGACCGGTCTCTCGTCAGCATCCTGTTAAATCATAATGTCGCTGAAGTGGATAGCAGCCGTCTTACGGGTTCATGACCAATTCTGCACTCCAGCCACCCAAGCCATAGTGTTCTCTCTGCTACCGCACTGCAAGCAGTACCAGTGCACCAAGTCTGAAACCGACAGGACCCCGAACAGCTTCTACCCCCAAGCCATAGGACTGCTGAACAAGGCTACTGAATCGCTAATCAAAGGGTTACCCGGACTACCTGCATTCACCCTTTTTTAGTTTTATTTTAACACTGTGGTTCCCAAACTTTTTACAGTCCCGTACCCCTTCAAACATTCAACCCCCTCTAGTACCAGGGTCGGCGCACTCTCAAATGTTATTGCCGCCATTGTAATAAGCTTGCCACACAAACGCTCATGTATTACATTTATTAAACATAAGGAGTGTGAGTTTGTCACAACCCGGCTCGTGGGAAGTGACAAAGAGCTCTTATAGGACCAGGGCACATAATAATAATAATAATAATAATAATAATAATAATAATAATAATAATAATCATTATTATTATCATAATAATCATCAATAATGTTGCTCTTTATTTAGCCATCTTACACATAAAACCTTACTTGTTCATTGAAAATTGTGAATAACTCACCACAGATGAATGAGACGGGTGTGCTTGAAAGTATGCACATAACTCTGAAATGTTGGGTTGTATTGGAGAGAGTCTGTGCCTGTATTTAGTTTTCATGCTAGTGAGGGCCGAGAATCCACTCTCACATAGGTACGTGGTTGCGAACTGCATCAGTGTCTTAACAGGGCAATTTGCCAAGGCCGGACACCCTGAGCGCAGCCCAACCCAGACATCTGGCAGTGACTTCTGACACCCTCAAATCAGTTAGCCTAGCTACCTAGAGTCCCTGTAATCAGGCGAGAAAAAACATCACCCAGATAGGCCCAGTCGTGTGAGAAACTCGTCATCATGCAAGTGGTCAGACAAGTGAAAATGTGATTTTTTTTTTTAAGCTTGTCTCTTAATTCCAAAAAATGTGTCAATACTTTGCCCCTTGATAACCAGCGCACTTTTGTCTGTTGTAAAAGCGTTACATGGTCGCTGCCCATATCATTGCATAATGCAGAATATGCACGAGAGTTCAGGGGCATTACTTCCATTTTCACTGTAGTGTCCAAAACGTCTTTCAAGCTGTCAGGCATTCCCTTGGCAGCAAGTGGCGTCGGGAGCAACTGCTTGCACGCGCGTTACCACTCCACTGTCTCCCTGTCATGGCTTTTGCGCCATCAGTGCAGATATCAACACATCTTGACCACCAAAGTCCATTTGATGGCACAATGCTGTCCAATACTTACATCTCCTGATATGTTACTGATGTGTCATGAAACAGTGTTGTTTGATGAAGGCAGTGTCTGTTTAGTTTTTTGGGGGCCTTTTCCCCCATCATTGTACCAGCCATATCTGCGGCAGCAGGGAGAATAAAGACCTTCACAATAGTATGGGTCTTGCCTGTCCTAGCCACTCTAGTATGGGTCTTGCCTGTCCTAGCCACTCTAGTATGGGTCTTGCCTGTCCTAGCCACTCTAGAATGGGTCTTGCCTGTCCTAGCCACTCTAGAATGGGTCTTGCCTGTCCTAGCCACTCTAGAATGGGTCTTGCCTGTCCTAGCCACTCTAGTATGGGTCTTGCCTGTCCTAGCCACTCTAGTATGGGTCTTGCCTGTCCTAGCCACTCTAGTATGGGTCTTGCCTGTCCTAGCCACTCTAGAATGGGTCTTGCCTGTCCTAGCCACTCGGGAGCTCACCATATAAGACTCGTCTAGCCCCTTGTTATTAATGGTATCTGTTTCTTTTATGCATGTCTTA